>NC_080643.1:2636666-3355833 GCF_027579445.1 Ammospiza nelsoni | reverse complement strand
TGAAAGAGGCAGAACAGATGATCCAGGCTGGACTCGATTCCAAATCATAAAACAGATTTGTTAAAGATAATTATATACAAATCTTGCTTCCATATCCTTATACGTAAGGCAGATTCTTTATAATTTGCACAGGTTTGGGGGCTGTTTCAATGTTTCTCTTGCCTCATTATCTTTTTTTGGAGCTTGCTTGCTAATACTATATTTCCATGTCTTAACAGCTTCCATTGTTTAGATTTAACATAAGCATTCACCAATTTTCTACTGAAATATATTGCCTGTGGAAAATTAATGTATTTTTCTGTCTTTTCTCAAAGCATTTTAATACTCAGGAAAACAAGATATCATAAATCTAAGGAAAGAAAAGCTGCTTTCAATTGAGCAGAAAAAAATAAAAGGCAAATCTGTTGTGCATGTGTGTCAACAGCTTTGAAAGCTGCGAGTGAAGCACAAAAAGCAATCAGAAAAATCCTACTGCTCATACAGAAAATATTTCCCTTGGTGAGAACTCCACCAGCACTGAAGCAGCCTTAAAATTTGGCTTATTTTCTCTGTCTGTAGCTCCACAAAGAAGACTACTTGTTTCTATTTTCTGAACGTGTTGAAAACTAGAACATGGCAGCTGTAATTCTGCTGCAGATCTCCCCCAAACAAACAGCAAAACAACCCTGGCCACCTGTTTTGAGCAGACTTCAGCTGTGGAAAATGCCTCTCCAAAGGGAAAGTGTTGGGGAATATTTATGAGACCCTAAAAGCAAGTGGGTTCTAGCTGAGATTTTCCTATAGGCTGTGTTGTTTATTAAATATCTGTTGCTGTGACCCCTCTGCCCCAGGGAGGTTGTTTATTTGTGCAGTCATCGCTGCTGGGAAGAGAAGGATTTCTGCACAGGCAGATGCAGGAGGCAGGCAGGGCTGAGATTCCAGCCTAGGTTGTTGCTGCTGGGCTGTGGGGACAGGAGGAGGAGGATGGACCTTCTCCAGACCTACGCCTTATATGCTTGTGACCTTCTCCAGACCTTCTCCTGAGTTCCTCCTGACCCTCTCCAGACCTCCTCCTGATCTCCAGACCTCTCCAGACTTTCTCCAGACCTTCTCCAGATCTACTCCGGACCTTCTCCAGACCTACTCCAGATCTACTCCTGACCTTCACCTGATCTTCTCCAGACCTTCTCCAGACTTTCTCCAGCCCTCTCCCTGGGCTGGTGGCTCATGAAGGGACCTGTCAGGCTGAGTGCTGGTGAGAGGGCACAGGATGCTGAGCCAGGGGCAGCCCCATCCCTGAGTTCCAGCTCTTCTGGAGCCACCTCAGTGTGTGAGGCTGGCCAGGCAGGCAGTGCAGCCCTGCCTCTCGAGGGGGTGGGTGACACCTGGAATGTGCAGCCCTTTGGAGTGACACAGGCACTGCTCACACTCCCTCTGAGCACTGGTCAGCCACCCTGTGGAGCATTCCCTGCATCCTACAGCACTCCCAATATCCAATAATGATAAAGTGGAACCATAATTAGCACATCTGCTCTGCAAATCGTCTCTGAACCCTCCTCTCTTCTCCCAGCAGTGATTTTTTTGACTGTACCTTCACAGGGCTGTGGATAAATAATGCCCCAACCCCCTGCCCTCCATCCATCTATTGCCTGAGGATATCCACGGAGTTGCTCCTCACCACTGCTGCTCCCCACACCCTCCCAGCTATTGCCACACTCAATTTCCTGTCTTCTGTTGACACAAATAAGCTTGCAAAATTGCAGACATTCTCGAAGGTCATTGTGTTCCACAGATATTGGTATTTCCATAAGTATTCAGGCGGTCTGGGATTTAGAGGACACAGAAAACTGCGTGAGATGCCCAAAGTGTTCAAATAAATAAATAAATTCTGAAAATGAGTGGTTCAAGAGCTTGGAAAGGCCCATGCAAAGCATTCTCTGGAAGTCTGTAAAGTTCTGGTTAGCAGCATTGCCTACAAAACAGGAGGGATAAGTAACAAACTCAGACACAGCTAAAGATGGACAGAGAAAGGTGGAAGAGCTTCCTCAGTGGCTGAGCTCTCTTCCCTCAGCCATCTAAACAGAAGCAATTTTCATGTAATAAAGAGATCATAGATCATCTGACATGAAGACTGTTTCAGCTGAGTGGTAGCTAAGCAAATCATCCAGTAGCTTGATTTGTTTTTTTGGCTGATCACGGCCAGTGTGCTGGAAACGAAAAGGAGGAACGGGAGAAGATTAGCTCATCCACCTTGAACAGATTTAATAATAATCCCTCAATTTTTTTTTTCTTTTATTTACAACTCCATACTCTAATTAGCAAAGAAGGAGAAGCTCTCATCAAGCCCAGCCCAGCACCATTCCCTGCCTGTCCCCACTGCTGGATATCCCCACGTTCCCCATCTGCCGCCAGGCTCGGAGGTGACTTCAGCACAGCCACTCACGTGCAGGCCAAACCTTTTCCCTGCAACCTTCCAAACATTCACAGCCCTCCTTGGTACCTAGAGACCTTTCATTTCAGAATGTATTCCAGCTGGGCTGCAGAGCTGGGCTGGGATTTCCTTGCTGGCCCTGCTCTGAGGCCGACGGGAAGCTCAGGCCTCTCCTGCTCAGGCCTCTCCTGCTGCCATCAATGCCTTGTTTGTCCGCAGCCTTTGCCACCAGCCCCGGCACTATGAACACTCTCACTGTTACTGTTTAACTGCAGTAAATCAGTTAAAGACTAACTGTGGTGTTCCGCAGAAATATTTTATTTCATGCAGCCAGACTGGCCTGTAGTCATGGGCCTGAGTGCCAGGCTGAAAGGACTATAAAGAACAATGATTTTGGATTTCGCTGTGTATTTTTCTCCATGACCTAAACACACACACAGAGTAAGGAAGAGAAGGACTTTGTGCCTTAGCAAGCTCACATGTGAATACATCTGCCTTTTCAGGTAGAGAAAACAGCCTGCTGGGCCTAAAAAATCAGCAAATAGGTATTTTTAATGAAAGATTTCATTGTGCATTTCTCTAGCAAACAAAAGAGCTAAAAGCAGGCATTATTATGGTAACTCCTGAGTGACCAGCTCAAACAGGGCAAACACGGATGTTAGGATAAATGCCTTTCCAAGAAACCCTCCAGATTCTAAATTACAGCATTTCATTTTTCCAGGAGCCTCTCGAGTGCGACCGTGTGGATTTTCAGTGGCACAAATATCCTGCTCACAGCTGATGTTTTGTTTTTTTTCCCCAAGCCAAGTCAGGAGAAAATACAGAAATATTCTTCCAAGCAGATCACTTATTTCCCAGCTGACATGCATTTTGCATTCCCCTATTTTCACTCTATTTTCCCTACATACACAGTCCATATTGCAATACGGAAAACAGTTTATATGAGAACACTGGCCTGGCAGAGCTTAAATTGTCCTTGAAAATCTTGAGTAAAAAACTATGTGGGGCTCTTTTCATTGGGTATTGGAGTATTTTTATTTAATGTGAAGCTGTTAGGGAGACATTAAACTAAGCCAAAGTTTAGTTTGAAAACTGGAGTTTGGCACCAGTTAACTCTAGTTTTTGTTTGTTTTCTTTTTTTCAAAAGCCAGATTCAGATTATATCATGGAGACTTTTCCATGCAGAAAAACCCTTAAACTCTGTATCCTTTTGAGATCCAAGGCTTCCTGCAACCAAACTGCCCAGCTTTAGGATACAGAGAGGATGGTAAATCTGTTTTGCATTATTCACCATCTGAATAGGGACTAATCCCACTAGAACATGCAGCCATAAAGCAGTGAGGGATGAAAATCAACTCAACTGATAGGTAGGATGTCAGAGGAAAACCCTTGTTGCAAAATACTGGAGAAAATGAGTTGTAAATCCCTGTATGAACAGAACAAACTTGTGACATCTGGAGCATGATTTAATACTCTGCCAGGTGCTGCTGCATTTTGTGTTTTCAGAAAAGCATATGACAATCTTGTATAGGATTTTTGCTTTAATTATCAGTGTGTGAAAACAGCATTAAGGAGGTGATCACAGTAAGCCTGAAGCTTTGCTCTGATTAACAAATTAGCCAGTTCTAAACAGATCAAGTAACAGTCGGAAAAGCTGATGACCCTTGAAAGCAGGCTTAAACTTTCATTGGGCCACTTATTACAGACCACTTGCTTTGGATGCAAACCATATCAGGTGTGCCCCCTTGGACCAGAAAATCTCTTTATTAAAAAATGAAAGAGCCCTCGGTTTCCACGGGATGCTTTGAAGTAACAGCAGTTATTCCAAATAAGAGGGATTTTCAGGAACCAAAGAGTCTGTATTTAAAAAGAGATTGCTTAAACTGGCATACTCCAATTTAATTAACTCAGATTTATAAGAAGAAAGTCTGTGTTAGTTGCATTTGTAATAGGAAATTAAAAAAAATTTAAAAGAGTTTGTAATGAAATAGAATTTATAGAAAGGGAAACAGGATTTTAAAAGTCAACATATCAAAAATATGATGTTGTTGAATGCAGAAGAATTCTTTTTTTTTTTTTTTTGTATTGGGGGAGACCCTTTGCAATGCTTTTGCCAAATGCTGAATGACTCCAAAGTGACATTTATAGGAGCATTTTCCTGGACTCCAGCAGGTGCTGAGTTGGGCAGAGGCACACTGAATAATGAAACTTTTTGCTTTTATCTCTGTTGTTTCTCAAATTTTAAAACACTAAATCCTTCAGCTTCTCCTCAGTCTTCAGAGGTGCTATTTGTCAGGAAGAGAAATTATTTCTGTGCTGGAGTAACTCAGTGTAGCTGAGGACCTGTCTGGAGGATTTACTTGCTCAAAGATAATGTTCTCCTACACACATTTAAACAGGTGCAAACTGGGAGATCTCACAGGCTGGGTCAATGCATTTCCTCACAGTTCAGCATTAATGAAGTATTTAACAAACCATCTCAGTGATTCTATTTGTGGAAAATCCTGTTTGTGAATAATTCATTTTTGGCACAGAGTGTGATGAGGACAGTGCAGCAAATGACAGCATGTACTGAGTTTACAGCAGTGTAAATTGTCTGTTCATTAATTATATCATTGATTACAGCTCCCTGTGGGAATGGCACTCCTCCTCTGAAGCTACACCATCATTTGCTGTAGCATTCAGTCATGAGTGGTTTCACCATTAACATGCAGCTCATAATTGCTGCTGGGAGAAAATGTAGGTCCTGACCTTGCAGGTACTTCTGCATGAGTAACTTTATAAACAAATGTAGTGCACAAAGAGCTCTCTCTGGAAAAGCAGAATGCCTTTCTCCAGGAATTAGAGAGTGGTGTGTCAGTAAATATCTTTACTAGGGGAGGGTGACATGTGACAGAGCCACCAGATTAAAGCAGAAAGCACATCCAGAGTTCATCTCTGTAGGACACACATTGCAGAATGCACCCTGTGGTGGGCAGCCAGCTCAGGGGCATCTGACTTTATTCAGGGGTATATTTATTCAGAGTCCAGAACACATTTTCTCAATCTCCAGGTTTCAATCTGCTACAGGATTTCAGTTCCAAACTATGATCTAGTCTAGCTTGGGAATTTTCGTGTGAAGGCTGTTCGTGCATCTGGTTTGATTTGTTTCTAATCAACCACTGTGGACTTTTAAAATGTATTCCCTTGGAAACTTTAGCTGATATTTTCAAGGAAAACAATAAAGCAAATTCAGCTTTGACATGCACTTTTTTTTCGCTTACACAACAAAAACTTTTGCTTTCAAGTCTGTGGTGTTCCAGAGGCACTGGGGAACAGAACTATTTTTTCATGCCAAAGTATGCATTTCTGTTCTAAGTGGATTATTTAAAGAAACCTGTCCTGTTAAATGAAAACCCTCAGTGCATCAGATCATAAATGAACATTGCCAGTATCAAATTAAAAAAAAAAATCAGAATAGTCAACAACAACAAAAAATTCCAGATCTTTGTATTTTTATCAGCTACTGAAATTACCTGTGGGAAATCTTAATTTTCTGTGAATCAGATCCATGTCCCAGAAAGGTACAACACCCAGGGAGGCACCAGGGATCAGGTTTTCAAATTCAGCTTCAGCAGGCACTGCTTACACTTCATCCTAAATCTGTGTCCCTGTGCTGGGCTCTGGTTCTCTGCTGCTTCTCTGTGTTTTCACTTGGCTCCAGCATCTCTCTGTTGGTTTCCTGCTCTGTGTCATGTCCCAGCTCCCATTTTTGCCTGGATATTTATCTTTCTCCTGGTTGCCCTCCAGCCTCAGTTGACTGCTGTAATTAATGGCTTTGATATCTGCCTTATTTCATCCCTAGCACTTTCTGGATCACTGAAATGCAGCCCTTTGGAATATTTACCCACTTCCCTACCCTCTGGTGGGTGCCTGGCTGCAGAACATGCACTGCTCAATAGAACTGCCACCATTTCCACACAAAATATGAAATAACTAGGGAGGTTTCCAAAATCACAGTTTTTCACAGCACCCTTCTATTTATTATATATTTGAGTCTGGTAAAGATACCTGCAATGAGTCATCCTGGGCATATTTTCAGATTATTTTTAAGTTACTCACACTTTATCAGTTTTATTCAGGAGGTTGAAATTATAAATTATCCACAGTGGATATCTGCTTCACATTTAGTTTTGTGGAAAAATTTTCAAGGAAAAAAAAAAAAAAAAAGAAAAAAAGAAGAGGCTCATCTGTTTCTGAGAATGAATATAGGGGAAAATATGCTGGTTTGCACACAGGGAGTGTTAGGACATCAATGGTAAATTGTGCCTGCACAAGCAGGGTCTAGCTGGGGCAGGAGATTTAAACTATGGGGTGCCGTGCCAGGGAAAGGAACCTGAGGGACACAGAGAATCAGAGAATCATTAAAACTGGAGAAGACAATGATGGGAGAGTTTTGGGGAAAGTATGGCTTGTTTTTTAAAACACTCAGGTATTGCTGCTGATGACTGAAAATGAGATTTTTGCAGGTGGCCCCAAGCTGGACACTGCCCATTGTGTCAATGCCCAGCGTGGGGCCCCTCTTCTGCCTGATCTGGAGTGCTGCCACCCCACAGCCTCACAATATACTCCTGTCCCTTCTCTAAACATCCACAGTTATGATGTAACTCCAAATCCTCCAAGAAATCCCATCTAGGGCTCACAACATGCCAAATTTCCTGTCCCCCACCACGGAATTACTTTTTCCCCTGTGTTTCAGGTTCGTCTGGCTGCGCAGTTGGAGAGATTAGTTAATGTTTGGGAAAACGCCACAAAAGGGGACAACTGTGGCAAAATTAGCAATTCTGTCCTTGCAGCACTGTGTCAGGGAGTCAGTCATGTGAAACAGCCACTGAACAATTTGGGGAACACAAAAATCCTGCAAAGCTGCTCGTCCCAGCCAGGCTGGCCCTTATGTGCCCTGCAGGGAGCTTGGGGGGACAGTGTGTGATCACAGGAACAGAGAAAAGAACACAGAGCTGCCCTGCCCGTTGGGCCTTCCCATTTAACAATTTCCCAATCCTTTAATGCACTTTGGGTGTGTAAAGGAGCACACGGGGCAGCTCCTCGCTGTTTGCTTTAGGAATTCCAAACTGCCCAGCTGCCGCAGCCCCGCGCACACAATAACCCCGACAAATTGCTCTGGCTGCTAATCAAGGTGCCAAGGGCCAAGGTCAGAGTTCAGCTCTTTCTGATGTCAAGGGCCTTCCCTGGAGCCCATGTGATGCAGGGCTGCTCTTTAATGCCAGCTCCATTAAGGGCTGCAGCGTTCACGCTCCGCTGGAAGCTGCCTGGGACATTCTGCTTGCACGAGGGGGTGGGTTAGGGTTCCTGCTGGTTAATCCCCACAACGGCCCACTGGCTGCTTTCATGAACTCCACTGGCAAGATTAAAGCTGCCTGATTTTTTTTTTTCCCCCCTGAAGCTCACGAGAAACTGCCAGTGTAATGCTAAAAACCCGCAAGAGTGCCCAAAAACGAGTTTGAAAAAGAAACTTTCAAACTTTCTTCTGTGGAGGATGTGGATCCTGGGTTTCCTGGTTTTCAGACCAGCTTCCAGTGGTTATTTAACACATATTATTCAAAGCATTATGAAAATATAGATTATATCTCTATTATAGTTGGGGGAAAAAGGCAAGTCTGATACTCAAAGCTTTTCTCCTCCACAGCCAAGCTTTTATGTTCCCCAAAGAAAGCTGGCATGCCTAAACAGATTATAGGGAATATCTGACACTTTTATTATTGCCTTTTCAGGAAGGAGCTAATATTCAACATGAAACAACGCTTTGCCCTTCAAACTTTAAAAACCTGAGTGTTAACTGTGACATTTATAATTCTCACCTCAGCAGTGAAAGTCCTGCTGACATGTGTGAAAAGGTGAAATCGTAGGAGCTGGAAGGCAGAGTGTCAAGCTGGGTTTGGCTCTTCTGAAAGTTTAGGTGCTTATCTCCTTTTACTGGATTGAAAAGATTGAAAATTGGGTACCTAACTTGGGGATCTGGGTTTCATTAGGCAGCAGGGATCTTCACTGGGGCTATGGAGCTCAGGTTTGCATCATTCCACATTTATTTTTGGCTCTAAAATGGGATTTGGCTGTGGTTCTGATATTATTCCTTCTCATTTCAAAAGTACCCCAAGGTTTTCTGTGCTGTCTCCTCCTCTGTGGCTGCATTCCACATGAACTGGGGGTTTCTGCTTTAAACAGATGTCATTTTGGATAAGGTTTTGTCTGTGCAAATGTTCCCTTGTGTCACCATTTCCCATGATGACCAAGAACCAACACAACTTATTCTCATATTTCAATTCTGTAGATAATCCAAACCCTTTTTCCTTCTAAACTAGAAGTTAAAAGTAAGCACAGGAAAAACAAGTTGTACTTTTCATTCCTTGAAATCTTTTTTCTTATCTCTTCAGCCAGTGGGAGAGGGTACAGAGTAAGTGCAGTACAAACCAAGATATGTGACTAATCTGTTTAAATTCAAATTAATGGTCTCTACACTTTCCAGCTGATGTTTCTGAGTCCTTACACAGTGTTTCTTCTACTGTAGGGGGCACTGGGAACGCCCTTGGAATCTCCATCCCACACTGTTGCTGCTGTTCTGCTGGGAGCTTGGAAATTTTACAACTTGCTTTTTCATCCTTATTTGTAAATGGTCCAGAAAAATCAGCCAACTTCTTACCCACACGTTGGCCATTCTTCTGAAAGTGTGAAAACATGACAGCATTTTTTCCATCTTAATAGAAAATGTCTTTTTCAATGTAAATATTTGCAGATGAAACTCCCTCCTCATTTTCTACACTAGCAGCTTTTTTCTTCTTCAAAGGGCAACTTGAAGTATTTATAACTTGAGCTGATTACAAATAGCCCATTATTTTAGTTCTAGGAAATTTTCTCACTACCACTCAACTGCTTTTACCACTTTGTACTCCACTAATACACCAACTAATGGTATAAATAACTAGGAATGAGGAATTCATAGGTCTGCAGAACAGATTCATGCAATTAGAGGACAAATGCTACTTTTCATACATACACCCTTAATTAATTCATCTAACACAATCATATGGGAAGGCAATCTGATCCACATCTTGCCTGTTCAAAACTGTTTATGGTACATGATTAGTCTTCAATAAGACAAAAATGTGAATTTATATTTTTTTGCACCCAGGCAAGGCTACAAGTAAATATTATATGACTTCAGAGGAATTTAGTATATAATAAAGCCAATCAAAAATCCAGCCAATTGACTGGGAGAATAAATATCATCCATAACTCCACGGATCTTTAATTGCAATAAGAACATAAATCACTGTGGTGGGTTGATCCTGGATGGATGCCAGGTGTCACCAGAGCTGCTGCATCACTACCCTGCAGTATTTTGGAATTATCTCTGATCCCCAGCTGGGCAGGGGAGAGGAAAGACAAGGAAGGGCTGGTGGAGGAGTGAGGGCAAGGGGATCCCTCATCAGTGACTTTCACAGGCAAAACACACTGGGCAGACTGGTTTCATTTATTACCAAAGAATAAGGAAAATTAGAATTCAAAATTAATCCTCCAGACACGTTCCCCTCCTCTAGCAGAGATCTTTCCAAGGGATGCAGCTTTTCCCCTTCTCATATTTGTTATCCCAGAGGTGCCACCACAGCTGCTGATGGGCTGGGCTGGCACTGGCCCCACTGGGCATGGGGGGAGCTTCTGGAAGCTTCTCACAGCAGCCACCCCAGAGCCCGCACGAGCCAAACCTGCCCAAAACCCCAAACAGTGGTCAGGCAGCTTTCAAAAAACCAAGTCATATGAGAGATGAGAAATATCTCTAAGTTTAGATATAACAAAAAGGAAAAGATGAACAGAAAATGAAATTGCAGGGCACATCTCCTGGTGCTCTTTTTCCACTAGGCACAAAAAGCAGTGCTTTATATTAGCTAAAAACCCAACCTATCATTTTTTTTAAACGACCATATTTTTTCCAGCACACTCATGAGCTGATGACAGCTGCTCAAGGCTTTCCCATAAATGACATTCCTCAGCATTTTACTAACACAGGCCTGAGCTGCTCCAGTATTTCATCTGCATGAATTAATCTCTATGAATTAATGTTATGGCTGAGCCGCACTCATTTACCATTACTTACATGCACATATATTCCATGACTACTTGTAAAGGAATAAGGTTCACATTTTCTACATAAATACATACTCTTTATGTCTCTCCTGACTTGCTCTCATTAGCTCTGCACTAAATGATGTTAGACATGAGACCCAGGCAGTGTTGACTCTGGAATGCAGCACGTGCTTGACTGGCCCCTTTGCTAAGGTTTATAGTGTACTTCTGTAGTTCATAATGCAGCCAATCTTTACAATCTAACACCCCTGCTAATAAAAATGAAATTGTTATGTAAGGCCACTGCTAAATAATGAAACCACTACTATGTTTAATTTACCTATTAATTTCTGTGTGGCAGTAAATGCTGTTATAGAGTTTGTTATTAATGTGAGTAACCTCAAGATTGCTGCCAACACTTCAAACATTAAATTTCTGTAAAGATGTTGAAAACAAATGATACAATGCTCTGCAATTTGGTCCTTATTCCAAAATCAGGGGCAGGCTCCCAGTGATTAAACGAGAGTCCCAGTAACATTATGGAGTGCACTGGAATGGAGAGAAGGAGAGGATGTTGAGCCCACCTGCTGAATCACCTCAGGTGCCTCTTCCATGGATTTCAGCACAGTTACATTGCCAGTTGCTCTGGATTGACTCAGTTCAGTGATTCATGTTCCCCTTTTGAGTGGAATCATGGAATGATGGAATAATTTGGGTTGGAAGGGACTTTAAAGATTCTCTAACCCCAAATCCACCTGCCCTGGGCAGGGCTGCTGTTCACTGCATCCAACCTGGCCTGGAACACTTCCAGGGATGGGGCAGCCACAACCACGTGGGTGTGCATGAAATGCAAGGAAATCTCACAATTGTGATGGTTTATTTTCAAAATTCCACTTATTTCCTTTAAGGACAGTGTAGGACCTCCAAAAAAGATGCCAGAGTGAACCCCACAGAACATCAAGATGCTGTGACAGGCTGGGACAGCCCTCTCACAGAACATAACCCTCTCCAGCCCCAGCCTCCTTGGATCATGGTAACAAATAGCTCTTTGTTATAGATAAAGCATACATAACTGTAAAATACAATTATTATCCACCTTCATAATGAAGGAACTCTGAAATAAAACTCCAGAAATAACTAAAAGAAAACACAGCAGCTTTAACAAAGTTCTGCTTCAACAAATCTTCACTGTGACCTTAGGATTCAATTTTAACAAGTTGGTTTTAATCCTGTTAGTTTAAGATCAAAGGAAAAGATTCATTGGCAGGGTTAAATGAAGCAACATTGAAGGATTTGGAAAATAAGGCCAATACCCACACCAGTCCTTCTGTCCTAATTAAGTTTATATTTTTTCTAAGTATTACTGGCAGGAATTAATACTCAGAGACCTAAGCCAAAGTAACTCACTTTAACCCGAGGACATTTTTTCACTTACTCTGACTGTAGTTCAAGTTTTCCATTTTGAAGTATTTAGCTTAATTTCCTACTGGAGAAAGTAAAGCTCTTCTCAGCAACTCTTCAAGTAACAACTATTTTCCTTTTACATGACTGAGTCCACACAGCTGGGCTTGACATTAACCTGTTCTGGTCTTTCTGAACACTTCCCTCTGGTAAAGGTGCTGACCAAACCATGGTGCAACTTCCTCCTCAAAAGAATATTTATTTCCGTGACGTTGTGTCCCACTGCCACATTTCTGTTCTTGCAGCTGCTTTATCAGTGTGAAAAATGGTGAGAAAATGAATCCTAAATATCAATGATCTTTGTAGTTATGGGCAAGTAAATTCTGACATAGAATAATACACATTTACTGTCCACTGGCCCAAAGTGAGCCCATGCTTGTGTCCACTCTGAACATCTGGCACCACTCAGAACATCTGGCACCTGGAGCCAGGTGGGCTCTGCCTGCTCTGACAGTTCAACTGCTGCTCAGATTATCTCCAGCTGAAAACATTTGGGCTACTGGAGCTGGTAAAACCTCAGAGCTTTGCACAGAGGAATTAATTCCTGAAAATACTCCCTGAGAAAGGGTCACCTGTGGACTTTCCCTTGTTCTAGAGACATTGTGAGGAGGAGGGGAGGTTGGAGGGCAACCACTCTACACTCAACCTACATGGAGAACAGAAACAGACAAGCCAGATTTAAAAACCTTTGAAAGAGAAGTGAACATATAGAAGTCCTACCTCTAATAATTTCATTTATCCTCTAGTCCTTCCAGCTTTACATTGCCTGTCCCTGAAGAAAGAGCTATCCTTTGGGTTCCCAAGGCAAACACTTCAGTGCAAGTTAAGTACTTGTTACATCCCCATCCTGTTTCTTCTTTCGTCTGTACAAAAGCTTTCATTAACTTTCACTGATCTCACTCTATACTGTGGTCTGGATAAATGCTGTAGGAGTTGCAATTTTGGCTGCCTCTTTGATCTGCGTGAGATGAAGGATAATTTCCATTTTTAAGTGGTTTTGCTTGGCTCTTATACAGCCTAGCACATGGTGTAAGATTGTCCTGAGACAAAATGGAGAGGCTGAGAGGTGGTGGTAAAATATCCAGAGTGGCAATGTCAGTTCTTTGTGCTCCTCCTGAAAACCAGGAGACCAACAGTTAACTCATCCATTTCTGCATTGTGTGTGTACATGTCATGCACAAACTTAATTAAAACCAATTGTAACTGCTGAAGTGTAACATTACTGAGCTTAACATGTATTTTGTCATGACTTCAAAATGAAAATGTGCCTTTTGACTTGTTATGGAAGTCCTGCTTGCCAGACATTTCTAAATAAAGCCCAGGAGACTGGATTTACATCTTCCCTCTCTTAACCCTTCTCTTAATCACTTCCCTCTAATTCCACTTTTTTCTTTTTCAATGTGTGTGGCTTGAGCAAAGCCTCTTCTCTGCAATTGTCTTCTAAATTGGCAAAAGGACAGTGCAGGGTGTGACCCTCCTCCAGCTTTTGTGCACAGTTGTATCCTCCTGGGCCCCATTCTCCTATGAGCTCTCCCACATCTCTGTTAAGTAGCCAAGATTACCCAAAGCAGTCAGATTCCTGTTACACATCTGTGCCTTCCTGCAGCAACTGGAGCCATAAAATGAGTTGTCTTCGTGGTGTTTGATAATATTCTGAGCCAGAGGTACTGTGTGTTCACCTCTGGGACTGAGTGGGTTCCCTCTTTAGGTGCAGAGGATGGTGCATCTCACTTGCACACAAGTGGCAAGAGATGCAGCCAAGGATTTCAGAGAAAACAAAGGGAAATGTTTCTTTTTGTCAGGGATCCACGTTGAGCTGTTTCCTTTATTGTGTATTCTTCCCCTCAGTGAAGGTTCTCTCAGCTCCTTGTGAGCACTGAAAATGCTTTTCTTGCCTTGGGACTGCACAGGCACATCCCATTCCCTGCTCGCTGCCCTCGAGCTCGGGATGAGCTCCAGGGCTACAACCAGAGTGCAGCTCCCAGCCCATGCAGGAACAACAATCAATATTGTGTTCTGGAGGACCAATTTTAGAGAAAAAACATACATTGTATGTTAGTCTAACGTTATTGCTTTTGCCCTAATTCTCCTCTGTTTGCTAAACCCAATGTTTTCAGCACCTGGTACTCAGCAGTGAGCTGGGCTGACAGCTTCTGGCGTGCTCTGGTTTTTAATGATTACCATCCCCTGGCACACACTGCCTCCTCTAATAAGTACCAGCCACAGGCACACATACCAGGGATGTAAAACAGTTTTATTAAATTAGGCGGAGGCACAAACAATCACAATTATTTTCTTACTAATAAAGGGAAATGTTTGCATTTATTTACACTCTACTGAGCTCAAGCTGAATACACCATTGGCTGTTTTGCAATGCCTCCCCACAGGAGTTATTATGGGTTTTCAGAATTGGGTTTTCTTACCAAACACAGCATTTCCCAACGTTCTGACTGTTCCTAAGGGCACTGTCCTAAGGAGATGCAGTTGCAGTGTCACACCCTTGGCTCCAGCCCCAGCCCTGCCCTGGGGTGAGGTGTTGGTGCCACCTCTGTGTCCCCACCAGGGCTGGGTTCACCTCAGTACAAACCCAGCAGTGCTGTGTGCTCAAGCTGCTCCATCACCTGCACTATGCCCGATTCCTTCTCCTGAGAATCCAATTTATCACCTCAGTGACTGGAATTAAATCAACAGAAGGGAGCCAGCACGAGCTGTGCCCTGTGGCTGATCCCAACCACTCTGCTCTGTTTCTCTGACCCACCAACAAATACCCAAATATCATTTACCCCCAAAGTTTATGTGGAGAATCTTTTGTTCCTCTTCTACAAGCATCAGCCAAGGGTTTCACTGGTTTTTCATAGCAGGTTTCACTTCTATTTTACTGGGTGAGGTTTACTGGAGCAGTTTAGTGTGCCAGGCTAACACAACCCCACTGATGGCTGCCTTTGGTGTAAATCTGTAGAGGTGACCTGAAAGTGAATTTAAATGATGATGAAAGATTAATCTAGGCTCTTGGCCATTAAATTTTCTTCATGGCATCAAGTGCAGTGAGAAAAGCTTACTGTCTTCAGGATACATAATGCAACTTGGTTTATTTCTGTTCTTTGAGAGAGGTTTACAGGAAAATGATAAATAGATTTTTATTCACTATTTACTGAACACTGGAATAAAAAACTCAATCTGCTTTACATGGAAATTAGTATTAGGAGCTACTGCATACTTTTCCAGCAGAAGATGCTCTTCAAAAGAACTAGACAGGAAAATATTCCTTCTACCTAAACACTTATTATGTTAAACAACAACAGTATGTTATGTGAAATGCATCCTGTAATATTTAGAAACTGCTATTGTTAAAAAAAGACCATTCACAAAAATGTGATCTTTCAATTGGTATACATTAGTACCATGAGTAGGGGCTGGTAAAATCATGGTTACTTGAAGCCTGCAAATAGAGCACTTTTGAACAGTTTCTGTCAGCAAATATGAGTATTTTGGAATTACCTCTGATCAATCATCCTACCAACAGCCAGACCTAATTCCTCCCTTTTTCCTCTTTTTCTCTTTGTAAGATTTCTGAACAACCAGGCAAGAACGGGGTAAGCACAGGAGGCAGCAGATCTCCCAGCAGCACTGACAAAACGATTTTCATGCTCCGGTATCACCTTGGTGAGAGTGTCATAAAATGCACCCTGAGTTCTCAGTGGCACATCCCCACACCTTCCTGCTGAGAACAGCTCTTGGCTCTGAACCCCTTGCTCTCCCTGTGGATGCTGCTGCTCTAGGGAACGTGGGATACAGATCTATGAAACACTTTGCTCCCTCCTGCTGCATTTTCTTTTCCTATAGTTCAGTGGGTTTCTTTCAGGTAACGTGATCTCAGGCCAGTATCACTATCGTGCTACTTATCTCCAACAAACTGCCCTTGCTGAAGTCATAAAACCACAAGATTTATCTGTAGGTATTTGCACAATCTCAGTATTGTATCAGCATTTTATAGGGTGTATCTGGAAGTTCCTCTGATTTCTCAGATGTCTTTAATTTTCTGCAGTAGTGTAGGTAAGATTAAATGCAAATCTTGGCAAACAAACCTCTGGCATTGCAACAACAGGGAGATACGGATTTTTTTTCCCCCTTTATTATTGTGCTAGAAAAACTTGGAAAATGCAGGTTTATTTTCTCACTAAACTCTTGCAAACCTATTCTTATATTTTGTGCAGGATTTTTATCCACTGGAAATGAGAGTTCTATGGTGAGAGTGGCCTGGTTCTCCCAAAGGATGTGGCATTGCCATTGCTGCACAGGTATGTCCCACCACCTGCAGATCTCCTGCAGCTGATTTTGCCACAGAGGGAATGGGAAAAGGAGCAGAAATGGGCTGGTGTGAGCTCAGGGAAATGCTGGGGTGAATTCCCAGCTGGAGCCAGTCCCACAGCCCTTGATGTCAGCGGATCTGCGCCGAAGAATTGCAAACTCGAGCACATTTGGATCACACGCTGCTCCTCGCTGGCCCTGGGGACGGGACAGATTTCCTGCCGAGCCCCAGCTGCTCTCACTTTCCCGTTCACAGGGCAGATCCCCAGCCAGGGTAAAACCCTGCAAGATGGGCCAAGCCACGGCTCTGCCCAGAGAACAGCTGAACTCCCCGGGAGCTGCGTGAGCCGGGCAAAACCACCAGCACAGAGTCAGAACCCAGCGAATATCCCAGCCTTGGAAATGTCTGGAATGAGCCTGGATGGCCGGAGGAGGCTGTGGGCTGTGATTTATGGCTGCTTCCAGGTGCATGTAAATTTTCCATCCCCCATATAGACTCGAGCTCTGGGCTACAGTCACGAGAGATTAAAATTCCAGTGTGTTTTGTGGAAGTATCAGCCCCGCTGAGAAAGGAGCATGGGAAGCAGAGTTTCTTTGGTGCTCACAGGAATCCTTCACAAATACATGTATTTTCTTAGTGTTTGCTATTAGCATGAATTAAAATATTCCATTTGGGCGAGATGTTATTTTAGCTAATTTCCTGCAGGCTCTCTCCAGCCCGCTCCTCTGTGAATGGTGAATAACTCTTCAGTGGAGCCCAGCACTCTCAGCCCCTGCTGCTTAGAACAGCTCCCTGCTTCTCCAGTATTAATTGTGTCTGGTTATGTTTAAATGTCATTAAAATATGCAGCAAGTGATCTACGGGGATTCATATTTCTACCCAAAATCGAGCCTGCACCTTCACTTCCCTCTGCAGGAATCTGGGATGGGTTTTTCCCGCTGTGCCTGTTGCAAACATCTGCCACTTCTGAACGCTGAATAGAGCCTTTGCAATCCAAATTTGAACATTGTAACCCAACGCTTCTAAGAGAGAATATTGCTATTTTATTCATAAACTGTTTCGAGAAAGGAAAGAAAGGGGGAGCACAGGCAAGGAAGGAAGCCAAGAGAGCTTTGAGTCGCTTTTCTGTTTTCAAGTGTCTTGGGGAGCGCTGTGCCAAGAAAAACAGAGTCCAGAGCAGTGAGCAGCGGGGAGATCCTGTTACAGCAGCCCAGCACCTCGGGAGACGGGGCTGCCTCCGGCTAAGAGGAGGAAAGGAGGGGAGGAACAGGGACCTGGCTGCCTCTGCACCCCAACAGCTGCTTTTGAGGGGGGTGGCTGATGACAGGGACCCCATTCTTCACGCCACGGCAGCTCCTTCACGTGGGCAAGACAAGCAAAGTCTGGCCCTGGCTGGAGCAGAGCTTTCAGAATTTGGTAAGAAAACCCAATTCTGAAAACCTATCAAAACTCGCGTGGGGAGGCATTGCAGAACAGCCAATGGTGTATTCAAATGGAGAAAAGGAGAGGGCTCATTATTATCAGAATAATAAGCTGAAGGAGGAAAAGTGTAAGTGAACTTACACATGGGACTGCAAACTGCTGCAGAGCCAGTGTGGGCAGCTCTGGGCCTTAGAGCTTCACCAGGGAGCTCTCGATAAAGGGAAGGAAAAGAAAGGCTCCCTTTCCCCAGCACAGATGTGTATTTTCTCTGGGTACATTTGTTAGTCTTATATGAGAAAATGAGTATTTTTGTCTAGTTAGGGTGCAGATTGTGGAAAATAGCTCAGGACAAGTCAGCAACTCACTCACCCTATACATTTGTACAGGGAGCTGGGACAAGCCTACAAAGCTCCTATTTATCCCCATTTATAAAGAAAGCAGGGCTGCAAGTCCTTCCAGGCAGGCAGAGAGGGAATGGGAAAAATGCAGAGCACATTCCAATGAGCCTAAAGATGGAGTCTGGTCAATGCCACACTGTCCCCCCCTTACACATGAAGTCTGTGTCTTTCAGCGAGATGATAAAACACAAGGAGTTAAATTAAAAAGTAAATTGATGCTGTAAAAAAAGTAAAATGATGCTGTTATATGTAGTGACACCAGCCTGGCCACTGCCCTGTGCTGTCACTGAGAGGGGCAGAGCTGGTGAGGCCCAGGAGCCAGGCCAGACCCCGTGTGTTTTTGAAGGATCATTATTTTATGAGGGGTCAGGGCTGGAGCAGGTGCTGTGTGAACTTCCACAGGGGGCAGTGACCTGCAGCAACCCTGCTATTCCTGTCCCTGTGTCTCCAAGGGCAGCTGCCACCCTGCTGGTGACAAGGACAGCACAGGCTGGGAGTGCCAGCGATGGCACAGGGCACTCCTGGAGTGGGACACAGGGAGAACATGGAAATAAAGCACAGCTGTGGCACTTCAAGGGTCTTGCAAGCACAAAAAACACCCTCCAGATTCAGACTGGGACAATATGGCCCAAAGGCACCCTGCCTAATGAACAGAAGGTGTTTGTGCTGCCCTAGGAGGGACAGGGAGTGCTGAGAGCCTTTGGATGGCCCTTGATGGCCCTGACCAGCTTCACCTGGGCTCTCTGCCCGCCCCACCCACAGCCCAGAACCCACTTAAGCTCAGCTGTGGGGCTCTGCTCCCTTCCCGAGCCACGCTGGGGCTGTCCTGCTGCCTGTCCTTGTTTGTGCTCCTTGGCTTGACCGTGGTGCTGCCTCGCTGCCCTGGCTCTGCCTGGAGATCACCAGCCATGGGTAGGACATCTTGTTATTGCTGCCCTGGCTTTGTTTTTATGGGCTGTTTCACATTGTTATCAAAGCTGCATGTTAATTGTATCAGGTCAAGATTTGCTGTCTGTTGCTGTTGAATCTTGCTGGGGTTTGTTATGTTGGTTGTGTCCTAATGAAACCTAATTCCTAATTTCATCCTAATTTCTCTTTGCTAAGGAAGACAAGGAATGGGCCCAAAAATGATCTGGGAAAGGTTGTGCTTCGTGGTGGGTGGAAGTGCTTATTGCTGTGGTGCAGTTCCAGGCACACAGTTAAATCCCGGTCCAAGCCTTTCTGGGAGACATTGCAATCTCTTGGCAATGAGGATTTCTCCTTTCACATCCTTTGGTTGGAGGACTGTTTGAGCTCTTGGTAGAATTGGAGCAGTTCAGGTTCAGTCTGATTTGTGACCACAGTCCCAAGCTGCTGGGGATTGCTGGGGAAGAATGAGTGATAATTTGCTTTAGGCATTTCCATGAGGTTTCAGCCTCTGAAACTGCTCAAACCATCCTCTTCCTTCCTTCCACTTGAACAAGGGGAACTATGATGTAGCCCTGGCCACTGGGTTATAGATGAAGAGCTTTGTGGATGATAAAATTACTGATGGCATTGCCAAATACTCCCCAGAGCACTGAACAATCACAAGGCTCTTTATTGTGGTTTCCCTGCCATGAAATTGTTGGATGTTGCTGCTTATTTCTGAACACAGCAAAAACAGCCAGTGCAACTTTAAATGTGTTTTGTAGAACTGACTTAGCTTTCAGCTAATCCTTTAAATCTGTATGGAGACAGGAGAATCCAGTGGTTGGAGCACAGAAATAAGATGCAATAAACTGGTTTCTAGCAGTGCGTTCTGCCCCTTGCATCACCCTCCCCAGCAATAGATGTCAATCTGTAAAAGCAGCACTCAGCCACCTCTGTGCATGGCTGGGATGTTCTGATGTTCTTAACATGTGAAAGACGTTAATGAAACTGCAGAGAGAGAGTAAAAGGCACCAGCCAATATCCAGCCAGGAACACATTAACTGTTCTTGCTCACTGCTGGCCCTCTCACTGAGTACTTTCCAAGATAAGGTACAAAACACTGCAAGCAAGCAGTCCAGAAACCTAAATCTGAACTCCAATTATCAAGGGAGAGTCAATTATTTGGGATTACAGAAGTTAATGCACTTCAGGATTGATTAAGTGAAAGATTGTTCTGAAAAAAGACTCCTCTGTAATTAAAAATATATGTATTTTAAGGAGCTTTTCTTACTCTGAAAGCCTTGTATACAGAAGTGGGAGGAAAGCTTATGTTCTATATGTGTGTGTGTGTACATACACTACCCAAACTCTGCTATCAATTACAGATACAAATCTGGAACAACTCCAGTGCTATTTGCATGGGCCTGAATTAGAACAGACTGTGGTTTGTTAACGAGGGGTGTGTGTGTGTTCAGAGCTGTTTGCTGCTCTGTGAGGGCAGAGACTTGTGCAAATCAGCTTCTCATATTTACTGGTGGCATCAGTGCTTGAGGGATCTCCTGCTCTATAGCACCGAGTGCAGTTGTAGTACATCCACTGCCTAGAATTTAAAATTATCACCTATGAAAACTCTGTGGTTGCTTGAATATGCTATGATGACAAATCTTTTGCATGTATGAACATCACTTGCTGCTCAATCTCAGTGCTTTTATTAATTTTATCCTGATGTCCCCACATGTATTGGGTTATTCATCATGTTTTTTAGCATTCAAGACATTCAAGGTCTTGATTGTTTTCCAGGGTAAAACTTTACATGACACTGGGTTTGTCTCTGAATCACTGTGTAGGTTTTAGCTTAAATATGGCTCAATAACATAATGCAATTGGAAACATGACCTGTATATTCAGAATCCTAATTACTGACCCAAGAAATACTAAGCACTGATAGATGTTTGCACAATAAGGCTTGATGCACACATGAATTGCCTGAAATTTACATTATTTTTAAAAACTAGTATCAGTTCTGCTTCTGCTTTAATTCCTTACATGCATCCAGTGCCAGCTGTGCTTTACTACATTCAGATGGCACTTCACATACCACAAAAATATAGTTTGTGACCAAATTACAGTGTAGTAACACTAAGATTATGCAGCCATTTAGGTCAGGAAACATAAAATAGCATCTTATAAATAACTTATTACATCAACGCCTAGATGTGAGGAGAAATGCAGTAATAAAGGATTTAAGCCTTGCTCGTTTCTCATTTTATTCTTGCTGTGAAAATCTATCAAATTTTCAACTATTTTCTTTAAAAGGTGGAAAAACAGGGTGGGTTAAGGTCTTCCAGTGGTGTGGAAGGGGAGCTGCATTTCAATCATCCCATGGTGGAACAAACTGGGGTGTAACAAATTTCTCCAGTTTTTAAAACTCTGATTTTGAACAACTTTGGTCAGTAGCAGAAATGAGACCAGGAAGTTGAGAAATCATGTTCATCTTACTAAAAACAGATAAATTTTCTAACAGGCCAGGCCAGCCTTGTGTGGCTTAGGCAGTGCAAGGGAAATAACTGGAATGGCAAGGCAGTGTGAGCTGGGTTTGTCAGAGCACACCCAGCCACAAATGCACCACTGAGGACAGCACAGTGTCACTCAGCACACTGGAGTGACTTCTGGAGTGTCATTTCAGAGCATTTTTATTCAAGCTTTAAGCTGCTGATTTTTAAATCATGAGCTCCCTACAGATAAGTGATGGTTCAAAACTAACAATGCAAACTCCTCCTTCAGCATGCTCAGCTTTCTGACCCTGCTCTGAAAGAAAACATTCTGCTGGTTTAAGGAAAAGCAGCTGGCTTGTGTTTCTAAAATTTGCATTATCTTTACTTGGAGCTGGATCATCGGCCTTGGGTTAGAAAATCTGGAACTGTTTCCCTGGCTCTTTCTGAGCTGATTTCCTCACCCTGGCTGCAGGAGCAGGATGAGCCATGTGGTCACAATTTATCCTTGATTTCCACCAGCAGAGGTGAATGCTGAGAGCAGGACTTCAGGAAAGTTTTAGGGTGTATTTCTTAAATACTAACTATGGTAGAAGTGTTCAAATCATCCTAATTGTTACAGGATGAAAGGATTAACTTTATTTATTCACTTGTGATTTTGCTGTACTTTTCCTTGTCTTTTTACATTTTTAACTTTACAAACTTCTGCTAATAGTGTGCCCTTCCTCTCTTTATTCCTACTATAGGAATGAATCCTATATATATAGGAATGAATCCTATGAAGTAATGAATTAAGTCAAAACCAAAACAAAGACAACATAAAACCTCTTCATAAAGTGAAATAACCAAAAATCAGGAAATCTATAATTAAAAGCTGCAAAGATACACTTGCGTATCACTGTTGTATCAATATCAGTGTGGTCAGCTCTCCTGGACCAGGGGCTGAGGGGGCTTTTGCACAAACACAGAAAGAGATACCAGAAACCCAAATCTGGGTTTGTGTTTTTAGCAATGAGAAATGCGTTTTAGTCACTCATCAACCAAAATATGGTTTATGACAGTTGAAGGTTTTGCTGATGCAAATTGTGTTTGCATGCCTCACAATCAGCAAAAATAACATTTGCAGGGGAGTTTGTTCAGCCACCAGGAGGGCGGAAGGGGTGCTAGGAGCCAGGATGAAAGCACATTACATTGGGCAGGCAAGGCTGAAATGTCATTTCTGGCAGCTCTGGGATACTCCTGCAGAATAAAGCAGTTTTGAGGACATTCAGCTGTGCACTTGGTGAATCTTGCAGCTCTTAGTGCTGGCAACTCCTTCTGTTTAACAGCAATTGTTCCATGAGCCAGGCAGGGCCCAGCCCAAGCCCAGCCTGGCCACTGCCTTCTACAGGAGCTGGACAAAAGCCATAACTTTTATTTCTGAAAACATTCTGGCTGGGTGTCTGGTTGAGTCAAAAGGAATGTTCTTACAGCTACAAATGCCCCTAAATATTTCAGCACAATTGGATTACAATTATTTCTCCGTGCTTAGCCCTGGAGACACTCATGTATCCATAACAGAGCTGAGTGCAATAAGATCCCACAATAGGAAGGAGTTTTTCTCAAAAATATGGCATGATTGTATGTATTTTTTAAAGCTCCTAAGGGTGAGATGTTTCAAGTCCGCAGATGTATGCATCTATTTTGGGAAAGCACTAAATCATAAAAACATTGCCCTGAAAGTTGTGTTCAAGATGTGTGTACATGTGTATTTTTTGTGGGTTTTATTTAACAGTTAATGTGGCACATCTGCTGGTCAAGAGCTGGTTTATCTGGGGACAATTGCTCAGGTATTTTGAGGGACTCTGGAGTTTGATGTAACCACACTGATATTTGATAATGCAGACTTTGCCTTAGGTTGCTTCCATGAGAGACAGGAATGTGAACATCTGAAAGGTTATTGCTGGGCAGGTCACACTTCCATGGAGCATTTTGGATGCAAAATATTTTTGTATTTGGGACATTTCTCCAACTGGCCACTTTTAAAGAGTGAAACATCAAATATCTCTGCTTAAAGAGAATGTAAATTATCTCTATTTGACATTTGTTAGCAAAGGTTTGAATCATTTTGCCATACACCTATCTGGATTAAATTTGTTCCCTGACATAGTCACTATATTGGCTTAATCACTGAGTATTTTCAGGTTTTGATACTAATAAATATTACCATAATTTGCAGCATGTAACAATAGGAAGGAAAAGAGAAGGTTTTTTTGTGTTAAATTCCTCCTGCCCCAAAGAGCTTGTCAGATCTGCCTATGAGAGGTGCAGGAATAGCAAAGTATGGATTCCTTTGTCAGTGCAGTTCTAAAATCCTCTGCACCTGAGGATCAAAAAGCCCACATTGGACTGTTTCATTTAAAACAGCTCTGTCCTGAAATGCTCTGAAATCCTTCTGTGTGTTAAGCCTGACAGGTTGGTACCACCTGCCTGGGGCCTCAGCCAAACACAGATTTCAGATGCAAGTGTGATTTTCATGAATCACTGAACTGTTGGCAACCAAATGTTTTCTGGATCGTGCTGCTGAGTGCACAGAGCTGTTCTCATGCTTAAACTTTGTTCCTAACACTTTCTGGTAACTTCTGCTCATTCTAATAATTGAGATGTACCAGGGAGATGAAATAATTAAATCAGGCTGTGAATGTTCTGGATCCTTAACAAAAGTATTTGTGGCAATAATCTAAGATATCTTCAGGAAAATATGGTGTTATTCATTCACTCTAATGCACTGTAGTCAGCAAATGGGTGAAGAGAGTGACTGCTGATCACTGTGAATATCAGATTGGGTTGGCACACAAAGTCTCACTGACTTCAGCTGAGAATCATTTAATCATTTTACTCTCTGCCTGTTGGGGACTGCATTTCTGTGCATTTTCTGTATTCTTTTTTTTTTCTGTATTTTTCTGTACATATATTTCCCTATACTTGAGAGTAGGGCCTTCTCCATGGATTTGCTCATGGATTCTTCCTTTGACTCTGCTCCCTCTGTGTATACACTTTCCTTGAGCTCTGTGAACATGAAATTGTGCAGATATTTGAGTCAGACGTAAATGTCTCAAGGCCAAGATTCACAGCACCAGTTCTGGCTCTGATTCCTTTATTTTTGGTGCCTGTAGGAAAATCCTGAGCTTCCTTGCAGCCTGCAACCCTTGGTGGCTGGCAGCCAAAGGATGAGTGTGACAGCCTGCTGTCCCCTGTGACAGTGGCAGCTTTTCCTGTGAGTTCCTACATCACTGTTAGATATACTCCTCTGTCTAGGAAACCTTTATAAACTTGCTGGCCAATCAGGACTTTTCAAAGGCTGGGTTTTTGCCTGGGAATGTTAACAAATGATCACTGATTGTATCAATTGATCCATTTTCTGTATTATGAATATTTTTATTTCATTCTGTAAGGGCATACTGTGTTTGTACACATTTCCCTGCTGGAGCAGGTCCCTTTGTCCCTTCCATCCTGCCCTGTTCTGTGGTTTTGTGATTTAAGTACACACATGCATCTTTTGTGCTGGGATTGTTTCTGTTCCACTGCAGACACTTTTTTGCATAAAGCCCAAGCAGAATAATTATAGAGGCTCCAACAAGACATATGTGAATAACAAACAAGAAATAATTCTTCTCCTCTTGCGTTATGTTGTCATAGATTTCTTGAAGTGTACTAGCATAAACTTTTGCAATTAATAGGAAATCATCACCAAATACTTGCAATTAAATAGCATCTCGTGTTAGGAACTGTTGCACCAATCAAAGCTGTGTTCTGGAAGCCTTCATGCAGTGATTTACACTGAGTTTGCCTGGAAAGGGCTGAGGAGATGCCTCAGTGCCTTTGGAGGAGAGCAAAGAACAATAAATCAGGCTACTTTGGATTTGATTTTACAACTGGAAAAGATTACACTGATCTTGACAAAACAGAGAGGCCCGTGCTCTGATGCACAGAATTTGATGGTTACCACTCATTTTTGTCATGGAGAAGAAAGGAGCAAATTGTCCATATGCTTTTAAATAGTACTGTCAACATACTGTGTTTCTAAATCAGACTAATCCCCTTTGCTATAAATGGAAACCATGCTTTCAGTATTTCTGGTGGGAATTAGTTAACTAAGTGCTAAAACTTGCCAAACTGCATTTTATATAAAAAAGGAGCTTCATGAATCAAAAGCTGTGTTCAGCTGCACATAAATGGGCTCCCAGAAAAACGTATGCCTTGTAATCACATCTTGATAGTCTAATACCTTCTATAAAATCCAGAAAGTATTTTTTGCATCTGACAGTGTTTACAACAAGGAGCCTGAAGTCTGCCCTCCTATAGTTACTGCTGGATACAACTTTATTTATGGCAAAAAACTGAACAGGCTTCCTGTTTACAGCAAGGGTATTTATCTGTCAGGTGAGCACCAAGTGTCCAATTCCAGTACCCCTTTCTGAGGGAAATAGGATGTGAGAACAAATGTAATCCAAAGCAGAATGTAAATTGTCAAATACCTGTGAGCTTGCATAAAGCTCAGCATCCAGTGAGGATTGTCCCTCAGAGTTCAGACCTTATATTCAAGGACAAAACTTTGTTTATCCCAGTGTTGTTTGATGGCTAGGGAGGCAGAGACTGCTTGAAATCTCAGCTGCACACAGAGCAGGTGCTGGATCAGAATTTTACTGCATTACCTGGAGCAAGGAGGCAAAAGAAATGGCAAGGGGGGGCTGTATGGAATTTGTGAAATTAAGTTTTAAGAGTCTGGGTAAACTGTTCCCATTTGAGGCAAAACAAGAGGGATGCTCCTGTGAGCTGGACTTGGTTGGACTGGGCACCCTGTTGTTCAGCCTTTAGGTTCCCTCTGGTTATTCTGGCCTGCAGGTATATTTATATCCCAGAGGGTTTCCTGTGGATTATCAGGTGCTTGTTTTGCTTTCAGCTGGAGAGGCCCTTCAGGGGGGAGGTACCTTTTACTATCCACTTGACAGCAGTAGATTTGATGGATGTGATTTACAAAGAGGGGGAAAAATGGAGTAAGTGCTTGGAGCTGATTGACAGCTGCAGTAAATCTAACCCAGCCTTTGAAGAGCAACAACGAGTGGTGGGGCAGATGCTGCCCCATCCATTCCCTCTCTGTGGAGGCATTTCAGCTTGTGAACAGTGCCCTGACTTTTTCATGTGCTGCTGAAAACCAAAAACCAAACAGATGGTTCTGCTCAATGAAAACAAGTTGGAATCAGTGTCAGATGAAGCCAGATTAAAAGCAGAGGAGAGCAGTGACCCACTCGGGTGCTGTGCCCTCAATGCCTCCCTCCTTCTCCCAGGCTTTGCTGGGAGCGCCCTGGCAGCAGGAGAGCAGGAAATGTTCCTGCTGAGGATGATGAACGATCTCCAAGCACTCTGCATGAGAAGCAGCTGGTATTGATGTGGTTATCTGCTGTGGAGAACATGCTATCACTGCGTGGCCTTGTGCCCAGCCTTTGTAAGGGAGACAGGCCTGGCACAGCCTCTACTCTCCTCCTCAGAAATCAGGAGCTGTGCAGCTCCTCTGATGAACAAGTAACCCTGATGTAATGCTGTTTGTGTCCTTTTTCACTGCTTTTTTCCCAGGATTGTCATCCCCCCTTCTCCAGGGTTCAGCTCACCCTCCCTGCAGGTCAGAGCTCCTCCTGCCACATACACTGGGTGGCAGAGCTGATTCTTCTGCAATATCTATATTCCAGTGCCTCTCCCAATTCCTGTTTTACAGGACCAACGCCAGCAGGGAGTGAGCCCCTGGAAGCCTACAAACCCCCCTCAGCATGGGTTATTTTAAGCAGCAGAATAGAAGGATCCTGTGTATAACACTGGGGTTGTCCAGCCCAATGGCTGCAGCTTTCCTTAGAGCAAAGCTTTGTAAGACTCATCTTGAATTCACTGGAACAGCTGCAGCTCTTAAATCCCACAGGAAGCTGCTTTGGGTTTCAGGATAGGGTGAGACCAGCCTCTAACAGGCTGCTGACCCTGTGAGAACAGCCCCTCACAAAATTAAGGTTTTTGCAATAAAACCACATAAGGAGATGACTGCATTGCAATCATAAAGGGTGCAGCTCTTGAATTACTGTTTTAAACTATTTAGGAATATATTGCTCTGTACATATGCAGCTTATATGAATGCCAAAATAATTTATAATCCTGCATTTAGGCAGTGACCAAGATGATCAGTGTGCCAGCCCAGTGCCAGTCTTGGGGGTTGATGTCACATCTGTTTCCTATCTGATTTCCATGAGTCTGTGATATGTAATATCCACCATGCTTTGCTGTGTTAGATCACACCTTAGAGATCTGGTGCAACATTTGTCAGCTTCTTTACAGAGCAAAAAGAAACCCAAGGAAGTGTGCTGGTGCACTGCTGATGTTTAGCCAAACATGCAAAGCTGGTAATATTTAGCAAATGCTGCTCCAAAACCCCAGTGGAGCTGGTAGCAAATCTGATCTGAGAACTTCTCTTCCAGAGAAACTGCAATTCCAATTTACAAATCCCAAATCTTAGTCTTCATCCATTTACCCACAGATTTAGAATTTGTTTTTTGGAATAGTAATGATATAATCTAAAAAAAAAAGTAATGAGATAACATGGTTAAACAGACAAAGGAGGGAACATCGCTGCTTTAAGAGGAAAATCCCAGGAGGAGCTGCACAGTTTTTTTCTGCACAACTTTGCTCAGAAGGAGCTGAAACGCTCTGAGTAAAAGCCTGTGGTGCTGTTCTGTGCAGCACTGCTAAAGGTTAAGCTGCTGGCTGTCAGGGCTCAGTTATCCATCACATTTCTGGGGGGAAGGGAGCACCAACTGCTCCTTTTCCAGACTCTCCAAACAATTTCCTGCACTGGCCTCATGTAAGAGACTAAACTGTTTCTAATACAAGGAATGCAGTTAACTACAACTGATAGACAAATACCTTTTCTTATCACTAATGGATTACAACACTTGACTGCAAAAGCAATTTAAACCTTACAAATGGCATATTCAAACCCCCACCAGCAGCTATGCAGAGAGAATTGTTGCTACAGCAGCTTTTCATTACATCTTCGGATGTTTGCACTGAAAGCTCATTGTATTTTTGTTGAAAAATCAGCAATATAGCTTTTAATCCCCTGTATCTCTGCAAATGATAGTTTCATGAGAATAGTCTGTAGCTGTGGACAATATTTCATGTTTAGCAGTTCATACTGACACTCAGCAGCAAAGCAGTGATGGCTCAGCAACAGTTTAATTTTTAAAAAATCACTATATTTATTAAAACATCTGAGCTTTGTGTCCCAACGTGATGGAAAATGTTGTGGGTAAAAGCTGCAAATGGGGATGTAAATAAATAATCCTCAAAGATATGAAAGTAAAATGGGTAAAATGGGATTTGCCTGACATTACTTAGCTCAGGGGCTGGAGAATAGAAACAGGAGGGAAAACTCTCCTCTTTCATGGTCAGGCAGCACAATTGCTCCTTCCTCCTCTTCCTCTGGAATTGTCATTTGCATTCCTGTGAATATTCAGTGTGTGTGGAGGGATCCCTGGATAGAAGGACCTGTTTGTGCTTTGGGAATTTTCTGCTATTAATGAAATCCTGGTTTTGTGTTGTTCTGTACTTACCCTACTCAAAATCCTAATTACTGACAGGTTACCTCAGCCACATCAGTTTTACAATAAATCTGTGACTGCAGAAATCAACACTTTCTAACATAAAGCACAGATGATTCTTTTCCACATATCCGATCTGAATTATGAATAATAGCTCCTAACCTACAAAGGTATATTTGCATAAATCATGTCCCTAAGTTGAAATGTGTTATTCCAATGATTTTGAGCCAAAATCATCCTGGAAGCGATAGGTTTCAGCACTCTGGGGAAGTAGAAACAAAGACTTAATCTGAATTTGGTACCTCAGCTGCCTACTGAATGACTAACTAATAGTTCTGGGTGAAATTAATTGAAAAGGTGCATCCTTTTCTAGCCAGTGGCACAAATCAAAACTCCGTTTATCAGCTCTTCCTAGGCTGCAAAACATCAAGGATGGGAACCCTGGGGGTTTGCTGGGGAGGCAAGAACATGGAGTGAGCAGAAAATCCATGAGCAGCTTTTTCTGCAAGGAATTCCACCTGCACTGGGTCTCCTTCCCTTCTACTCTGTACCCTTTAAAATGACAGTGAGTGTGAAACACCGCCACTGAGAACAACAGTGTTTTACACCCTTTTCATATTAAATGAAACGAAAACATGGCACAAGGGAGAATATGGCCCATGGGAAACTTTATCTGAAATAATGGTTTTTTTCTGAGTGTGACAATCCCCCTGAAATTATCTGAGAGTTCTACCTTGATTCAGCGACTCCTGGATTTGTGGGGAGTGTCTGGCCTGGATTTTGATTTTTCTGCTCTCAGAATCAGAGTCCCAGCATGTGGGGGGTGGTTGTGAGCTGCAGGTCCCAGCCCCCCCTGCATTTCGGGCAGCATTCCATCCCTGCTCTCCCCCACTACAAACCCCAGCAGCTCTGGGGCTGAGCTGCCCTTGGGGGCACCAGCAGTGCCGTGGCAGGGCTGCAGATCGTGCACCTGGCTGGGTAAAGGGTCGGTGTTCAGCAGACCCCAAAGACATTCCCCGAGAACACCCCCATGTGATGTCATTTCCCACTGTAAAATCCCAGCTTTCAGCACAAATATCAGGCATGGGTGCTGCCCCAGCCTTTGAGGGGCAGGTCATGCTGAGGCTGTTTTTGGGAGGGGGTGCCATGTGCTGGAGCCTGCCCTGAGCTGTCACATACCTTCCCCATCACAGAACAGCTGCCAGACTGATATAGCTCTGCCCTGCAGAGCTCATGTGCCCCCTCTTATCTCCCCAGGGGCCGGGGCTGCTGATACCAAATCACTAAAAATGGCAGCAGAAAGAGCAATTTGGGGCTGCTCTGACAGCCAGGGCTGAAGGGAAGCCACAGCCCACCCCACCCTGCATTCCTTGGACACCCCAATCTCCCTCTGGGACTCTTAGGGACACACGGAATAAATGCTTTCTCCATCTGACACTGATGCACATTATGCTTTTTATTTAAAGGAGTAGTATTAATTGTTGTTAGAAATAAATACAGCAAGCTACAGTTGAATACATAATTCATGGATAAACCAAACTTTGATAAAATTGGAATATTAAGCAGCTGTTATCCAGGTCATGGGTGCTTCCCACTGATGATGGAAATGCAGGTATAAATTGTTTTTAGGGTATAGAACTGCAGGTGCTCTAACTATGGCTCAGAAGTATTTTAATAATCTAAGTATTTGTTTTCAAGACTTTTCAGAAAAGATCCCTGTTTTGTCTCAGACTTCTTACCACTCTCTTAATCTCAAGATATCTGATTTATATTTTAAGGATGAATCAATTCCAAAAAATCATTCTGTTATAAATGAAGGGATATTTTCCCTAATTTTCTCTCTGTTCAATTTTCTGTCACTCTGTGCTGTGCCCTAATTCCACTGATTCCAATTCTGTTGGAACTGTTAGCTAGTCTGGTCTAGCATAACCAAAAAAAAAAACCCAAAACCCCCAGTGTAGGTGTGATCTGTACTTTAACACAAGCTCAGCTGGTCACACTGAAAGTGATGCCTCCCTAATCCCTCCCCTGTCCAGCTCAGCACACAGTGATTTATGTCACATGTGTCATACACTGAATTTTTAGAATTATCTCTCTAAATCTTAGTCTAGACAAAGGCACTGTGAAACTACCACGGGCTTCCATCTACACCCAGGAGCAGCACTGAACCTGGAGAGGATTATAATGGGGGATTTATTCTTCTTCCAAGGGAAGCTGCTGCCTTGGTGGTTAAGTCACTCCCTGGACTAAAGGCTGGGGGTCCCAGTCCATGGAATTGGGTAAATTGAGTTTTTGTGGATCACTTCTGACAACAATTGTGATATAAACCCTCTTGGCTTCACCCTGAACATTTTTGAATATTTATGGTTTTGAATATTTATGTTTTTGAATATTTATGCTTTTATTTGAGATAAGCTGAGGTGACAATGGGGATTTGATTTCTGTGAGGGTCCCCAGGCACTGCCACAGTAACAATACCAAATATTTGATAATTGTCCTCTCCCACCTCCTCCCCTGGAAAAAGCAGATTCAGTGTGGCTGTGCTGAAGATTTGTGAGAGCTGCAGGTATTCCATGAGGGCACTGCTGGGTGAACTATGACAGAAATGAGCACAACTCTTTTTTCATAAGAATTTCAGACTTGGACTCTGTGGGTTTTAGAGCTGACAGTGGGCACTGCAAGAAAGAACCATGAAACCTTCACGTGGGACAATTTCTCATGTGTATTTGTTAAAGTAGATTCTTATATTCCTGGAAGAAATAGGAATGGAGATTCTTCAAACCCCTCTGACCCTGCAGGGCAGCCCTAGTTCAGCTTTTAGGCAGTAGTTCTGTTCTTGCTGGGTCTTGGGGCCCAAATCTGGTTCCATCCAGAGGAACAATTAAAACAACAGAGGAAACCTTTGCAAATTCCTCAGGCCATGAAAGGCATTTATATTAATTCAATGTAAGAAAGCCCTTGAGAAGAGTGTGTATCTTGCTGGCTCATCCAGCTCTGTCATCAGGAATCCTTTAAGTGCCCAAGTTCAAGCTGAACATTTTTAAAGTGGAAAGAATTTCATCTATGGGCTGGAACAAAAATGTTTTAAAGCATAAACAAGACATCTGGTCATTGTGCTGCTGTTGCATGTGAGATGAGATGTTTGTTTGCTCACACACATTCTGAGGCAGAAAGAACAGAAATCACCCTTGCCCTGGCTGCTTATTAGAAAAAGCAAATAGAAATGATGTGCACAACTTGCTGAAACTCCTGTCTCAGTAAATTAGAAATAATTCACGTGGCTAAAATGAAAACCTTGGAAAGACTGCAACTTTTCTGAACTGCAGTTTGACTCTAACCACCTGTTGCAAGGACTCCAAATAGTTTCCAGTGTCCTTCCACATCCCAGGGCTCAGTGAGAGGGGTCTCTTAAAAGGGAGAAACAATCCCAGTCCCCACCTGGGAGGGAAAGTGAGCGAGAGCCTCCACAGCAGCTGCTCCTGGAGAATTCTTCCTCTCCTGACAGGGCAGAAATGGCCTTTTTTGATTTATAACTGAAATCTTACCTTGGTTTAAGTGGGTGAAGTGAGAAATTCACCCTGCTGCCTCTTTAAAATGGGTTGCACATCATTTTGCTTCATTGAACCTATTGGCTTTTACAGGCTGATAACTGATTCTATCAGTACACAACAGCCACTGCAGGAACATCTGTTTAACCAGAAAACCTTCAGCTCCATCTTGGAGAAAAATCAGCTTTTCCTTCCTCCCTGGTGTCCCCTGCAGCTGTTCTCCCATGAAACAATGGATGGATTCAGGCTCACCCCAAAAGAGGAGATCACAACCCAAATTTCCTCCCCTCAGGGTTCCCAAGGCAAGAACTCTCTCAGTTCTTGCTGGCTTGAGCACAGCCTGTTCCAGCAGCCAGGATGTGTCCACTTGTGCTCTTGGATTCCCCAGGGACTGGGATGGAGATAAATGTGTTTGGGAATAAAAGCTTTTATTCCCCTCTAAATTCCTCCCCAGTGCTCTCATGGAAGCTCAGCAGGCAGACAAACAGCAGAGAGGTGTAGCTGTTGTCTCTGGAAAATATTCTCAGTGAACTTCCAACTTCAGCTGACAGCTTTTTTAATTTCTGTGTTATTTCTGTTTTTAATTTCTGTGTTATTTCTGTTTTTTATTTCTGTGTTATTTCTGTTTTTTATTTCTGTGTTATTTAAAGTTTTTCATGCACTCAACTGAATGCCCTAAACTGATTGTGGTAATGCTCTGCCTCGAGTTCAGTGCTCCACACCAGTCTGTGGTTTTGCAGTCAGATTCTCCTATTTTGGGAAAAATCTATGATTTGTAGGTGGGCAGGACCCCCAGGGACAGAGCTGCCCCTGAATCAGATGTGTGTAGAATGCACTGCAAACATTGCCTCAAAGCAAACCAGATTATTTAAGGGTGAATGTGAATAAACTTAGGTAAATATTGCATTCAGAAGTGAATTTTAAGTTAAGATACATCTATTTGTCACCAACTGAGACTTTATAAAAATAGTTTATAAATAGTTTCTAGATAAATTGCTTGTTGAGGTCCCAAAAGAATTTAAAACATCTTGCCCTGTGCTTTCTTCCCTAAAAAAGCCTCTTCTGGAGAGATACATGCTTTGTTTTCTTTCCCCTCCTTATCTATTTGCTTATTTTCCCTTCTTTTAACTGTAAAGTCAAGGAATTATGTAAGGCAACATCTGAATATATACACAGATTTTATAACAAGTTGAGTGTATAAAATTATATTAGGTCTGTCTAGAAAGTCTCTAAATGTCTGTCTAATGGCTTTCCCTTAAGTGGCTCCTTTTGCTTTTCATTTTCTCCCACGTAAAGCTATTCCAAGCACCAAAGTGTTACCAAAATGGAATCATATTTTATTGTTCCACTAATTTTCCACTAAGCTTTCCCTGATTTGTTTGTTGCTGGGCTATGGCTTTTTCCTCCCTCAGCATTTCAATACTCCCCTCTCAGGGTAGGTGGTCTGTAACACTAAACCATCAGGCAATCACTTTTATGCTTTCCTTTCCAGCCCCAGCTTTCTTTCCCCAAACAACGGTAGGAAATCCTCTGTCTGACACAGCACAGCATAAAGCAAAACAAAAATCAGCCCCGTTTGTGATTCAGAGATATGCTCAGTGCTCTTAATGCCTAAAATGCCCTGTTGTTTTGATACAACAAAATACTTTAATCCAAAGGCAATTTAAATGATGGACAAAGTAATGGTTGGGAGAGAACAACCAAAATAAACTGGAGCTTTAGAACTGACCTTGATCTAGAATTTGTTGAATTTGTACATCCAAGCAAAAGAAAACTTTTAACTGTGGGGCTGAACTATAAACTTGAATAGAGTAAATCTAGTTAGATCATGACATGCACAAAAAATTTACATTCAGAGAAAAGTAATTTTAAATAACTTGGATGTCTGACAATAACACAAGTCTGATGTGTCTCTAAATCACTAAGAGTGGTAGAAGTCAGTGTGTTTCTAAGTCATTACTCCAGGCTCCAAGCCTGTATCTACTCTGCAGTTAAAGACAGAAATCAAAATTTAAAATCAGAAATTACTGCATTGTAACAAAATAACAGGAATATTCTGAAAAGGAAAAAAAAAAACCCAAAACCCCAGTGTTTTTCATTTTCAGACTTTAAGATAATGCTGCATTTCATTTGCTTAAAAAGGAAATATGTAATACTTAGGCAGCAACATAATACATTGTGGTTCACTTTCTCCTGTCAAAAATCTGGTTTATTGGGAGGATAAAAGCAGTTGCAAATGTGGATGTTAGGAACTGAAGGAAGCAGAAATGGAGCTGTTTACAACAACTGTGTTGTTACAAAATGGGAGACTGAACTGAGAATCTGACATTGTTTTCCATAAAATTCTTCTCAAGTGTGAAATACCACAATTTGGATTCTCCAAAGATGAGTTAATGTTTTCAGTATTCAAAATAGATGGAAAATACATTTGTGCCTGTTATATATCAGGGAATTTGTCACTTCTACATTATTTTCCCATGTTTATGGACTCTGACACTGAGCAGTGCCTAAGACCCCAGTTGTTGTTTATCTAGTGCATATCCTTTAATTTAGGCAAAGAAGTAGCAACTTTGGCTGTAGTAAAACAAATCCCCCCGCCCCTCAACCTGAACATTTAAAACATGCTTCAGTTTCTCCACTGTGATAGAGAATTAATGGGGCAGCTTTATCCAGGGGTGTCTGCTCACCTACAGATCCCATAGGCTTGCACAGAACCTCCAGTAACAGTTCCAATAAATAGTTGTAAATTTATTTTTTATCCCTAGACTTTATGAATGTGGCCATCAGTTCCCAAAAACTCCCTTTGTGAAATCTTCTCTGCTGACTTCAGACAGACAGGTATCAAATTAATCCCACATTGTGCTCCTTACTTCAGGGCAGCATTTGCCTTTCAGTTTTTAGCAACTTTTAAATACCATCCTACCATCCCTGGCCACCCAGCTCAATTTCCCTGGAGAAAGGCCTTGCCTGGCTTGCAATGCTGTGGTTTGCAGTTAACAAGTGATTAACACGTGAAGGGTTGATACAAACAAAGGCATTTATTCTTCCAGCACGTTTCACTGGCACACTCAACCTCCCAGTCCCTTTTGCCCCTGCAGAGGATGATGTTCATCACCTGATCGCCTCAGAACATGAATGACTGGGGGTGATTACGAGCCTGGTGGCAAAAAGCAGGCAGGACCTTTCCCAAGACCTCCCTTTATAGCCTTAATCTGCATTTTCCTACAAGGAAAAGCAAATTCTGCCATGGTTTATCGCTTCAGTGACAACTCCCTTCAAGCAGCCATGATAATTGCATTTTTTTTCCTGAAACACTTCCTAAGCAGCTAAAAGCTTTTGGGCTTAGTTTTTCTCCAAAGGTTTTCTAAAGGAGGGGAATTCAGTCCTTGCAATCAGACACAAACAGGAGCTGAGCACCAGCCTCTGCATCTTGTTCACACTGAGGAGCACCTCAGGCAAGGGAATAAACAAAAGAAAAACAAGTTATTTTGAGTTATTTGGGACAAAAGGGACAGAGGCAGTGACAGGTGTATCATCTTAGTTCTGGTTCCTTTGTTCTGTGAGTCTGTTCATCTTGTAACACAGCATTCAAAGCAAGCAGGAAGTTTAAATGACTGAGTGTCATCCCAGACTGGAGGGCTTTTCTCTTAGATTATGCATAAAAATTAATTTCATCCCAAAAGAAACTTCACAGCAGCTTCTCAGCCTCCCAGCTCCTATTTCTGAGATACTGAAGTCACCAAAAAAGCCACTGAGATACTGAGTCACCAAAGTGTTTCTCATTAATCCAACGGGTTTGGGTGTCTAACAAAGAACCACAGGAAGGTTTGGGGAGGGCAGGCTGGGAAAAGGAGCTGGACTGAAGTGACAGAGCAGGGAAAGTGCCTTCAGTGGGCTGCAAAGCCTGGAGATGTGCTAGAGCTGAAATATCCTGTACTGTTCCCTCTGCCACCCTTGGTTTGTAACTCACTTTAACATCAGCTGCTCAGCAAGGCTGCAAATGCCAAAAACAGGGCAAAAAACTTGCTTTTGGGTCAACTTAGAAGCAGAGAAAGACAGAGAGCGTTTTAATTAGCAGCAGGACATAAAACTGGGTAAAAGTGAAGGAGGAGGTTCTCGTGGCCGGAGAAAGGTTTGTAAGAGAAACGTGAATGATTCCCCTGCTGCAGAGGGAACTTTGCCTACAAAGGTTCTAAGGGGAAAGAAGGAGGCCAAAATGAAGGGAAAACAATGAAAAGTTGGATTAAAAAGAAGTGGCTCAGTGTGCACTGGCTCCTTCAAACCTGGGAAGGAATCACAGGGCTGGCTGTGTGAAATTAAAGCAAGAGCTGCTGCAGGACAGTTCTGGGCTAGCACAGCCCAGTGCCTCTGCTCATCCCCAGCACCCAAGGGGCCAGGCCTGCACTCCAAAACGAGAGTCAGGGCTCTTGACAAGCTGGCAGGGAGAATCCAAAAGTGAGAATTACATAAATTCACATTTTATTGCTGTTTTATTGTGCTTAAAAGAACTGGCTCAGCTCAGTTACAGGAACATTACGGGGTGCGAGGCAGTGAGAGGCTCCAGGAGGTGCAGCTCCCAGAGCTCCCCTGGGCGCCAGCAGCCTTGGTTTTTCAGCAACATCTCATATTCCATGATATTATCATCACCAGGCTTCGTTTGTTTGGATTTAGGATGAAGCAAGCTCTAGAGAGTCTGGCACACATGGGGATTTTCATTCAATCATTTAAGCCTTCCTTGTAACTATAGACAGGAGATTTCTTTAAGACTTACAAAATAGGAATGAATTCTGAATGAGCTACAAGGGAGAGATAAATAAATATGCACTCAGTGGAGTACCCTGACAAAACAAATTTTTTTTTCTTTGCAAGGAAGTTGCTTGGGAAAAAAGTGCTGTACAGAAAAGGGGTTATTTGTTCTTAGGTTTTGATGAAAATTATCAACTTGGGGGTCATTTTTGCTAAAGGGAAACACAATTAGGCAGAAAGCAATTCCATCTCCATATGTCACACATCTAGAAGAGGCTGACAATTTTTAATTTCCAATTTCCATCCCCTCTGTCAGCAGATCAGGTTGGGTACTTGGGGATTTCCAAACAGGACCTGGTCTGAGCCAAGACTGTGTCCAGTTTATATCCAGAGTGGCCATGGAAGCCTTGTCCTTCCCACCATGGCCTTGGAAACCACAATGCTCCTCCATCCAAACCCATGCTCACAGAAATACAGGCCCTGAATCCCCAAAAATAAGTATTTTTATTGTCCATGGCATGGCTTCTTACTTATGAACAGTAACAGAGCTTGAAGTAGCAAAAATACAAATAATCACCTTATTCACTTAACTGATGAAAGCTCTGCCCAGAGCCCCTCACCATTTGCTGTCAGATTTTGGGCTTGAGAAAAGAGGCTTGTTAAAAAAAAGGAGAAAAAGATTTCTGTTTAGGAATCTAGAGAAAAACACTTTGGAGAAGGCTGCAGGGGTGGAGATCAGATGATCTTTGTGTGTTTCTTTAGGAGGAAGAAGAAGTTATGCAATTCCAAGCAGTCATGTGGTATGGCAGCTGTTAAAGTTACTGCTAATTTTTATTAGAGCTGGCCAGAGCCAGAAAAAGGTCTGCTTTATAAGCAAGACCTTTTAAGAAGTAAACTAAATCTTCCTGAGCTGGGAGGCCTGCAGAACTGAGAGAAGGGAAAAAATAGCACTAAAAAGTTTTGGCTTTTTTTTTTTTTCTTTTCCCCCCACCTTCAAATGGCTCAGGAAACATTTTCACTCTCCCTTCCTGTTGCTGGTTTCTTTCTCATATTCATCCAATCCATCAAGCAGATGTATAATATTTACCAGTTTTCAGCTCAAGTTCCTGCTCAGCCCAAAGGACCATTCAGGTGCAGGATGTGTGTGAGCCTTCATTCCCCCCAGGCAGACTCGTGGCTGACCCTGCTGGAGCAAGGGCTGGATCAGCTGCTCCCCAAAGCTCCTCTCCAACCCCAGCCATGCCATGAGCCTTGGAAACACCCACTGATTTTACTCTGCTTGATAAAATTGGAGATGGAATGTGACGGTGTTCACAGGGGTCTTATGTCGAGGGAGGAGACAGAGATCTGATTCCATGTTTCAGAAGGCTTGATTTATTATTTTATGATATATATTACATTAAAACTATACTAAAAGAATAGAAGAAAAGGTTCTCATCAGAAGGCTGGCTAAGAATAGAAAGGAATGAATAACAAAGGCTTGTGGCTTGGACAGAGAGCCTGAGCCAGCTGACTGTGATTGGCCATTAATTATAAACATCCAACATGAGACCAATCCCAGATGCACCTGTTGCATCCCACAGCAGCAGATAATCAATGTTTACATTTTGTTCTTGAGGCCTCTCAGCTTCTCAGGAGGAAAAATCCTAAGGAAAGGATTTTTTATAAAAGTTGTCTGCAACAATGGAATTCCTCCCAACAGCCTTGTGGTATTTTCCAGGATTGAGCACCTGTGGCTCCTGTCTTTGAAAATCTGTGCAGGAATTAAACTGAGCCACGCTCCATCCCCACACCTGCTCCTTGCTCTCAGCTTTGCACTCTTGTGCCCTTCAAAGTCATGTGGATGATGGCAAAAATAATAAAGATTAAAATGCAAACACTGTGAGATAAAATTCACCACACTGGAGAGAGCAGGCACAGCTCTTTATATAGCATCTAATCTCTGTCCAAACAGGATTAATTTTGTACTGCTGTTAAATGGAGCATATAATTAATGTGGATACTCCTCTGGGGCTGTGGATGATAGCTGTGCCAGTGGGAAAGGGAATGCTTTTCCTGAGAGCCACAGGTCCAGATCCTAATAAGGGATCTAGAAATTAGTGGCTTTTTTTTTTTTTTAAGAGTATTTTAATACCAGGCTCAATTAGGCTATAGAAAAAGGGCTTGCACTAACAAAATATACTGTTTTCCATACTCTGCCTCTTTTTCCACCTGCTTCCCACATTTAATGCACATTTAATGCATAATTTAAGCTGGAGATAATGGAGATAAGACGTTTGCACTCTTTGGGACTAAGAATGCCCTGGTGCCTCACCAAAGGGATGTCCCTTGTCATGCACACAGGGATGGGATGTGTCTCCACCATTCACTGCTCACACCCACATCACCCTCCTGGACCACTCCTCCTTCACCCCAAAGGCTCAAATTTCCTTTCTGGATGGAATATTCCCCCACACAGCCTTTAAAACACAGCCAAATTCCCCTTCCAGAGGTAAATTCCCTTTAGAGATATAAGACTTTACAGATAGAAGCTTCTTGAAAGATGGCACTCCTTTATATGAAAGCTAACACAACACAAATTTACTTTGGATACTAAAAATGTACAATAAAAGTCTTAAAAGGAAAATACTGTTTCTAAAAGCTTCAGTGGTGAAGCAAAATTTTTCAACTGCTATTATTGTCAGCCCAGTCCCATTTGTATTTATGAGAGCCTAAAAAACTTTACAAGTCCTTGTAGTTGTAAACTACAAGTACAAAGTAGTTGTACTTTGTTGTGGAATATAAAGTAGTCAGGTTACATTGTTCTGTAATTGATCAAAACATGCAGAAAGTAAAGCAGCAGTCAGCAATGCTGGAACTAAATACCCAACGTTGATAAGCTGTCACCTCTCAGTGTTTCAAGCCCAGAACTGAAGGTAATTGTGGATAATTTTTCATAGTGTAAAGAATTAATTAATTAAGAAAATGAAAACGCTTTATGTATGAAGGAGAGCATGAATCTAAAGCCATAACTGCCATACAATGTGCTAGAGTACGTTTGATAAACTTCTACTGAGCACTCTCCTTTTCCAGGTTTCCTGGCTGCAGTGTTTCTTGTCCTACCAACCCCGACATTTGGCAACTTTGATAAACAAAAAAAACCCCACATCCAGTACCGGAATCGATTTTGTTTGTTTTTAAACACCTTATTTCATTAAAACTACACAGACCACTGGGCAGGAGAGACTTTGTGCTTCTCACCAGCACAGCACCACGCTCTTGTTCTGCAGAAAACTCCCTCCACCCAAATTACCCAGGGCTGAGCTGCAGGACCAGGATTTGGGGTCCCCAGGCAGACTGGGTCATTCTCCCACACTTGGCATTTTTCACGTTTGCTCAACAAATTCCATTTTTCATTCCAAATGAAGAATTATGCAAATGGGAATGAAGTGCCTTTTGATGGAGCTGGTCTGAGCTTGCTCCTTTTGTCAGTTAATTTGCACTTCATGCATATCTTTAACCCAACTGGCATGGTAATGTGCCACATATGTACTAAATTAAGGATGATTGTGCCTGATTGCCCAATTATGATATCAAATGTGTGAAAATAGTTGATAGGACATTCTGTGTGTTTTCTCTAAAAAGACTCCGTGCGTTAAAAAAATCCAAAAATAAAACCTAACAGTTAATCATAATGGTTTGGCTTGAAATGTGGAAAACTGATGAGAGGATTCAAAATGCAAGGAATTGCACCACAAATGAAAAGATTAAATTGTACCATTGTTATATGCTCTATGAGCATCCTTTAAAATGCCCCAACATTTGTTGGAGTCTGACACGTTTCTGTGCTGAGCTACAGAGGATGAACCAGCTATTTTTCATTTATTTGACAGAGTAATAATGCCTAACCCCAAATTCTAGATTGATAGGTGGTTCGTATAATCTCTGACTTTCACTGTGTTTTAAAGCACTGTATCAACAGGACTTTTCTCCCAATTTTTCCAATTTTTCCATTACCTTACAGTAATGCAAAGTTTGAGGCAAGAGGATCCAACCTGGAAAGCAAATTCCTCATAATTGATTCTCCTTTTTCTCAAGAGCAATTTCCTGTTTAACTGCAATTCCAACACAAACATGAGCAACATTATTTAACTTCTCTGCAAGGAGTGTGGATGCTTCATCCCAAGAAAAAACTTGGCATTCCTCCCAATTCCAGCAGTGGCAATTATTTTCCTGATTTGTGCGCAGTTGTCATGGTCCCCATCTCGAGAGCACTGATGGTTTTATGGCAGAGATTTCACGCTGGCTAAAGACTGAAATGATTGTTTTCAAGACTGTGTGAGCAAGAAAAGCTAAAGTGGAGGAAAGTGCAGGGGAGAAAGGACTCCAAACCATAATCCCATTAATTTAAGATGTGTTATGCATAAGGGATCTATTCCTGAGTTTAAGAGAGCTTTTTTTGATAACTTAATTACCTCTTATTCATTCAACACGCCCTTGAGACCAATATTCTAAGCTTCCACAAATTCAAAATGCCCACATTACGCTTAGGGTCAGCATGATGTGGACTTGTATGAAAAAGAAGAAGGAATGAGATGGTGTGGAAATTAGAGGGGAACCCACACAGGACCTTTGCAAAAGTTGAAGCATGAAATGTGCTTACAACCTGAGCTCTGCAGCCTGCAGGTCAGAGAGTGTTGGTCCATAACATTTGAAACAACACTGCTTTTTTTATTTGCAACACTTGTATTTTCATTCCATGCAATTTTTTTAATGGTTTTATTTGTGGGAAGAACAGTATTACAGTTATTTAGTGTAGCAATCCTGTTGCACCTCTTTGGTTGGTTCTCTGTCTCATCCCCCTGCTTTCCCCACCTCCCTGCCACAGCTCAGCCTGCAGTGCTGGTATGAAATCAGGGAAATAAATTTATGAGAGGAAAAAAATGCAGCGATAACCAAGGCCGCCTGTTTTCATTTACATTTTCCTCTCCGGGCTGTTATTATCCCTCCCTTTGTCCCGAGCTCTGGGATCTGTGTTTCAGCACAGGCACGATGCTGCTTTGTGAGATACCATTAGCAGATATGGACAAAGGCCTTGGGAAGTTTTCTTTCTTTTTTCATTTTGGAAAACTCCAAAAAGAGCTGAGTGTGCTGGAGCTGCACTGGCTCCCCACAAACGCTCTCGTGTGCTTGCGTGTCCTGGCAGGAGCTGCAGCAGCCAATTTTAAGTCACTGTCTGAAAATGTTTTCTTCTAGAAAATTAATTCCTGAGTGTACGGAGCTGCACAGTAAATCTTGTTGGCAGGGCTGAGTTTTCCATTCAGGACAATTCTGTTTAATCCATATCCTTGTCAGGGTTCAGCTGGCACCCAGCTTGAGGATTATCCTGCTAAAGCTGGCATTGTTTTAAAAAGTGCTCAGGAGCAAATCAGGGATGGAAGGTGGTGTTCAGGCAGTGATTTTAGTGAGTGATCAGGCAGTAATTTTAGTGAGTGATTATCTGTGGAAGCTGCCTGTGAGTGGTGATAGGTGAGCAGGGCAGCAGCAGCGTGCAGTGACAGCGCAGCCAGACCAGCAGCACACTGAGCCCTTTCAGCCACAGGCTCAGTCTGCTGGAAAAACGAGACCATCACGCACCACCAGACCACAAGGAATGCTTCTTCCTTTATTCATTCACTCAGTTTTACAGCCATCCTCGCTTCACTTTGTGTCCCTGGCAGGGAAAGGTTCACCCTGCTCCTGCCAGAGCGTCCTTTCTTGCCATTCCTCTGTGGCTGATGGATTCCTCAGCGCTGATGTGACTTCTCAGAGGCTGTGCTGTGAACACAGCTACCAAATCAATCTCCCTGAAATCCACCTAACCCCCTCCTGTGAGCAGAAAGTGGCTCTGCCAAAACGCCACACTTACAGCGGGGCGAACGGCAAATTCTGTTTGTACATCCGCGAGATCCGCTAAAAAGTTTCATTGTCCTCGTGTGTAATCTGTGAAGAAATGCACGCCCTGGAAAAGCAGCCTGTAATTTGTAGCACATGAGTGTGCTTTGGGGAAAATCAATCAAATGAACTAAGACGTGTTCTCAACTCCTAAACTAATGATCCTTCCTGTGAGCAGCATGAAACACCGGGCGAGTCCCAGATGGAATAAATCCTCCAGGTTTCAGCAAGGCTGTGACAGCTTGGACTACCTCAACAGTGCCCTAATTGTGCTGCAAACTTCTTAAGGTGGCCAGCAGTCAGCCTTTTCAAAAGCCTCCTTCTTCCCCAGCACTCCCAGGGCTAAACAAACAAGTTTACCAGTTAGCCAGAAGAGAATGCCAGATTTAATTTATACTCTTTCAGGGCTGATGTGCTTAATAATAATAACTCTGAAAATCTGATTTTTGTCTTAAGAAATGCCAAGCAGCTGCGTAGAGGCATTCAGGGCTGGGACCTGAACCAACTTCTGTTGAGAGAGGAAATTAGGACCATTTTGTTACCCTGACAAAAATGAAATCTATGAGAACAGTAATTCCTTTGCAGAAAAAATCAATAGTTTCAGCATGTTTTTAATGTGGCAATTTGCTATGGAACATCTTAACAATACCTCAGTAAATCACCAGTAGAAATCAGCTGCTGGCTTTGAGTGCACAAGTACAGAACTGCATGAAAAATGTGTAGTGAAAGCAGAGGAAATCTCCCAGAATTGTGACTTCCTCACTCCTAAACTCATTGTGAAAAATCTGAGAACAGATACAGGTAAGAAGAAGCCTTGATTTACATAGAGAAGTTACAAAACCACCAAAATCCAAATCTGTAACTCTAATCTGGCAAGAGCTTCTAGAACTTCTTTCCCTCTGTGCCTCAGATCACCCATATACAGAGTAAGGGTATTATTAAATAGTGAGGGGAAATTATTGAGCAGCTAATAGCCACAGCATGATCTTCATAGTCATATGTAAGCACTAAATATCATTATCCAAGAGATTCTGTAAAAGAAAATACAAGAAAAAGGCTATTTCTCTGTATTTGCCACATGCTGCTCTGATGACTGAGTAGTACAGACCATGCAATATTTATCTTGGTTTTTGTCATTTAGTAGTAGCAACATAGACCTCACAGTGCCATTACTTGTTTCAATGAGATGAAATGGACCCAAAAATCTCTTTCAAAGAAAATTCAAGTAAATTCTTAAACCTGATTAACTTTGCATTCAGCCTTCTGAAAAATGCAGAACAGGAAATCCAAATTACACAAGGCAAATATGTTTAAAAATTATCTCTGACATAATTCCAAGGTTATCTCTGGATCAAATTGTCAGGGGATAGAATTTGCAAGCAAGCAGCAATAAAAAAATGCTTCTGCTATCAGCCCTGAACAGTTCCCTGATGTGTCTGCATTTCACTCTCCCTCATCCCTGCTCAGTAATTAGAAATGTTGTGGCAGCTCTGAAAATGAGAAGTGACGCTCTTATTTCATATGTGCTCCAAAACACATCCACCAGAAGATCTGCAGCAAAGAAACATTTTCCAAAAGGAAATCCAATGATTTGTGTTTTAGTTCATTGTAAGTTCTCTGTGATAGATGCTGGAATTAATTAGGGAGATGTTGTGCTCAGCATCTTATACTGGAATAAGAATTCTTTGTGGAAGAATCATGCTGATGATCCATAAAACCTTATTATTGAATGGACAAGTTAAAGGAGCTCTAGATAGCTAAAGTCAGTTCTAGGGAAGTGAGTTGCCATCTTTCCTCACCATTTTTTATGCCTTTGAAAGCAAATGTGACCTGCTAGGATGCTCTGCTCTGTGCCAAGTTCTCCAGCCGTGTCTTCCCAGTTACAGCTACATCTGTAAATAATTTTTGAGTCAAACTCCCAAATCAAAACTTTGACAGTGTGAAGGTTATTGAAAAAACTTGCCTCTAGAAGGACACCACCACTGGCCATTACTAACTCTCACCTAGGTTGTTTACGGGTATTTCAATTATCTAAGATAATTAGACACCAGGATGATAAAGCTCACTTAGATGCCTTGATGCAGGAGGGGACCCCCTTTTTCCTTACCCAGAGCAAGGTTAGATAAAATGTGCTAAATATAAACTGCAGGGAACACAGGATGAAACAGCTGCTCTCTGGGGCTGGTGTGCACAGTATCTGTGTTTTAAAGGGCTCACTTTTAGAGCACTCCAGTCTAGTGCTGTGAACTGGATGCCTGGAGTGGCTGGGCTGCAGGAAACAAATGAATTTATCTAGAAAAGCATTCCATTAGCACTCCTGGAGACTGCCCCACCATGGGAATCAAACCACATTATCTGGGCACCACTCAGGGCTTGCTTCCACTGCACACTCCTGATCCAGAGTGATGCTGCTCTGGAGGCACCCAAAGCCAACCCCTGGGAAACAATGTGCTCCATTTCCATCAGCATTTTGTGTATATTTAGAGGTGAGAAGAGTGAACATGACAATGAGTTTGTGGCCAGCACAACAAGAGCTGTCAACACACGTCACCCCATGTCAACACATGGGTTCCTGCTACCCTTGGCGTGTTATTAATCCAACAAATCCCTCTGATGTCTTTGTTCTGGGCTCTTCTCTCGTCTGAAAATGCAGCTTGAGCTGTGCAAAGGCTCTGCACAAGCACTGCTGGCATAGGCATGGCTGTGCTGAGGGAGGGGACAGGGCAGGAACGCTCACCCAGCCTGTCCCCTCGTGTCCCTCAGCTCCTCTGGGCACAGAGTGGGACTCCTTCCTCAGCCTGCACCAGCACCGAGCTTGGGGAGCAGTGAGGAAGGAGCAAACTCTAAAATCAGGAGGAGGGAGGTCCCTTGGAAGGCAGCAGATGGTGCAGAGCCCATGGAGGCTGGCTGTCCCTGTCCCCTCTGAGCCAGGGTCACCTCCACAGCTCACAGAGCCTGAACCAGGACCAGGACATTTCCCAACCCAGGGGCGTTTGATCTCCCAGAGTTTTGGTTTTCATACAGTTGTTTGGTTTATGTGACTGTGCACTACTTCAGAAACGGATGTCAGCTTTCCAAGGAGGCTGTGGGGAAATTCAGGCTTATGGGAAACCTTCAGCTCAAACAAAATCAGAGTTCTCACAAAACTGTCCAGACCTTTTCGCAATTATCTTACATCACACACAGGGTTTGAGCAACTCTGGATCATTTCACAGCTCAGCTTCTTATCTGTTTATAGTTCTGCTACTGTGGCTCCATTCTTTCCCATATGAAGAAACTTAATTAATATTTTATACCCTTACTAGATTGTGAATACAATTTGCCATAAGAGTACAGAAAAAGCAAATACACTTTGTCCCCTGCCAACAGAAAATCCTTAACAGCTGTTTATTGCTCATTTGCAAAACATAAGAGCAATGGAATTCCATTACTTAGAGAAACTGGCCGTTCCATGATATCCTTGGCAACAAACACCACACTTATCTTTTTGAACAATAGACTCTCAAAGTTTCTGCAGCCTACAAAAATAAGACAGTGAGGGAGACTTTTTCTGTAGCTGCAAAATGCCAAACAATGGGAACTGACTCACCGTCAGCTGCATTGCTTCATGAAAATGAAGCTCTTTCTTGCTCTCTCTCCCCCTCCCCAAAAAAGAAATTTGCTCGCTGCAAATTTAGAGAAAAGTTTCATGCAACCATCTCCTTCACAGGAAGAGCTTTTTATTGAGGTCAAGACTTTGGCAAAATGAGGAGAAATTCAGACTGCAATCTGAGTAATGTAAGAACTCACAAACAACATTAAAGGAGTTACTTGGGTTTATGATAAACCATAGAGAAATCACAGAGCGGAATTTTCCCTGACTGCTCAAAACTTAAATACCAAGAAAAATAACATCATGCTTTACACCACAGATACTTCACATATGGTTTTAACTAAATAACTTCCAAGTTTCCAACAGCTTAAAAAAGAACTATCTATGGCATACCAGAGAGATGCGAGCTCCTCAGAAAGTCAGGACATGCACATACCATCCATAATCTGCTTTCTATATTTAGGGAAGGACTATACCTAAAGCCCTGGAGGTCAGCACTGAATCAAGCCCAGCATATTTTCACAGACAGATGTTCTAGACAGTGTTCACCACAGTCCACTCTCCCAAACCCACAGCAAATGTGCCATGTGAGGAGCTGAGCTGCAGCCTGCACTATTAAAAGGAGTGTATTCTCTTACCTCAATAATCCTGTCGTGGATCTGCAGCCCTCCTTCCTTAGCAGCAGGCCCACTGTCAACTATTTTGGAAACAAAAATTCCTTCGCTGGATGAGCCATCCTGATTGTCCTTCAGGGATGAAAAGGAGAGCACATTATTGTCCCTCTCATCTGCCCTCAGCTGAAGCTTGTCCATGCCACAACAGTGCAAGTAATTTGAGAGAAATATTCTTACTGATGTCTTAATATGGAATTACTTTGTGCTAATGAGAACACCTGATACTCTGATTTTGGAAGATTAAGCAACCAGGGATGGGCTTCCATTAGGTAAATTAGTTGCTTGATAATCATTTTGCTCTGACTTAGGCCAGCTCAGGAGTAATTGTCATTACAATTATTCTCACAGCAAAATCCAGTGAGACACAGCCTGCTTGCACATCAAACATAAGACAACAGTGCAATTTTCATTTTTAGTCGCACAGCTTTTGCTCTGGAGACTTGAAAATAAACCCATAAAAACACCTTACACCTAACAATATTTTCATATTTCTGTTTAATGTGCTTCTACCAGTGCAGAACAATGTCTCAGAAATTTGAAAGACTCCAAAGAAAGAATAACTTTCAAGTGAATTCACCAGGAATAGATTGTGATTAATGTCAGATTTCTGAGCAGCCAAGAAGTAGTTCTGAATACTTTCTAAATTACTAGGACAAGGTATAATCCACTCCTTGATGTAATTAAAGTCATATGCAGCAGCTCCAGCCAACAAGCATCCCGAAAAAATCCATTAGTGAGTGTGTGGTGCAGGAAACATCTGCTGAAATCACAGAACTCAAAACCAAGCTGTTTAAGTTCCATCCCTTCACCTGCACACAGAGAGCTGCTGGATCTCTGCAGGAAAGGAGAGTAAATATTTTATTTTTTTTTAATGAAAGGGGCCAAAGTTGTGGCTCTCAACCCATGAAGTTCACAGCAGTAGGGTCTGAGAAAGAGACACTGTGGGTTTTATCACGTTGGGAGTGCACTGCACTGGGATTAGTGGTGCTGGCTGTGATGAGATGCAGGAACAAACAGGCAGCGAGAGAAAAGGCAGCGTGGTTAATGGACATCCACACAACCCCAGTGGAAGAACTGCTCTGAAGGAATCCCAAGGGGACCAAATGCTTGTCAGCAACATTTTTCCTCCAAGTGTTGACCTACACGCTTTTCCCAACTGGAAAGGGCAAACATATTTTAACAATTAACATACCATGCACGGCCGGCCACCAATAATGTTAAATCCAAGAGATCCAGAGTCCCGATGGAGGACCAGAGTCAGTGCTTTAGTTTCTTCGCCCTGCAAAGAACAGACAAAAACACTCAAACCGTGGTGTCTGGGGGGTAAAACAGCACAGGTAATACTTCTACCCAGGTTTGTTGTTGGGTTGGTTTCTCATTTTTGTTAAATCCCCTTGTAGTTTAGAGACAAATGTTTGGAGTAACTGTGCAGCTCCCAGTGGCTGCTCCAGCCACCCCACTGAGCTCCAGCAGCAGAACTTCCCCTAAGATTTATGTGTCTGTTTTATTGAGATCTACACTGAGACACTCAACAGCAGCAGAAGGGGTTTATATGCAGTGCTGGTTCCTGCAACTACTTGACCCAGTCATATGTGATGTGTTATATAAAATATTCCACGTTTCCAGTAGTCAAACTCTGATTTTCCCAGTGCTTGGGGGTGACTGAACCTCAGGACTGGAGCCTTGCATTGCCTCTCTCTCCTGCTGACTACATGACATTGTTTTAAGTGATGTTGTTTAAAACAGTATCAAACACAAAATTCTCTGCAGACTTTTAGAAACAGCATTAAACAAAACTGTGACAAATTTTGCCACAGGCCCAGAATGGCAATTGCTATTCACAGCACCTGCTGTGCATGATTCTTTTTTCTCTGGCATTTTAAGACCAGCAAAACAGAAATCTCCCATCACTGAAAATCATTATGTTAATCCCCTAAAATATGAAATTCTGCAGTGAATAGTTTTCTGGACAAACAGCAACAACAAAGATGTAATATTTGGGGGGCTGTGTGAACAGATTTTGTTATTTTTGTTATCCTGGTCTCTCATGCCAGCTTGTTCCTAACAAATTTGTACCAAATCCTACAAAATGTCCTTTATGACCCAGGGATGCTACTTAGGCCTATTAACTTTTATGAAGACAAAACTAAGTGCATGACAACTAAATGTTCACAATGTTCTCCCTTCAGTCTCAATCTAGTGTTGTTATTTACAGCAGAGCACTACAAAAAGCCCTCTGAATAACAACATTTAGAGATCAGAATAGGATCAGATAGAGATACAGATGAAATTTTCTACCTCCAAAACCATTTTCTTTGTTTTATCCAAGAGGTGAAAAAGTTATGAACACAAAAAAAGTTTGAGGAAGTCCTCCTAAAAGTCTGGTTTTCATAACCAATTAATGACAAAAATTGCAACAAGTTACATTGTAATTCAAGGCAGATGGTTTTGGTTCTTGCATTTTCCTTCTAACATGTCAATTTGAAGTTGTCAATCAAATATTAACGTCTTTTAAAGTCATGAAAAATGTCAGGGTAATCCTGGATTACTGAATTGCTGGCAGAGATTGGGGATGATAAGGAAGCTCAGTTCCCTGGCAGGGCGAGCTGGCAGAGCTCCACTGCCCAGAGCACACTCTGAGCTCCAGCAGCCCCACCTGAAATGTGCTCTACAGCCTCCACGTCACTTTCTGATCGCTATCTCCCCTAATGATCCACTCACAAATAGACTTGGACCTGGTACAGAGGAACGTGAACAAACTCTGGCTGATCCCATTCGAGTCTGCCTGCACTTGGCAGCAGTGAGAGCCAGGTACCCAGAAGAGAAGTGAAAAATGAAGTAAAATCTGTTTCCCTGCAAGGCTACAGACCCAGACCTCAGACAGGATTTCAAGGAACAAATTTCCAGTCCCGTGGGACCACTTTCAAGGACTGATGATTCTGGATGTGAAAGACAAGCACATGCTAGCATGACTGTTTCCTTCCATTATCCCTATTTAAGAGGGCAAATCAATTACAACAATCAAAAAACAATTACAACATCGCTCTCAAGACACTTTCAGTAATTAGAGTTGCCTGTTTTCATGAAAGCCTCCTTATGAAGCTTTGATTTGACACTTTTACACCTGGCTGAACAAGTATTAAAGCAGGTGGGATTGAACCAGTAGTGTTGTGAGGGAACAGAAACAACTAACGCAGCTTTCTGTAGGTACTTCTGAAAAAGTACTTCTGTCTCCAGGGGTTTTGAAGACATTTCCAGGTTTTCCTGGTGGCTTTGTGCAGTGTCTCCATGCTCCCCATGGCAGCAGTCACGTTGCAGCCCCACTGTGGGTGCAGAAGTGCCCAGCCCTGGGACAGAGCAGCACCTTGCTCTGACACTGGGTCACTTCTGCACACTCACATCTCATCTCCTAACAACTCCTCCAACAACCTCCCCCTTCTCTTCACAAGGAAAACACGATGCAAATGATTTTTCCAGGGCTCTGCCTTTCTCTCCCCCTCCAAGATGTGACATTCCAGCAGAGCAGTGATTAAGCAGTGAGGTAACTGTGGAAATGTGGTGGCCAGGGGCCAGCCCTGCCCCGGCAGCTGCTCCTGATGGTTCCTGGCATCTTGTATTCCCACAGCTGAACAGAACTCTTAAACATAATTCTTGAAATTACTGTACTTCCCAGCTGAGTAATGTGCAGCTAATAGACTGCCTTTCCCTTTAAACAGCAAAGAATAATTTCTTTGGTAGTGCTGTGGCTAAAAATCTTTGTCTTCACCAGAGGAGGCACCTCAGCTCCTTCTTCACTGGTGAAAGGGCTGCCAGGACCTGCCTGGCCCATCCTGCCTGAGAAAAACACATCATCTTGCTTTAAAGGACTTCATCTGGCTCTCACAGAATTCAAATCTTTGCCACCACCACCACAGAGGTCCTGAATGTCAGATCATAACCGGTTCTTGCCTGGCTGATCCATTTAAAGTCAGCTCCTGTCTCTGGTTGCCAGGAGAGCAGAAGGGTTTCTACCCTGGGCTGTCAACTCCTTCCAATTCCCTCTCCCCTTGCCCCTTCCCAAAGGACTTTGCTGGCTGTGTAAATAAGGATTGACCAGATCAGCTTATCAAGAGGTGTGCACAGGGCTGTGTTTCACCAAGGATTAAGCCTTGTTTGAATTGTACAAGTTTTTTTCTTGATTGTTTAGACTTTGATATTTCAGGATTGACATGTTTGATGGAAGGAAATACTGATTTTGAGGGAGACACTCCACCTTCCCTCCCACTCCATCCTCAATAAGCCTCTCCTCTTTCCACCCAGGAATAAACAGACATTCTCTGAATAAACCTTGGAACTGTACAGAGTAAAATTGAAGTTTTCCTTCAGTGATAACACACATGGGCAACACAACTGGATCACTTAAGGCACATCTACTGCTTAAGGGGGTTATAAAATTGTGAGAAGCTTACAGATGAGTGTGTGTATAAAAAATATATTTATTTATGTCTTCTCTCAATATGGCTACGGGGGTGTTATAGAACTCACCTCAGAAATGGTTGATGAAAGCACAGCAAAGCTGTGATTCATCCAGCATCACAAACAAGGTCTCTGCTAAGGTGAATCCCCACCTGGGTCTCCAAAGCTGGGTCTTTAAAGAATGGGCTAATGTCACTCAATATGGTATTTCCTCTTTGACTAAGCATTTAAACACAACTGTACATGAGGATTTCTTCTGTTTGACTACAGATCTGATTTATTCTGGATTGGTTCTACATCTGCAGCAACAAGCAGCCATCAGGCAGGAAAGCCAGAAAAGCCCTTTTCTCCATGTACTGAGGAGCCAGAACATCCCACAGTAAGTTCTGCAACCAGCACTTGTAAGCTATGGATTGTTGGTGCTTAGCACAGACCAAGCTACTCCATCTGAGAATGTATGAAATATGAATAATGGTCATTATTTAAATAATAATGACAGCAAATTGGTTATTTCACACTACCATACCATTATTTAAATTGGCTATTTCACACTACTATTCCTCTAATCCCTGTGTTCAGGGACATAAACCTTAGGAAAATTTATACATCCTGCTGAGTGCTCCTGCACAGTCCGTGCTACTGCCTCTGAGAAAACAACCCCACACTTGGAAGCCTGCAAAGAGGGAAAGCATCCCCTGCACTGGGTGAGCACCACAGGTCTTTCACTGAACTCTCCGTGTCACAAAGATGCCAGTTCGCTATTGGGGCCTGCCTGGGAGCTGGGCAGCAGGGCTGTTGGTGCTGGCCAGCTGCCCAAAAAGCTGCGAAAGGCACGGAGCTGAGGGACCGCCGGCCCGGGGCTGTGGTGACACGACACCTCGCAGCTTTCCCAGCCTGGTGGCTGCTCCAGAGCACTGCACAACAGCCCTTTGTAACCGGGCTGGACCCAGCACAGGGCCTGCGCCAGCTGGACCCATAAATCTGGTAGGAGTGCAGCTGAAAATACGTGTCAGGAACGTTTGCAGCTGAGAAGGAGCAGCTCTCAGGATTGCGGCAGCTCCTGACACTGAACAGAGCTAAAAGATGCAAGCCCGACATCATCAGCAGTAGCCATGAAAAAAGGGTGGTGCGAGAATAAAGGAGATCAAGGATGAGGAGGCAGGGACTGGGTGAGATGGTTTCTGACAGCAGGACAGTGTGCAGGGCTCTCCTGCCATCGGCAGTGGACATGGAGCTCTGTGCCAGGCTGGGGGAGCAGAAATCCTCCAGAATGCCATGGCAAAGAGCTGCAGGAAAAGGGGTGTCCTGAGCCTTGATATGACTCTGAACCCCCCTTTTATTTTAATGGTATTACATAGATTTTGACCAGCCCACACCCAGTATTGCCTGAAGTTAGAACAGTTCATTTAGTTAGAACAGTTGCCATTTCCATGGCAAAGCGCTGCAGGAAAAGGGGGAGACAGAACTGTCCTGAACCTTGGTATGACTCTGAACCCCCCATTTATTTTAATGTTATTACTAAGACTTTGACCAGCTCACACCCAGTACTGCCTGAAGTAAGAACAGTTCATTTATATTGAAATATTTTCTGGTTTGAGTTAGGAAAAAAGGATGGGTTCTGTCCTGGATTCCTAAGAAGGTTAAAAAAAAGAGATCCTCTGACATGAAGTTTTATTTCCTTTACACAGCTTTTAGAGCCTCAACATTAGCAGAGGTGTGAATACAGATGTTTGACAGTTTTGAACAGTTTAATACTTCTGTGTCTGTGGTAGCACATTCCAGGTCACTGGGAGGACTCTGAATGTCTTCATTTAAAAGATAATTGGCTTCCAGGGCTTCCCTCACTGGGGAGCCTCATTCCAATTAAAACTTGGGGATTGTTGCAGCTCTGGCTTTTGATTCTGGTCACTTTATAAATGGTCTAATTTTGAGGAGTTGAAATCAAGTTAATTTTTCCCTTCCTAATTAAAGAACCCTGTGTGACACTGAGAAAAAAAAAATCACAAGTACACAGCAGATGTATTTGGATGTCACAGAGATGATGGCTGCAGATCCTGAAATAGCTGCTGAGGTGTCCGTGTCACATCACAGTTAATCCCAAAGGCTGCATTTTGTAGGAAGCCCTGCTGTGGGATGCCAGGTGAGCTCAGGCTCTGGAAAGCATTGGGGTCACAGTGGCTTCTTCCAATGCATTCCACTTCGTGGGACTCCTGGGAGTCAATTTCTGCTGCTTTAATACCATTTCCAGCCCTGGAAATTCCACTTTCAGAGTTTTCTTCGGGGAAGACAACCAAGAGAAAACAGTAACACCGCGACCTTGTTACTTTCCTGTGCGAGTTACCTTATGGGGTCCAGCCTTAAAAACGCACCAACAGAAAGATGCGCCTATAGATGCCCCGCTTAAAGCTGTACATATAGAAAGCGGCATGTTACAGATATTAAACCCCAAAGCTCAGCTATTTGAAAGGACGTGCGGCTGGGTGGGCTCTCCAGGAGAAACCCTGCATAGGGAACGCTCCGGGTACCTCGCACGGGACAAGGCACATCCCGAGGGACAAAGCGCATCCCCGGGGACAGGGCGCATCCCGAGGGACAAGGAGCATCCCCAGGGACACGGCGCATCCCGAGGGACACGGCGCATCCCGAGGGACAAGGAGCATCCCCAGGGACACGGCGCATCCCTAGGGACACGGCGCATCCCGAGGGACACAGCGCATCCCGAGGGACAAGGAGCATCCCCAGGGACACGGCGCATCCCGAGGGACAAGGAGCATCCCCAGGGACACGGCGCATCCCCAGGGACCCCGGGCAGCGCGGGACCCATCCTTACCTTGCCGGGGGATGCTGCGCGGGCGCGGGCCAGCGCGTCCAGGCGGGCGCTGTACTGCGTGAAGCGCTTCTGGTATCGCAGCGCCGTCACCTGCAGCTCCAGCTGCGCCGCCGCCAGCCGCGACAGCAGCGACTGCTCCCGCTTGCCGGCGCGCAGCGCCTCCTTCTTGAGCGCCTTCTCCAGCGCGGCCGCCCGCGCCTGCAGCGCGGCTCCGTGGGCGCGCAGGGCCCGCAGGCAGCCGTGGCCGCCGGCGCGGCGCTCGCCGTGGGTCAGCACCAGCCCGCAGCCCTGCTCGCAGAGCCCCGCGGGCCGCGCCTCGCAGCGCTCCCGCATGTGCGCCTCCACATCGCGCAGGTTGAGCACCTGGCGGCAGCCGCGGTTGCGGCACTTGGCCGGCGAGAAGTCGCAGGTCTCGGCGTGCTCGCCCAGGTGCTGCAGCGGCACCACGGCCTCGCAGCCCCGCGCGTGGTTGTCGCACTTGATGTCCAGCTTGAGGATGAGGCTCTTGAGGGGCAGGACGTGGTTGAGCTCCTTGGTGGAGATGCGCTGGCAGTTGACGGGGCAGCTGCCCTGCTGCACCACCCAGGGCAGCACGCAGCCCGCGCAGAAGACGTGTCCGCACGGGGTGGTCAGCGGGTCCTCCAGCACTTTGTTGCACAGGTTGCACTTAAAGTCGGGATCCACCTCCCCGCTGAAGCGATCCAGCTCGAACCCCATCCTCCTTCCGCTCCGCCGCCAACAACCGAAGAAAAGAAAAAAAACCAAACAAAAAAGCCCAGAAAAAGTACCCGGAGTGCGCGGACGGGCCGGGGGGAGAGGCGGAGAAGGGGAATAAATAAGAAGGAGCCGCTCCCGCCGCCGCCCCAGAGGCAGCTGAGCCCCCGGGCCGGCCCGCGGCCGTGCCCCGTCCCGCGGTCCCGGAGCGCCCGGGAGGAGCCGCGGCCGCGCCGCCGCCTGCGCGCAGCGCCCGCCCCCGGGCCTGGCCCCGCCCCGGCCCCGCCCCGGCCCCGCCCCCAGAGCCGCCCTCAGCCCGGGGGTCCCGGCCGGACAAGGGGGCTTTGTGTGCGGAACCGGCGGGGCAGGGACCCGAGATGCTGCCCCTTCCCCCGAGGGGCAGGAACGGGGCCCGCGGGGCAGCGCCGCACACGGGAGGGGAAGCGGGAGGAGAGGAGGGGAATGGGGACAGGGAGGGATGGAGGGGAGATGAGCGCAGGGAGGGTCGCGGTGGGTGTGACAGGGTGAGACCGGCCGGCCTCAGCCGCCGGCGCGATCGCTCGGAGCGGTGTGGGACACATCGGCACAGGGCAGAGGCGGCCAGGCTAGCCTGGAGGTACCTGGTGTATTGGAGGTGTCCCTGATTGTGGCAAAAGGTTTGGAACCAGATGGTCTTTAAAGTTCCTTCCAACCCAAACCATCCAACAGCTCTGCGATGACTTTTGGAAAGGGCGCTCATGGTGCTGCCCCCTCGGGTCAGGTTCTGGACGAGCTGCTTAGAAATTGGGCTGACTGCTCAGCCCTCAGGTGGGAATTCTTTCATTACCGACGAGAAAAAGTGCAAACAGAACAATCTGCCAGTGTGTGAAGGACTGAAACACTAAGGGTTAATGATTTGCAGAAGCACCAGGGTGCTCTGCTGAGGCCAGGTTTGCACCCCGCAGCCGAAGGGGAGGTGAAGAGGTTTGGGGTGTGTGGTGGCAAAACCTCTGATCTGCTCAAAAACAGCCCAGATACAGGGGGGGTGGACACGCACCACCAGAGGATGGCCACAACAAATCAACCTTTGTTTAGCAACAAACCAGGTTTGGGGCCGGTAAGAAACAGACCCTGTGGAGGTGGAGTGTGGCTTTCTGTCATGCCCATGTCCTCGCTTGCACACCTGGCTCAGGTGTAGATGCCCTCCCGGGGGAGGTACCGGCACATTCACATGCAGACCTGAGCGTGTTCATCCCTTCTGAGAAGGCACAACAGGCTCAGCTATGCAGTCATGTCTGGCCATAAACCACCAAAGATTCCCAAAGTGCCCCCAGACTCATAATCCACAGCACAGCCCATGATCCACAGTGCTTCAACAGAGAGTGGAAAATTCCCTCTCCCGGGGAAGCGCTAGCACCTGAATCTGAGCGTGTGTTATCCCACTTAGCTTCATATTCCATGGATTTCCTCTAGCCCTGATGGCTGAAGGCTGAGCCCATCATTTTGACAAATGGGCATCAAAACTGCAGCAGTCAAACCTTGTTTCTGGATCCATGGGTGGTGATATCTTTCCACTCTCTGCTCTTATCCTTTCTTTCTCTTTCTCCCTAATTATTTTCTTCAGTGATCTCTTTATACTTTTACATTGCTCTATTGCTATAGATAATACCCAGAAGAGCTATGTACCTCCTTTCCCTTGCATACAAATTGTTCCAAAATAAACTTGCCATACATTTTATATAAATGTCATTTCATTCGAACCCCCCCCCAAGGGATCTGTGAACGAGAACCTCAGTTCACAGAGCACAGTGCTGTCCACACCCTCATGGAGAAGGGATGAGATTGTTCTGTGTTTGCACGGGCTGCTAATGCCCCGTTGCTGCCATTTGGATGTAGCTCATTAAAAGTCACCCCTTTTGATACCATTCCTGCCCAGGGATGGTTGAAAAGCACTCCTGAATATGCTGTAAAAAGCCAGCCAGACCACACCTGAAGCACCAGACACAGCGTTAGGCAAAAGCAATTTCTCCTACAAGGCAGATATTCAAGTACTGAAAAAAAAAAAAAAGCAATAAAAGAGAGCAGTTTTGTTCATTGTGGATAGTGATGCAGAATTCTCACGTGCACCAGAGCCACAGAGCAGCTCAATTGTTCCTTTAATGTGTTTTGCTTTATGGCAAAGCAGAAGCCAGCAAGAACCTTCAGCTTCAAGTGACCTTGGGTGTATGTCTGTGATGTCCCAGTGAAATGACTTTCTGGATGCCTGGGATGATTTTTTGTGTGTTGGTGACCTCTAGAAGGTAATGAGACTCGTGGTTACACAACTGTGTTCCCATTTCAGTCCCAGGCAAGTATTTTTAGTGCTAAGGTTTTTCCTTTTTCAAATCTGAATTCCATCTGTAGTGCTCATTCTAATTATTAATGTTCCATAAAGCTTGAGGTTGCTTTTGGCTGCATACATTGCCCTGCTGAAGGGAGCATGCATCAGTATTTAGGGTGATATACCTAACTAAGGAATTTTTAACAGATTTGGTCCTTTTTTAAAAAAAAAAAAAGCAGATGATGTCATAGAGAACTGTGCATGTAGGTTTCTGTTAACTCCATCTGAAGGTTGTGTGCACTGCAGGGTGATAAAATTTAATTAATACACGTACATTGCTGACTTTTGGGTTATTCTAATTAAACTGTGGTGGTGATTCTCATACTTCTTCTTGTGCTTCACTGCCTTTTGCATCTCCCTTGTCTTTGCCATCTGTTTCTCCTCAGGATGTCTCTGCTCACATGTCCCTGCTGCCATTCCCCTTCCCTCAATGCCCTTCTCCTCCTGCATCCCTGGGGATGCAGCCCTGCCCTGCTGGGTGCCCACACTTCAGCTGCACTGGCATTTCACACCTCCCTAGCAGGAATCTCTTCTTCTGCAGTTTGCCTCAAAACCTGGGATTGCTGTCACCAACCACAGCATCTGCTCCTCCCAAGGGCATTTAAATGAAATAAAACTTCACTCTCCCTGCTCTGGGGGATGCACACAGTGCAGCTGAGGGGGTTCAGTGCTCATTGTTGTAGGTGCTGTGTTCTCTGATGGGGAAATCCAGCAGGTTTGGGGTTGCTGCTCCAAATCAGCGACCATCACCTCACAACCCCCAGTTTATAAACTGCCCCATGTGCTCAGGATGGTTGTAAATAGAAAGAAATTAATTCCTTCAGCCATTGCTGTGGAGGTTTGGGTTTAGGATTTCAAAGTTGTCGCTCCAGGATGCTCGAGGCCGCTGCCTGAAGGCAAGGGCAGAGCTTTTATTGATTTCCACCAGGGTGACGTCAGGACCGGGTTCCTTGGGCTATTTGAAACTACACAAATATTTGGATGGAAAATATAGGCAAGAACTGGAATAACATTTTCACTTGGAGCCGTGGCTGGGCAGATGCTGTGCTGAATTTTGTGATACACTTTAATGTGACATTTATGTAGGAATAGATACTTTATTTATAAATTAAAGCTTTTGAAGGCCACTGCAGCCTTGCGCTGAGATTACAGCTTGGAGTCCTGACAGGGATTTGAAGTTCCCCTCTCCCTGCTGCCTGTATCCATGGGAGAAAGCACAAATGGAGTTCTCCCTACTGGAGGCACATTTCTGTTCTCCTTTAAAAAAAAAAAAAAAAAAAGAAAATTCTGAAAAGCAGCCTCTCAACATGAGCCTTTAATGTTCTTTTCAAAGCCTGAGGTTTGTAAGTGACGAGAGGTTTGGGTTCCAGGGCTGAAATTACACTGCCCCAGCTAAGGAAAGTCGTTTTTATTTAGTAAATTCTCCCACCCTCAGAGGCAGTGCTGGGGTGGGAGCACTGCTGAGCCATGAGGGCTCTCCCATTTAGCTTTGCTCCCCTGCCAAAGGAAGGGTGAGGAAATCTCAGTTCGGGATGTAGCACAGGCAAAAATGCCAGCTCTCAAAGGGCTGCAAAAACCAGGGGTTTGCTGCAGGTTTCACTCAGATTGTGGATTTTTTTTCCTGCTGCTGTGAAGTTTCCAGTCCCAAAGAAAATCAAATACAATTCATCTCCACCTGCCTTTTGTCCATAAAGGTTGGCATCATTTTACACTGGATTATGAAGTTGTCGCAGGAAACCTGATTTTTTAAAAATTATTTTTTGCATCAGCTTGCCTTTAAAAAGGGGGAAATGATGAAGTAATGAAAGAGTCGAGTCCCTCTCTGTGTCAATCATTTGGGTCATTCTGACAAATCCCCTGTGGTTAACAGGACATGTCCAATGTAACATGGTTTCCTTGTGCACTTAATTTATGAGCTGGACCACTCCCAGTGGTCCTGGGCATTTTTCAAATATTTTTACTCTATCTAGAATAGGTGCAGTATCTTAAAATGTACCTGAAGTACTAAGATCTTCTCAACATTCTGTTCATTGCCAAGCACTGTAGAGAGTTATAAAGTTGAAAGATTCTGTCTTTGACATTTTACGACCTTTCTTGTACTATGTTTGTCTTACACGGGTTTCTTTATCTATCTGTGTAGCTCCTATCATTAAATTTCATGTGAAATTGCCTCAATCCTTTATTTTTACTGCTGGCAGAAATATAAGTTTGCATTAATAGAAGGTGCAGAGAAGAGCATGGGCCAGATAAAATGTCATTGTGTGGTGGTGGAGCCATCAAGGCCAGTAGAGATGGTTGATAATGATCATGGTTTATATGACATTTATAGGCAGTATTTTGTGAAAGGTCAGGCTCTGACTTGGCAGCTGAGTGACATTTCAGAGTTTTACATGTGCAAGCAGAAGGTGGATATGAAATAAAAATGCGTTCTTAGAGATAAATGGGATCTTAGCAGACCAAGCTGCGTGAAAAATCCTCCCCAAACCCCTCTGATTCAGAAAAACCAACTAAGTAAGAAGTGAAAGGCAGCACTTGAGCATCCTTTCCTGACATTCCAGACGTGTTTTTGTGTGGCTGCTCAAGAGCCACTTCAGCAATGTTGCTGTCTTCAGACAAACTTGAAGGCCTGGCAGCATCTGAGCCTGTTTTGTGACTGGCTTCCCTCTCCTCTTCTCTGCACACAGCTAATGAAATAGAAGGGTTTCTATTTTATTTAGCAATAGTTGAGAGGAAAGAGCCACAAGAATTTTGGCTCTAAGTACACATTCCTATATTAATATGGATAGAGAAAAATATAAAATTATGCTCTTCTTTCTGGGGCTCTTTAGGAAATTTGATCAGCCAGCCATGCTGACTTTTGCTGCTCTTTGCCTGAATAGTTACATTATTCACCACTACAATATCTGAGCCTTAAAGTTATTTATTGTACATTTTATTATCAGCAGCCCACTTTGTGATATGGGAGAGTTTGCCACGTTTGAAGACTGGGCTTAATTGTTGTAACGCAGCAAATCTTTATCTGAAGTGCTAGGAATTGAATTCTGCTTTTCCTGAGATGATCTTCTCTGGATCCTGGAGCCAGTTCTGGTGAGCAGACTCTGAGCAAGTCTGGGCTTTGAAAACAAGAATGAAGCTAAGATCTGACCACTGCTGGAAACTACACAGGGATTCCAAATTCCACGTCCCAGAAAGGTTTTGGTGCCACAAATGCTGCATCTCTGGCTTTCCCCAGCACTACAAACCCATGCAGTGGGTATCAAATTCTGATGTAGACACCACATTTTGCGCTATATAATTTCTTGTCTTCTCCTCCCTTATTTAAACAATTTAGAGCAGGAGAACTGACATCATTTTGGAGAGGCCTCCTCCCCTTTAACACATCTTGCACGTTGTAAGTAATGATAATGTTCAAATCCAGGCTGTGACTGATGGGTGGGCCATGAAACACAAGCTGTAATTTAGAGGAGCATTCTGCAGGGTTTGAGGATGAATTCAGCCATGGTGGGGCCAGCCCACGTCTCAGAGGGTGGGGAGTGCTGAGTGAACACAAATTGCTGAGCATCCTCTCCCATTTTCCCACTTTTCCAAGGATGTGGATGCTGCAGAGCTGGCACTTGCTCAGGCACCAGTAGATGTGCTTGGGATTGCACTGAGCTCACAAATCTGATTGCCCTTAATTGACAGTCTGGCCCCATGAAAAAGAGGTGAAGCTCTATTTATCCCTGTCTGCTCACACATAACATTCCCTCAAGTCTTTTTAAGTCCAACCTTCCTCTGTTGAAACATGAAAAAAAAAAAAAAAATTCCTGTTTTCAAGTGCAGGGATGGAAACTGATTCACTTTTCATAGGGGCAGGATGGCTGTGAATGAGGTGGAATGTTCTGGTTTTTCCACATCAGCAACGCTGCTTTATCTCAGGATGCTTTTGTTCCATTTCCAAAACAAACAACCCTCAGTACTTGCACGAGGTGTATTTGACAAGCAGGCTTTGGGGATCATCCACCATTCCTTAGGTAAGCAGTCATCCTGCTTATGTATTTACAGCTCTGTTGACATTTGTATAAACGGAGAAAAAAAATCCCTTTTTAAAACATGTCACTTCAAAACCAGAAGCCTTATGGGAAGCCCAGGCTGTTTAGGACAAATTCTGAATTTTTGGGTCAGGTGAGCCCAAAGATAGAAAAGGATAAAAGGTTGGGAGGGTGCTGGTTTTTCCTGGTGAGTGTTACAGGGTGATGCAGAGCTACCTGTGGGTTCAGGCATCCCATGGAGCATTTTGGGGCAGTAAATGCAGCTCTTGTGCTGATCTCTATCTCCTGAAGTTTCTAAATCACTGCTTGCCAGGAGCTGGGAGAGAATCCCTGCAAACATTCCCTACCATTATGCAAGATGGGGATCCCCAGCTGATGGCTCTTAGGGAGGATTCTGGGCTCAAGCACCTCTAATTTGATCCTAATGGAGCTTTTGGCAGCTTTTTTCTTTTTCTTTTTTTGCTTTTCCTGATAGTCCTGTTGTTTTGGAAAATGGTGTTGGCTCAAGGCAGCCTTTCAATTCTTGGACCTTCTGTACAGTTTATATTGCTTTAACACAAAAGTCTGGAAAAAAGGAAGCTCCAGTACTTGGTGAGCACTGATTTCAGAGCTGTTTCTTCATTTCTGGTAGTTAAGGGGGTTGGGATGAGCTGAACCATGGGTTGAGAGGTGGAACAGGGCTTTGTGAAGCTGTGAGGTTACACCAGGTCAGGCCATTGTTTTCCTCATTAATATGCACCAATAATTACCCTGATTTCATCACGGTGGGAGCTGTGTGTGTTTGGAGCCCCAGACACTCAAAGCAGGAAAGAAGGGACATCCCAGCTATTGAACATCCTCAGAGACAAAAGGTACTTTATTTTTTAACATGAGCATCTTTTGTGGTTTTTTTCTCTTAAAAAAACCCAAACCCTGACCTTTTGTGAAGGTCCTCTTTGCATGAGCAGTGTCCTCAGGAATCTCTGAATTTCTTTAGGGTCATGGCTGAGTGGGTTCAGAGATCCCCAAGGCCTCCCCTCAAGGTTTATTTCTTTATTTATTTATTTATCAATTTATTGGTTTACTTATTTATTACTTGTGTGATGATGTGGAGGGTCAGGAGCTTTTAAACCCATGTTTGTGCTGTCAACAGCCCAGCACTGAGGACATTCCTGCTGCACAGGGCATTGCTGCACATCCCTAAATATTCATCTCCAGACCTCTCTCCCTCCAATGAAAAAGATTTTGTGTAGCTCTCATAACCATTTCACTTTTAGCCCTTTTTTTTTTTGGTGTTTCAAATGTCTTGACCTAGGCAGCTTCCAGCTCTCATAACCATTTCACTTTTAGCCATTCTTTTTTTGTGTGTTTCAAATGTCTTGATCCAGGCAGCTTCCAGCTCCTTTCTTCTCCTTTTTTATTTTCTTATTCCTTTTCCCCCTCTGTGGTTTTGCAATATTAAGTATGCCCTGGAATCTCATTAACATTTTATAAATTTACTTACAAAGCCTGCTTGGTGTTTCTAAGATCTCTTCTGCACTTTGACAGAAGTTCCAAGAGGAAGAAGAGTTGTATCTTTCTTTATTGGCAGGCTGTGCTCCATTTGTCAGGGACAGAATGTGAGCCTCTTGGCAAATCAGTTTTTAATATAAATGCTAGATCTGACTGAAAAAATAAAAGCTGAATTTTCTGAGAACTCCCTGAAATGTCAAGTTTGTTGTCACTGTAACAAATTAGAAACAGTGAGGAAATTATGAGGAAATATTCTCTGTGGCTTATTTTTAGAATTTCTAAGTGCAAAATGTAAATTTTCTGTACATTTTTTTTCCTTAAAGTCCTATTAAAATAGCTCTTGACTTTTTTTTTTTTTTTTACTAAATAAGCAGTTTTGGAGAAGAAATAATTTGTTAATCAGGATACCACATTAAAATGCAAGGGAAATATCATCCAGATAATTAACAAAGTAATGATAATAATACAGTTGATGTTATATTTTAAGTGGAAAAGTTTTGGGAGAGGAATTTTTTTTTTTAAAGACTGTGTTGATGTGGCTGGGTCTGGAATGAACCAGTACTGCTCTAGTTTTATCTCTCCCTGTCAAAATTTTCATTGGGATGGGAATAAAACCTTGCAAGTGGCCTGAACAGCAATTGCATGGGTATGACTTCTCTGTCACTGACTTGTGTTTTCCACAATGATAGTAAAAGATTTTAAAATCATAAAATTCGGGGAATTAGAAAGAAGTTAGGCTTAGTGGGGCTCTGGAAAAATGTTAAAAATAGACTCTGAAAATGTTAGGCTTTGAGTTTGCCAGATCATGTGAAATTGCACCTGCATAAGCAGTATATGATAAATGATTTAATTGTTAGATGTGATGATTGTTTAGTAATTAAATATAATATTGTTTAATCATAGGAAGAATAATGAGAAACTATGTTAGAAGTTTGAGGGGGACCACGAGGAGCCCATGCTCAGATGAAATCTATGTATACCATAGAACAATATAAGTTTAATAATGAAAATGAAAGTTATATAACGATAGAATATGAAAACATGTTCATCCCGAACCCATGTCGGGGTCAGATTTGGGTTTGTACCCCAGAGCTCTTCAATAAAAGCACCTGCACAAAATCATTCTGTGATTCTGTTTCTGAATGCCCACAACAAGAGGATGAAAGTTCAGCCATTAAACGGGGATGGATGTTGCCTCCCCAAGTGCAGGGAATCCTGCTGAACACCAGGAGAGATCAGAGCAGGGGCCAGGGCACGGTGTTGGTGTTTGGGAGCAGATCCCATCCCAGCTCCTGCTGCTTTGGGCTGTTTTGGGGTTGTTTGCAGGATAACAGGGCTGGCTGTTTGTCTATGGCTTTGGCACAATGGGGAGATTGCTCCCACACCTGCTCCTCATTCATTTTCCATTAGCCAGCTTTCATAGAGGCTACAGTGAGATTTTTCCATCCTGCAGTTGAAAGAAATTTCTTTAGGGTGGTGGCTGAGTGGGTTCAGAGACCCCCAAGGCCTCCCCTTAAGGGTTGGTTTATTTATTTATTATTTGTGTGATGATGTGAAGGGTCAGGAGCTTTTAAATCCATGTTTGTGCTGTGAGCAGCCCAACTGCACAGGGTGCTGCTGCACATCCCTGAATATTCATCTCCCTCTAATGAAAAACATTTTGTGTAGCTCTCATAACTATTTCACTTTTAGCCTTTTTTGTGTGCGTGTTTCAGATGTCTTGACCTAGGCATCTTCCAGCTCCTTTCTCCTCCTTTTTTCCTGTAAAGGGACTTTGTGCCATGGAGGCAGGGACAGCTGAGGCTGTGCCCAGCATCCTCCAGCACACCCCAAACTGCTGCAGGGACCTCACTGGTGTTTTTGCTATTTAAACAGCTGCGTTTTGGGGCTGGGAGGTGCCATTCCTGCCCCATCCTCAGGGCAGGGAGGGCAGCCTGTGCCTCCCCAGATGTGACAGTGTAGGGCTCTGCTTGTTGTGCTCTGTGCTGGCAGTGAGAGGAGCTCAAACTCCAAAGCCTGTCCCTTTATCCCATCTCTGAAGATTAAATTCTTTATTTCCAAAGGCAGATATTACATAAATACATATATTTTTATTCTGCAATGACTTCATGCCTTCCAACTCCTTTTTTTTAATCCATAGTGGGCTTCCCCCCCCCCCCCCCCCCCCCTTAATGTAAAGAGAAATTCAATAATGTTTGTAAAGAAAACTGGGCTGGCTGGTGAAAAATCATCAAAAAACCGTGGCAAAAATTGTTGTTTTATAGATTATTGAAGCTTGATGAAGTAGGCTCTAGTGAGTGATTTAAGTCATTGAATAACAAGATAGAAAGTAATGGAAAAAGCCAAAGGTAACAACCTTGATGGCAGAGTTAAATGATTTATCTGACTACAGCTATTCTAAAGGCAAAGGTTAGTGTACTGAGCTGGTGTTGGGAGTTATGGCAGGAGGCATGCAAAGCTCTTTCAAGTTGCTGAGATTTGTTTTTGTTGTACATTTGCCATTCCCTCAGCATTAGCCTCAGTTATTTTATAAAAGCACTGCATTGACCTCTGCTGTGTGGAGTTTGCACACGTGCAAGTGCCAGGAGTTTATGGAAGACAAAGAGGTTGGGAAGGGAAGGCAGTGACAAAAGTAAGGGTAAAACTGGAAATAGTAGTGGTAAAGCTGCAATTGGTAATGGTGGAACTGCAATTGGTAATGGTAAAACTGAAAATAGTAATGGTAGAAATGCAATTAGTAATGTAAGGTCATAGGTGGTTTTTTATACACAGTAAAATACTGTGATCATAATTTCATGTTTTGCCAAACACACTGCCCATCTCAGCAGTGCCAGGAGTTTATGAAGACAAAGAGATTGAGAAAGGAGAGTAGTGGCAAAAGCAAGGGCAAAACTGCAAATGGTAGTGGTAGAACTTCAAATAGTAGCGGTGAAACTGAAACTGCAAATGGCAATGGTGAAACTGCAAATGGTAATGGTAAGGTCATAGGTGGTTTTTATGCACAGTAAAATACTGTGATCATAATTTCATGTTTTCCAGACATGCTGCCCATGTCAGCAAGTGCCAGGAGTTTATTGAAGGCAAAGAGAATGAGAAAGAAGTGCAATGGCAAATAGGGGCAAAACCTGCAAATAGTAGGGGCAAAACTGCAAATGGTAATGGTGAAACTGCAAATGGTAATGGTAGAACTGCAATTAGTAATGTAAGGTCATAGGTGGTTTTTATGCACAGAAAAATCCTGTGATCATAATTTCGTGTTTTGCCAAACACTGCCCATCTCAGCTCTCCCAGCTGCTCCTCTTTTGTCTCCCTTTCATTTCTGCTCTCATTTCCCTGTCTCCTCCCTCTCTGCTCGTCCCACACTGCCAGCCAGTGCAGCTCCCACCCTGTGCCTTTCCAAGCCACCGCATCTGGTTCTACTTGGCTGTCCTTGGCAGGGCTGCTCTATTGCTCAAGGGGTTGGCTCCTTCCTGGAATATCCACCCTTGTGGGGCCTGGGCTGGTGGATGTTAATGCTCAATCTGTGTCTGCGCGCTGCTGGTGGCATTTTGCAGTTGTGGTGGCCCTTGGGAGGTGAGTCTGTCACAGGGGCAGGGGCTCTGTGTGCTCCCAGGCACTGAGGGTTCTGCACAGCAAAGTGACCTGGAAAAAATAAAAAATAAAAGTAGAGCAGAGCAGGCTGAGGTGTGGTGTACATAACTTTCAAAGGCATGAAACTGCAGAGAAAGCTTTGAAATAGAACAGAAGAGAGAGGTGAAGGCAGGTGCTGAGTTGGGAAAGCTGCTTCTCTTTGGTTGGAAAGTGTTCCACAGGGGGCAGGGCAAAGGGAGAGGGGTATTATCCTTAAAATAATGGGGAAGAAGAAATATATTTAGAGGGAACTACACCTTGTGTGAATGTAAATTGCTGAAGTGACACTGAGTTCTGCACAACCCAGAGCAGGCTGTTTCTGTTAAAACAGTGCCTGCCTTCTTGAAAATTCACAAAAGCTGGGTACAATTAATGGTAAGCCAAGAAGGAGGAAGGTGTGAGACTGTCAGATTTCTTGAAATGTGTGGAGACATTGGTGTGTCTCTCATCTTGGTGGGAGTAGCAACGAAGAGAACTGAATATAGAAAGAACACAACTTAGCCTGGTGCTTCCCTAGCAAGAAATGCTGCTGCATTTCTTGTGAAACACACAAACACAGTGAGTTTCTGCCCTAGCAGTGATTTATCTGAGGGATAAATCAGCTTCTTTCACAATTATTTGTTGTTGATTTTTTTCATATGGCTCTGCTACTTGACTGCTATTTTCCCATAGCATTTTCCCAGCATGCCTTCAGAAATATCAGAAAATACTCACAAATGCTCCAGGAAAGTGCCAACTAAATATTCCACAAAGTGCTTGCAGAGCTTGTGCAATGTTTCCCCTGGTCCTTCCCAGCTGTTTTTGAGCATTGATCTGATATTTCCCCCGTGAGCAGTTAGCATTTTTGTGACATTAAACGTGGTGGGGAGGTTTTATTTCCATGTGTGAATAAAGTGACTGATCTGATTTTTTCAGATGAAAATAAATGTTCAATGTTCCTCCTCACCAAAAATTGCTGCCTGAGCGTTTGGTTTCTTCTGCTCTTTTGGGGTTGTCTGTGGCTTCTCCAAAGGAAATAAGGTATTTTAGTGGTACAATTCAGACTGCTCCAAATACATAGAATGTGACACTTTGGTTTGCTACTGGCATTGGGTCAGGCTCTTAATAGTCTTTATAATATTTAAGCAGATTACCTGAGGTATTTTTCAATATACCTAAAGAGGAGGTGGCTGCGCCAGCTGTCTGCAGCAGGAGGAATTTAGGTTTAATGGATGTAAATAGAATTCATACAAGTCCTATCCACCACGTGAAACACTTTACATTCATTTTACCAACAGTTCTTCTCTCTTTTCTTCCCTGCAAATTGTGCCTAAACAACATGACCCAAAGAAAGGGTGACAAAACCAAAAAGAACAATTTTTGTGCTGTTTGTTCAATGGTGATTGGTTCATTTCAGGTCAAATCCTGAATTATAGCTCTGCAATTGGGAAGCTCTGAACCTGTTCAGGTAAAACATGTGGAAGCACAATAATCATTATGCAGAATCAAGTCTCTAATTAGACTGATAAAATCTCAGTAATGCATAAACTTCAGCAGGACAGGTGAAACCCATGTTCCAGTTTGCAAAGTTTGGTGTCTTTTGAGGAAAAACACTTTTATACAGTATTGCAAAGTATTCAAATCCCTTTATCTATGATTATAATTGGCATCAATCAGCTTGTGCCATTTTTACAGAGCTAATGGATGTCTTGAAAGTGTTCCAGCTAGATCTCAATATGGTCTTGGCTGTTTAGTAGAATACATTGGTGAAGCCTCAAATTGCTTGTCTGATTTTTCACTTCAGCCATTTATCAATTTATCCCTGATTTCTTTGAGGAAATGTTGACCCAGAAGATGTTAAAGGCAGAAATTGCAGTGAAGGCAGCACTTTTCTGTGTGTCTTCTGCAGTCAACCCCCAGGAACACCCAGTTTCAAGAACCAGCACTAAAAACTGTGTTAGTAAGAATATGTGTATACATGTTACCAGAAAAGTTCATACTATGAAAAGTGTGTGCTTGTAATGCAATATTCTATAAAAATATTTTTCCTCAAAAGACAGCAAGCTTTGCAAACAGTAAAAGAAAGGGGAACAGTTGATTAGCAGGGACAGAAAAATCACCATTGTTGTAGCTGTAATGCAGTTCTTGCACCAAATGGAGCTGGGGTGCAATTCCTGGCTCTAAGTGCTGTCTGCACACTCCTACAAAATCTGTATGAAGGAGAATTTCTGTTGACTTGAAAAATGACTGTTAGCATTTTCTTCTTCCTGGTGATTTGCTTATTTGTTCTCAATACTGATTAATTAGAGAGGAACCAAAGCAAGACATGTGCCAAGGCTTTCTGAGCTCCTTCAATCAATCTAGAGAGACCACTGCTCCAAATAAAACTGGCTGTATAAACACAGCACTCTACAAATGTTTGAGAGATGCTGTTGGACTGGAACAATATGCCAGACATCACTTCCAAGATTTATTGTCTGGGAATCTGAATAATATTCAATAGAATCTCCACTATGGGTCAGGGCAGATCCACTTTAATTGACTGGCAGCAGAGAGTGCAGCTTGTTCTTTTTGCTGTCTCCTTAATCCTGGGGAGAATAACCCAGTGAGGGAAGGAACCACCAGAGTTTAAATAAACCAGCCCTGGCGCTCAGAGCCCTCTCTGGGCACAGGAGTCCTTGCATGAACAGCGCTTTGTGTCCTTGCTCTGTGCTGAGCTGAAGGGACCCTCAAAGCTCATTTTTGTCCTGCTGAGCCCAGGCCAAGGCAAGAAGCACCTTTTGTGCTGCTGACAGCACTGGAATGTGCCTGGGCTGTAGGAAAGCAGGATCCTTTCTGCAGCAGGCTGTGCATTTCTGCTCCAGGCTGATTTAGTCCAGTTTAGTTGGATGTCTGCGTGTTTGACTGCTGATTTAGTCCTTGCTGAGAGAGAGATCCAGGTTGCAGATGAATTTGGGATGCCTAAATAAGAAGACAGAGCGCTCTGAGCTGCCCAGGGAGATGGCAGCTGTGCAAGTTCACAGTTAGTTTTCACATTTCACAGAGAGGAGTTTACATTTAGGCCCTTCCTCAGGGAGCTGTTTGGCATCCTTGTGTAAACAGCCAGGTCTTCCTTGCCCAGAATAGCTCCTATCCCAGTGTCAGCAGGAATCCCAACACAATCCATGGGGAGGAACCTGGGTGTGCAGCACCTCCAGCCCAGGCAGCTCTGCTGGCCCTGCCTGCAGCTGCACACCTGGAAGGTTTCCCTGCCAGGACCTTCCAGGGGTCCCTGCAGCTCCCAGGCAGAATCCCTGGGATGCTGATACCAGAATTAGGAGATATATATATATTTATATTCATATATTAAAAATATATATTTATATTTATATATAAAATATCTATATTTATATTTATATATATAAAATATATATAATCTATATTATATATAGCATATAATATAGAATACATAGTATATAATATATAATATATATTAATATATTATATTTATATAATATATATTATATATAAAAGATATATAATATATATTATATATATAAAATATATTTAAAATATATATATATTGTATATATTATATATATATATATATAGTATAATATATATATTATATATCTATACCTATATAATACCTGGGATTCTCACACCAGAAGCTTAACTGAGGTCGGAAAAATATAAAAAATAATTTCTAAAAGTTTCCCATTTTACCCTTCTTTGTTGCTTGGTAGCATAATTTCAGCCCATTAAACCTTGAAAACCAAAAGAAGTGTGTTTTTTACTTTAAATTAGAAAATATGAAATGGTCAGACCAGAAATCATCCAGCTGGAATGCACCTCAGACCCTGCTGTCCCCTGAGCAGGGCTGGGTATTCCTCCTGTGCCATCCCTTCTGGATCTGAAAAATATAAAAGTAATTTCTAAAAGCTTCCCATTTTACCTTTCTTTGCTCTGCTTGGTAGCAATAGTTTCAGCCCAAATTATCCTTGAAAACTGAAAGAAGTGTGGTTTTTACTTTAAATTAGAAAATATGAAATGATCAGGCCAGAAATCATCCAGCTGGAACACATCTCAGACTGCATCCCCTCATGTGCCATCCCTTCTGGATCTGAAAAATATAAAAGTAATTTCTAAAAGCTTCCCATTTTACCTTTCTTTGCTCTGCTTGGTAGCAATAGTTTCAGCCCAAATAAACCAAAGTATGGTTTTTACTTTAAATTAGAAAATATGAAACGGTCAGGCCAGAAATCATCCAGCTGGAACACATCTCAGGCTGCATCCCCTCCTGTGCCATCCCCTCTTTGGGGAGCTGTGGCTGCATCTCCTCTCTGCTCACTGGGATGGCTCAGCCTTCCCCTAACTAGTTAAGCAATTTAGTTATTTAATAATTAACTGGCTAGACTTGCCCTAAGGGGGGAAAAAAAAAAAAAAAACAACAAAACCCGCTATGACTGATTTTTTAAAATGGAAAAAAGCAGAGTTGCCAGGGAACAGTGGCAGCAGTGGGATGGGGGCTGCCCTTAGCTGGGGTGTTTTGGTTGATGTTTCCTCCTCCTGGAAAGCAGGAGGCAGAAACCACGAGGGCTGTGGTTATTTATCTGTGGTTGTATCTGGTTATCAGTGCTCGTGTGGGACTCGTGTAAATGCACAAATGCTCCTTCCCCAGCTCTCTGCAGTGGGGGAGTCGCTTGTAATGGGGCTGAATGCTGTAGCATTGTCCAAATAAGCCATTTGTTTGGAGTGGAAAATCTTTCAAGGCAGAGCAGTTTTCAATCTATTATTAGATCAATTGATTTCGTTAAAAAGAACACAAAGTTTTCTGGCGCTCAGGACGTTTTTTAAAAGATCTTGTGGGATTCTTTAGGGTTCTTCAGTTGACATGAAAATTAATTATCTGTTCCAAATCTGAGTATTTTTTTTCACTGTATCATTCAATCTACTAAACATTACTCCATCTTGCAGGCCTTGCCTCCCCTCTCCTCTTGGAAACACTGCAATTTGAACTCATAAACCTTCACTTGGGAATTGCAAAACCTCACATTCCCTGTCTTATTCACTGAGGAATTTTAAAGGTACCCCTGGAGTCCTATTGCCACGTTTCCATAACACTTAAATCTGATTTGTTGTATCATTCTCCAAAGCTTAATTGGAATAGTTTTCAATTGGGTGGGTGGAGAGAGGATCCAGGGATTTATCTTAAAAATATCATGGAAGTTACTTAATCTACTTAAAAGAAAGACAAAACTGTGGTTGGACATGAGCCTGATCTTTCAAATGTGGTGCCTCTCAGCTGAGTCTGGTGACGAGCTCCAGAGCTGGTGTTTAGTCATGGTTAGAGGCAGCATAAAACATCAATTTGATTTTTTCCAGTAACTTTTAAAATTCCCTGTCTGATGCTTAAAAATCTATCTCTTTTTTTTTAATCCTTTCAAGTATTTTTCAGAAATTTGAAACTTTTTTGGACTCACAGTTACTCTGAAGGTGTCTGGCATAGCACAGGTTCATTTTGATGGTTAAACCCTAATGTGAACCTCCATGAAAATGTTCTTGTGGCTTTTCTTTTCTTTTTTTAATCTGAGATTGTAAAAATAATTTTAAAAAAATCTTTCTTTTTTTTTATATCTGCCATACTGCTGTGCCCACTCCAGTCACAGAAAGCTGCCAGCATTTCCTAAGCAAAAAGTATTAGGGAAAAGTAGGAATTACAGGGACATTCAGGGGCATTATTTTTAAAAATAGTAAGATGCTGAATGGAATTGATCTGCAGAAGTAACTGACTGAATTCTGAGTGAACTTTCCTCACAGCAGAAAATTAAATGTGTGAGGACACAGCTGTGTGCTCAGCTCTTAAGTCAGGATGGTTTGTGTCCTCATCAGTATATTAAATATTTTATATATGTTATCTATATTATTTATGTTCTGCTGATTTCCTCTTAAGCTATGTCTGATGCCAGAAGTTTAACAGAGATCTGAAAAATATAAAAGTAAATTCTAAAAGCTTCCCATTTTACCCTTCTTTGTTGCTTGGTAGCAATAGTTTCAGCCCAAATAAAGCTTGAAAACCAAAAGCAGTGTGGTTTTTACTTTAAATTAGAAAATATAAAATGGTCAGAGCAGAAATCATCCAGGACTGTTTTCAGAATCAGTTTTCCCCCAATGCTGCAGGGGAAAAGCCAGCCCTTGGCTGCTTCCAGTGGAAAATGTTAGTGCAGCTTGCATGGGATGTAAATTACAGCAGGAGAGAGTGGTGGGGAAGCTGACAGCAACTGGGCCTGCTTGAAAGAAAACAAAGTGAAAGTCAGTGGGAGCCTGGCTGCCCTGGAATGCCTGCCCCAGTTGTGAACTGTGGCATCCAGATGGTTTTCCTCCTGGAGCAGGGAGCGCAGCACAGCCAGGACACAGCCCCAGGGCTGCTCCTACCTGGGCAGGGGGGTGTGCCCCGAACCCCTGCTCCAGGCTGTGCCCCAAACCCTGCTCCAGGCTGTGCCCCAAATCCTTCTCCAGGCTGTGCCCCAAATCCTTCTCCAGGCTGTGCCCAAATCCTTCTCCAGGCTGTGCCCAAACCCTGCTCCAGGCTGTGCCCAAATCCTGCTCCAGGCTGTGCCCAAACCCTGCTCCAGGCTGTGCCCCAAACCCCTGCTCCAGGCTGTGCCCAAACCCTGCTCCAGGCTGTGCCCCAAACCCTGCTCCAGGCTGTGCCCGAACCCTGCTCCAGGCTGTGCCCCAAACCCCTGCTCCAGGCTGTGCTCCAAACCCCTGCTCCAGGCTGTGCCCAAACCCTGCTCCAGGCTGTGCCCCAAACCCCTGCTCCAGGCTGTGCCCAAACCCTGCTCCAGGCTATGCCCAAATCCTGCTCCAGGCTGTGCCCAAACCCCTGCTCCAGGCTGTGCCCAAATCCTGCTCCAGGCTGTGCCCAAATCCTGCTCCAGGCTGTGCCCAAACCCTGCTCCAGGCTGTGCCCAGATCCTTCTCCAGGCTGTGCCCCAAATCCTTCTCCAGGCTGTGCCCCAAATCCTCCTCCAGGCTGTGCCCCAAACCCTGCTCCAGGCTGTGCCCAAACCCCTACTCCAGGCTGTGCCCCAAACCCTGCTCCAGGCTGTGCCCAAACCCCTGCTCCAGGCTGTGCCCCAAACCCTGCTCCAGGCTGTGCCCAAACCCCTACTCCAGGCTGTGCCCCAAACCCTGCTCCAGGCTGTGCCCCAATCCTGCTCCAGGCTGTGCCCCAATCCTGCTCCAGGCTGTGCCCCAAATCCTTCTCCAGGCTGTGCCCAAATCCTGCTCCAGGCTGTGCCCAAACCCTGCTCCAGGCTGTGCCCCAAACCCTGCTCCAGGCTGTGCCCCAAACCCTGCTCCAGGCTGTGCCCAAACCCTGCTCCAGGCTGTGCCCCAAACCCTGCTCCAGGCTGTGCCCAAACCCTGCTCCAGGCTGTGCCCCAAACCCTGCTCCAGGCTGTGCCCAAACCCCTGCTCCAGGCTGTGCCCCAAACCCTGCTCCAGGCTGTGCCCCAAATCCTGCTCCAGGCTGTGCCCCAAATCCTGCTCCAGGCTGTGCCCCAAATCCTGCTCCAGGCTGTGCCCCAAACCCCTACTCCAGGCTGTGCCCAAACCCTGCTCCAGGCTGTGCCTAAACCCTGCTCCAGGCTGTGCCCAAACCCCTGCTCCAGGCTGTGCCCCAAACCCCTGCTCCAGCTGTGGGGAGCTTTCAGGCTGTGCCCCAAATCCCTGGGGATTGTTCCAGGCTCTGGTGAAGTTTTGCCCCAAGTCCCTGGGGATGGCTCCAGGATCCGGGGAGGTTTTGCCCCAGATCCTTGGGGATGGCTCCAGGCTTTGGGAAGGGTTTGCCCCAAATCCCTGGGGATGGCTCCAGGCTTTGGGAAGGGTTTTGCCCCAAATCCCTGCTCCAGGCTTTGGGAAGGGTTTGCCCCAAATCCCTGCTCCAGGGTCTGGGGAGGTTTTGCCCCAAATCCCTGCTCCCAGCTGCCTCCAGGCTTTGGGGAGCCCATGAGGGTTTTTCTCCTCTCCAAGAGGAGAAGCAGAGGTGCCCCAGCTCTCTGGACAGGAATGTGGCAGGGACAGCACCATGCAGTGTGTGCCCCAGACTGGGGCAGTTTAAATGTAAAAGGAGCTGAAATATTCCAGATATTTACCCACTGAAAATGCCCTGTGTTCTGCAGAAGAGTGTTTGTATTCAGAGGCAACATACATTCTGCAGGTTTGCCAGTTGTGATGAAGCTTATGTGGAATTAGCAGCCCAAAGGAGATGATTCAGGCTTCTCCAGGGTCTGGAGCTGGGTGATAACCACCTTGTTTGCTCTGGGCCACCTCAGCCAGCATCACTCTGAGTGCCAAATGTCCCGTGAGAATTGTGGAATGATGGGGGCAGGTCCTGCCTGGGGGTGGATCTCTGATCCTTGCTGGCAGACTGCACTTGGGCAGTAAATAGTAAATATTGTTTTCAGACACATCTCAAACCCCAGTGTGGGTCCTCTCCACTGACAGGGGGTGGGAGAGCGGGATCCTGGTTTTGGAGCCCTCTAAAATGTTAGCAGTGCTCATGTTGTAACTGGATATTAAACACTCTCACACTGGTAGGTGTGGGGACAGAGCTGATGATGCCCTGGATGCACCCATACAGCCAAAGCAAAACTGATTTTTATTTACCCTGCAAGGCTGTGAGTAGATTTAATGACAGCTACAAGCAGCATTCAGATTCTGTGAACCAGGATAAGCCTGGCCTGAGTTTTGCCATGAAGAACTCTCTGCCTCCTGCACTTGCTGCAGGGCTACAAGGTCACGTCTGATGCTGGAGATTCTCCATTATTTTTTTCTGAGTTGGTGTTAATCAGCTTTCAAGGGCAAGCTGGCATGTTAATGGAAATATCTAATGCTCCTGCTTTTCCTGGTTATCTCTTGCCTGCCTTCCTTCCCCCCATCCATCAAGATTAACAGGAATTTATTATGTTCAGCTTCCTTTCAAGAGGTGTCATTAGAGGCACATAATCATCTGTAAGATTTATTTATTCACCCCAAGGATGCTGGAAAGGTGTGCAAGCTCGAGGAACACACACATAACTCGATCTGGGATGAGGGGAAGGATTCATCTTATCAGAATTATTCCTTAATGAGGAATAAATGTCTTCCCAGGGCACCATCCTGCCCAGATCAGTGTCCCTGTAAGGCAGATGCTCTCTGGTCCTGCTGTGGCTGTGTTTATACAACTTTTAAAGCAACTTTGGTTGGCTCAGAATAGCCCAGTGCTGCCTGAGGCACATCTTTAACTCCTCTGTGATGGATCTCATCTCAAAACCTGATCCCCCCCTCCCTGTCCTGACTGATTCACACCCTGGGAGGGGATGCAGAGCCCCAGAGCCTCCTGTGGCTGATTTCAGCAGTGATGCTCCTGCAGGAGCTGTGATGCACAAAGTGCTGCAGGATGATTTGCACTGCTCCATGAATCCATCAGGATCCATTTCCCCACCCATCCATCAGGGCCTGGCAGCCCCAGGGCACTGCTCTCCTTGCAGGTGTGTGGCAGAGTTCATCCATGTGTGGATGCTCAACATCTGGAAGTGCCAGACAAACTTACAAAATCCTCCTTTTTTTTTTCCCTTTGTGGGTGAGAAGGATTTCCCTCATTCATTCATTCATTTATTCATTCATTTATTCATTGATGTGATCCTACACTTGTGAGTAAGCCCAAGGAGGAAAATGCATGAAAATAACACAGATTTTAGCTGTAATTTCTGGAAATTCCTGTGAAGGGAATTAAGGAAATGAGATATTAGTAGCTGCTTCCTTGTTTCCAAAACTTTATAGGGGAGTGAAAGTAATACAGGATATTGAGTTCCTCTGCTAAGGAACTCTGCAGATGACATGTGGGGAGCTCATGGAGTGTTTCCTATTTCTGTGATTCATTGGAACATTCTCCTGTAACCTTGATGTCCTTCAAAGCAGGTCATGGCAGGGGGAAAACTAACTCAGGCCCTTAGTGATGCTGTTGATATTCCTGAATTTGAAAATCCATGTACCTGAGTAAAAATCTGGGAAATTTAAACAGTGTCTGCATCAGGAAGGTTGCCTGGAGCCCATATGTAAATTATTAAATACTACATGTAATGGAACCCAATATTCTTGGAACATGAAGCAGCAGCTAAATGGAAACTTTGGCTATTACCATATTCATGTTTCATGCAAAAATATTTTCAAGATCAAAGTTCTGTTATTAAAACAATGGGCATGAAAATAACAAAATAGCTTTTCGTAAAACAAACATATTCTTTGTATCTGAGAGGCTTTTCACAGAAATCTGTATTTTGAAGCAGTAATACATTACAGATTTCTTTGCTGCACTACTTTGATTCATTCATTAAAATAGTTTTGATTTTGGCATGTTGCAAAGGTCTAAATAAAAGCATTTTAGTTACATAAATACAGACTCTGTGGATTCAACAGTAATATAGTACGTTTGGAAAAGTGTCATTTATTCTGAAAATACACAAAGAGCAAACCACAGACAGAATTTTCTGTACATTGTAAACATTCTCACAGTATGGGTATAAATATCCCTTTTTTGATTCATTGCATGCCAGGTCGTCAAGCAAAGAGATAGAAAAAGAAGCTGAAGAAAAGGGATTATTAATCTACTAAGATGCTTAAAGGCAGTGAAAGCCAAACAATAAAAGAGCTTACAAAGTTTTAAGTCACTGTATACAGACAGGGCCATAAAATTACAATAACAATAGCAGATAAAATAATCTCATATTTACATCACTTTCATCCACAGGATCCCCACAAGCTGTGGCATATTTAGGGATTTGGGGGGGTTTGGTGTCTGGTGGGTCCTGGGCAGAGCTGGGCTGCTGTCCCAGCTCACAGGGATGTTCAGGGAGGGTTTAAGAAGGTCCTTCTGCAGTTTGCTCATTTTCAGTCTGAAGTACTTTGAGCCCAGCTCACAAATTCTTTTCTTCCTTTTTCCTTTTTCCTTTTTCCTTTTTCCTTTTTCCTTTTTCCTTTTTCCTTTTTCCTTTTTCCTTTTTCCTTTTTCCTTTTTCCTTTTTCCTTTTTCCTTTCCTTTTTCCTTTCCTTTTTCCTTTCCTTTCCTTTTTTTCCTTTTCTTTTTTTCCTTTTCTTTTTTTCCCCTTTCCTTTTTTTCCCCTTTCCTTTTTTTCCCCTTTCCTTTTTTCCCCTTTCCTTTTTTCCCCTTTCCTTTTTTCCCCTTTCCTTTTTTCCCCTTTCCTTTTTTCCCCTTTCCTTTTTTTCCCCTTTCCTTTTTTCCCCTTTCCTTTTTTTCCCTTTCCTTTTTTCCCTTTCCTTTTTCCTTTCTTTTCCTTTTTCCTTTCTTTTCCTTTTTCCTCTTTCCTTTTTTCCTTTTCTTTTTTCTTTTCTTTTTTTTTCCTTTCCTTTTTTTTCTTTCCTTTTTTCCCTTTCCTTTTTTTCCTTTCCTTTTTCCTTTCCTTTTTCCTTTCCTTTTTTTTCCTTTCCCTCCTTCCCCTTTCCCCTTCCCCTCTCCTTCTCCTTCCCTTTCCTCCCCTTTCCCTCCTTCCAGGATTTCACTCCCTGCTAGGCTGCCAGGCAGAGGAGCTGAATAAAGCCTCATTTTACATGTAAATGTATGTAAATTTTGGTAGGTCTAAAGCAAATCTAGACTTCAGAAACGAATGATTTTGGTGCCTTTTTTTTTTTTTTTTTTTTTTTTTAATCTATTAATTGTCTTTTAAATATGCATTTAAAAATGCACCAGTTTGTGCCCAATAGAGCAAATCCTGAAGCCTTTCTGCAGCTGAATTCCTCCTAGGAGCCTTGTTTGCTCTTTTCCTGGCAGAGCTCCCAATGCCTTGATAGCAGCTTTATCAGAGTAAAGCCCTGTGCATTTGCATGACACTGGAGAGCTAAAATTATCTCTAAATGGAGCAAAAAAGAAATTGCCAATATATATTGTTCTGAGAAAGAGTGCTCTTTGGTGGGCCCAGAGGGGACAGATTGTAAATATGATTTAAAAATGTCTCTGCTACTACTGTCTGATCTTATCATCAGATGTTGCTGTGGAATTTGTCTACACAGACCCCAGAAAAGAAAAACAGATTGAGAACATTAACTTGTACTGTGAGAAAATATCCCCAACTTACTTTGTCTGGCACCAAAAAAAACCCCAGCAACCCAACAACTCTGCAATAGAAATGTGCTCTAAAAATAGAAACAAACATTAAAATGCTGTCTGTCTGCTTTGATCCCCCTGAACTGAAAATGGAAGTGCTGCTTATGGATTCTTTGATGTCGGGGAAGTGACATTTTCCCTGGTTCTGTCTGACTGTTGTGATGAACTTCAGGTTTTCATCTGCCTCCCTGCCACCAAGGGCACCACTCAGCTCTGAGCAGGGTCCCTGCCTGGAATCTGATTACAACAGCTCTTCTCAGGCTTCTTTATGTTAAAAACCTTGTATTTGGCCAACAAATCATTAGTTGTCCCACAGACTGGCCTAGAGAGAGGCTGGGTTTTTGTCAGTTGAGCTTTTTTAGCTTAAGTCAGCAGCATATAATACTATAAAAAAAACCAATTTTTTTTTTTTTTTTTTTTTTTGAGGAGATGCTCAATAATGCAGCAGTGGGCAGTGAAGATGACGAGGCAAGGTAAGTCTGAAGTTTAAGAACTAGAATAACTTATCAGGCAGACATCACAATTAGTTTTGCAGAGTCAAAAGCTTTTAAATTTTGTCATTTTCTAAGCACTGAAACATGAAGTGGTCCTGGAAATGATAGAGAGGCTGTTATTGGGAATTATATTTGCATTTTAAAGTTGTTTTCAATGAACCTAGGAAAGAGAGAGAAATTCTTAGGTGGGAAGGAACATATGCAATAATCTGGCAGGATTTCTAGCATGTCTTCTACGCAATTCATTCCTTGGGGTCTGTCTTTAAGCTATCAAAGACAGGATTTGATAGGTAAAAGTCAATGTCATTTCTGGGGCTGGAGGCAGGATGGAGGAAGCTCCAGGGCACAGTGCTGGGGCTCTGTGGGCAGGCTCAGAGCTCTGACACCCATCCAAGGCCACTCAAGAGCTCCTGTCCCACGGCCCAGCTGTGGCTCAGCACCAACAGGAATTTCCCTGCTCTCAAACCTTCAGCTGGGGTGGAGCTGTGCTGTGGTGAGATCCCCCAGAGATCAGTTATTATTAAACACCTAATGAAGATAAATGGAGGGAAAATAAAAAAAAAAAAAAAAAAAGTCCATTTTTCTGTTTCTTTTTGCCCTGTAGGGTGCTCGGTGCATGGCCATGCGCAGCCCGTGTGTTGTGCAGAAATCTGCAGTGAAAAGCATTTTTCCTGTTCAAAGAGTGCTGACCAGGCAAATATTCTGCTGAGGGTGAGGACTAGAAAAATGAGTCTTGGCCTCTGGTTTTGGGTATATTTGCCCCTTCAGGCTGCTGATGGAGGGGGATTAGCCAGGCTGGGTCTGTGTGTTCTTCAAGCTCCTTTCCAGGCTCAAGCACTCACACAGCTCAGAAGGAGCAAAAGGGGTGACCTGGCTTTGTGTCCTTGTTCTGTGCCAAACATCCCAACCTGGTGAAAAGTGCTCTCCATGCCATCCTCGTCAACATGGAATGCCCTCAGGGCTGCGTGGATTTACCCAAAAACCCCTGATCAGCCAGCAGTGATTTGGGAGCAGAGCCCTGTGCACACACACAGCGGGGGCAGCCAGAGTGGGAATGATCAGACTCTCAGAACACAACAAAATCCAGAGTTTAGGCTTCAAACTGGGCTGCAGGAGAGCTTACAAGGAGCTTCTGTGCCCACAAATGTGGAATTCAGGAGGGTGCTGAGCAGGGGTTGGCGTGCTTGGAGAAAAAATAAATGTTACCTGCAGGAGCTCAGGTTCTGTCATCAGAAATAAGTCAGGAACTCAGATTCTGTAATCACAAATAGATCTGAAGGTGCAGGACTGTGTGAAGAACAATAAATGAACGATGGATGGATGAGTCCTACAGGCTCTGTGCAGTCCTTATATTTTTATAGATGAGTATTTATGGTCGAAGGAGTTGTGCACTTGTGTAAATAGAAGATTCCACGTGGTGAGAATGCTTGAAAAGGAGTGAGGTTTGTCTTTTTTATTGTCTCAGCTGCTTTCTTGGCTCCTCTAGCTGCTGCTAATGCATTCTGTGGCTTGTCTTCTTTTCTGACTGGATTTAGAGACAACTGGGGCATCATGAGGAGGAAAATGTTTCTGGAGTGTTTCCCAAGAGTGCAATTATTTTGAGCAAAAATTGTACAATCAAATATTTGGAAAAAAAAATCCTAAAATATTTCACATTTTGGTAATGTGTATACTCTGCTTTTTTCTCATTTTTATTGCATTATTTCAGGAAAATGGCAGAAATCAGGGAAGTTGTTACTATTTCCTCCCACAGAACAATCAGACCAAATGGCAATGGCAAGAAAATTTCTTATACAGGAGCAGTCAGTGTAAGGGCATCTAAAATATTCTGTCTTCCCTAAATTCTGATTTGGAGTTATTTGTTTCTATTAAGGTTGTTAAAGGAAGAATAGAAATAGACTTGTTTAAGTTTATCCCCAGTGCAAGTAGTTTTGAGGTCATAGTGTACACCTATTTTTCTGGTCTGATTATTTTGGGTACTTTAAAATGCAGAGATTCTATAGAATAAATCCCAATAAATACCATTGGAAATGTCCTTCCTTTTCCCCTGGTGCCTGTTTTGGAGCAGGCTGGAGAATCCCAGTGATGGCAATGTGTCATTTTGCCTTTTGTTTTTTCTGACTATTTGAATTCCAAATGGAACATGACAAGGGCAAACTACACTTTTGAACCCTGACCCCTGCTTTAAATTGAATGTGAAGCCTAAATATCTCCCTCTTTGACTGTATCCAAAGGGAGGTTTGTCAGAGACATCTTATAACCCTGTGGCTGCAAGGCTATCCTCTATTAATTAAAAAAAGTTCTCTGAAGAAGTTCTGAGGGGGCAAACGTGGGGAAGAAAGGCACATTGTTCCCGTGGACAAAGACAGGGGATCAATTTTCATAAATCTGCATTCCCAAGACAACTGTTCAAATCTGGTAAAAGGTCCATTTCTTTGAACTTACATACCAGAAAGCTTTTATTCCCCTGCTCTGCAGCAGACAGGAGTGCAGGTTAACTGTGTCTCATCAATGTCATGCTTTAGATGTTCCACAGAGAAATTCTTTAGCTCAATGAGGGAAGGTACCACCTACCTCAAGGAGAAAAAAAAAAAAAAAGAAGAAAAGGGGAGAATGAAAGGGTTACCTGTGGTGCCAGACTGTGTTTTAGAAGATTCGGTTTCTCCAAGTTTTCAAAGCCCAGCTTTTAAGCTTCATGGTTTAAAATTGCTGGATGTTATAATTAAGGATTTAACATCACTCAAAATTTGCTTTTTTTATTTCTGGAATATCATGTATCAAAATTCTAACCACGAGTGTCCCGCCTAACCTAAAATCTTTTGCTCTGGAGTTCTTACTGCTATTTATTCACTCTTTTGAGACTAAATGATAGTAAAAAATGAACTTTACTTAAGCACAGTTCACCGCTAACACAGAATCCACACCACTTTGCAGATTCTCAGCAGCACTGCACTGGAATGATGTGCTTGGCCACTCATGCAGAAGAAGCATATTTTTATTTCCAGAGCTTGTGAATCACAAACATTTGCCTCAGTATTTTCTCCAATAATATTAGTATTTATTGAATATTTTTGTTAGAGGAGCTTCTGGACGTCCTGAGTGCAAAGAGCCCATAGGTACCTACATTTACATATGACAAGCAGTGCATAGTCTGAAATCCCAATCTCAAAAAAATTAAAACAACAAAGGCAGAGAGGAAAGATTTATTTGAGTTATTTCCTAGACTGAAATTCTTCCTGTCCTCTTGCCCCTTTGCTGCTCTTCACTTTCTTGTTTTCAGTCCTTTTTTTTTTTTTTTTAATGTTTTCAAACTTTTTCCCACACCAGGAAGGCCAGGAATAGACTTCCCTAAAAATGATGAGTCCTGGCACCATCACAGCACTTCCACAAGTGGGGCTAAAGACAGGAAGTCCAGGAAGATTGGGGCCATAATTGGGATTTCTGGATCAAGTTTGTCTGGGTTCTGCAGACAGAACAGAACAGCAAATGGCAGGAGCTGCTCTCAGGTTCACAGGGTGAGGAGGAGGCAGAGCTCAGCCAGAAGTAAAAACACCAAGAGCTTCATCTCAACACCAAAATATCCATTGATGAATTTCCTGGTCTGGGTTTACAGACTGCCAAAGTGCTGCCAAATACAGGGAATTCAACCTGTAAAAAAACCGCCCTGCTGAGCTGTAAAAATACAATTTTTTCCTGTTTTCTTTCTTCTCCTCTTTGCTTCCCTGACTATTTACCCCTCATGGTCTTTTCCTCATCCCTTCAGATGAAGGTTCAGCCAGACTTTATTGAAGATTTTACTGCATCACCTTTGGATCTGCACAGGTGTGTTACACCTACCTAAAAGTGTTCTTTTCTTCTCTAGCTACAGGCAGGCACACCAAATGAGTTGCTTTGTGATTTAGGACATTTTTAATATTAAGACAAATCATACCCATGAAATGAATGAGGAAAAAATCTCAGAGGAAAAAAACCTGGTGATTTAGTTTTAATGACAGCATCTGTTTGTAGGTGTATATATATTATATATAAATATATATATGCATTATGATTTAAAGACAATTTGATAATTAAAGTAGCTGAGCAGTAACTTTACGCTTTTAAATAGGAGAACTTCTATGAATTGGTGAAATTTGGGTCAATTATAGAATCAAATAATTAAACCCAGTGTCATTAAATAATTTGTTATAAGGAATAGTTATTCGTGAATGGCCTTTGCCCCCAGAAATAAAGGCACAGGAGTGTGGTGTAACCAAAATTTCACTTCTCACCACTTTGGCCATCTGTGCTTTGATCCTTGTATTGTCACAGACATTTATTGTCACAGGAATTATCCTTGGGCACTTATTCTATGGCATTTTCATACACATTTTAAACTTTCTTTCACCCTCCCCTCTCAGTGTCTTAGAGCCTCTGCTTGTTTAAAAAAAAACTGCAGAGATTTTGAGGGATAAATTCTGATTTCTGTGTGGTGCAATCTGGCTCCTCTTGGCTGTGGTGAGAACTGAGCTGCTGCAACTCCTGCACAGGATGCTCAGCAATTACCAAAACCTAAACAGACTGTCACTTCAAAAGCATCAGCATTTCCTTGGGAAGAATTTAGGTACAAAAAAAAAATCAGGAAGGCCCAGGATGACAGAAAAGATTTGGAATATTCCACAGGAAAGAAGAAATTCCAAAGCAGAGGATTTATGTGGTCTAACTGCACTGTTTGTGTGTGGAATTATTATAAATGTTTTTCATCAATGGGAAGGGTTGAAATATGGAATTAACTCCTGATGAATTGGAGATGGGCATGCACTCCCAAGTGGAGAGTGTAACCTAAGATACAGAGGCCCTTTAATCTTCAGGTTCACAAAATAAGTGATGTGTTCCAAGACTTTCCGTGCTGGGTCATCTGGGAGGCAGTGACCATTATGGTTTTCATTAGGAAAGACTGAGGCAGATAAAGACTGAGGGAGATAAAGGAGATTCTCAGGCCCTGCAGGCTTTAAACAAACACAGAACTGATTTGTTAAAGGAATAGCTCTTTGCTTTCTGGACAAAGTAATAAAACTGCAGTGAGGGGAGAGGAAGTGCTGGGCCCTGGAAGTGTGGGAAGTGGGAAGGTTTTCTCTTTTGGGAGGTAGAAGATTAGGGTGAGTTGTGTGCAATGAGGTTACACTATTAGGGGGTGAAAGATTAGGGTGGGTTGTGTGAAATTAGAAGGTTTTCACTATTGAGAGGTGAAAGATTAGAGTGAGTTGTATGAAATGAGGTTACACTATTAGGGGGTGAAAGATTAGGGTGGGTTGTGTGAAATTAGAAGTTTTTCACTATTGGGAGGTGGAAGATTAGGGTGGGATATGTGAAATGGGAAGGTTTTCACTATTGGTAGGTGGAAGATTAGGGTGGGATATGTGAAATGGGAAGGTTTTCACTATTGGGAGGTGGAAGATGAGGTTGTACATGGCTGCCAGTAATTTTAATGTGCTGCTGGGTTTCATGATGTGCTGTGCCATATATAATGGGCACTGATGGATTATTAACAGAGCAGGAGCTGGCTGGCACCTCTGGCTGGATTTATGGTGTGGCTCTCATGGAGAAGGCACTGGGTGAGGTGCAGTAAATAACACATAAATTCGATTGCAAAGCAAGGAAGGTCACTCCTGTACTGTGGCCCAAGGACTTTATCTGAGCGGATGGGCAGGGCTCTCTGAGCTGGCTGGGAGATGCAGGAGGCTCCAGGAGTGTGGGATAACCAGTGGGACACACAGAGGAGCTGTGAGTACCCAGAAATTGTTCATTTGTTCCCACTCTGTGTGCTGGGGATGGGCAGAGCTGGCACAGGGGTGTCCTGCACCCCACACAAGCTCTGCTGGGCACAAACCCCACAAATTGGTGTTGATGGTTTTGTCCTTTTCCCAGTCTGAGCTGAGGCTGTGGCAGATGTGAGTGGCTGTTGTTTCTCAAGCTGAGCAGCCAAATTAGAAGCCCATGGTCAAGGCAGAGAGCTCCCATCCCTGAATGCTCAGCAGCACTGTTGGTAGGAAGCACAAAAATAAGTGTGCTTTAAAGAGATTTCTCAGAGAAGGGGTAATGTGTGGGTAAAGAGAAATTGTGAGGTGATGTAGAAGTGACTATTAAAATATAGATATTAAATTAAATCTTGATATTAGTGCCCAAGTTTGGTGCTGTGTGTGAGTTTAAGACTGATGGTCTGCTCAGTGCAGGGGACTGCCAGCAGTGGAGTTCTCCTTGTCCCAGCAGAGTGAGCCACAGCTAAGTCTGTTCCAACCAACTCATGTGAAAGGATTCTTTCCAATTCCATGATAGTAACCTGTTTATTTATCATTTGCATTTATGGAATTGATTTCTGCAAAATATTTGTACCAGAAGATGGAGGTGGTCGAACTCTCCTTAAAAAACCTGACTTGATTGGCCTGCCACAGTTATTAGTGTTTGCAGAGGGAAAGAGTTATGAAAATCCCAGTATTTCCAAGTGAGCTTTCCTTAGCTTGGAGATACACTCTCTGTGTTTACAGCAAACTGAAGTTTTAGAAAGTGATTTCATAATTCCCAAGGCGAACAACAACATCACGCTTCTGTCCAAGGGGAAATGGATCAAAAGGGGTTTGTTTAGAGAGCAGCCACATTTCTTCCCATCACTTCCAGTTGTTGCAGGGCTGCTGTTGCCACATCATCACTCCTAGAAGTGCATCAGCCTTGGAATACCATTAAACTTTCTGTTGTGGCTTGCAGAAATGGGTTGTGCTTTCTGCTCAGTGCCATGGGGAGGGGGCGTTTTTCTGAACCCATTAACAGTGTGCCCAAAATGATGTGGGGAGGTTTTTGAGCTGGAATGGTTATACAGGGGTGAGAAGTCAGGGTGAGTGTGCCTGAGGTGTCAGGGGCCTGAGCCAGGTGTGAGCTCCATCCCACCTCAGCCATGTGGAAATGCTTTCCTTGCAGAGTGTCAGGAAATCCTTGAAGGTGAATTTTCACACTGGAGTGTCCCTCCTGCTGCTCTGCCCCTCTGCAGCACTGGAATGCAGCTCCAGGGGCTTCCAGGGGCTGGGGCTGCACAGCCACAGCCTCTGCCTGCCTGGGGCTTTTCCCTTCCCTCAGTTTGTGCCAGCCTGCAGTCCCAGCTGATGCCTCAGATTTCAGCTTTTCTATTTTCCATCTATTTGTAACCCTGCAGTTCTTTAGTGTGTAACTCCAAACCCCACACTCAGTGTGTGCTGCTGCTTTCCCATTTGGGGCAGACACAACAATTCCTCTGCAGGCCTGGCAATCAAGGGCACCTCACTGCCTCAGGCCCAGAGATGGGAACAAAAGGGAGTTGGGGGAGCAAACTTGGGGTCAATGACTTCAGTACCTGCAGCTGGAATTGGCAGATTCACCCCCAATATGCAAATGGACCAAATTTATAAAAGTGTGCAAACCCTGACCCATCATCCATTTTTGGGTGTAGCCCCTGGGGCTGCCCTAAATGTACCTGAAGGCCCCTCAATGAATAGAATAGGTGCAATAAATAGATCAGCTTTTTATTCCCCTAATTCTGCCTGGCCTCTGTTTTTAGGTAGCCCCACTGAGGGATGTGGGACTCTCCCTCCATCAGCTCTGCTGGCTCTGCTCAGGCTGCCCTGGGCAGTTGGGTCTGAAGGCCAGGCTGGGAAGTGGAGCTGCCTGGTGCTTGTTCTGCCCACCCTCCACAGCAGCAGCACTGCTGCTTTCTGCTTGTTTCCCCCCAAAACACTTCCCAAGGCTGTTTCTGCAGTTACAAGGGATTCTGGCTTGGAGGTGAGCTGGTAGGTGTGGGGACAGAGCTGATGATCCAATGGATGCACCCAAACAGCCAAAGCAAAACTGGTTTTTATTTACCGTGCAAGGCTGTGAGCAGATTTAATGACAGCTACAAGCAGTATTCAGATTATGTGAACCAGGATAACCCTGGCCTGAGTTTTGCCATGAAGAACACATTTTAAAAAATGAATAAATGAGGATTTCTACTTTTATCATCAGTGGTAAAAAAAAAACTTTTAGGAGTTGGAAAACAGTATGTTTTGTTTGCTGCTTGTTTCACAAAAGTTTAGACTATTTTGAGAGGCCAATAAAGATTCACTGACGTCAAAATGGAATATTAAAGGCAGATGTTCCTGGTTAGCTTAGTTATCCTTAGCCACTTCTGATTTTTTTTTAATTTTGTTGAGAGATAAGTCTACACTAAACCAAGCACATTTCTGAAGTGTACTTTTAACTGGTTAGTTGGTTATCCAGCAATTTTCAGAATAAGACTATAGATTTTATTTCCTCTACCTTGTTTCATTATTAATTAGTGGTTGACATTTTGATAAGCCAACAATATAACTGAGCTTTATCCAAGGGGAAAAAACTCTCAGCAGTGTTATTAGAGACAGATGAAATGTGCCACTGGCTTGAAAAATCAAACATCTGGAGAAGATGGATGTGTAGGTGAATGGTATTAAAGAGCTTTAAGATTTAGATAAAGCAACAAGATTAATATATATGAAGAATGTTGCCTCAGTGAATTATTTTCAGTTCATTCCCTGCCATAACCTCAAATTATTGTAAACAGATTAGTTTCTCAGAGGAGGCAAACTCAGGGCTGGAAGTTGCTTCAGAGGAAGGTGAGGAAAGCTGAGCAGCAGCACCCAGATATCCACAGCACCCTGTGCTGATCAGAGAAGAAATATTGCTGCATTAGCTCTCGTGCTAAATGTGCTCTGGATCAGGACACCAATAAATATAAATATAGAGATGGTTGCTGGAACCAGCCTGGCCCATTTGCAGAAGCAAAAGCACTCGAGGCTGCTTCCAGTTATGCCACCACATTTCAGGCAGCTGGTGCAGCCCTGCCTACATTCCTTTTCCACCAGAAAATGGATTTTGCCTCTGACAGAGGTCACGAGGGACTAAGGCAGCAGATGGAGGGATGACAGGCTGCAGCTTTGCTTGAGGAGGTGAGGATCAGTTGTTACAGAGTTCAGGCTGTCCTGCTGCTCAGCCTTTCCCTTGGGGGGCACTGGGAGGGCTGCTGTTATCCAGGGATGGAGTGGGAGTGAAATGGGGCATGGAAAGGCAGAGCAAACGGGACAGGGACCCCCTGTGCTCACCCCCGGCCTTCCTGGAACACCTCAGTGCCCTCCTGGCCTTCCCAGCCCTTCCTCCTCAATTCCTTATTTCATCCCCAGTCCCCCACCTAATTCCCATCTCATTGGCCTCTCCCAGCCTTTCCTGCCCCCTCCCCTTCCCCAGGAAAAGCTCAGTGCCAGCCAGACTGGCCCCTCAAGCCCTCCCTTGTGTGAAGGATGGGTGAATGAAGCAACACAAACTCTTAGCTCCTCAGAAGGGAAATGTAAGTTTATTACATTACATAACATTACATAACATTACATTACATTACATACATTAAATTACATTATTATATTCTTTTATAGACAGTTATAATATAGATGGACCTGACTGCTCCTTAATCAGCACCATTTACACCTTTGGGTTATTAGGAACAACACCCTTGTAAACATCTTACAAGAAAACAACACATTCAAAACACCAGCTGTAAAGATTAGGATTGTTTTCATTTTTTCTCTGAACTTTCCCAAAACTTCCCAGAGCAAGGCCTGGGGAAGTTTATCTGACCCTTTCTCTAACTGGACTTTCAGCACCCACACTCTGTGCCCATCTCCCACCCCGAATTTGGGCTGAATTCTGCCTGTGATGCTGCAGCATCACCCCACATTTGGCTGAGGCTGTGCCTTGGTGATGAGGCTTTTGACCTTTTTTCCTGCCTGACTTAATGCTATTTTTAAAACTCTGCCAGGATTTCTTTTCCCCCTTGACAGCTGGATTTGGCTCAGCGTTTCTCTATGATTCCATAACATCTTTTTTACAGTATTATCATATTACTTATTTTCATTTTTAGCCCAGGGCTTCATTTGAGGGCACTGAAGGAGTTATTGTAATAACTAACATTCCACCAGATGTGTAGAACAACAGCCAATGGCTTCAGACAAATCTTTTTATGGTTTTTCTATAATAATAAAACAATAAACTTTGAGTTTATGTGAAGACACATTAATGTAACTTTCCACATGTAATTCAGCTTATAGAAATCTTAAACCTTCCAGAAAATAATGCATAAGTAGATTAACATGAGCCTTACTGGACATTTAAGGGAATATATTTATTAAAATGTACTTTGGTCATGAGAATGTGCTTGACTTTAAACGTGCAATTGAAACCATTTCAGACTGAACCCTGCCAGCTTGTGCTGTTGGGCTGTGACTTATTCCAGCTGAAACTGGAAGGATTCAGGATTATTTCACCTGAAAGTGCCAGAGCTGGGTCTCCTATTTAGACAGCTTCTTATTAACAATTAGTTGATGATGTGGAATATAAGTAGGTGTGTGTAGATGTGACCTGCACAGTGCAGGTGATGGGATGTGTAGGATGGAAGGATTCAGGATTATTTCACCAGAACTGAAGAGTCAGAGCTAGGTCTATTATTTAGACAGCTTCTTATTGACAATTAGTTGATGCTGTGGAACATAAGGAGGTGTAAATGTGACCTGCACAGTGCAGGTGATGGGATGTTCCCACAGCATTTACTCAGGGCTTTGCTATGAGCTCATTGCACAGGGACTCTGCTTCCCCATCAACAAACTGGGCTGGGCTGTGCCTCTCAATCAAGTGTTGTCCATTTTTCCCTTGTTCAAGGGTGCATTTGCAGTTCTGGGAGTGGGTAGCACACCCTCTCTTATCCCTTGGTGAATTTTGCTTCTTAAATAGCAGGACATTTCCCCTCCAGACCTTCTGCTTCACAGCCCTGCACATCCTCTGCTCCTCAGTTGCACTGCTCACTCCATGCAGTGTTCTCACACTTATACCACTTTTCCTCCTCCAAATCCTCTAGAGAGACTCTCTCTTCTCAAGCATTACCTTTCTTCCCAGGGTTACTCCAATTCTGTTGCTCTTTATTGTCATTTTAGGAGTGCCAAAATCTGGAAACAGTCTGCTGCTAACTGGAGCAACAAAGAAGCTTTGATTGCAGTAAAGCCTGAGAAAAATATATAGCATGAAATTATGGGATGATCCAAATAAGTGGGAATGTTGCCATTGGCTCCAACAGAGCAAAGATTTCATGCTTCTTTAAATTCAAAAGCTGAAAAGCTGAAGGAAGTGAAAATGTCATAAAAGATGCTGGGAGAAAAAAAGCCCCAAACCACTTTAAAAGGGCTAATTTTCTTTGAAGCTCATTTCTTGATAGCTGAACTGAGCCTGGATGAGCATCAGGGTCTCCAAATAAGTAGAAGCTGAGGTTGGTGGGGGAAGAATCTTCCAACAAACATAAAAGGGCTTGGACAGCAGAACATGGACATTTCTGCTCCTTCCTTTGTTGATAATTTTTGATTTCAGTCGATTCCCCAACCTCATTTTCTTACCTTGAGCTCTTTTAAAAGAAACAAATGTGGAAGGTTGGTGCCTGTGAAACAATAATGTCAGTGCACAGTTGCTCCACTGAAATCCAATCCATTCCTTCACATTTCAGGCCATTTCCTTGAGAGCAGAGTTTTTACTTTCTAATCTGTCATGTCAAATTCTTTGGCACTCTCACATAAATAATCACTCCCAGGCAGTTGTTAAGAGTGGCACTGCACGAAACACTCCCTTATCCAATACTTCCACAGAGCCCTCTGCTCAGCTGTGGGTTATTAGGGAAGAAGAACAGATGTGATTAGCTCTGATAGCCAGTTCAGCCCAGTTGCTGCTGTTATTTCATGGAAGTCTTGCTCACCCTCCCCACTCCCAAGCCCCTCAGCAGCCTGGCAGCTCTGCAGCTTGCCCCAGTGATTTTTCATCCATCTCTTTTACTGCTGGTAGCTCACATTAGGAAACCATGTGGTTCTTTTCCTGTTATTTGCAGAAAGTTTCATCAGGCCTGAGACGCCTTGGGAAGGTCTGGCAGCTTGTGTTGAGTTGTTTAACCTGGAGTCTCCCAGGATCTTGCTCAGGTGTGGGAGCTGAGGCTGAATGCAGATAAATCTCACTGCTGGCTGTTAGGAACTGGTTCATTAAATTAATTCTGATCCAGCCTGGAGGATCAGCTCAGGCTCAGCTTTTCAGGCAGAGCTGCTCACCAGGAGCTGCAGACTGGGGGTTGTTTCCTGTGTTTCTCTTTTCTGACCATCTCATTCCAGGGAGAGGAATTGTGGATAACCAGCTATGCTGCTGTCTCTGACTCCTCCTCTGCAAACCAGGTTTGATGGGGGTTTGGTGGCAGTTTTAACCTGGCCAGCTTGAAAATAGGAGAGACTTTACATTTCCCTTTTGCACCTTTAATTATCCAAGTTTAAAGGGAAAATTCAGGTGGCAGTTTTAACCTGGCCAGCTTGAAAATAGGAGAGATTTTACATTTCCCTTTTGCACCTTTAACTATCCAAGTTTAAAGGGAAAGTTCAGGGTCTGTTTTCTGGATGACTTTAAAAAGTTTTCTTCCCTGTGTTCCTTCCCTTTTCAGATTTATCCAGAAAAAATGATTTGGTCTGTTTAGGTGGGTACCTTTATCCCAGGTTGTTCTGTTTGAGGGCTCCTTGTTAAAATCAGCTGGGCTCTCTCTGCTTTCTGCACTCCCCTCTGTTCCCCTTGTTCCTGTGGAATATCTGGGTAGTTTCAAGGACTGAAACATTTGTTTGTTGGGCTGATGCTCACCAGCTCTCCCAGGTCAGAGCCAGCAGAGCAGAAATGGGGTAGAAATGTCTCAAGATCACTCCAGACCTCCAGGATCTTAATGCAGCATTAGAATATTTCCTACAATTAACCCTCTAGCATTGCCATCCTGCTATCACAGCCATAAACCCACACTTTTATAAGGATTTCAGACCAGCTGGACTCTTCCCCCCTGTACATTTTACTCCAGTTCTGAATTTAACAAAGCCACACAGCCTTGCTGGAACAGAGGGTTCCCTTTCACAGGAGTTCACTGTGCTTGCAGATCACTTTCTGTTCCAAAATGAGAGTGTAACACACTTTTGGACCTTGTGGCATGGGATTTTTGGGGATAGGTATTATTTTAATACAGCAGCAAGTTTTCAGTTTAATATAATTTTGGTCTGAAATGGATTTTTCTGTTTTATATTGTGTAACATGAGATTAAAAGGATTGAAAAAGTGCATTTCAAAGCAGAAAAGTTCCACTCGAAGGAAGTCTGAGTGTTCAATCTCAAGCCCTAGTCCGGCATTTTTCAAAACACGGTGTCACTGAAGCTGACACATTTCTGCAAACATTTTGGATTCAAGGAAACCAAATTTCCTCCTGGAAGAATGTCCTGCTGGAAAACTTCTCACCATCTCCATCTCATATTACTTGGCAGATTTCACATTAGGCACTGCTTGTTTCCTTAGCCTTATTTAATACTTTTCTTGGAAGTATTGCCAATTTTTCAACCCAAATGTGGAGAACCTTAATATGTGAGGAAATTCACATCAATAAAACCCTCCTGGCTGCAGTCAGTTTGCCTATGGCAAGGCACAGCTGAGAGGTTGGAGGGGACTGAAGGCAGAGGGCTCTTTGCATCCACCCAAGTGGATGTGTGAGCTCCTGGCACAGCATTGGTGCCCAGTTTATTTGGGGCACTGCTCATTGGGCAAGTAGTTCTTTCCAATTTGTGTGTGCAAGGGCTTTTACAGGACATTCAGAGTGGCACTAAACTCTGGAAAGCACTTAGAGAACATTTTATTGATGTGGCTACTCCAGCTGAGGGCTGGGGTGAGGCAGGGGCTGTGACATGGATCTGCTCACCCTGCAAGAGCAGCAGGCTGGTGCTGGTTCCCTTCACCTGGGCTTTTTCCCCATTTCCCCTTTTCCCCATTTTCCCCATTTCCCTTTGTCACTCACAGCAATTCCCCTTCTGCCTTCCCAGCCAGGCACCAGCACAGGCTGATCCCCATCCCTGCAGGGGAGACCTTTCTCTGCAGAGACACCCAGAGATTCTCTCTCCCCATTCCTGGCAAGCTGGAGCTGTGGAATGAGCTGGGGTGAAGCCTCTCCCTGCTCTGGGACAAACCCAGCCTGCAGAAGAGATCATCCCACCCCAGTCACAGACATCTTTTATGGAAAATCCTTTCCTTAGGGTTTTTCCTCCTGAGAAGCTGAGAGGCCTCAGGAACAAAATGCAAACAATGGTTATCTGCTGCTGTGGAATGCAGCAGGTGCATCTGGGATTGGTCTCATGTGGTTGTTTCTAATTAATGGCCAATCACAGTCAGCTGGCTCGGACTCGGTCCAAGACAGAGCTTTTGTTATTAATTCTTTCCAATTCTATTCTTAGCTTAGCCAGCCTTCTGATGAAATCCTTTGTTCTATTCTTTTAGTATAGTTTTAAATGTAATATATATATCATAAAATAGTATATCTGAAACATGGAGTCAAACCCTCGTCTCTTCCCTCAACCTGAGACCCCTGTGACCACAGTCACACACCCCTGTGGTGGCGTCAGGACCATCTACACCCCCCTTGTCCCCTCTGCCCCAGCTCCTGTGGCACTCTCTCCTCACAAGGATGGGTTGGGTCTTCATTTTCTTTGGTGCTCCCTGCCAGTCCCTTGCAAAAATCAAATCAGCTGGCACACTTCAAGCTTGCTGTCAGCACACACAGGCCATGAGAGATTATAGGGCACTCAGTTCCTCTCTATCCACATGAAAAGGGTTTGTAAACTCTTTCAGTGGCTGTTTTTTTTTTCCCCAATACTTTTGCTAGGGAAATAAAGCTGAGTCAAATCATTTTGCAAGATCTAAGGCAGAGGGCTCGGGGTTATTTTGCAGCCTGCCTTGGGTAACATAGCCAATAACTCTGATTTCACAATGCTCAGGGTTGTGAGAGGGGCACAGGGAGCTGTTGTCAGGGAAGTGCAAAAAGAAATGCAGGAGACTTCAAGAGACAGCTCAGAGCAGAGCTGTGAGCTTCTCAGCTGCTCCTTAGCTGGGCTGGAAGTGGAATTCCGCTGTGAGTGTTAATGTCATCACCTCCACAGACTCTGGGATTGTAAAGTGACACTTCCTGCAGCACTGGAGGAAGTTCTCTGCCTCCATTTGGGCTTTTAGATGTTTGCTTACTCTTTTTTCTTCAGCTTTGAAGTGGTGGTTTTGATAGCTGGTACATTTTGGGTGAGTGGGACCAAGCAAGAAGAGCAGCCCTTGTAAAGCCTCTATAAACCTCTGGGTATAAAGGAGACTCTCTTTTATAAAAGGGAGGGATGTGATGGGTTTGGGTGAGCATCTCTGGGGCAGACAGGCAGCAGACTCCTCCACTTTCCTGGGCAGCCTGTTCCATTCCTTTACTCCTTTTTGGGATTTTTTTTTGTTCCCTAATATCCAGCAGCATCCTCTGTGCTGGGTGCTGAATGCTCCCCAGCCCACAGCAGTGAGCTCTCCCCTCCACATTAATGTGCAAATTAATGCCACAGCATTAATGCAAATGCCTCTCTGGGACTCCACAAACACCAGAGCAGCTTTGGGGTGTGCCAATAACTTATTCTCCTTCACTGGGATTTTCCTTATGGGCTGTGGTACACGCAGGGATTTGTGGCTGAAGGGTGCCTGCTGTAAATCCCCCTCCACAGGCAAAGCTGAGGGGGGATGTGCTCCCCAAAACTCTCTTTGGAGTCCAGCTGGAGCAAACATCTGACTTCAAAGCTAAATGTGCTCTGTCTGCTCTAAAGGAAACTTTTCAAGCTGATCATTAAGCAGAATTAATCCCCCCCACTCTGTTTGTCTGTGAGTTGAAACCAAAAGCTCTTGCAGCAAAATGGCTGCAGGTTTTAATCCCCTCTTAGTAAAGTAACTTTTTCAGAGCAAATAAACAAACAAAGAGAGAGGAAATGTCAGATGATTAAACAGGATTCCTCTCTGTTCCCCCATGTTCAGCATTTGCTGTTTCTCTTAGGTCATCAGCCACCATGAAACCAACATTTCAGTCACATACTGATTGCAGCAGCTGCCTGAAGCCCTGCTCATAACCTCAAAAACCAAACTCCAAAAAATATCCAGATGAACTCAGTTTAATTTGCTCAATATATTTGTAAGGGAACACAGCATTGCAGATTGGCATTGAAGTTCCAAATTTCATCTGCATTAGATAAGGGAGGAAAGTGCTACTTCATACAGCAGAAACTACTCTGGGTTTAATTCAATAAATTGTAATCATGTGCAGTGGGCTCGTGTTCACAACAAATGTCCCACATATCCTGGAGAGGAAAAACATGAAAGGCTCCATGTCTTTTAGCTTTGGAGTTGTTAATCTTTCTGAATTCATTTGTTTGGTTTCCCTTGGTGGAGCCCTTAGTGTGTGTAGAGCATGACAGTGGTTCAGTGAGCATGACTGGTGGGTCACAGCAAACTGTGTTTTTCTAGTTTTAAGAACATTCCCATCTGTCTGTGGAGTACAGGTTCTGCCTGGTGGAGAAGTAAAAAAATCCCTTTTCTTCATCTTGTGTTGCAAGTCTCCTACATCAGTGTGTGTGTCTGCAGTTGAGCCATTTTTATTGCAGTTTCTGAGCACCTCTGTGTTTATTTTAATGGAACAAATGAGAGCACTGATTGGAGCAGGCAGTGCAGGGGGGTGTTGCAGGGGATGTGTGACCCTCTGAGGGTGTAAATCAGCCTGAGATGCTGCTCAGACTGCTGGACCAGTCTGTCTCTTGTGGCTGGGCAAAATCAGGTGGTGATGGGTTGTTACTCATCTTGGAAGGGGAGCAGAACTGGAGGAGACAGATGGGAAATTTTCTCTGTATTATTCCAGGGAAATATAAATATACAGGCTCTCTGTTCTAGCTGTTGGGCAGGGGCCACGAAAAAAGTCCTTAAAATGTGTCCCCATTTTTCCAGGATACCCAGCTAGTGAAATCAACCTTTGCCACTCAACCTTGCAAAGCACAGAATACTTAAAATTGGGAAAGACCTCAAAGATCATCAAGTCCAACCATAACCCAGCACCACCACTAAACCATGTCCCCAGGTGCCACATCCACTTTTAAACACTTCCAGAGATGGTGACTCCTCCACTTCCCTGGCAGCCTTTACAACACTATTTGTGATTTTTTTCCCCTGGTGCAACCATTTCCTCTCCTCCTGTCAAACCATGCGGTGGGTGATGCTGCAGGCAGCCTGATGATGCTGCAGTCATTCTGCCCGTGGGCTTTGGGAGCTGGGCAGTGCTTTGGGGGCTCCCTAAAGCCAGGAATGTCCCTCTGGGGTGGTGGGCAGCATCCTGAGCTGGGTGCCTGGTCCCCACTGGGGCAAGCAGGAGCTGCTGTGGTGCTGTCCAGTGAGGATCAGAGAGCATGGGAAGATTCCCCAAGCTCAGCTACCGAGGCTCAGCCTCCAGCAGCTGCTGCTGAAAGAGCTGCTCATTGTGAACACCCCAAATCTCTGGCACAGAGGTGTAAGAGCTAAGCTGCTTTGGAAATCTCCTCCTAAGACTTCCTGCCCTGGCTCTGGTACAGACTGAGGTCATTGCTGGGCTGCTGGACTCTCTGGCTCTTTCCACACAGGGAAGATTTCTGTAATTAGGATGATTCCAAATATTTCTATTTGCCTCATGCGCTTTTCGTTATTTGCTGTTTATTTTCCCGCATGAAATCGTTGAGCTGCTCATGGCAGGAAAGATTTGCATGAACAAATATTTTGCTAGTTGTGCTCAGATCAGGCAATCCCCCAGCAGGGATGGTGCATTTAGTTGCTCTCACTCTCTCTTTTAAAGAACTCATTCAGAGCCCCATTACCCAGCATGGGGCAGCAGTCATTGGCATTTCAGTGAGAAATTTCTAATGAGAACAGAGGAGCAGTTGGCTCTCCATTGAAAGTCATTGAAACGCCCCACCTGTCACAGCAAATTTACACATTCATATGCTAAAAAGCCCTGAATCAGCTGGCTCTGTGCTTCCTTTCGGGCACATTATTTGCCTGTCACCCAGGAGCAGATATTTCCTGCAGGATTTCCAGCTTTGCTCTGTCTGATGTGCTGGGAGACACAAGTTCCCCACCTGGACTTGGTGTCCTGGGGTGGAGGGGAAAATCGTCAGGGTTCTGTGCAAATCTTGGATCCTGTGTGGGTTTTGGGACTGATTGTGCCAGGTCAGTCTGGGGTCTGGGTTTTGGGAATACCTAAACACAGCTCAATTTGCAATTACAAGGTTTAATTCACTCATTTAATTCAGGAACATTTTTAGAAAATGAGATACATGCTCCTGCATGTATCTCATTTTCTAAAGATGTTCCTGAATCTGCTGCACCCTCCACCTCGTGCGAAAGTGTCTGAAGGGGCTGGGGCAAGTAGATTTTAGGTTGTGGCCAAAATAATGCATTTGGGCTAATTCCCCAGGGTGAGGCCCTTTTCAGTGTGGTCACAAACTTCCCAGGCTCGAGCAGAGCACACACACACATCTGTCTGCACCCTGCGGTGCAATCAAAACTTATCTGAGCCCTTGAGAGGCTGCAGCACTTTTGTTGTGACTGAAATTCTCCATAACTGTGAGCACATCAGCCCTCCTCCTCCTCCTCCTCCTCCTCCTCCTGGTGCTCAGCACTCACAGGGTCCAACACAGCATCTCCCATTTCCCATGATGTGTGCAAGGGCTGAGAACGTCCCAATGGACATGGGCTGGGGTTGTTATAATGTAATTCATCAGATTTATGCTGGAAAATCTCCACCTAAAGCAGCAGGGAGTTTAATGCCCAGAGCATGTGCTTTGGCACAAGCCTGTGTGTCCCTGTGTCCCCAGCACTGCATTTGGGCGTTTCTAACAAAGTAAATTTAGGTATTTCTAACAAAGTAAATTTAGGTGTTTGTAACAAAACAGATTTAGGTGTTTCTAACAAGGTAAATTTAGGTATTTCTAACCAAGTAAATTTAGGTGTTTCTAACAAGGTAAATTTAGGTATTTCTACCAAAGTAAATTTAGGTGTTTCTAACAAAGCAGATTTAGGTATTTCCAACAAAGTAAATTTAGGTGTTTCTAACAAAGCAAATTTAGGTATTTCTAACAAAGTAAATTTAGGTGTTTCTAACAAAGCAGCTATTTCTGTGGGAAGGATTTTGGCTGCAGCCACCTGACGGGGGACGGCTCCCGACATGAATGATGACTAATTGGGCGGCGGATGTGTAATTTGTCTTTATTGAGGCTGCATTTGTGCTGGCAGTTGCTGCCGGGGAGGCTGGGCCGGGGCTGGAGGCGATGGTGGATCCAACACTGCCACCTTCTGCTCCAGCAGAGGAAGGTGGGGAGGGTGAGGATGCTCCAGCTCCTCCTGCCATCTTCTGCTCCAGCAGAGGAAGGTGGAGAAGGGAAGGTGAGGATGGCTCCAGCTCCTCCTACCACCTTCTGCTGGAGCAGGTGGGGAAGGTGAGGATGGCTCCAGGTCCTCCTGCTAAAGCAGCAGGAGATGGGGAAGGTGAGAATGGCTCAGGTCCTCCTGCTGTGGAAGGGGCTGGCAGCTGTTCTGGTGGCCAGAGAGAGTTAGTTGAAGAAGGGAACCTGGTAATAGTCACCTTTGCCCCTGAAAGGAGCTCTGTCAAGGTCTTTGGTAAGGAAATGGAGGAGAAGAAAAGATAAATGGGGGCCTGTAGTCCCCTCCTTGGTGGAAACCAGTGGTGGAGACCACTTTGCACCAATGGACATTATGCTGATCTATGGTAGCCAATGAATAGGTAAAAACTTTGTGAGAAGGTATAAAAAAAGACAGCCTGTTGCTAAAAGAAACAGAGAGAATCCTTCTCAAATACATGAGGTGTTCTTACGTTTGTCACAACCATCTCAAACAGCAACATCCTGCCACCTTCTGCTACAGCAGTGGAAAGTGAGGATGGCTCCAGCTCCTCCTGCCACCTTCTGCTGAAGCAGTGGAAGGTGGAGAAGGAGAGGATAGTTCCAGGTCCTCCTGCCACCTTCTGCTAAACCAGCAGGAGATGGAGAAGATGAGGATGGGTCCAGCTCCTCCTGCCATGCCACACCCCGCAGATCCATCCCACTGTGGGACATGCAAGCTCACCCTCCACCTCTGCACTCCTTAGGGCAGAATTCAGTCCTCCTGCAGCTCCCCAGCTCACCTTTCCAAAGTCCTGTAGGATGTGTGTATGTGCAGGCATTTGGTGTTAACTCAGGAGGAAAAATATTAGATTTAAGCTCTAATGTGATAGGAATAGGTGTAACTTGTAATGTTGCTGTTGATGAGTTGTGTCAGGAGGTATTGCTGATAAACAAGAGTTAGTTCCACGTGCAAATCAGTTTGTATTGTGTGGGGAAGTCACTGAATAAAGTAAAACAGCTCTAATGAAAATGTAAAATAGTTTGAAGTGGGAAGTTTTCATCAGCTTAAAACACTGCTGAGAGAAACTGCTCTGTTGTTCTAGGAGGGACTGGGCAATGGCTGATACTGCTTAGGGGGAAATTTGGACATTGAATAAAAAGACCAGCTGAGAAATATTTGTTCCCTAATAGATAATACAGGCTGGAAAGTGTTCTTGTTCCATCCAAGGTGATGCACCCCGATAAAGTGAATTTTGTGCTGACAGGGCCTCAGAGGAGATGAGGAGCCCTGATGGGGTGGAGTGGGGAGCTCCTGATCTGAGCCCGGCCTGGGGCACACTGGCCTCAGAAGGGTTAACCTGCTCTGGCTTCTAAGAGCTGCTTGCACAAATGTGCTTCTGCACATGGATCCACAGCCCCAAAGATCCCAGGGCAAGCTCAGCATTGAGAGTGTGTGCGAATTCATGACATTCCTCAAAGGATTTGGGTTCTGTACATTTCAAATACTGGCAGGCTGGGACAAATATAATTCCACTTCCATATGTTTTTGGCTACATACAAAAGAAATTAAGCATATTTACTTCATGCTCACACAATGGAAACTCAAGCCATTAAAATATTTCTTTTCCATTTGAAGAGCAGCAGTTTGTTTGATACCTTCTGTTGCCACCAGGCTTCTGGGATGAGCAGAGCCAGTGGAGCATTAATTAATCCTTAAGATTACAAGCAAGATGAGACCAGCGTGTGGCACAGGGGAGAAGGGGGGTGGTTATCCCTGTGTTGCACTATCTTTCCACATTTCTCCTTGCTATAATCAGAGGGTGATGCTTTCTTTCTTCCTAAAGAAAGTCCTCTTCCATGGAGTCCTGTCTTTAATTCCTCCCCTCCCTTCCTGCTCTGTCAGCTCCAGGCCTGCTCTGATTGCACAAGGAATTGGTCCAGTCTTTCCCACTGCTGTTGTTGAGTCTAATATGCAGAGATTATAGTGAGGCACAGCTTGGCTGGATGATCAGAGTTACCTTGCCTGCCCTGCTGGCTTGCCTGTGTCCCTAAATTGTCTCTCATCTTGGTTTAATTGCAGCCTGCCTCAGGCTGGGTTGTGTCTTCGTGTCTGTGCACAGTAGATCAAAGCACTTGACCAGAGCTCACAGGTCCTGCAGTAGCAGGATTAATGAGAACATTCTGGAGGTCTGACAGTATTCAAAAGGGTCTCTTTGGACACAAAACATCTCTAAAATTGTCTTTAGAACAGCAGGATTTTGTCTGTCATGTTTGCTTTTATATCACTCAATCCTTTGGAAATATTTACTGTGTTTGGGAGTGATTAAGGGAAAAGGATTTTGTTGAAGTCTGTGCTGTCAAGGGCAGGCTTTGCCACAGAGGAAGGCAAGGCCAAGCCCAGTTAGCCCTAATACATCACACCTCCTCCCTGAGCTGCTCTGCAGGTGAATCTGAAGAGATGCTCTTGCCTTTGAGTTTTAAAAAACAACCAATTGTTCACCCTTGTAGCTCCAAAAGGGCTCAGCTCCATTTCCCCACCCTGCAAAGCCTGGCTGCCGTGCCTTCCCATAAATACAGCCTGCAAACTTTGCACTACATGAGGCAATGTTAGCAAAGCCAGCGTGATGTCAAGGCTGTAATCTGGTCAGGGCTGAATTTCTCATGTTGTCTGGTGTTTTGATGCTCAGAAATAGGCAGCTAATGACTCTGTGGGTGTGTTGGGGGGACTGTGGCAGCAAGAGGATGAAATATTCATTCTAAGCTGGATATTTGATGGTTTCTCTGCCATGAATTGCCCCAGCACAGGGGATGCTCTGGTCTCTCCCCAGTGGGCAGTACCCTCAGGAATCCTGTCTGTCTGCAGCTGGAGGGGTCTGTCCATTCTGGCTGTTCATTGTGAATATCTGAACATTCTGTTTGGCTGTGTCACAGGGGTGCTGGTGACTGGGAAAGCATCCCTGCTGGATCCTGTGTCTCTTTCTCCTGCCTTCAGTGCTCTGAAAAGCTCCCAGGAAGTTCCAGGCCTCTCAGGATGTTTATGAGACTCAGGTACACACAGCCCTTAGGAATAATTATTCCATATTTACACCACACTTACTTTTTTTTTTTTTTTTTCCCTAAGCCAATAATTTGTTCTCTTTATGTGGAATTTTAAGGGCTCAGTGAAGGTGCAGACTGCTGTAATCTGCTTTGCTCCTCTGCTCCCCAGTGAGTGCAGTTAGCAGGGAGCACACCACAATATTTGAGCACAGTTCTGCCCAACCACCCTCCCAGGGCTGCCCTCCAGCTCCCCCAGGAATTGAAATTCAAATCCCTTGGAAGGCCCTTACTGCTGCTATTCATCCCCAACCTCAAACCCCCAGCCCACACCCTGATGAACGGGACAGGAACACCCTGGACCAGAGCTGCAGGAGCTGCCACGTGCATTGGGCAGAGCCAGGATTTTGCTGCTCGCTCTCTGTCCTCAGCTCACCTCCCCTCCAGGGCTCTGGACCATCCCTCACACGCACAGGCAGCATATTTTTGAAATTATTGGGTTTTGCTGCCTTGCATTTCCTAGGCCTTGTTCCTGCTGCTCATCAGATGAGCTGCTGTGGAGAGGCACAGTATTCCTATAAAAAATTTAAGATGGTTGTGGAACTACAGCCCAAGGCACTTGCTGGCCTAAGCCAAATGCAAATAGATATTTAAAGGCATGAGACTTAAGCACTGAAACAGGGCCTAAATGTTGCTTTGGGACTTTGAAAATTTGACTTAATTTCTAAGGCACTTGGGAATTGTTGAAGACATTCCCTTGGAGCTGTATGAATCCTGTTTCTGGCCAGCTTTGTATTTAATTTTCTGATGGTGGTTGGAGCATGCATTACCATGACCTGGAAAAAGAGAATTGCATTAAATAATGATGGGGGCACTGGGGCTATTTTTCTTGCTGTATGCCAGAAGGTGTTTGAATAAATTGACAGTGTATTTTCCTTTTGCTCTTCATCTTGATTTATTTCCATTCTTGAACTTTCCCCCTTTAGAGAATCCAGTTATGGGTTTTCCTCCTGAGCTGTACACAGAGCCAGCCCTCTATGAGCAGTCTCTAAACATACGTCAGGAGATTGAATCACTGGCTTTTTCCATTTGAGTGGAACAGATAAGACAAATAGGGGTTGCTCTGAAACACTAGATTTTGGAAAGAGAAGGGGAGCGAATTCAGAACAAAGACCACCCAAAATATTTTCAAGCTCAAGACTCCAGTGAAAACAAACACAACAAAAATAATGTGCTTCTGATTAGCTGCATAAATTAGCTGGTATTGTTCTTCTTCCCAGGGCAAATGATTTACTGGTTTATCCCACCCAACGTTAAATGTAATTTGGAAATGTGTAAAATTACATTTGACTGTGGAGCACACAGTGTGTACACACAGTTGGTGACAAAGCCAGCCCCACATGTTCTTTCTAAACATTACAGGGACACAATCACAGAGTTTTGGCATGAGCTGTCAGCTGCTGGGCCATGGCAGGAATGATGTGCACCCTGACAGATATCAAGTGTATCAATCTGGGACAAATGAATAATGAACTTATTGAGAACATGGTGACATTACTGGGCCAGCTGTGGGCTGCCCAACTGCTCAGTTTTCCCATTTGCTGCTTCATAAAAGGAACTTACATTCTTGATTTCAGAAAGAGCAGGGCAAGATGGACCAAGGAAGGAAAACACCTGGGATTTGGGGAGCAGAATCCAGAGGGGGACCCACAAGTGTCCATGGGCAGACCCTCCTGCTCACCTGAACAGCCCCAGCTTTGTGAGCTGCTCCTGCCCTGGGCTCCTGGTTAAGGGATGCTCAATGCCAGCTCCCTCTCCACTCTGGCTGTGCTGGGGAGGGCTGAGAGAACAGCTGCTGGGCTGCTGGGCCAAGACAAGCCTTTTGCTGTTGTTTTGTGGATCCAGAGTGGCCTTAGGATGCAGGGAGCTTTGCCTTCAGGAGTTGGGATGTGGCCCAGTTCACGAGTTCATTGTCCCTCCCCATGTGGAACTAGATGGTCTTTAAGGTGCCTTCCTAGCCAAGCCATTCTGTGATTTTATCAGAGGCTTCAGACAGTTCCCACTAGGCTGAAACAGGCTCTGGTGTATGAAAGAAATTGTCACACACTACTTGAAATGACTCAAAGGGGCAGAGGGCTTCTAGAAAAGCAATATTCATTGCTCAGCATGAGGCCGTCATGTCACACCCTTTTGGTTTAAGCTCATGTTCCTGTCATATTTTAACACAAAATGCTGCCACTATGCTGGAGTAAGAGTTTTTATTGTCTTTGTTGAGCACTGAGCACCAGGAGTTTGTGGTGTGGTGTCCTGTGTGTGTTTATATTCACACCTACACGTGTCCATGGGGGTTACCTTTGTCAGGGGGAGCTGAACAAGCCCTGCTTTTTTACACACCTGCCTTTATCCAGGATGTTCATTGATTGATGGAGGTTTTCAAAACATTCCTCTTTCCCATGTATTGAATTTGTGCTGTATTTATTTATTTATTGTTTGATTTGTGCCTCTTCCCATTCGTTCTGCCTCGTGTTTTCCTTATCGGTGTCAGTTGTAGTCAATTACTCTGAGTGAAAAGATTGAGGGCCTAATTTATGGCATGATGACACACAGTAGATCCACTGTTCCCATTAGAACCTGATGAAACCTCTCTATTAATTTTCTCAGTGTGCCAAGCCGAGTCACAGAGGGTAGACCTTTGATGAATAAAGCATATTTTCTTACTTAGCTCCATTCCTAACTAGCTCAGCTTCTAGAAATAACATTGGTTGGCCAATGAAAACACTTCTTTGATAGTGGCAGGAATTTAAGATAAAAAACAGCTGGGTGAGTTTTTTCAGACGAAAGGAAACAACTTTGAACTCTGCAGACAATGTAGTTTAAACTCAAACAGATGTGGTTTAATCTTGTTTTTGATCCTCTTGTAGATTTTCTTTTAAAATGCAAGCATGTGCACAGAAATGATGACTTTCAGATGGCTGGACGTAATTTGTTAGAGTATCACCTTGGTGCATAAATCTTCTCTGCCAAAGGCTCCACGTCTTTGAACATGGCCTGAAAGGTACCAGAGGGAATTGATGTTGTTCTTTTGGTGCTATCCTGCAACTGTGTAATAGGAAGGTGAAGTCTGTAAAATGAGAAACTCAGATGTGCTTTTGTGGTTCCCAATAAATCTTTTAACCACCAGGGCCTAAAGTAGCTCCTAGACAGAGGAGACAGTGTGAGACTCGCTCCAAATCAGCAGAGCCCTTTGATCTGAGCCCAGCCCTATCTCACTCTGAGAGCTGTTAGTCACATCTGGCATTTTCAGATGCTAATTCCCCTCTCCTTTCCCTGTGTATTAACACAAGTGGAAGTAAACATATAAACAGACTTCCCTTCAATAGATAATCAGCTTTCCATATAAACGTGGTGGTGGCACTCCCAGCACATGTTCCAATCACCAGCAAACTTCAAAGCTCTGTGCAATCAAGACCTGCTTCTTCCCCACAGCCAAATCAGAGCATTGAGTACAGGAGGGCCGGCTACAGATGTGCCTCTGCACAGATGTGAGCTTTTCTTTCTCCCCATCTCTTATCCTTCCTGAAATCAGGGAGGTGGGATGAAAACCAGCTTAAAGAACAACATCTTTTCTTCTTGGCAGAGGTAAAGAGCATTCTGAAAAAGAAGAAAAAAAAAAAAAGATGATACATTATTACTTTACTCCCAAACTGAGGTTTGGGAGCTGCAGCAAGTACCAAGGAGAGCTGGGGAGAAGAGCAGCTCACAGTTTTGAAAATGGGTGCATGTTTTTAGCGAATCACATATTTGGCCCCCATCTCTCAAACATATTTAGGCCTTCACACACTTTGTAACCAAGGGGAATTACTAATTTGAATAACTTTTGGATGTCTGAGCCTTGCCACAGTTTTCCTAAAGTCTCCGTTTCTCAGATGAAGATATTACATGAGGCTCAGTAAGGGAAAAAAAATTGTTTTTGTAAACTTCAGAGTGGAAGGGAAAACATTGAAGATGTCTTGAAAAAACAAAACAAGAGAGAAAAATAACCAAGAAAACAAACAAGCAAATAAATAAATAAGTTTTCTGGTCATTCTTTTTAGGTGGCTGGTTTGTGATTTGAGAACAGAATGCAAATGCTGTTGGCTGGGATGTGTTGGTGCTGTCCTGCCAGCCCAGCTCTGAAATGAGCCAGGCTTTTCCTGCCTCACCTCCTCTGGCACAGCCACTCCCAGGCAGGACCTGGAAGTAGATCTTTTTAAAAGCTAAAGGTAAAACCATCACATGATTTCTAACAAGATTAAAACCAGAGCTTCCAGCAGAATAAACACAGCAGATATCCTGGCTTTTTACCATGACCTAAGCAGCTGTTATTTCAGCAGATAGCAGGAAATTATTAGGAACACATTCTCAGAGCCTGGTGGAAATAGGGGTGAAGCTGCTGTAGATTTGACTCTTAAAACCTCATTTGGACCTTGCCAGAGGAGGCATCTACTGCTTCTCCATTTCCTTCCAAATCTTCAGGGTGGCACTGTGTTTTGGCAATACTTTCTTTTTCTTCTTTGTTTTTTCCTCCATCAGCAGCAAAGGGTTGTTATTTTATATACAAACAGATTTATTTTATATGACCTTTTAAAGATCATTTAGTTCCAAACCCCCTGCCATGGCAGGGACACCTCCCACTGTCCCAGGCTGCTCCCAGCCCCAAATTCCAGCCTGGCCTTGGGCACTGCCAGGGATCCAGGGGCAGCCACAGCTGCTCTGGGCACCTGTGCCAGGGCTGCCCACCCTCACAGGGAGCAATTTCTTCCTAATATTTAGTCTAAACTTGCTTTGTGTCAGTTTGAAGGCATTTCCCTTTGTCCCATCGCTCCATCTCTTGTCAATTGTCTCTCTCCATGTTTCTTGCAGATCCTTCAGGTCCTGGAAGGTCACACTGAGGTTACCCCAAAGCTTCTCCTGTGCGGGTGAACAATGCCAGCTGTGCCAGCCTTTCCTCCCAGCAGAGCTGCTCCATCCCTGTAGGGGCCTGAATATATGTATTGTTATAAAGGAGTCCTTGTGAATATATATATATGTAGTGAGAGTCCTATGTATTAGATAGGTGGGTCGAGAGCCCAGGAGGAGCCCCTATGGAAGCCATGAGGAACTGTGCTGCAGAAAGGAGCTGCATGGTAGAAAACCAGTTAGAAGGTATGGACTTTAAGATAAGACTCCAGAAATATGAAATACAATAAGATAACAACAACAATTGGTGACCCCGACGTGATGGAGGTATGCAGCCTGAAGAGCTGTGGAAGATAGGACAGCCTAAGAGCTGTAGCAGCCTGAAGAGCTGTGGAAGATAGGTGTAGCAGCCTGAAGAGCTGTGGAAGATAGGTGTAGCAGCCTGAAGAGCTGTGGAAGATAGGACAGCTGAGAGCTGTGGCAGCCGGAGAGCTGGGACAGATATGGATATTGTAACTGTGTAATGGAGAAATTGTTAAAAAAAAAGGGGGGAAATGTAGGGGCCTGAATATATGTATTGTTATAAAGGAGTCCTTGTGAATATATATATATGTAGTGAGAGTCCTATGTATTAGATAGGTGGGTCGAGAGCCCAGGAGGAGCCCCTATGGAAGCCATGAGGAACTGTGCTGCAGAAAGGAGCTGCATGGTAGAAAACCAGTTAGAAGGTATGGACTTTAAGATAAGACTCCAGAAATATGAAATACAATAAGATAACAACAACAATTGGTGACCCCGACGTGATGGAGGTATGCAGCCTGAAGAGCTGTGGAAGATAGGACAGCCTGAGAGCTGTAGCAGCCTGAAGAGCTGTGGAAGATAGGTGTAGCAGCCTGAAGAGCTGTGGAAGATAGGTGTAGCAGCCTGAAGAGCTGTGGAAGATAGGACAGCTGAGAGCTGTGGCAGCCGGAGAGCTGGGACAGATATGGATATTGTAACTGTGTAATTGAGAAATTGTTAAAAGAAAAAGGGGGGAAATGTAGGGGCCTGAATATATGTATTGTTATAAAGGAGTCCTTGTGAATATATATATATGTAGTGAGAGTCCTATGTATTAGATAGGTGGGTCCTGTTGCTCTGGATGAGCTACAGCTGTGGGATCCTTGGTTGGGTAGCAGCTGTAGCTCATGAAGGGCTCTGGGATAAAAGGGGGTTGGGTCGAGAGCCCAGAAGGAGCCCCTATGGAAGCCATGAGGAACTGTGCTGCAGAGAGGAGCTGCATAATAGGACCAGCAAGAAGGTATGGACTTTAAGATGGGACTCCAGAAATATGAAATACACCAACATAACAACAACACATCCCTGGCATCATCCTGGAGCCTCCTCTGGGTTCTCCAGCAGCTCCAGCTCCTCCCTGTGCTGGGATTCATTCTCATTTCTGACAGTCCCCTTGGTCCTGCACAGCAGCTTCAGGCTGTGCTGCACCTTTCCCACAGCATCTCCCCAAAGTGCCCCAGCCCAGGGATGATCACACATCCCAAATATCAGCATCCCCCACCCTGGGCAGCCCCAGGGCCCTCGTGATGCCCTTGGGGCTCCATCCCTCCCCAGACAGCCCAACGCTGAAATGTAAGCTTGGCATCCCCAGCAAGGCTGACAGACACCAGGTGGGAAAGAAGAACAGCAGTGAATGGCAGGAGCACTCGTTTGCACAGATGACTGCAGCAAACCTGTAATCAATTAATGATTTGCATGTTCAGAGTGGAGATGAGTTGAGCAGTAAATTATTAACTGCAGCCTAATAGCTGCAGCTCGATGATAGCAGATAATTTGCTCTGCTTACATTAGCAAATAACTGAGGCAGGCAGGATACAGCAAAACCCAAAGCTGTGGTGTGGAATCAAAAACACAGCTTGAACAAAATTTCTCTATTGGCATGTCTTTTGAAGAAAAAGGGGTTTTTTCTGTTAAAGAAAGTTTTAACCGATTATTTATCCTTTACAAAAAGGTTTTTTTCTTTTTAGGAAAAGGAAGAAAAGCCAGAAATCTTCAGCCTTCCTCCCACATACCCACTCCCTCCAAAGCCAACAAAAAAAATTTAACATTTGAATATTTATAACCTCCCTGAAATTCTATGGGTAAGTTCTTTAAATCTGCATTTATGTGCTTCATCTACAAGGACATGTAAAGTGCCACTACAGTCCCAGCTGCATCTGTGAAGCCTCCTGCCATGTCCACCTGAAAGCCTGGAATAAATCTGCTGTAGACACCAGTGAGGCTATGCCCAGACCTCTCATTGTTTTAGAGGTGGCCAAGTTTTTAATGATCTGCAGCAAATATTGTCTGGTAACACAAATACAGCCTATGCTTGTTTGGTTTGTTAAAATTTAAAGCTGTATATAAATAGCAGGACATCTAATTTCATGGCAAGTATGAGAATCAATTAAATATATTTTAGTTAAGTAAGGAATGGGATTTCAAGTCATGGATTTTCTCCTTTTATTTTACATTTTCAGGAACATTTCCCTTATTCTGCTGGTTTGGGGGCAATTCAGTTTTTTTAAAAGCATATTATAAAGGCATAAGAACTGGGATTGATGAAATAATGGGAAATATTTAACTATGAAACAGCTGACTCTGTGTAGCAGCATGAAGTACATGAAGCCTCTTGGTCAGTATTATGATTATAAGATTTTCTTATGGCTTTGTATCACTTCCACTTAAAACTGGTGCTTTAAAGCTTGGCCCCTCAACTGCTGGTAGCTCTTACCCTGTCTTAAAGCTTTTTAATGGTTACACAAAGTTATGTCAGTGATACCAAGAGATTCTGGAATATCTCAGCAGCCAAATGATGAATAAAATCCTGGCACTGGGGTGCAATGAGCTTTTCTGATAACATGGATTTATCCTGCTTCTTTTTCTTTTAATTCAGCTCCTCCCTGCTGGCTGATCAGAGCCAGCAGAACACGATCTCTCAGGTATAAAGGGCATCAGGAATTGCATTTCACAGGTGAGGAGGACTTTGCAGTCCCTGCCATGGTCTGAGGAGCTGTGCTGCTGCAGCATGTTGTCCACACATCCTGTTGGAGTCACCTGAGGATAATTCTTGGCTTCAGGCAGAGCTGAGCAGATCCTGCTGGTGAAAAAGTGTCCGTGTCTATTGGCATATCTGCATTCTCATTTTCAGATGGCTGATTGTGTTACAGAGCTCATCCTTGCCTGCTTTCAATCTCTTTGAAAGACAGGAACTTTAGCCTGCCTCATTATCCATCACTTTCACACTTCCAGCCTGATCCATCCATGATTTTCTGCCACATCCTGTGATGCTCTCAGGATGATGATGGCACGGATAAATTTGCTGCAATCTGGGGACTACAAGCCAAATCATCCTGCTGATTTCCCAGGAAGCTGGTTACCCTCTGTGCCTGAGTGGAGAGGGGAGAGAAGCCCTGTAATTTCATGGAATGCCCCTTGATTGCATCCCTGCTGGCTGCAGGAGCCAGCTCGCTGTCTGCCATGGCTGTGCCCTGCTGCTCTCGTGGTTCACAGCGCCTTGGAGCACATCCCTGCTGCTCTCATGGTTCATTCTGCCTTGTGCCACATCCCTGCTGCTCTCATGGTTCATTCTGCCTTGTGCCACATCCCTGCTGCTCTCATGGTTCATTCTGCCTTGTGCCACATCCCTGCTGCTCTCATGGGTCACAGTGTCTTGGAGCACATCCCTGCTGCTCTCATGGTTCATTCTGCCTTGTGCCACATCCCTGCTGCTCTCATGGGTCACAGTCCCTTGTGCCACATCCCTGCTGCTCTCATGGTTCATTCTGCCTTGTGCCACATCCCTGCTGCTCTCATGGGTCACAGTGCCTTGGGCACATCCCTGCTGCTCTCATGGGTCACAGTCCCTTGTGCCACATCCCTGCTGCTCTCATGGGTCACAGTGCCTTGTGCCACATCCCTGCTGCTCTTGTGGGTCACAGTCCCTTGTGCCACATCCCTGCTGCTCTCATGGTTCATTCTGCCTTGTGCCACATCCCTGCTGCTCTCATGGGTCACAATCCCTCAGAGCACACTCCTGGCCTGGGCAGCATCCCTGCTGCTGCTGATGAGAGCAGGGGACACCTGGGGTCAAGGACTGTGAACAAAGGACTCTCCCTGGAGGCTGGAAAAGCCAGAAAAGCCAGGGTGAGATGGGGCCCAGGTGGGCACAGGGGGATGATGAGGAATCCCCATTTCCACAGCTGCAGGTAATAATGAAAAACTGACTGGGCAGGACCTGGGGCTCCTCTGGGCTGAGCTGCTTAGAGGTTTCTGTGTCCTGCTGGAGAGTGTTCTGAAAGTTTAATATTTATTTCTGCCTCCTTTATGGAAGAACTTTTCCCCTGGATGCTGGTGTTGTTCTTGTCCTCCTGGCTGGGTGAGTACAAGGCGTGGTGTGGCATCAATCTTTGTTTTAAGAGAAAAAAAGCCCTCAAAGTGCTACAAGTGCTAATTCTTCTGGAAACTCAGCTTTGATTCTGGTTGCACAAAATAAATTTAGGTTCATCTAGGAGCGAGAGAGAAGCTCAGTGATCACTGTTTAAATGCCACAAGAAGTATGAAATTGCTCTTTCAGCACAGAGTGACTGAATCATTCCAGGATTTGGTATCTGAAGGTCTCTCAGCTCTAGGAGTAATACTAAGAGGAACTCTTTGCTATTCAGAGGTTTTTAAAGGGGGAAATTCCTGAGTTTAGTGCTGAGAATCTCTTATTGGTACAGGCCTGAGATCTGCTGTTGTTGGTCTTAAGCCAAGGCATTTTTTGGGGGGGGAAATACCTTTTCTGTGCAATATAAGCTACCATTTTTCTCTGGGGAAAGCAGGAATAATTTCCTTTCTGTGCTGAGCTGAACTGAAGAATTTGAACGCTAAATAAAATAAGAAAGTATTTAAAAATCTAATTTCTGTAAAAATATGCCGGTCAGCTTCCTAGTGGTACTTCATCTTATGCAGGTGGATGGGGATGGAAGTGGAAAGGGCTGATCCAGAAGAAGGTTAGATTTACTTCAGATAATTTTAGACTTTTCTGTGCTTTTGCATGACCACATACGTTATTGTGTCTCTTAAAAATTGAATGTGGAGCTGGGATCTTGCTGCTGCAACAGAAACAAAGGGTGTCCTACACAGAAAAACCCTGTGATGCCATTTCTGGGGGCAGCATCTCTGTGAGCACAGAAGGCAAATGAGAAGGAACCTTTTCCACCTGGAACAGCACCAGAATTGTTCTTGTTAGCTGTGTCCTGCTCAGGAGGAGACTGCTGGGCCTGTTTAAATCTGGGACTGAGCTTTCCATGTGATGTGATCCCAGGTGTTCCCAGGCCAGCAGAGGAGGAGCTGGGCTGCAGGAAGGGCAGTGTCTGCTGTGGGTGGCATCCCCATGAGAGCAGGTGGGTTTGTGAGTGTCACCGTGTCCTGGTTCAGGGCAAATTTGGGAGACAACTCCCAAGGGGCTCCTCTAGGAAAGCAGATCAAATCGCAACCGGTCCAGGAGAAAATACCTCCTTGGCGAAAAGTGGAAAAAAACCCCTGTTTATTAAACAATAAAACATAAAAAATATTAATCAATAAAACCCCTTGCTGCTCTAAAAGAGATGACAAACTGAGAGTGTCTCTCCCTGGGTTGCAGTTCAGCTCACTCAGTCTCTTGGTGCTGGAAATGTCGCAGGCCAGGCCTGGCCCGGTGGGCCTCAGGTGCAGCTGCTGGTGCTCTGGTGGTGTTCAGTCCAGGTTAAACAGGGCAAAGAAAAGGGAAAAAAACCCCACAGCCCAGGGAACTTCTTTGCCTCAGCTAGCTAAAACTAACTAACAGCAAAGGAGTGTTCTGTCCCGCTGTCTGTCCATCCGCAGACAGCACAGTCAGGAGCAGGAATGTGGAGGAGTAAGTGCAGCGTCTGAAAACAAACTGCTGCTTCTCTTCCCCCTTCATTCTCTGGAACAAGGCTTAAAGGTGCAAAACTTATTTTTCAGCATGAACAGAACAAGACCATGGGGGATAAAAGCATCATATAGTCAGCCTAGGACACACTGTGGGACTCAGGGCTCTGGAGCAGCTGGGAGAGGGTTCCTGGCTGGTTCTTCCAGCTCTCTGTGAGTGGCTGCCCTGTGAGAACAGAGCAGTGACAGCTCTCATTCTGGCTGGAATATTGCTGATCTTCAGGGCTTTCCAGCTTTGTTGCTGTTATTCTGTTATTCCCTCCCTATGGCAGTGCTTTTGTCATGCAGCTCCTCAGAGTAGGAACCCTTTCCTGCCAGGGCAGGGGGAGGGATGTGCTCAGCACAGTTTGCTCTTTGGCTGAGCTCCCTGAAAGGCAGCACCTGAAACCTGGTAAGAAGTTACAGAAAGCTTTTAAATGTGGAGAGGAGCTTTCCCCTTCCTTCATGAGCTAGGCTGGCTCCCTGGTAGCTCCTGTGCAAACAGTGGTTTGGTTTTTGTTCCAGAGTTCTCCCACTCTTGTGTTTTGCTGAGATAATCAAAACTTCACAACTTTTGTGAAAGTTGTAAAGCTGGTATGTTTATTGCAGCGCTGGACACATGTGGGAATTGTTCTCTTAAAATTACATGTGTACTTCTGGGAACTCCAGGTCCCTTTTTATCCCCCTCTCAAATACTATGCATACAGTTTTACCATAGGTTCATACATATTCATTTTTATGAATTTCACGTGACATTTGCCGCTAGTTCTTCTTTATCAGAAAGAATTCCTTGGTCAGGTTGAGCTGCTCTCACAGCATCTCTCTGTCTCTCTATATCACCCTCTGTCTCCCCCCCCCCCCCCCTTATCTCTGTCCTTCACTGAAGCAGTTTCTCTGAGCCTAGGCTTTGCAGTCAGGCTAAATAGCTATGTTTTCTAACCACAGACTCAACTCAAAAATGTACATTTCATCAAAATCAAAATGGATTTCTGCCCTGGAAAATTTCCACTCTGCCTCACTTGTCTAGGTCTGCCCTTTTCCTTGCACTTCAAGCTGCTGATTCTGACTCTCCCCGCTTTCTGTGCTGCTCTTCTCTTGCTTTGCTCCCTTTTTAGCGTAAGAATCCTGCCAGGAGTTAACAGCAGCATCATGCAGCTGCCAGAAGGTTTGGGTTCTTGTGTCCTGGTTAAAGTGGAGACATTGGCTTGTAACTATTCCACCCTGAGCTGTGATTATGCCTCAGACCAGAGGCTGCAGACATCTTCCTACAATATATTTTGGCAGGGCTGAGTTGATTAATGAAGCTTGAAGCATGAGAAGACAAACTCTGGGAAAACTCCTATGCTGCACTTAAAATATCTCATGTAAATTAATATTTCTGAAACATGTTGTGTGCTTTAAACTCAGACCCAGGGGAGAAAAAGTGCTGATACGTACGAGAGGTCTGATTTCCTTCCCAAGCTCAACAAGAGGCTGTGCCAGTAAAGGGCAGCAAGGAGCTCTGAGCAGAGAAAATAGAAGTTTAATGTTTCTAGCTGTTGACTGAAAGAATTGGGCCATTGTGGAGATGACAGAAGGCTGGAACAGCAGCATCTGAAAAGCCCTTCAGCCTTGTATGATGCTGTCCCTTTAAAAATTTCTGTATTGATGTAATGGCACTTGAGGTAATGACTTTTTAATGTATTTAAGGGAAACAAGACCACCCTGATTAACTGGAGTTTTATTTTCAAAAGAGTTGTGATTACTGAAATGCTGTCATACCATGAATCACTTGATTCTCTGGCTGAGGTACTGCAGGCTTGCTGCAAAACCATCAATTTCAGTGGTTGGGCCCCAAAATTTCTTTCCCATTTCGTGGCAGTTTGGCAGCTGAACCAAGTCTAACTATTATTGATGCATATTTTCCTACTGGAATCAATGTCCTGATAGCTTGAATGTGAAGACAGTGAGATTTTTGTGTTGGATAGTGAGAGCAGGGCTGGGAAAGGGGATGCTGTGAGTGCTGTGGAGTGTAAAATATTTGTGGGGAAACTTATGGAGCATCTCTGCCTCCACAGAAGTGCAGTAGAACAGATTCTCTGTTCATTCCCTTGAGCAAGTTTGGACAAAAAGGTTTTGCCACTGGACATGGATGTTCCAGGGGTTGTTCTGTGCCTTGAAAAAGCTGCTGGAGAAGGAAATCCTTCATGGCTGAGCTGTAGCCTTTCAAGGCTTAAAGAAAATTTGTCCTTGCTATTTTGTCCTGTTTTTATGTATGTACACACATGCAGAGAATAAGGGTCAGCTGAGTGTGTGTAAAAAGGTAAAAGCAGCTGTGGAGGAATCAGCAATGCCAGCACATGGGGATGGGACAGCAGCCCCCTGCACATTGGGCTGAACTTTTTCAGGTGACAGGTGCCTGCACAGGGCAGATGATAGAAGTTCTGATTTTTTCAATTATTTTAAAGAGTGTTTCAAGCTGAACAAACTCAATTTGAGTCCCGTGAAATACTAATTTTCAGTTTGTTCCACCTGGAGGGGCGACAAAAGTGACTGTACCTGATCATGTGGCAGCCTGGCAGAGGGAGTAGAATACCCTGTTAAGAGTTAAAAGATTATTCACTGCAAAACTTGTGAGTGAAAGGCTATCAAGCTAAAATTGCTGGCTGGACTTTAATTCCCAGGATGGGCACAGCTGTGTTGTTTTTAGATGTTTGCTGCCTTTGTGATCAATATGAGTTGTACTTTTCATGAGTCTTCATATTCTGCTGTTGTGAGCACAGTGCTGGTTGTGTATTTCATTGTCAGTCTCCTGTAACTCATTTTATGTTCTCCAGCATTAATCTTTCCTTGTCAATGTTTTCTAAATCTAATCCAGCACAGCCTCAGGAAAATAAAGCAATTGTTTAAATTGATGGCTTTGAACAAAATAAATCATAAATCAGTCTACGATCTTTGAAACCTCTCTTCATCTAGAAAGTGTGGGTTTTTTGGCTTCTTTTTTTTTTTTTTTTTTTTCCTCCTGGAATGTGATTATGGAGCCTGGGTTAGAGATGTGCAGGAAGGCCATGCCACCTGCAGGTGCTGGGGAAGGGCTGCAATTCTCAGCAGTGTCCAGGGCTGGCTGAGCTGCCCCTCAGCTCACAGCTCTGCAGGTGACCAAAACAAACACACCCCCCTTTTCCTTCCTACTCCTGCAAAGAAACAACAACTTCTATCATATTCCGTGTTTTCTGAATAGGATAGAAATATTCTATCCAGAATAGATAAAAAAAACAGTTTCTATCATATTTCATGTTTTCTGAATGTGATAGAAATAGTCTCTTCAGAATAATTCCATTACTTATGAATATGATAGAAATATTCTATTCTGAATAGATATAAACAACAGTTTCTACAATATTTCATGTTTTCTGAACAGAATAGAAATATTCTGTTCTGAATAGATAGAAAAAGTTTCTCTCATATTCCATGTTTTCTGAATATGATAGAAAGATTCTTTTCAGAATAATTTCATGTCTTATGAATATGATACAAATATTAATATGATACAAATATTCTATTCAGAGCAGATAGAAACAACAATTTCTATCATATTTAATGTTTTATGAATATGATAGAAATATTCTATTAGAATAATTCCATGTCTTATGAATATGATAGAAACATTCTACTCAGAATAAACCCACGTTTTATGAATATCATAGAAATTATATCCAGTATAATTCCATGTCTTATGAATACGATAGAAATATTCTATTCAGAATAGAATATTTCTGTCATATTTAGAATACATGGAATATGATGGAAACTCTTGTTCCAGAACCCCCACATTGACTAAATGTGTGTGAAGAAGGCTTGGATGAGACAGGATTGGTTGAGGATGATTTTCCTTACTGTTGCAGTCTCAGGGAAAAGCCTGTGCAGCCCAAGGGTCCGCATGGGCCAGAACCCCAATGCTTTAATTAATTGGCTGCTTTATTAACAGCTGCTCCTCTCCAATGAGAGCCTGGTGTCTGACAGGGAGCTGCCAGGATGGAGCTGTGCTCCTGCTCAAGATGAGCTGGGGCTCCTTCAGGTTTTTGGCTTCTCCTTTCAGGTTTTTGGCTCCTCCTTCAGTTTTCTGGCTTTTCAGTGTCAGATTTTGGGGCCGGGCTCAGTGGGAGCTCCAGGTGTGTCAGGCTGCACCGTGGCACTGCTGACAGCCAAGCTCCTGTTTGGGTCTGAACGGTCCCCAAATAACCCCTGAAAACAGTGACAGAGAGCCCGGGTGGGGAGGGATTTAAGGAGATCAAAACCAAGTGATGGGAGCCAGCATGTGCTGCTAATTGCTGCCGTTCTGATTTTGCAGTGGTTTTCAGCCCTGAGCTGGGTGGTCACACCCAGCAGCAATCCAGGAGTGCTGTTCTGGTTTGTGGGCATAGAAACACTGGGATTGATGTTATGTCACTGCTGATCCCAGTTTTCCATTTAGGATCATGCTGGAGCATGGGAGAGTTGCTGGAGCTGGGTAACTCATCACAAATTGTAATTGCAGAGAGATGATCTGCAGTAGCTCCCCAGACTCAATTTCTACCTGTAACTGGCAGATAAAGAAGACTCAGAACAATTATCTGATATTATGTCAAATACTTTTGTACTTTTGGATTTTCCTAATTATAAAGTCTAATTTCTTGATGTGACCAGAGAGCAGGGGCAGGGAGATGGTAACTCTTTCAACTGGACTTGTGCCCCCTGTGCTTGGTAGAACATCTTATCAGAATTCAGATGGAATTCTCACCAGATAGCCCACAGCTGCATTGGGTCAGCAGCACCTGATCTGGACTTTGCTGGATCACTTTGGATGCTCCTTTGTGGAGGAAAAATCCCAGAGCTGAGCCCTGCTGGGCTCCAGTGCAGTCCTGCCTACTTAGGCCTGGCAGGAAATTGAAGTATTAATTTCATGAAATTTAAATATTCATCTCAATATTGATGCACTTTGGGCAGGTTCTGAAAATTCAACCCCTGAAACAGAGTAGTGCCACTCCTACCTCAGTGAGAGAGGAGCTTCCCACAGCTTTGACTTTTACTGATGTTTGATGCTGTGAGGTGAAGAAGGGAGATGTGGATTTAGAGGACGCTAAAAACTTTGAGTTTTAATTTGGCAGAAGAAGTATCTCTGAAGTTGTAGCTGCTCTTGCAGGTGACACTGGACAACAACACCAGCCTTGTTTTGCCATGGTGCTTTCCAGAGGTGTGGGGATGTTTATGAGCAGAAATTCTAACTCAGCTGTGCCCTGATAAGACACCTCCTCTCAGGCACCTCTCTGCAGATGCTGAGCCCCGGGCCCTGGCAGGAAGAGCTCCATTAATTCCAGAAAAACCAGCATCAGGGAGCTCTGTGCTGGAGGTGTGTTATACACAGATTATCTTCTGGGTTTGTGTGACTGCTTTTGGACACTGGCAGTTTATTTTTTTGTGTTTATTTTGCTTTCCTTTGCCTCTCTGTTGTCTGGCTGTGGCAGCTGTTATGGCACGGCAAGGGAAAATGAGAATTAATAGTGTAAGGAACCCACCTGGAGTCTGTGAGGCAGAGGAATGCTTTCTGTCCTGTTCCAGAGGCTGTAAAACCACTGCCTGTCAGCTCTTTGTGAAGCTGTAGCAAGCCTGCAACAAAAATGGACTTAAATAGATCTCACATCGTGGCTTGGAGTTACAAGATTGAGTTTTCCCCACCTCTATTTGTCCTTCAGGTTTGTTATTGGAGGTAAACCTTTTTTTCCTTAGGAACCCAGGCGGGGAAGCTGGAAGTAGTCAAACATAAATGCATCATTCTCTTGCTCCTGTTTATTTAATGTCTGTGGGACGGTGGAGAGCACCTGTCTGCTGAGGGTGCCATAAAAAATGGCCCTCACCCCCTTTCAAAGCAGGGCAATAATATGCAATATTTATTGTATGTTTGGAATGCTCAAAAATTCTGTTTTGGCTGAAATTTATACCCAGTCAGGCCCCTGGAGGGCACCAACAGCCAACGTTAGGATTTTCCACTCTCTTTTAGCTCTTACCCACTGACATGCCGCGCTGTGAAGACAGCAAATATATCCCCACATATAGATGAAAGTGAACTTGCTCTGCCTTGCATAATTTGAAAATTCAAAAGACCAATTTCTTAGTGTAATTGAAAACTGCTACATTTCAGGCTTATTCATTGAATCAGTATTTCCAGTTAGAATTCAAATTAATCTTCCTACCTTTAAACAAGATAACGAGGGTGTAGTTATATTTACTCAGCTTTTTAACAATCAGCTTCAGTGTAGCTGCCTGTGATGAAGTGCACACACACAATTGCAGCAGGTGAGTGCTCCTGGCTCCAGCCAGGAGGGGAATTCATCTCCAAAGGCTGAAAATCTGAACTGACAGTTCAACACTCAGCTTCGTGCCTGAGTCCCTCTGGAAGGGCAAAAGGGAAGGAAGGTGAAGTGACCAGCCCAACAGAAGAGCCCTGTCAGCCTCTCTGGGATTCCCCATGGAATTTTTTATTTTTTATTTAGCCCGGAGGCCTCTTGCTTTAAAGCTGCCTTAATGCAAGTTTGCTGAATTACTTCCAACACCTGTCAGGGAGATGTGACATCCAAGAGAGGTTGTGGAGTACATCTGGGTGCTCTGGGGGTCAGTCAGCTGCAAACACAAATCTGAGCCTTGTGCACTCCCTGCTCTGCACCACAGGACTCTGATGTGGGGGGTAAAAATCCTTAATTCCTTGAAATAACAACAGATGGGTTTTAAGAGCTCAGCTCTCTGAAGACAAACTTAAGGGATGATTTGACCAGTCTCATCCTGAGACTTTGTGGACACATTTGGTCTTTGGAGGGGCTTGGACTATGTCCTTGGTGTTTCCAGCAGCATCATTCCTCTGCTGTGTGCTGATGTCAGGTGGGAATTGGCACCTCACCATGAGCCCATCAAGGGAAATGTGAGGTTTGGATGTGAGAAGATAGGGACTGAGTTTGTTTGGGCACCTCCACAAGCAGTCCCTGTGCTACTTTTAACTTGTGGAGAGTCCCCAGCCCATGATCATTCCCCTGAATTGCTCAGCATAAACTGGAAAGAGCAGAAGTTGTGCCCCAATCCATTATTTTTGAAAGGCTGGATGTTGAGCTTGCTGTGTGAAATCCTCACTTGAGCTACCAGGGGGTTTTTATTCTTGATGGCACCTTGCATATGTTTTTCAGTCACAGACTGGAATAATTCCAGGGAAGCTGCTCTGTTCTGTTGACTAATTAATAATACATCCTTTTAAAGAATAAATAATAAAAGAAATCAATGCATATTAAACTGATAAGCTAGAGTAACTTCAAAAGCACTGGTTTGGGCCATGAGCTGCATAAAACTGTGCTGTGCTACACTGAAAACCCTGACTAGAACAAAACCTGGGATGTGTGAGTTTGCATTGTGCTTTTAAGTCCTTGGATGGTTTAATGTGTTGAATTTCAGGACTTTTTTCTTTCCTCTCTTAGAGAGAAAGGATGAAAACCACAGTTTAGATAGCTAAGTAGTGGAGGTACAGTTGTTACCTTTCCAAGAAGGATTTGTAGCTGAGAAATCTGCAGCCCAAGGTGGAGTTGTAGAGCATCACCTTATCCCCAGCCAGCTGTTAGTCAGCAAGCTGCCCTGGAAAGCGGCTTAGGGACCATGCCCTTCTGGTGAGGGATGCAGGGTAAAATATGGGGTAAAACTGGGATTTGGGAGAGGATTTTTACCTGCTGCTGTCACTGTGCCAGGCTGACCAATGCTTCTCTTTGTGCAGTTTCTCATAAACAATGTGAGAACTGAACTTTTGCCACTCTCACTTCTGCTGGTCCCTGTAGCAGCCACTGACACTGGGGTTTGTAATAACTTTACTGGCGGAGAAGAAAAAGTTGTTTTTGCAAAGATTGCAAATAATTGTGAAGATACAAATTATTTTTCATTATTTAATGGCAATTATTCCTCACCAACACAGACTGTTGGCATGGGGAGACAAAATGAGGAGGGTGTGCAGTCCCAGTGGGAACTTCCCCAACAGACCAAGTCTGCTTGTGTAAAAATCTCTAGGTTTGTTTCTCTCTGGAAATATGTCTTCATATTCAGAGATTTCCTTGGTTTCTAGAAGATTCTTTGGCAGAGGTGATGGGCAAACAAGCAGAGCCTCTCCATCTCTGCTGTGCCCTCCTGCAGCTCCTGCTCTGTGCATTCCCCAACCTTTTCCAAAGGTTTACTCCAAAATTCCCAGGGTACAGAGAGTCTTCTACCCTCTCTGTCTTTCACATGATTCAAGGGGTAGCAACCAAGACCAAAAAAATGGCAATAATTGTATTTTGTGATGCTTGAGGAGCTGCCTGCACAGGATGAGCCACACCAGGTACCACTCTTGGCCCAGTGGCATCAGGGATTCAAGGCTGGAGCTGCCACAGGATCAGACTGCTCATCCTGCAGCACAAACCAGGATTGCTTTGATGGAAGCTGAGGCTTTAATTTAATTTGCATGGGCTGCAGATGAATGGCCTGAGTGATGAAAAGGGATGGGGCTGTAAATGGGTTCAGAGAGCTGCTGAGAGAAGGGAGCTCTGTCCATGGGTTCAGGGCAGGACCGTGTCCTGGCCTGAGCAGAGAGTGTTGCTGGCAGCTTTTCCTCTCCTGCTCGGCAGTCGGGAGCTCTGACAGCCAGCTCAGCTCTGTGAGATTTCAGCTCAAGGGCAGAGGCAGCGCTGAGGTAACCTCAGGTCTTGCAGGGTGCAGGAATCTCCTGCAGTGCCCTGTGTGCCTCTGGAGCCCCAGCTCTGCTTCAATTTACAGGGCTGGGAGTCAATCTGAGCCCAAATCCACAACCCAGTCAATCTGAGCCCCAATCACAACCCAAACTCACCATTTACAGTGCTGGGAGTCAATCTGAGCCCCAATCAACAGCCCAAACTCACCATTTACAGTGCTGGGAGTCAATCTGAGCCCCAATCACAATCCAAACTCACCATTTACAGTGCTGGGATCAATCTGAGCCCAAATCAACAGCCCAAACTCACCAGTTATGGTGTTGGGAGTCAATCTGAGCCCAAATCAACAACCAAAACTCAATACTTGCAGTGCTCTGAGTCAATCTGAGCCCCAGTCAACAACCCAAACTCAATCATCTTGATGGTGTACAAAAGGGAAAGTACTAACAGGCACAGAGGCCATTGATTTAGGAAACTTAAAACCCCATTTCTTTGCAGTGTCTGAAAGATTTACTGAGGGAGTTCAGGACATGAGATGTCCCTGGGATGGCAGGGGTAACATGCAGGTAAAAATTTGGGATCAAAGGAGTCAATTTGATCCCTTTAACCCATCTCAGGTGGTCAGTTCTGTACAAGGATCATTAGAGGACAGATTCTTTCAAGTCATCACCAGCATTTTGTTAAACATTTTTCTTTGACAAATGACTTCTACAAGTGGAGATCATCTTTATGTAAAAGATGTCTTATTTTGTCTTATAGCTCTGAAATTGATCTCAGAAAGGCCAAAGATTCCATTTTTCAGTCATCTGGTTCCTGGGAACCATCTGGCTGCATTAAAGGTGAGAATTAACTTACTTAGCTAGTAAGTTAATTGATCCTAATGGGTCCCTTCCAACTTGAGATATTCTATATTAAGCAAGAATGATTTGGGAGCCTTGCCAGTGAATGACTTGGAGGAGATCTTGCATTTTAATTCTCAAAAATGGTGTTTAAACTCTTTATTTGTTTCCCCAATATCTCCCAGGCTGGATATCAAGCGATGTTAGTCAAACCTTTATCACTTCTGCAAAAATTAAGTCTTTCAAAGGGACAGCTTTAAAGATTTAAAGGTCTCTGCCTTTCAAGGGTGCTTTTAGCAGATGTATCTTTGCTGAAATGTTCCTTAGCACAATTGCAGTGCAGTTAATTTACCACCCTTTGGAAGTGACTTCTGAACTGGATAATGGAAATTACCCCAACTTCTGTGTGTGCTCCCAGCTGCTTAAAGATGGTGATTGCAGCAGCAGGGAAACAAACAGCCCTGTGCTCCCTGAAAATGAGATTTGTCTTGTACCACTCGTGTGCTCCAGAGGAATCCTGGAAATTACTTTCTGTTATCAAATCCAGCTCCTGATTTTGAGAGCAACTGTTACAAGAGAAATTCAGTGGAATAACCTGGAAGGATGTTGGAGAGGTCATGTAACTCATCCATCAGCCCCAAGGCAGGATGAGCTGTATATTAATCCTGACAGATATTTATTCAATGTGTTCTGAAAGATCTCCAATGGTAGAGAGATGCTCAGCTAATCTATTCTGTCTCCTCATCCCTGCTGTTAGAAAGGTTTTCTTGACATTTACCCTGGATGTTTCTTCTTGTAATTAGTCAGGAAAACTGAGTGACTTGTCTTATCTGTCCTAGGTATGGAAAAAGATGATATTCTGCTCTGTGTGTGTGAAGGCTTTGAGGTCCTCCATGAGATGTCTGTTCTTCAGGGCAAACAGACCATAATGTTTTTAATCTTCCATCTCAGTCTCATTGCACTCCTGGTGCTCTCTGCAGTCAGGCTGTATCTCTCCTGATCTAGAATATCTTTCTCAAGTGTCTAAAACTGCCTCCATCACCCACTTTTGATTCAATACCAGTGTTTGGAATATGTATGCTATCAGCATTAAAGTAAACAAGTGCTATTATTTAAATAATATTTCTTCTAGCTGGAGCATTCTTCCCTAGCAACGGTAGCCCTGGTAAAATTAAACATAATGCTAATTATTAGTTTGAAAAGAAATGTGCATTTTAAGGTGAAATTGGAGTTCTGAAGCAGGATTTAGCAATGGCAAACTCAATATTTTTGCCTGGTGATTTGGATCCACACAGCTTTTGTCCTGACCTTTCCAAACTGATGTTTCCCTCTCTTGTTGACTTGTTTGCTCGGCTCTGAACACCCAGGGTTGCACTCACTTTTGTGTGTGTTTCTGTTCCTTCTGTCACATTCCAGATCTCTCTTGTTGTGGGAGTTGCTCCTTCTCATTTGCACACATTCCATGATGTGACAACTTATTTAATAGCAGATGACACTTGTTGCTGATTCTGTCACATGAAACTTCTTCAGAGCCTTTTTTCCTCCTGCAATTAAATCCTGCATCTTAGTTGCTGCCTTTTGTTTCCTTTGAACTCATCAGGGGAGGAATATAATCAGATATTTGAAATTACAATCTTGGCTAAGAGGCAACATGAAGGCGACGAGTGCTTCACATCTTTGTTCAGCATTCCAAAGCTGGGCAGGAGACAGCCCAAATAATCTGCACGCATTTCTGAGCAACAATTCAGCATTCTGGGGGCTTGGATACTGCCCTAAGCAGCTTTGAGGAAATAAGATTCAGCTGATCAAGGTGAGGGAATAAAGCTGGAAGAGCAGAAACTGGAGAGATTCAACAGTCACTCCCAGCTCAGGGGTGCATCAATTTTCATCCTGCTGAGGTAGAGATGGCAGGGATAACATGCAGGTAAAAATTTGGGATCAAAGGAGGCAATTTGATCCCTTTAAAGCAGCCCAGGAGTCTCCACAGAACCTCTGGGAACCTCTCCACATCCCCACGTGGGTGCAGCAATGAACTCCAGACCCTCAGCACAAAGGTGGGAAAAGTTGTGATGTGCCAAGGGGAAATCAAGAAATGGGAGAAACTCTCACTGGTGCCTTGAACTACTGAATTAGCAGCAAATTTGCTAGCTAAAAAAAGTCCAGCTGGTGCTCAGAAATGAGTTGCTTTCCCAACTTCAAAGGCTCCACCAGGCTGTCCAGGGAGGATAATTCCTTCCATGAACAGTTCATTTAACTCCTGAGTGTGTGAGCTAAGTGAGCTCCTGATAGAGGTTTTCTTTTTTTCATGTCTTGCAAAGAAGTGTTGAGCAGTTTGGGCTCAAGGTGAGAGAACACCTCTTGTGAAAGGTTTTTATGGAAATTGCTTCTGTAACAGAGTCAGGGAGAAACCTTTCTGCTCCACAATTGCAGGAGAAAAGGAACCATCTGAGTTACAGCTTTATTTTTGAAGCTGTGGTGATTTTCCTTACAAAATTCATTCTTCGGGATGTGTGCCAGGGGCTTTTAGGAGAGGTTTGAGCTCTGAGCATTGCTTGGATTTTCCTTGTCAGAGCCCTTCTGTCCTGGGCTGTTGTGAGGGGGGAGTGGGGTTTAAGTGGATTATGAAAGTGTTGGTCAGTTTGGATGCTCCAGAGCAGGCAAGGAGAGGATCATTTATAGGGATTTATAGAGGATAATTTATAGGGAGACTTTGGCCTCAGTCTGGGTGTTTATTCCTCTTTTTGAAGGTGCTGCATTTGGTGAAATTCTGGCTAATTTTTGTAACGGTGAAGCTTCCAAAATTGCTTTATCTTTAAGTGAGCTGGCTTGGAGGAGCTTTGGCTTCCCCTGCCATTCTGCAGACTGTGCTGAATTCAGAAGGGCTTTTCTTGTGCTGAAGTGGAGCTACAGTAATTTCTGAGCTCTGTGCCTTGTTTCAATTATTTACCTCTGCAAAAAGAGATTTTTATAAATCCTCCCTTCTCTTTCATATTATTAACTTTCTTGTCAAACTTTTATTTAAACCACAGAGACAAAGACAGATCTTTTCTTTATAGCTCTGCAAAGTTAGATTTACTTCCCTGACCTGTTTCAGCGTGATTGAAAGCTAATCTGTCTCCTTTTTATTGGCTTTTGGTAAAGCATGTATTTCTTTGTTTCCCTGTTTCATTTTGTATTGTCTTGTGGAAATATGTAACTTCTCTTCAGGCTGTAAAAAATTATCCTCCTACAGGAAAGGGGAAAAAAAATGACAACCCTTAATCCAATCCAAGAGAAGCTTTATGTCTTTAATTAGCTTGTTGGATTGCATTCATGGATGATTCAAGTCAAATGAACTCTGAGCAATAATAAAGGTCCTGTGGCCACCTCTGACCCCGCAGAGAGGAGCTCTGAAGCCAGAAAGCTTTTTTGGCTCAACATCAGTGACAACTACTTGAGTTTCTCCTTTTTTTTTGGGAATTAATTCTGCCATAAAAGCCTGTGGAGTGCTCTCACTGCAGTTCACTTGCTTGGCCAAGGGCATGATATGGCTGCTAACTCCAAAGATTGATATTTTAAATTGTTGTTCTCCCCTTTATAATTAGCCCACTTTATAATCAGTCTTTTTGGTGCTCTAATCCTACAGTATATGATTCTAAGTTATTTACCTTTTTTTTTTTCCCAATGCACTTGAGGATATAAAATTACTTTATGTTAGAGTTTTAAAGCTTATATTACACTTTGTAGAGGCTGCTCATGTTTTGCCTCCCCCAGGTGGATTAAATTGTGATTACACACAGCCTTGTACCAGGCAGAGAAGATTCTGCCCCATGCATTTGTAATTCTTTTTGTTTCTAAAGAGCTGAATGAGCACAGGGGTAACACCCAGGGATATCGATCTGGGACTTGTTTTTGCAGAAGGCGCTGACTCACAGCAGCAAGCCAGAATTGATCAGTTCTCCTCCTGTCCAGTGGGCAGCATCTCTGTGGTGCCTCCAACACGCTCCTGACCCTCTGCAGCAGGGCCAGCGCTTCAAAGTCATCTTGCCCGAGTTAAAATCTTGCTATTTGCAAGGTGTCTGCAGAACTGGGAGCACCAATAAAATCTGCACACTTGCTGCCTGCAGGAGTTTAAATTTATCAGAGTGTTTTACTTCTCTTTCTGTTCAGTGGCTTCCCCTTCAGTGTGTATATAAGTGCTATAGAAGTGTAAATAATGCCATGTATGTGGAAATAAGTGCTGCATTTAAGTGTAAATAAGTGCTATGGCTGCTTTTCACTTGTTTTGGGGGATGAAATAGCATTTTACTGGCACCCAAGGGCAGGTTCAGGTGCCTGAGAGCGGAGTAAGTATCATAGAGAGAGTACATAGATAAATAGATATTTTAGTGTAGATACTGTTCACTGTTGCTGAATGTGTGAAAGCACATGAAACCCAACAAAACTGTAAACAAAGTAGAATAAATGCTGCTAAAATTAACAGCTGTTCAACCTGCCAGTTACTGATAGAAGAATCTTCAAAAGACCTGTGTTGTGAACATGACTGACACGTTCTGTGGTTTGTGTTTTTGGGCTGAAAGAGTGTGGATACAGGTTTTCATTGATGTTCCTGCTCATTCTTCAGGCATATTTTGTTCTGGTGTCCCTGAGATATTTAATAATGCATCCTGACATTCATTAAATAGGTGCCCTTTTTATATGGACTTTAAAAAATAGTTGTAAAATGCAGGTTAATACTGTTTATTCAGTACTTTCACCTTAAAAAGTGAAAAAAAAAATCATGAACAAATTATTTATTTTGGTACATTCCTTATGGTGCTGTAGATCTGCATTTCAGTCTCCAATTCAAACACCCAACCAAGAAAAAGTCTCTATAACCAACCAAAGAACCCCAAAATACCTGTTTATACCAGATAATTGATATGTAAGGCATCTAAGTACTGCAGGAGCCTCCTCCCTGAAATCAAATGGCTGGATAATATAACCTGGAAAAGCTGAAGAATGGTTCTGAGCACATTTCTGAGTGAGAACTTGGGTTTGGGAAGCAGCTTTGACAAAGTTCAGCATCCAGGGTTGTTCATGAATGTTGAGGCAATCATGGGGGAAGTGGAAGGCTCAGATTTGGGAAATAGAGGCTCAGGAAATAAAGAAGAGAGGGGAACTGCTCAGAATTGGATGATAATATTAAAAACTGAAATAGAATGTGTATGGGTTAAAGTGCTGCAAAGAGAATTCAATATTTTACTGAAAAATCCTAACAGAGAATTGTTTTCTACAGTCCTTTTGTAGCTCTGGAATAATGGTGATCACCCCCATTTTAGTCCAGGTGTTAATTTATGATCTGCCTTTCCTCAGATTACCATCAAAAAGAAAATATCTGTGGAAAAAATCCCCTGATTAGAAATCTGGAGGAGAAACACCAGTGCAGAACTGGGTGTGCTGAGGAAATTTCAGCACCTGAACATGAGAAGAAATTTCAGCATCTTCCCTGGCAGAAGAGTTTGGAGGAGGGATTTGAGTTCAGGGGTTGTGTGGGGGGAGCTCTGCCCAAGCACTCAAGGCAGTGGGGAAGGAAATCCAAATAAAAGACATCACCAATGTGACTCAATGTGGCCTTGGCTTTCTGATTTGATGTCTTTTTTTGGTTGCAAAACTAAATAGAAATAAAAATGGCTGGCTAGGAAAGGGAAAGAAAGGAAATGAATGCAGCCAGATAGAGCAAGTCTTTGATCATAGATTACAAAGATTATTTCAGTGCATATCAATGTGAAGAGTAATGATGTCTTTGAAGAATTTGTAACACAAAACTTCATGCACCAAGTATAAAGAATGGAGAGGGGCAAAGGATAAAGAAAGGAAAAGAATTTTTGCATCATTAATGACTGATGAGGAATAGAAAGACAAATGAAAAATTCCACTGCACAGAACGCCAACTTTGATTCTTTCGCTGAGCTACTTGCTTAACACAAGGATTTAAAGAAATAAAAGATGAGAAAAACACAAAACTCCTTTCTGTATCACAACGTGAGGAAATGGTGGCAACCATTTCCAACAGGAAAAGGAGCCAGGAACCAATAAAAATGCTAAAATGAGATGTTCTGAGGAGAGCTGTGCTGCATTTGGGTGAGCAGGGGAAGCTCAGGGTGGTGCTGGCCCCTGTCAGAGGCAGGGGAAGGGCACAGGGGAGCCCAGTCTGCTCTTGCCAGGCTGTCTGTGTGCTGCGAAGGGATTGCTGGCAAAGCGTGGAGAGGGGGAGCTCCTGCTCCTGCTTTCTAGAAAAATCCAATGTGTGCAGCTGGGAGCTGGGCTGGTGTGGGAATCTGCAGAATTAGAGGGTTTTGGGAAAGCTGCAAAAGGCAGGGCTCAGATACAGCAGAACTGTGATTAGAGCTAAGCAGCAGCCGTGAGATTGGTCAGCAGAAAAATTATTTAAACTGTAGAAAAGCAAGGACAAATAGAACAATGGTCTGTGTATTAACACCTGTCTAGAATAATTCTCTAAGCTACAGAAAAGTTTATCTAGCGAGATATTAGGCAGGTTAAAGCTTAATAATGGAGCTCTGTGCATTGTGTTTTAAGGCTCACAAGCAGGATTGCATTTGAAATAATCAAGCATTGTTTAACCAAAGGTACCTGTGCTTATAGTGGTTGGATGGAACTGCTGTCAATATAGAATATATACTACACAGATATAAATACTGTCAATGTGCTTTTGCTTTGTGTGATTGGTCAAGAAGATTATAAAGTGATTGTGACATTGAGTTCTGTGTCTGCTGCCTGAGATGTGAGCTGATAACATCTGCCCATTGTCATAGCCATGGAATGAGGCTGATGCTGGAAAATCAAACAGCTCGAGGCAGTTCCACAGCAGCCCCGTCCCGTTTGTGATCTGTGAATAGCCCCCAGCTGGTGCCAGGCTGGGGCTGCTGCCAGGGCTCCCCTGCTGCTGCTCCAAGGGCAGCCTTGCCCTGTTCCCATGGCACTGCACCGCCTGCCAGGGAGTCTCCAGGCAGCGTTATCTCTCCTTCTTTCCCTGCTTCCTGCAGGACTGGCAAAAGTAACAACAAAAAAATCAAACGCAGGAGGTCTGCCACTTGCTTTTGTTAATTCAGGATATTCCCAGCACACAGTTTCAGCTCTCCTGGGTGTTTCTGCCTTGTCCTGCTGATTATTTAGCTGTGCTAGTGGGATCTTCTACCATATATGATATGCTACCTTAGAAATACAGTTAATTTCCAGTTGTCTCAGCAGGTATTTCCCCCTCTCTGGCATAACTTTGTAAGCCAAGATTTGATCCATTTGCTGCCTATTTATTGCCCCCTCTCATCTCTTCTCTGTGGAGCTTTGCTGTCCCTGTTGGAGCCTGGAAATGGGAGAAGCATTTTTTAATCTGTAGATTGTGAATCACCGGTGGAATCAATAGAGTGTGATCCAAAACTTGTGCTGAGTGTTTTAAGGAGTCCATAAAGCACAGGCAGGCAGAGGCACCAGGGCCCCTCTGGCTGCCTGAGATGTGAACAGGGCAGGGCTCACATCTGAGGTGCAGGCTGCTCCAGAGTGGAGCCTGAGGTGGATTTTGGGTCATTTGGGAGCTCTCCTGGAGCAGAGGGAGCTGCAGCAGGGCTGTGTGAGTGACTCTGCCCCCATTATTGCCTCTGGGGAGGGAGGGATGGGCACAGCCTGCTCTGGGCTGGTGGGGATTTGGGAGCTGGGTGTGATCCTCAGAGATTCCCTCACTGAGGGGTTCACAGCATAGCCACAAGGGCTGCTTGCTGCTGCTGATGGTATCCGGCACCCAGAAATGCAACTCCATGGCAATATCAGCTTTCTTAGGGCTGTTATGAGCTTTAGGAATATGAATGGCTTGTCTGCAGGCACTGAGATAAAGGAGGTGTGAAATGCCATCTGCCTGCTTGTGCTGGGTGTGCTGAAACAGCAAAGAACTTGGGTTTGCTCAGGTTTATTTCCTTGTTTGGGTTTCTTTTTTCCCTTCCAATAAGTTTTTTTACCCCCATTCCCCAGCTTTGCTCTTGGTTGTACCTAAAGGCAAACACTGCAGGTTTGTGGACAAGACACAGCTTTTTATTCACCCAGTATTCTTCAGGGTCCACAGTTTGAGATAAGCTTTAAATACAAAATCCAACAAGAGTTTTGCTGTGAAGCGTGATAAAAACTTTGTCACCTTTGTGCAGAAACTTCTTCTAAGTGCCACAAAACCCTCACAACTGTGCTGCGCTGCATCAGCACATATGTTTTGGTAATTAAAAAGTATTCCTTCTGTGATGGTCTCCCATCTGCTGCTACCTCTGATAAATTTAATGCTGCTTTTGAACACTGAAACACAAGGAAACACAGGGATGCTTTGTTCTGGCATGTGCTGGGCAAGGAGATCTTGAATCTCACAGGTGACTCCTGTTGAAATATATAAACAATAAGAGGTTTGAGGAAGTTAAGAAAAAGAATAATGCTTTATTTATAGTTTAAAAAAATCAAACCCATATAAACAACCCTACCCATTATTTCTGTGTAATAATGGCTCTCCTGTAGCAATTTGCTTTAAAGCAAATTTTGAGCAGCCTCATAGGCAGAGGATAAAGTTTATACTGAGTGAAGAGACCTGGCTTTTCCATTTGCCTTTAAATCACTGCAGAGCCTTCACTTAAAACTGCAGAACCCAACTGATGGGGAAAATCTGCTCTGTGCTGCTCTCTGGGTGTCTGGTCCAGCTCCTGGTGCAGGGCTGAGAGAAGGGAAGGATGAACTGGCAAATTTCTGGAGTAGAGGGTGAGCCCAGTGTCTCCAAGTACAGGAAAAAATTATAATCAAGCCCCCCTCCAAAAAAAAAATTATTTTTAATATATAGCTTTAAAATGGTTTTATTTGTTTTTTCTCATTCTTCTCCTTAAAATGGTTAGATTTGATTCCCTCAGCTAATCCCAATCTGTGAAAGCCCCATTGCCTTCTTCATTTTTGTCTGGCAGGATCTGGAATAATTCCACAGGATATATGTACAGGTTAATCTCAGTCTGGCTTTGGGTCATTAAGTGGCTTCTGCTTTGGGTTTTGCTTTAGCTGGAGTCACAAAATGAAAAATCTGGAGCACTTTGCTGGTGGCAGAGGAGCTGCTCCAGCGTTTCTCTCCCTGGGATTGGAGTGCTCTGGGGAGATTGGTGCTTCCAATCTGGGCAATGCTTCAGCCAAGAGCAGCAACTGTCCCAAAATATCTCTGATGATCCATGAGGCCAGAAAAAACCCCAGCGACATTTTTCATTTCCGAGAGCCGAGCCTTTCATTCCTGCTCGAGTGGTGGTGGATGGAAAATGAGGGTGCTCAGGACGCAGCTGGATCAAGGAGATGGTTTTGCTGTGTCTCTGTTGCCCTGTTTCTCCATTGGCATGCACTTCTGCAGTCATTTAATACCTTGCAGGCTGATTGTGGAGTGATTGCACAATAGAACAAGCAGGTGGTTTGGATGGTCTGAGCTCATTTTGAGCTCTCTCCTTGCAGCAGCAAAATGAGCACAAAGCAAGGCTGAATCAGGGCCCCAAACAGGTTTTATTAGAAGAGTTTATTTTTAATGTGCATCAGGTGAAAAGTAATGTTTTTGTATTGTCATATCACTGAAAATTCCTGTAAAGGGCAGCTCAGCGACTTATTCAGGAAGGTTTAAGGTATTTGAAACATCCCTGTTATTGTCCTGTGGCGTCTTTTCTCCTCAAAATGCCCCACAAAAATACATCCAGAGGGTCTGTGCTGGCACTGACCTACAAGTCAGGGCAAAAAATGAATGAAATGTAATAATAGTGACAAAAAACATGAGAAAAGAAGTTTTTCTCTCAAATATTCCACTTGATGTGCTTGGAAGAGGTGAAGTAGGACCTTGAGGATCAGTGTGGCTCTTCTCTTGCTGCCTGGAGATGGTGCCTGGAAAAATGGGGTTGGGAAAGGCCTTAAAAGCTACTAAAGCATCCAGTGGTCTTTGCTTGGTTTTGTTTTGGAAGTAATTATGGTTATTTGACAGGGCTAAGCAGAGAATAAAAAGTTTCCCTTTAATCTTTCAACTGTTATTAACTGGAAATCATCAAGTTAAGGAAATTCCCATGAACAAGTGATGCCCTGCCTATGTCAATATCTCCAGCCCATAATTATTTGATTGGAGATGGATGCAGCAGCAGCAGTGCAGGAATAGATACCCCAGGGTGCAGAAAATTCCTTTATCTCCAGCAGCTCTAAAATCAGCAAACAGAAAATGTTAATTTGGGAACTACAGGTAAGGGGAGAATATTGAACACCTGTGGCAAATAATTTCCAATGGAAATCTCTAAAATGCCTTTCCTTCCTGAAAATTGTGATTAGCTTAGGGCAGGCATAGAGCTTAGGGGAAATTCATCTGAATGGAGTTGTAATCCTTGGCAGCCATCAATAAAATCAGGAATTTCATGTGCTTTGAAGGAGTGACTTTAAAACATAAATCCTATTAATAAACTCATCTTGCCATGGGGTGCAGTGGGCAGAGGAGACAAAGGTGTAACTCAGGCAGGGTGGGAATTCTCATTATTGCCTTGCAGAAGATTTGGGCTGAGCAGTTTCTGGTGCAGGTCCAACCTGTGCCACCAGAGCCACCTGTTTGTCACGTGTCACAGCTTTCAGAGCCCAGGCTGATGGAAAAGATGACCAGGAAACAAAGAAATGGTGTTTGCACCCAGCTGTGGCTGTGCCAGGGTGGTGACACTGTGGAGCAGCCTGGAGGGCTCAGTCCCAGTGATCCCTGTGAGGGTCAGTGTGGTGCTCACAGCGGTGCCAGGACGAGGGAAGAGATGAGGATCTGACTCCATGTTTCAGAAGGCTGATTTATTATTTTATGATATATATTATATTAAAACATACTAAAAGAATAGAAGAAAGGATTTCATCAGAAGGCTTGCAAGGAAAATAAAGGAATGATAATAAAATCTTGTGACTGACCAGAGAGTCCGAGCCAGCTGATTGTGATTGACCATTAATTAAAAACAACCACATGAGACCAATCAAAGCTGCACCTGTTGCATTTCACAGCAGCAGATAATCATTGTTTACATTTAATTTCTGAGGCCTCTCAGCTTCTCAGGAGGAAAAGGATTTTTCATAAAATATGTCTGTGACAGGTCAATGCAATAAACCCATCTGGGGCAGACAGTTCTCCGTTCCCCACCCACAGAATGTTTCTGTTCCTTCAGTTCCCAGATAAACTCTAAATCTACTGACAATTACCCACTCTTAGCATGTGAAAATGCTCCAAATGGTTTCTAGATGCTCAGAAGTTGGAGATGAGCTAAAATATATATTACAAATAGGACTTCAAATAAAACTGAAAGTCTTATTAGGGAAAAAAGGTGATTCTGGGTAACTCCATGGATCCTCCACGTGGCTGCTTCAGCCTGGCATGGGCTGCTGTGCCTGCCCAGACATGAGGACATTGGGAGAGCTGGGAAGGGGCAATTATTTTAATTGAAAGGGCTTAGAAATCCCTCCTGACTCAGGGGGTGCCATTGGAATTACCTTTCACCACCCAAACATGTCTGGTCTCACAGATTGCACTGTTCCCCTTTTCTTCCAGCCACCAATATAAGAAAGAGAAATCTATTTTAGAAAGGCAGCCAGGAGAACTGGATGCTAATGCTAAAATGTTCTGTTACAAGTTTGGTTTTCAACTGCTGCAGCACCTGCAAGAGGCTTTTAAAGGAGAGAAAAAGGAGAAAACCCCTCTGATAATTTTACTGCAAAATGGATACTTCATCTCTATAGAGAATAAAAGTGTCATTGATCTCTATGATAAATTGTATCTTGGTGCCTGAAAATATAGACCTTGTATTTTTTTTCATTTTAACGATGACCTTGCCTCTATTGTAAATCAAAAGTAACCAGGGATTTGTGGCTCTTCCAAGATCTACAGGGGGGGAAAGAAATGCCTCAGAAGCTGCAGCCCATTTTGGAGCTGAGGGAAGGCGAGGGCAGGGCTGCCAGCTCCAGCAGGGATGGATTTCACTCCCTGCTGGATGGATGCTGAGGGCTGCCTGCCTTCCAAAGCCTGGCATGAAAGCAGCAGCACGGGAGGGTCTGGTCTCTGGCCAGGAGAAGGTAGAGAAATAGAAATGCTGATTCTCCCTTAATCAGAAGAATTTCCAGAAAGTTTCTCCAGCTCAGGTTCATGTGCCAGCTGTGCATAAAGGGATTCTCTCTGATTGTTCATAAATACTGCACTGGTGCTCAAGGTTTGATAATTTAAAGCATTTCTGACAGTGCTCCTCTTAGAGTTTGAATTAAAAACTGAACAGCAGCACTTATTTTTGTTTTATAAAAGGTGGGGGAAAAAACCCCACTGGTTTAAACAATAAATGGTTTTAAATTGTAGAAAATTTCAGAGCACAACTTCCTTTGCAAGAGCCAAGAACTGGTACAGGAGAGGGCCATGGAGATCCTTAAAAACTGGAACCCTAATTGGAAAATCAGCCTATTATGTCTTAAATGAAGTTGCCAATAGGCAACTTATCATTTACTTGTCTTTTCCCAATTTATTTCAGATCTGAAGCAAAAATGTTTTGCCTTTCCTGGAGGTGGATAATGGTTATAGCTGGGATGAAGGGCCAGTTAGTCCTGGGATGGGTTACAGATCAATCACAGCTCCTGGCTGGGTTGCATGGACACTTCAGGCCTGGCTTGGAGTCGGTTGTCCAAGGTACAAGGAGGAGTAAAAATCTTGGACACAGTTTGAATAATTGGAAAAATTCCTCTGGTCTCAGAAAACACTGATTTTACTGAGAGTAAAATCTTCACCAGTGTCAACCAGAATGTCACCCACATTAAACTGGGATCATTTCCAAATGGTGGAGCTGGATGAGCATCAGACCTGGGGCTTTGTTAGAGCTTGACCCTGGCATTAAACGTGGCTGTGGGGAGTTTGGGAAACGCAGGTGTGTGCTTTTTGTCAGGGGTACCAGAGAAATGTCTCTGTGTGAGTCTCCTGATTGTGGAGGTGAAAAAGGCTGGAATTCTTCCTTTAATTCCCTTAGATTGTGGAGCATCTTTGCTTCAAGCACCTAATCCATTTTCCTGCTTTAATGTTGCCTGGGATGTAATCCCACAGACCCCACTGCTGCAGCCCTGTGCTGATTGAGGCAGGATGCTCAAACTGAGCTGGTGTTCAGGTAATTACAGCCCACATCATTATGCACAGGCACGAGGGGGCAAATTGAGGTTGCACAGCCAGTCTCAAGGCTGACATTTCCAGCTTGGGAGTGGGTGAGTTTGCATCTCCAGCAGTGGCAGAGAATGTGATTGCTGCTGCTCCCTCCACTCACCTCAGGCAGAGGAAAAGTTGGATTTCTTTAATGCGCTCTGAGGTGGAAGTGTTTTGTGGGGAAGTTGTGAGGTAACTTTGCAGTGTAACATTAATTAAAAATAACCCTTTTCTGTTTATTTTGGGAGTTCAGTTCCAGACAGCTGGGCCTGTCCCAGGGTGGGACACATGCAGTTAGTTTACAAATCTTGCCTTTCAAACAGCACCAGCTACTTTGGTTCAATTATTTAAAATACACCTCCTTCCTTGTGCCAGCCCTGTTTCCCTGGAAGTTATTTTCATGTCTCAGTGTTCTTCACAGCTCCCAAAAATACTTCTGTGCAGTTTGAGTCAGAGTGAAGATGCAGTGAACCTTGATTTATGTAACTCTCAATCAGGAACCGACAAAATGCTGCAGTTAAAGGGCAGAAATACATCCCAAGCTACCCTGGAAAGCTCTGCAAGCAATTTTAGTTGTGATGCTGTGCCCACTGTTATTGTTGTGATATGGATTCAGAGCCTGCACTGTCCCCTCAATGGGATTTGCCCACTGTGGGGGTGGCAGCAGAGGGGACAATGGGCACAGGGGCACTTGGGCACTGCTCTGTCCTGACTGCCCATCCCTCTGCTCCAGCACATCCTGTACTTGCTCATGGGCACAGAGCTGCAATGCAAGATGTCCAAAGAGCAAAAAAACTCTGCTTGGTATTCAATAGGTGGTTTTATTTCTTTTTCAATTTGTTTCTGAGCTGGAAGGATGGGCTGTACCAAAAATTGTGGTGAAGACCTAAAGGCAGGAATGGCTCCTTGTTTTATGGAGCCTGAGAGCAGCAAGGGTGGGAGAGGTGCTGTTAAAGGAGCTCCAATCAATAACTCTATTTACAAAGAAAGCTAAATCACTGTTCTTTGAGAGTGGTATCATGTATCATAATAAAAGGAATAACAGCCCAACATGAAGTCCCTTTGTAGACAGTTACTGGTGTGTCCTGGGAAAGTGGACGTGCTCATCCCGGGCTCCCACTAGAGGCTGGATTTTTCCTGCAGGAGCTGGGCTGTTACTGAGCTGAGTGATGTTAACAAGACATCCATGCACAGGTCACCAGCTCTTGTGCTGGATGAGAAGACAATCAGCCAGTTCTCCTCTGTTCTTCTCATATTTCAAGGGCCCTTGGCTCCTCGGGAGTGATCCAGGTTCTTTCACCCAGTTAACTCTGAACAGAGTGACTTCCCTGCTCCACTCAGGATGCAGCACTGGGATTGAGTGAACCTTTTTTTTTGTTTAGTGTTTTTGAGGTGCTGAAATTGGTGGGAAATGCAAAGAAAGCTCTTTGAAGTTTCTCTCTGAACCGGTTCTGACAGAGCACCCAGACATGGAGGGGAGTTTCCCTGACATCCTTGTGCCTGGCTGTGGAAATGAGTTCTCTTTAGGGCTTGAGCACTGAGGAAATGTCAGGAGGCCAAGACAGATAAAACAATTTAAGAAAATAATTCCAGCAGTTCGATGCTAGTTTGCATTTATGATGACATCGTGTCAAAATCTACTCTGAAAATTTATTAACTCACGGCTGAGCAAATGAATATTTTACAAGGCTTGCATTTAACACTTTTGTTTTTTAGAGGAGGATTTGTTGTTGTTGAATAGCAATGTTTCTTCTGGCTTGTTCCTGAAATGTTGGTGGCTCAAACCATTTCTTTGAAAAATGCAGCAAACAAACTCAGAGTTCATCTTCTTACTGGGAAAAATCCCCCAGTGGGTGTTGGAAAATTTATCTGTATAAGCTAATCAGTTAGGCATTGTGAATTTGGGAGATGATGATGGCAGTTTCATCACAATATAATTTTATGACTTTTTTTTATCTGAGGGATTATATGCTTGAGTAGCTGTCTTTGAAATACCTGTCACACAGAGCAGCCCCTGCACCTGTGACAGTTTGTTGTTCAGAGCCTTTGAGGAATATCAGCATGGATTTTTAGAAGCCAATTGAATAGCCAGCCCCCAGAGTACAGTGAAATAACTTCATTAGGCAGTCTAAGTAGTGCCATTGAGTTTGTTTTGTGTCTCTTATTAAATCAGCTCAGTTAGCTGTTTCTCTGGAATCCCTGTGGCTATTAAGTCCCATTCTAGAGCAGAACCAATCCTGGATTAGCAAGGCTGTGCTAATGAAGCTCCAGAGCTCCAAGGCAGAGATCTGTTGGGACAATCAGGTTCGTTTGGGTGGGTTTGCTGTCCTGGAGGGATGCAGGGAATTCCTGCTCCAGCTCTGACTCCTGGCACTGTGACCATCACTGCTGCCTGCACTGGGGGCCAGAAGAGATTTCTGAAATCATCCAGGTAATCATCCCCAGGAATGTCCTTTTAAACCCCAAAAACTCCTGGGTGAGCAACCCAGGGTCTCTCTGCTGGGTGGCTCTTCACCTCTGAGACACCTTCTGAGGACTCCTGGATGTGAATTGTAACCCAAATGTTGGGCACCTCACAGAGAGCTTTGGTTGCTGAGCCTGGTTTGAGGAGGGTGATGGGAAATGTGGGAAGGGGAGGGAGCACCTGGAGGGTCCCAGCTCAGATCAGTTAGTCAGGAGCTCCTCCAGCCCCTCTCCTGCATTGCAGGTGGTTTGTGCAGTGGGTGTGGGGATGCTGAAGGCTTGCTGATGGGTTTGGAATATTCAGAACATCCCTTTAATGAGGCAGTAATGTTAGAAAGCTTGGACCAGTTATTTCTTCCATTTTTCAGAGTAACTTTAAATTCTGTGTTTTTTAGGAAAGTGTTATAGAGTGAATTGAATTTCCTTTATTGAATGAAATAATTTTTTCCCTCGAAAACTAAATGTAACAAGAATTTAATAATTCATGAATTGAGCTTCAACATCTTTTAAATAATAGATGGACTGTCATGCCAAGTTCAGCTGCAAACTTACAGAGCATACGTTTTTATGTTTTTATTTGACATTTCGAGGAATTACAGAACTGCAAACATTTATTTTGTATTTTTGCTCATTGCAATATTTTATTCCTTTCAGGTTGATTTAAGAAATGAAAACAACACTTTAAAAAAAAGTGACTAGCTTCAGGTTCTGATGGGAAAAGAGAATAGAAGGGAAAGAAGCTGTAGGTACACATTCATAAATGATTCACTGGACTTTTGCCTGACAGATAGAGAGCTTTCATAATAACTTTGTTTATTATTTTTCTTATCAGTGGAATCAAATGTTAAATAGCTCTACTGGAAAGTGCTGTAAGGTTGACTAACAATTACACCTCTGTCACCTCTGCTGTCTTTGTCCTTTTCAAAATAATCAGGCTGGATTTATTTTATTGCTTCTTTCTCCCCACTCCATGAAACAGAAATGATTTTCAGATGTGGCGAGCTGCAGGAGCAGTCTGTCTTTCTGTGGTATTTTTGGAGATGAGGAGGATGGGGCAGCCTTCTGCTTAAAGCAATAGGAACCGAAAAGTGCTGCTGGCGTTGTGACTTCAGCTCTGCTGTGCCACACCCTGGGTGTGAGGGGTCCCAGGAGAGCTGGGGGTGACCCTGTCCCTGTGTCCCAGCTCTGTCTGTCCCTGTTTTCAGGAGCTGGGGGTGACCCTGTCCCTGTGTCCCAGCTCTGTCTGTCCCTGTTTTCAGGAGCTGACCCTGTCCCTGTCCCTGTGTCCCAGCTCTGTGCTGTCCCTGTTTTCAGGAGCTGACCCTGTCCCTGTGTCCCAGCTCTGTGCTGTCCCTGTTTTCAGGAGCTGACCCTGTCACTGTGTCCCAGCTCTGTCTGTCCCTGTTTTCAGGAGCTGACCCTGTCCCTGTCACTGTGTCCCAGCTCTGTCTGTCCCTGTTTTCAGGAGCTGACCCTGTCCCTGTGTCCCAGCTCATGTTGTCCCTGTTTTCAGGAGCTGACCCTGTCCCTGTGTCCCAGCTCTGTGTCCCTGTTTTCAGGAGCTGGAGGTGTCCCTGTCCCTGTGTCCCAGCTCTGTGCTGTCCCTGTTTTCAGGAGCTGACCCTGTCCCTGTGTCCCAGCTCTGTCTGTCCCTGTTTTCAGGGATCCAGGCAGCCCAGGCTGCCTCTTTGGGGTGCAGCTCTGTTTTTCCTCAGGACAAGGACAGTGTGTGACCAGGGGGTCTTTGAGGGATGGGGAGCTCTGCTCTGACCAGCTCTGAGCCCAGGGGTCAGGACATGGAGCTCTCAGGCAGCTCAAGCTCCTACACATTTTCAACAATTAGGAGGATTTTAAGTTGTCGGTGTTTAAGATTTCCCTGCTCTTCCCCATCCCCATCGGGCAGAACCCAGACTCAGGCTGTTAAACAACAGAGAATCTGCAGCTGGGGGTGATGCTGTAAATGTCCCAGGAGCTGCAATCCCAAAAAGAAACCCAGCCCTGTCACAGCACTTGTTATGAACACCCAAGGGCGCGTCCCAAACCCACTGCTGCTCCTGGCATTCGTGTCCCTGCTTGTAATATCAATTCCAGAGAGCAGCCGCTGCCTCTGAGGTGATGGATTGCCTCATCTGTCTTGGCAAGCCCTTTCTGAAGTCCAGAAAAACTCCTGCAGATTTCATGAATAGGTAGCCTGTTCTCTGTTGGTTTGGAAAGTTCTTCAAGTGCCAGAAGTGAAAAGAATATTTTCTTCTTTTATTCCCATGAAAGTGCATCTTCCGTTCCAGCTCCTCCTTCCTCTGTGCAATGGAACTTGAGGCTGGAGCTGGTGAAAATGAAAATATGTTATTTTTACAGGTATTTTTTAGTGTGTTGTATTGTGAGCAGGGCCCAGTTTGAGATTTGAAGATTCTGAAATAATGATGTAGCTCTGCTCCATTTCACCAAATGAGGAAACCGGGCAATGGTTTGAACAGATGCAGTTGCCCTTCTGTAGAGTTCTTTGTAAGAGACTTTAGATGTCTCCAGTAACAATTTGGGTTGATTATTTCAGCATTACTGTTTTAATTGTCCTGCTCTGCAGAATGAAGAAGCAGAGGGGGATGAAGTATTTAAGAACCTGCTGCAGATGATTTAAGTGGCAGCACTGTGCCTGTGCCTTTGTCTCTTACTATTTACAAACTACAAACTTCTCTTATTAGTCAAAGGGGAACAATCCATTTTCCAGGAATCATTATCTTTGCACCAGATATTGCAAGCGTTGAAAGAGAACATTGGCACTTACAGGGTATTAACAGGCAAAAATAATTCACAGCTTCTCTGTGATAAATGTTCCCACTTGTGAAATTACAGGGAATCTGTATTCAGTTCCAGCTTGTTCCACCCCAAGGAAATACTTTGGTAATTTGGGTGGTTACTTACAATAACTCATCAAGCTGATAATAGTGTTTATTGCACCATATGTTATCACTTAAGACTTGAACTGTAACTTTTACAATTCCATTCAAGGGGAATAGGTGAATATGGAAATCAGAGGAGCTTGGGGTTCCTTTCTTTTCTTTTCTTTTCGAATCCTGAGCCTATTTCTGGGAGTCTCCAAAAATGTAAAAGGATTAGGAGAAATCCTATTAGCTGCTTTCTGCACCAAGCTGGGCTGATCTCACATGGGTAGTTTTGTAGAGAAAGGACAGAAAAAGTGATTTTTAATTTTTTTTTTCTTTATTTGGAGCTAATAAATAAGGCTTTTCTCCATAAGTTGGAGCCCTGAGAGAGGAGCCAGCTCAGTTTAGTTTCCAGCTCCATCCCATCTTGGGCTGTTATTCCCTGGAGAACCTCATAGTTAGAGGGAAGCAGGCACAGTTTATCCTGGCTGGGTGTTTTCAAACAAATTCACCCAAATGTTCAGGTTTTCATTGATGGGCTTGTAGCATGATTATGACCAGGAGTATAATTTCCATCAAAGATTCCTTGAACAAAAAGCCATGCAAGTTGCTTATTACAAGGTGGTCATTTCTAGCACGTGTTGTTTGAGATGCTAATTGTGTTTATCTAGCATGAAACCATTTTATTCTTTGTAATACCATTTAAAGCTGTACCTCTGTGTGCACTTCTGATTAGGATTTTTTGGGTTTTTTTGGTTAAAAATCTGTTAAAATTAAAGTTTTTCTTCACTCAATCTTTTACTGAGCACCTTTTCACCCTTTCCTTTTCTCTTTGGGAACATTGCAAGCAACTCAATCCCAAGGGGAAGAGAGTGCTAATATTCAGTGGGGGAAGAAAATAATTTGAGCGTGATAGTACAATGGCAGGAACATTTTGATTAAAAATGCAAGAATATTCAATCATTCTATCTCATAGACCATATGTACATGAAAAGCCTATCTTCATTCTGATCATTTGGGTGCTCGTTCTCAACAGGATGATTGATTGGCAAGATTCCTATTTCTACACCTTTCATCTATCTTCAGTACTTTCATAAATGTTGAATTAAGCACTTTTTATGGAACTTATCATAAAATGGAGTGTTCATTGAAAGTGACTGTGACAAAGTGGATTCCCTTACTCTTGAACTTCAGCAGCAATATTGCACAATACATTTATTTCTGGCTGCTTAAAAGCACTGTTTTTTTTTTTTTTTTCCTTATGCATCTTTCACCCTGAGGAAATTATAGAGAGGGGAAGCCTGAAGGGCTTTTGAGAAGAGCAGAGTGTCTTGGAATGAGAATTTTGCTCTTTTTGCAGGGGCTTGGAAAGCAAGACCGTTGACTCTGTGAAGCTGACTTCTCTCTTTTGTTCTTAGCAATGTTTTGTTTTGGTCTGTGATTACCTTTTTGTGGAGGTAATACCTTGAAGCCTTTGTCTGGCTCGGATTATTTCATGTCCTTGGAACGGGTACAGCCTTCTGATTCAGGCAGAGTTTCTCTGATTAAAAGTAAATCATGTTCTATTAACTCTTGCCTTGCAGGTACCCTGTATCCACACAAACCAATTGCTGAATCAAGTTAATTTTTTCTGTTACTGGCATCAGATTTTGGGCTTTAGGAAGGGAAGATACTCTGAGGAGATTTGTAGCTGAACAGATCCACTGACAGCTTATTGCAGCTGACAAATTTCCTCTTGGGTGACCCTCATGAGTCTTCCCAAGTCAGAACTGGGTAGGATAAATTTCCCAATTCCCCTACAATGATGCAAATCCAGTCATGTTCAAATGCTCACTGGTTTTGGGCATTTTTTTCCTCTGGAGGTGTCAGAGCCACATCACATCTGCTGGTACTTCTGGTACTCTGATGTTCCATTACGTATCTTCCAAATTGGGTTTATGGTTTTCCCAGAAAAAAAAAAAAGAAAAAAGGAGATATAAACAGTTGATTTATGGGAACACATGGCATTTGCAGATGTGTCAGTGTCACTGCTTCCCCCAGTAACTGAATTAAATGGCTGGAAAAGGACAATCAAGGTGGCTGTCACATGCCATTGCATGGAAGTTAGCACAACATCTGCTTTGCCTGCTGTTTCAGGAATCACTGGTGCATGGCAGAGTCGGGAGGAGAATCTCGAGCACTTTTTTCCTTGTTGGTGCAGACCATGCATGGGAAATGTTTTGAGTTCTGCTGAGATGAGCCTTTTGTGAGTTTGTAACTGCAAGCTGATATTTTTACCCAGTTCAGCACTAAAGTTACAAGAAGCTCAGAAAAAGAGCATTTCTCTCTTTCCGTGCTCTCTCTTTTATCTTTCCAGCACCTTCCCAAGCCCCTGATGCTCTCACATCCCTCCCCTGGGCGTGCCTCCTTTCATGGCCCAATGAGGATATTTTATCCATACAGCCAATTAATTGTAGCTCTAATCACTGGCAGTGGTGGATGTTTTGCTGTTGCAATTTGGTATTTTCCCCCAGAACCATTAGAGGAGGATGTGATACAAACTGCTGGTTAAAAGCTCTGTGATTCATGGCCTTTCTGGAGGCAGGAGGGAAAACGAGCTGTTGGTAGCAGAACCTCCAGTTAGAAACATTTATGGGGCTTCCCTTGGGGGCTATGATGGGAGAGTAAAACTTTTACACTCTCAGATGCTTGTAAGCAATTCTCCATCTGGGACTTTAGATTGAAATAGCTCCATTATTCATTTGTACCCCAGAACTCCTTGGGTAATAATCTGCATCATCTTCTAGCTGTGAGTGGCCACAGCCACACGTGCTGCTGGGGGAAGCACAAATGAAATGCTGCTTGCTGGCCTGGAAACCACAAACTGTATTTCTTGCACTACCAGATGCTTCCTGCAGCATCTTGGGCAGTCTCTTGCTGATGAAATCACTTTAGATGCAATTAACTCTCTGCACACATCAGAAATATTTAAGTGACTTGTTATCGAGGTGATTTCTGTACCTGACTCTGGGATGTGACTCCAGGAACGTGACTGAGGTGGGTGGAAGGTGTCAAACCCCATTGCCCCTGCTCTGGAAGCACAGGTCTGAAATTAAATGATGTTGTAGAAGCAGGAGCACAATTCCCACCTCCGTTTTCCATGGTTATGCATGAACTGGTTTGTGAAGGCACTGGGTGTGTGCTTTTCCAGCCCACCCTGCTTTCAGCTGGAGGGGAGGCTCATGGAGAGCTTCAGGGCCAAATCATGCTACAAAAGATGGATAAAAATATCCCTGAAAGGGAGTTTATCATGTTGTATTCCATAGTTTGGGCAGCGATGCAGTGAAGGAATCAGCTCTGAGCATTTTTGGCTCCAGGAGCAGCAGAAACCCTGCTGGTAGTGACTGCATCCATTTAGCAGCATGGCTGGGCTCTGGGGATGAGGTGTCCCTGAATGTTCAGCTCTGGCTCTGACCTTGCAGGCTGGCTGGCTGTTTGCTCATTACCCAAAATTGGGTTAACCCAAAATTGGGTTAATAATCAATGGGCAGATCTATTGGAAAAAGCAGCAGTATTGGAAAAAGCAGTAGATCTATCCAGATCTACTGGAAAAAGCAGCAGAATTCAGCGTTGGGTTTGGCTGCTCTGATCACCCCGAGTTCCAGCCACAGGGTCAGGGGGCACAAGGTCCCCAAATTGTCAGTCAGGCCAAGGGGACATCAGAGAGCCACATCCAGGCCTGGTGGGGAAGAGCTGGTGACTCCAACAAAGCCACCGAGGAGCCCAGGGGGTTCAGCAAAAGGAGTTTTGGGAGAATTAATTGCGCTCATCTTATCAGTGCCACAATTTCTGGTTTTCTGAGGGCACTGCCAGTGACTGCACAGAATGTCTGTCACAGCAAGGGCCTCTGGATTATTCACAAGTGACTCGAGTTTGCAATCCTAGAATATGAGTGTTTCCCCACCTAAATCCTGCCTCTCATGGAGCCTTTCCTGGCTATCAGAAGCTGCTGCTGCTCATCAGTCCCTGGGTGATATCCAGGGGTTTCTCCAGCTCCCCCAAACACAGCACACCTTGCTGCAGGCTCCCAAATCCTGCCCAATTCCATGTCCCTGCCCGTGGCAGGGGGTTGGAATGAGATGATCCTGAAGGTCCCTTCCAACCCAAGCCACCCTGGGATTCTGTTTATTCCACTGAGCTGGAGAGGGTCCTTAAATGCACCAAAAAATAGAAGAAATTTTGTGTGTTGAACAGTTGGTTTACTCCACAAATACTGGCTCAACTGGAATTTTTACTTACCTCGTGGTTGAGGAGGCATCTCTGAACCTGTTAGCGTAGGAGCTGAAATTAATTTGTGAGTTTATCTTTTAATGAGTTTAGTGCAGCAACATCAAATAATTTTTCTCACAATTTAGCTCAGCATTGATTCCTCATTTAGTTAAAATTCAAAATCTTACAGGCTACACAAGAAATTAGGTTCTTAATGACTGTTTTATTCAATTATTACAGAGATACTCGTCCTATCACAATTAATGTTCCATTGTGAAATTGGTTTGAGAGGGACTGTAAAATGTTACTTTTCTCCCCAATATCCTCATGAATAATATCCTCCCGTGACAATTTCATGAAGATTTCAACCACAGTGGATCTTCTTTCTGTGGTTCTGTTTCAGAATTTTAACCTAGATATTACTAAAATGTAGTTTAAATTGCAATTTAAAAGATTTTTGTCTCAAAAAAGATTGTTTCTTACCAAGATTTTAGCACTTTTTGGAAAAAATTAATTTGAAATAAACTCTTCAGTGCTGCTTGGCTCAGGAAAAAAATCTCCCAATTCTTTATTTCTCAAGTAGCACTAACAGAAACTTAATGGTTCTTGTGATCTTTTTGTTGATAGACTTATGTACATGTCCTGATTCCTTTAAAGTAAAATTCTAAGAACTACTTTATGTCCTAGACTGGTCAAATGTCTTATGGAATTTAATCTTTTGATATATGTGCCTTAATCTGTTTCAGAGCAAGTGTTTCTGATTTCTTATTGGTTATAAAATGGAACTTGAAAATGGGTTGAGTTTTGTTTATTCTCTAGCACATTTTTTTCTGTCTTCTAAAATTTAAGAAAGAATTATCCAGATTGGGGTTGCTAAAGAGACTCAAGTGGCTGATGCGTTGACTCGAGTGCCATCCCAGGGTTTTTAAAAGCTCCCACAATTGCAGGTAGCAGCGTTGGTTCATTGTGCTCTGGCCCCATGCAATGAGCCAGGCTTTTTCAATGGAGAGCCCCCTGATTTCATACATTTATTTCCCTGATTTCATACATTCCTGCTGGGGAGTGCTACCTTGGCCACCAAGGTGGCTGTGATAGGCCTGCCTGTGTGGGAGTGGAGATAACAAAACTTTTCTTTTAAAACTTTAATTACATGGTAATTAATATTAAAGACTGCATGCAATTATCCCATCCCTATTTCAGAAGAAATTAATATTCATTGTTGAAAAGATTTTAGGAATAGAATGGTAAAAATTGGCCTTTTTTTGCCTTTTTTTTTTTTTTTTTTCTGTACCATTTGCAGAATTTGGTTCATGCACAGCTTTCTTCTTCCTGCCTGATTTTATTTTGCATGGAAGTTGAGTGATCCTATCCATCTCTTCCTCTGCTATTTCTTTGCCATGCAGCACAGGTATCCCTTTGAAGGCAAGGATAATGCAGGAGTTTGCTGCTGCCTGCAAATACCCAGCAGAAATGCACATACATATTTGATTATGTATTTCTTCCCATCTCTACAGGGCAAAATAAAGGCAATAAATGTCAGGTCTGCAAGAAGGCAGTGTTCTGTTTTAAGAGGAGGCATTGGATTGCTTCTCTGGACGAGCTGTGGCACAGGGAAAAGGTGGGGAAGTGGTGGGAATGGCTGTGGAAGTGAAAAACACCTCCAGAGTAAACAATGAGCATCTGACAGATGTGATCACCAGGGGAAAGTCATGATTCTTTTAGCGGCAGCGGTTCTTGGTGGTTTATACTGATTTCCCAAATCTCAACACAGAAACACCACCTGCATTTTGTGGCTGCTGGGGTTGCTCCATGGGCCTTTCATCCCTGTAGTTTGCTTTGGGTGCCCTGGCAGAGCCCTGCTGCAGCTCTTTGTTTAGATTTGTGTTGTTTCTGTGCTGCTCTGGGTAAATCAGCTTAGTAGGAGTTCACTCTTCGGGACCCAGAGCTCTCAGGCTGGCAGAAGAGTTTAAATATGAGGCCTGAAATTAATCTGAGTGCTCTGCTCTGCATCCTGTGAAGAGTAATAAGATGCTTATAGATTTGCCAGCACCAAACATGGTACACAACAATACAATAATCAATATGTGCTGTAGGAATACCAACTCTTTAATTTACTGCTTATTACATTGAATTGGATTACAGCCTGCTTTGTCTTTTCCTTTGCTTTAGTGCAATAACCTTTAAACCCTGGCTTATTTGTTCAAAACAAACCCAAATCTCCCTTTCTCTATTTTTTCCCCCTTCAGTAACCTGCTTTACTTTACAGACACTTCCCATTTCTAGTCTGATTTCTAGTCTCTTTGCTGGCATTTATCTGCTTGCAAATGGATTTATCGTGGAGTAATCCCAGTTTTGAACAAAATGTGCTTTGCTGTCTCAAAACCCCGGGCTCTGCTCTGTTTGCTGTGCTCCCAATTACGTTGGGTGAGTCAATGAGAGCCTTTTCCAGAGCATCATCCAAGGAGGGTGTGCAGAAGGAAATTCTCATGGCTGCTCTGGAGCTGGTGCTGGACAAGGGCTCACTGCCCACAGAGGTTGGGAAACACAGGGAGGATGGGCAGCAGATTCCTTTATTCTTCCTGCCTCTTTTCCATGGGACTATTCCATGTCTGGAATGCTGCAGTGAAAGATTTCTGAAAAGAAGGGGGAAATGCAATAGCTAAAGCAGACCAGGGTCACCATGATGCCGTCACCACTGTGGCAGCACATAAAATGGTGTTTACTTTCTGTGCTCCCATTCAGAAAGGGGAAAATGCTTTAAATACAGTAATAAACCACCAATAAAATGGGTTTTTATATGTGTGGTAGGGAGTTCTGTGGTCGGTATGCTCTGGCAAAGGAAAGGGGATGGGGATTACTGGAGTGGGAGTGCCAGGGCTGCCCTTTTCAGCTGTAACCTCATCTTAGTTTAGCTTGACCCCAGAAAGTCGCTATGATGAATTTGCATTTTTGTCATGGCTCTGTTCCATGACACATCTGCAAGTCCTGCCTTGTGTTTCTGTGCTGGAAAATGTTTCAGGTCCCTGTGATCAGTGCAGGGCTTGCACCCAGTCCCTGCCCCAGTGGAAAAAAGTTCTGCTGATTTCACTGCATGGTGCATTGAACAAATATTATTCTGTAGGAACTTAAATTCTCCTTTCACGTTTAACTGTGACCTTCTTCAGCCTCAGGATCCATCACTATTCACAGAGATGAAAGTGTCCCACCTCCACACAACATCCTTCCCCATGCAGTTGTTGATATTTACACTACAAATTGCTGTAACAACTGAATTACTGTAAACAGGAGGAAGCAGATAAGAAAGCTGCCAGCCATTTATTCAGACACTGGTCAAAGAAACTGCATTTTATCCCAGGATAACTGCAAAAGTAATTCCATCCTGATAGCTCTGATACTGCAGATATTTCTGTTGGAGGGTTTAGAGTGAGGGACAGAGATAAACTCAACTGTAATCTTCAAATTTAACAAAAAACCAAAAAAAAACCCAAAAAAACCAAAAAAACCCCAACAAACAAATGAAAAAATCCCTCAAAAACCAAGACCCTCAGGAGAATCTCTACTTATTTTTGGTTTTAGCAAACCTGGACTAATATTTGTCTTTCTCTTCTACGTGCAGGATGAGCCCCATATGTCTGCTGCAGTTTGAGGGGTAATTTTGGGATGCAGGTATTACACATTGAGGTGTGTGAGGATGTTCCTGAACTCTCTTTGGGAGGTGTAGAGAATTCCTGGCAGAGGCTTCATCATGCAGCAAACTTACTCAGCTCTGCTGCCTGGCTTGATTTAGCATTCAGAGAGGGAACAAGCATTTAAAATTTTGAAAAGTCCAAGAGAAATTGCTTAGGCTTCATTTTTTACACTGTCTTGACAAGGATGTTGAGAGGACTTTCACCACATGAAAGACAGCGCAGAGAAATTTGAAACCAATGGGAGAACCCCACACTAATCTAGGGCCAGCAAGATCACAACATGTTTAAGGAAAGACAAATGTGCAGTAAGCAGAGCTGAATTTGGGCCTGTTCATTGGGAATGAAGGCAGTAAAACCCAATTCATGTCTGGCTCTGCCCTGGAGGGCTGTGGGTTCTGGTTCCTGAGCAGACTCATTTCCCAGCACGCTCATTTTCCATAGCATGGGGAGCCCTTGCCATGTGGAGGGATGCAAGGCAGGTGTGTCCAGGGGGGGTTTGGGCCTCCTGCAGAGCAGTGATCAATAATCTGGAGCTCTTTTGCCTCGTGCCAGGATCTGCTGCTGCAGGAAATGTTGGGTTGGTATCACAGCTCCAGGCAGTGCAGTCCCTGCAGATGGTTCAGGGTGCCTTTACATCAGATGGGGGTGACCCTGCCTTGGAAGGGTTTGTTTTTAGTGGGATCTGGGGACTGACCAAACCCTCAGGTGTGACAGTGTTCACAGGGGTTCTTGGATGGGGGAAGAGATGAGGATCTGACTCCATGTTTCAGAAGGCTGATTTATTATTTTATGATATATATTATATTAAAACTATACTAAAAGAATAGAAGAAAAGGTTTCATCAGAAGGCTGGCTAAGAATAGAATAGCAAAGAATGATAACAAAGGTTTGTGGCTCAGACTCTCTGTCCAAGCCAGCTGACTGTGATTGGCCATTAATTACAAACAAGCACATGAGCCAATCCCAGATGCACCTGTTGCATCCCACAGCAGCAGATAACCATTGTTTACATTTTGTTCCTGAGGCCTTTCAGCTTCTCAGGAGGAACAATCCTAAGGAAAGGATTTTCATAAAAGATGTCTGTGACACTTAGGGGTCTGACCAAACCCTCAGTGAAACGTGGTGCTGTCCGTGGAGGAGCTCTGTGGCTCTGGAGCAGGGAAGGTGCCCAGTGACAGCCATTGCAGAGAGCAGCTGGTGGCCTCAGGGAGCCCCCAGGGCCACTTCTCTCCTGCTGCTCCTTGCCCAGGCTGGGCTGTGCCCCTGCACTGTCTGAGAGCTTTCCAACAGTCCCAGCCAAAAATCCTGTGCGAATGCCAGCCCAATGAGAGCACACAATGAGCTGGAAGATGTGATGGCTTGGATGACATTGTGCTCCTGAAGTCAGAGGAGAGATGGGAGGAGAGGATGCTTCTGGCATCTCCTCACAGAAGCCACCCCTGCCAGCCAGCCAGACTTAAATAGTTCTGGAAAATCTCACTGCTCTCTAGTGCAGGAGGAGAAGCCAGATGAGGGGATGGAAGGATCTGCCAATAAAGTGGCAGGTGGGGCAATAAAGAAGAGGGGATGAGGTCAGAGTGCTGGTCCAGGGCCTGGAGAATTACCTGATGAAGAGAGAAACTAATATTTCATCACTATTCACCACCATTATGGCAGCATGAAAAGGCAAAGAAAGGAGTGGGGAGCAGTGGGCTGGGCCACCAAATGTTCCTTTAGTGGTGCTGTGGGTTTGCTCTGATGGATCTGCCTTGCGTCTCACCCAGAGAGAGGAGCTGGCTAACGATGAGCTCTGCAGATGGATCCCTGCTGGCACAGAAACCCTTCCACAGCCAGTGCACAGGTGTTTGGTTTTGTTTTTGTTAACGAGCCAGTCGCAGGCAGATTCAGGGAAAATGGACCCCAGCTCCTGTGGAGAGACAGAGTTTCTGTGGCTGCCTGCAGTCCAACCCCACCATATGTTCATGGTCCTGGATCAGGCACCAGCCCTGCCCTGCTGGGGGAGAGGGATGGTGTCACAGATATATTTTCATGTAAAATCCTTTCCTTAGGATTCTTTCTTCCTGAGAAGCTGTGAGGCCTCAGGGACAAAATGTAAACAATGATTATCTGCTGCTGTGGAATGCATCAGGTGGATTTTTGATTGGCCCATCTTGGATGTTTATAATTAATGGGCAATCAAGTCCCAGCTGTCTTGGACAGAGTCCAAGACAACTACCTTTTGTTATCATTCTTGCCTTTCTATTCTTAGCTTAGCCAGCCTTCTGAGATGAAACCTTGTCTTCTATTCTTTTAGTGTAGTTTTAATGTAATATATATCATAAAATAATAAATCAAGCCTTCTGAAATATGGAATCAAATCCTCATCTCTTCCCTCATCCAAAGACCCCTGTGAACACCATCACAGGATGGAGCCTCCCTGTCCTGTTGGGCTGTGCTGAGCTCAGCCAGTGCCTCTGATTGTTTGTCTTGTCACAGACTCCTGTGGCTCCTTGTTGTTGCTTGTATCCCTTCCAGAAAACCCTTCACAGCAGATGTTGGCTAATGCAGCAAGTGCTGGAGAAATGCTTGTGAAAAGTAGATTTCAAGGGTTTTTTTTATATATAAATGTACAGCAGGTGCAGTTATTCAATGTGAGGATTAAGTAAAGAAGTTGGTAGAGTTGGCAGAGTCTTCAGGTCTATTTAAAATTAACTGTGAATTTTCTCTAAGAAAATGAGGGAATCAACAGTCTGCACACAAACCTAACAGAGGAAATGCAAGGAATGTCCTGATGCACAATGGGGGAAACATGTAGGTGCTCCACTGGATCAAGAATATATAAAGTCAGAAATATTTGCTGAAACTACTCATGAGACTTTAGGAGGGATATTGGTAAAAATTCTTGTGCCTTTTGAGCTCAGTTTGTGAGGAGAATGGGAAAACAAAGTGAAACATAATAGGAAATGAGTAGCAGGTAAAATGTCCTCTCCCATACCTATGGATGCTTGCTGGTAGACTTGGTTAAAATTATCACAGGTAATACTCAGTAAAACTACACTGAATTTTCCCAAACATAATCCAGATCATTCTGAACTGCATGTTCTCTTTACAGGAACCTTTTTTTATCACAGCATCTTATTTATTGCTGGAGAGAAGACAGGAAGCTGTCCTTGTTACTCACCCTGCTCTTCTCAGGTTCTCTTTTCTTCTTCTTCTCCCTCCACGCCTCCCCCTTTTCCTTTTCTTTTTAATTTTAGTTCTCTGCCCTTTAGGAGGAAAGGCTCTTTCTTGGTCAGTTTGTCACAACTGGAAGTGAAACCATGGCAATACCTTTTATCTGCAGTGTTACAGAGACTGTTTCAGAGTTGATGGGAGTCACTCCTTGCTTTTCTTGTTATCTCCCATCCCTGCCTGATTTAGAATGCAGCTAATGCCTCTCCCCGGGCTGCTGACTCACTATTAAAGTACATGCTAAACCCCACACATGCAGTTTGAGTCACAGGGGAATATATTGTCAGAAAATAGTGCTTTGATTCTTTCCTTTGCTGGTGTAAACAGGGTGAACAAATAAATCTGGGTACTTTGAAGTCACACAGTGCTCCAGGGAGAAGGGAGAGGGGATGCAGTAACAAGTCTGGGCAAACTCTTTTAAGAATGACCAAAATAACACGCTCTAAGAAATTCAGAATTCAACAGTTCTTCAATTCAGACTTTTAACTTGCTACCATCATTTTATCTTGGATCATCACAGTTTATTGTGAAAATATTGTGGTGTGGCAGTCAAGGGATGTGTGGTCTGTGTTAATCATATTTATGATCATGTTGTGAACTAATACCTTAAATTTTTATGGCACAAAGTGGCATTTATGAATAATTCATTGATGCTATGGTAAACTGAACTGTAGCAATTCCTTCACATGGGTTATTTGGAAGAGCTATTGACAGTAAGGAAAACAGGCACTTGAAATCCTTGTGAAAACTCGCTGGAAGTGTTGGAATGGATGTGCAGGCTGTGCCTGGGCTGACCTGGGGCCAGCAATGGCTGGAATAGGGACAGGGCTTTCCCAAGCACTGGTGCCACTCAGGATCGGGGGGAAAACTGAGCTTATTTTCTCTCTTTTCCCTATAACACTAATTTTCAGCGAGCCTGCTGGCAGGAGCTTGCCTTGCCCACTCTCTGCACTGCATCTGCTGCAAACCCTGCACGGGCAGGGGCAGCACAGGGTGCCAGGGGAGGGAAGCTCTGCTGGAAATCCTTATTTCCCTGCATGGGAGCATAGCCAGGCTCCTGCCAGCCCAGCAGATAAACCCTGGAAGGCAGAGCAGGGGCTGCCACCCTGCATTTCCCTGCCACAGCTCCAGAGGTGGCTCCCAGCAAAGACATTGATTTCCCCCATGCTGAAACCCTCCCAGCCCTGCCCCAGTGTTTTCCCTCTGCTTGACAGTTGTTTCCTTTATTGTGTGGCTGCTCAGGAGGGAGCTGTTTCATAGGGACTTCAAACGTGCTCCTTGTAAAATCCGCAGCCTCTCCCCCGTGCAGCAGATCGGGCGTTTTATTCCTCTCGCCGGTTCGTTTTTCCTAAACTAAGCACTTTGCTTCAAAAGGGTGTCCTTGTAAATCTTTGTCCTTTTAAATCCAAAGGTCAATGATACTTTCTATATGCAAATTCAGTTGTTAAATGTATTGCACATTACTACTCCTGGCAGATGGGGGGAAACTGCAAATTTATCATGGTGATGGCTTCAGGAACAAAGTAAGTAATTATAGACACAGTATGACAACTCACAACAGTGTCTTTTATTCTCTAGTGTTCTCAGTGGCCTCTCAAATGAAAGAAGAGAATTGGAAGGTTACCTTAGCTATGTGCTTGAATCCAGGACTGTATTACCTGAAACTGCAGTGTATTGCCTTTATTATTACCCATTAGAATGCAATTTAACTTCTGGCCCCTTAATAAAACCCTTCCCACAGATGCATTAATAAACAGAAGTTTATTTGGTGCTCAACTTTGCTTTTGTTTCTTGTGCAGCATAAGGAGTTCTAGGCAGTTGGAAGGAGAATATTCTGCTGAGAGGTTTTTTTTTTCCTAGTTATGTTTTATATTTGGATAATCCAAATTTGGATATCCAGGCTAATACTCAAAAAATATGAGATATATTATAGAGTGGCTGCTTTGTTTTTATGATGGTGATGGTGGCCATGAGTTCTGTGTGGTCTTAACTCAGGTGTCACCAGAAGTGAAGAAGAAACCAGAAATCCAAACATGCAGGTGGCTGTAGGGGCAGGGAAATGCAGGCTTGTGATCCTCTTGGTACTGGTGGGATTTTGGAAGAGCTGCTCCCCATTTCTGAGGGGACAGAGAGGGGCAGCAGAGCCAAACTGCCCCTTGGGACTGTGTGTACCTGCCTGGCCAGACAGGAACCCCTGGAACCGATGGGATGGGATGGGATGGGATGGGATGGGATGGGATGGGATGGGCTGTGAGCTCCCCTGGAGCCAGCAGCAGATGCCTGGGGGCCGATCATGTTCCCACATGTCCCATCTGCACCCTCTCAGCTCAGATTTAAGCTTTGTCTATCCTGATAAACTCAACCATATTTCCTTACCAGCTTGCTGTCAGTTGCTATATATTGATCCTGAGTGAGTGCAGTGATCTGCACTCCAAATGACTAATTAAATATGCCATAAATCTGCAAGAGAGTGAGTGCTTCAAGCACCAGAACTCCTTTTTTGTGTAATAAAAAAAAATCTCGTTAAAAAATCATGTTCTAACCACAAGTGATTAAAACCTAGTTTGAAGTTATTTTACCAGAGACAGAACTGTGTAAACTGTTGAACAGTGATGTTTGCAGAGCTGCAGACATTGCACAGAAGTTCAGAGGTCAAAAGTTCAGTGGATAATATCCATAAACAGCAAAAAGAAAAAGATGTAATCAGGCTAACACCTTGTGCACCCCAGATGTTTTTGGAAAATCAAATTAATTCCCTTGGCACTGATTCTTTTGGATACACCAGTTTGTGATTTCTTGGATGTAGATGTACAGCCCAATCCAAACAGGATTTTTTGGCCATAAACACCTGTGGGTGCTGTGTTACCTTGTGCTGACAAGTGGGAAATCTCAATGTGCCGTGCCTGTCCTGGCACAGGGAATTTGGGTGTTTCAGCTCCTCTCCTGGAAGGAGGCTCTGATAACAGAAGATTAACCCTGCACCAGTTTAATTCTCACTGGCAAGCAAAATGCCCTGTCCCTCCCATACAGAGGGAAGGATTTGCAGGGGAATAAACTGATATTTGATGGCTGCAGGTTGCCAAACTCCACTGCAAGGCCAGAGATTCCTTTAGAGCTGATCTAGGGCTGATTTATTGCTGAGGTGAGGTGCATGGTCTGTGTCTTGTGTCTGCAGTGAGAGTTTTCTTAAAAAAACCCAAAATACTGCTCTCATCCCATGGTTAGCTTGGGTTCTCCTCGTCCTTTTCCTCCTCCTGACCTCTGGCAGCAGAGCAATGTTTGTTTGACTGAAATAAATTCCAGTTCTTGTGCTTAAACAGATGCTCTTACAGGGCTGAGTGATCCCTGTCCCTTCCATTTGCATATCCATCTATAAAATGATTCTAATAATTCTACAACTCTTTGAACATTGCTGTAAATCAGCAGAAACATTTAGGTGAACAAAATGTGTGTTTATAAGGAAGAATTTAATAACCTTTAAACAACTTTGTTGATAAGAAAATGGTTAAAAATTGAAATTCACTGATTCTATGATAGTGCAGGCCTGGAAGAACTAGTATATAGAAAAAATTATTAAAGTTTTTTAACAGCAATGTAACTGCAGCAGAATTTTAGTCAAAACCAGTTGGCTTCAGTTTGCAGTGGGTGTTGTGGGCTCTGCAGGCAGTTCTCAGCAAATGCATTCAGAAATGAATTTAAATAGTACAGGTAAATGAATTCTAAAAAATATAATAAATTTACAGGAAATAATATAAATTATGCAAAATATGCATTTGTAAGTATGTGGCAAACACAGATTTATGAGATAAAGAATTTAAGCAGTATGAATACATATTTATCTTCTGGGGTTTTTTTAATCTTTGAGAAAATCCCTGCTATTCTGATGAAGTTTTGACCATTCCATTCCCTTCATTACACTGTGGTAATTTTATCCAGTTTAAATGGCAGGAGAGTTGAGACCAAAATATTTCTGCTGTGATATCAATTGTTAAGATCAGTGATGTTTTTGCTCTCCTCATTTGGCTTGGGCCATTTCTGTCTTTTCAGTGACATTTCAGGGCCCATTTCAGTTGATCAAAAACGTGGAATTCCCGGTGACTGACACATTTTTGTTCCAAAATGCCACAGCTTCAATGAGGGAGTTGGCTGAGTATCGATCACAGGATCGGGATTTCTAAAGCCAAACGCATTCCCAGAAATATTCACTGCATCACAGAGACTCCAGGGGTGCAGGGTGTGGATGTCAGCACTGCTAAATAAAAGTGTCATGCCATGGAAAATGCCCTACAAATACAGAATTGTAGAACCCCAGAGTTAAGGCTGGGCTTCTATAACATTAAGTCCCACCATGACCCCAGTGCTCACCACTAAGCCACGTCCCCAAGTGCCACATCCTCTCATTTTTTGATCATTTCCAGAAATTGTGACTCCACAACTGCCCTGGGCAGCTGTTCCAATGCTTGAACACACTTTTAGTGGAGCAATTTCCCCAAATATCCAACCTAAACCTCCCTGGCACAACCTGGGGCCACTTTTCTCTCATCCTGGCAATTATTAACTGGGAGAAGAGCCCAGCCCCCAGAATTTGAAGTTTTGGCTGTTTTGGGGGTTTAGAGGTTGCAGAGCTGTGAACAGGCACTCTTTTCCTGCTTGGAATTCCTTTGGCAAGAGAAATAATGGTGGAAGGCAGTGTCACATTTTCAAAAGTGAAATTCAGATGCAGCACAGCTACAGTGGCTTTGATTTGAATCACAAAGATTGTGAGATGAAAACAGCTTTGAAGTTTCAGGGAAATGTTAAAATTTGCTCTCCTGTTTCTCCACCAGCGTGACTTTGTCTGGATGTCCAGACTTAAAAGCTGTTATTGACACACACAAATCTCCTTTCAAGTGGGTGATCAGCACCGGGGCTGAGCTCTTCTGCTAAGCAGATTGGAATACAGCTCTTAAAAAATGACCACACATGAAAGGCTGTTTTCCCCCTTCAAGCCCATCCTGAACAAAGTGAAGCTGTTCCATCTCATAAAGACAGATGATTGACATTATATAGTGCATGAAATTTTCCTTTTCAGAATCATGACATTTTTTAATAAAAGTGGAGATAATGCTGGGAGCTAGTAATTACACTATATCCACCCCCAACAAAAAAAGATCCATTGGGGGAAGAAATGAAACAATATGTCTTTACAGAGAATGCAATTAAATAAAGCCAGATTAGAGGAAGCACTGAGGGTAAGCGACATGCCTTATTATCTCCAATGTGTAAATTTAATTTTCTTTTTTCCTCATAATTCTTCTTTCCCCAGCATTTTTTCCCTCACTCCATGGAGATCAACTTGCAACAGCTTCATTTTCCTATTGATCTATTTAATATTTTTCCATTGTGCATAAGAAAACACCAAACAGGATTTGCTATCAATGCCTGAGCAGCCTTTCTGTCTCAGAAAAGAAAGAGATAATATTGTTGCAAAAATGTTCTCCCTGGGGTAGGTGATGACATTAACATTTTTGTTAGGGAAGGAGTGGCTCAAAATTAAATCTTGAAATTACCAGTATTTATCAGAGCCACTCACAGGAGTGAAGGGGAAAGGTGAAATGGCTGAGTAAATATCATCTTCTCTGCATCTCTAAAGGCAATGCTAAAAAGGCATTAAAATAAGGGTAGAAAGAGTCCCCTCAGGAATATTTATCAGAGGTGCTTCATCTCGATGACAAATCTAAGACAAGACATGCATGGCAATATCTGTTGATGTGAAGAGCTTGTTAAGAGCAGGTTTGGTTTTCTAAAAGTGAGATTTTTGTCCCCGGGACAAAGAAAAACTGGTTTTGTAAAGACAAGGATGTTTTGTAGATTAGTTCTGCACAACTGGACAAGGAAAGGAGTGGCACCATCTGCTAAACAAACCACTTGGAGGTTAGAATTCTGTGAGTGCCTTTCCTTGGTAAAAAGGAACTTGTGAGCAAATATTGTTTGTGTAAGTGGGGGTGTGTAAGGAATTATGGTCACACCCGGTTGTAGGAAGGTTGGAAGATTCTGTCCCGTTTTATTCAAAGATCTGCATGTGTGTTATCTTTATTGAGCTCTTACAAACACAAATAAGACCTTGACTATAAGCACTTGTAATTTAAAAATGATCAGTGGATCAAAACTCACTGTTGCTGAAAGAATGAAATATTTTGAATGATGAGTCCCTCTGAGACTGTGGCAACCTGAGCGTGGGCAATTTGTGAAAGGGGAAATCACTGGCTGTGATCTCCTCCCTGACTGGTATTTGATATTATTGTCCTTGAAGAAGGTGCTGCCCTGAAGCAGTGATGATGAAAGGCGATGACTTCTTGCCATTAACTCCTGGTATCATAAAATATCTGAGTTCATTGCCATGGAGTCGATAATGGCAGCAAAACAACACCAATTTCATGTGCTCCAGCTGCACAAGGTGCATTTCCCTGCGGTTCAGCTGGTGCAGGAATTGTTTGGGTGCAGGGAGTTGTGCTAATTAAGGATGCTGCACACTGAGGAGTGCTGGCTGTGAACCTGGGCCTGGAGAGGAGCAGACAAGACTTTATAAATGAGATTCGTTTAGGCAGCATGTCATCAAATGACCTGATAAGTAGGGCCTCATCTGGGTAATGATTAGGTTTTATGTACTATTACAAGGATTGATTTCCTAGAAAGGCAATGAGAAAAAAAAAGAAAAAAAAAAAAAAAAAAGAAAACCAAAAAAACATATCTACAGCAGATTTTATCTGGCTGAGCAAATTACCTGACAAGACAGGCAGACCCAAACCAGAATTTAATTCCCGAAAGGGCAAGATTTTGCCACCTTATCCAAAATGCTCTGTGTTCTATATTGTGGATCAGTACACTTATTTTGAATAAGTTATTTTGAGAGGAAAATAATATCAGTTTCCACAGAAGTATCTGACTGCCTTCAGTGCCCAGCTAAAGGAATTTCTTACACACTGGGACAAGTGTGGAAATGGTCTTGGAGAGGCTTTATTGGAGGTTTTTAGAATGTAATCTTGTGCTTGTGAAACTCAAAGGCAAAAATTTCACTGAAAGTAATTCTTTATGAAGTGGTGATTTTTTACTGAAGTGGTGTGGGCCTTCACTTACAGCCTCAGGAAGGTTTCCATGAAGGTGTTAATTGAGTGTTATCATAATTCAGGTATTTGGGAAGTAGAAATTTATTTCGGTGTAGGAGAGCCACAGAGTTGTAACTAGTCTGCTTTCATTTTCTTTAACTCCATAACAGAATAAGCAGAAATTTCCCTGGGCTTTTTTTTGGTTGGTTTTAATTTTTATTCTAGAGCCAGAGAAAAACAGGCACTGTTTGCTTTAAATTGACTTAGACAAAATTTATCAACTTTTTCCTTTCATGCTGGCCCCTCCATTACCAAAAAAATACTAAAATATTAGTGTAAAAAAGAGCTGAGTGAGAATCAACTACTCTCTGCACTTGAGATTAGTAAAATTAAAAGAAAACGCCCATAGATTTTCATTCCGCTCAAATTAGAGCAAAATGGGACATCCTTCAGATCCCACTCTTTAATGGGTGTTAATGGAAGGCTGGACCTTGGTTTTGCCTTCAGGAATCCTGAAGAAAAATTTCAGTTCGAAATAAATGTGAATCCCATGCAGAAAACCCCATATAACCCACTACAAATATTCAACTGGTTGCTGCATGGCTGCTCTCTGATCCAAAAATAAGGAGTATTTCATTGAGCCAGCTCCTGGAAGCCCAGAGTTTCTTTTTACTTTGTTTTATTTTGGAAGATATGCATACATGAGCTCTGGGGTTTGTAGATTTATGGCTGGGCTTGGCAGAATCACACAAGGCATTATTTCAGCAGTGGAGACGTTGTGATGAATCATATTCCTAAAAACTTCTGGGCATTCTCTGGAAAGCAAAAGCCAGATCTGAGCCTGGGGGTTGTCTTTCAATGCATCCATGTAAATAAGGGGTTTAGAAATGAAATCTTACTCCTGAATTATTCGTGTGGGGTAGGGGACTTTCATTTCCACTGCTGCTGACCTCTCCATCTTGGTCTCCTATTGGGTAATAATTAGCATGGACTCTATGATTCACAGAAGGCTGATCAATATATTCTTATTAAAAACTTATTGCTCTTTTATAGACCGCTATGATAGAGTTGTACTTGACTGGTCCTTTAATTAAAACACCATCACCATTGGTTAATGAAAAACCACCCTTTGGTAAACAAATCTCCATAACACATTCCACATGTTCACAACATCAGGTGTAGCAAGTTAATATAAGAATTGTTTCTCATTCGTTTCTCTGATCTCCTCCCAGCCTTTCCCAGGATGATGCCTGGGAAACTTATCTGTTTCTCTCTGTCTCCCTCTTAAATTTCTCTGTTTTTTCCTCTAAATTTACCCAAATAACAGGACTGTTTGTGAGCAGGGTGATTCCCTCCCCATTTCCCACACCAGATCATCCCCTCCGTAACCGGAGTTCATCACAACCAGCCGAGCTCTGTGACACGTTTTATTTTTATGTGTATTATTTATATGACACATTTTATGGTCCTGGGCATCCCCCCTGGAGGCAGAGGGATTTCCCATCACAGGCAGGGATTCCTGAGCAGTCCTATGGGATTTTCCTGGCTGCTGGGGCTGCAGGATGTGCTGACACAGAAGGGAGCTCCCTGTTGTGAGTGCTGTCCCTCAGCTGTGGTGTTGATTAAATCCCTCCCAGGGAGGGAACCCTGAGGGATGAGCACAGGATTGTGCTGTAGAGGTTTAAACTTGGTGACTGGGAATGGAGGAAAAGGGGGAGCAAAGTTTTAGGCTTGAAAATCATTGTGGTTTGGTTATTTTAATTTTTCTTTTATTCTAACCCATCATTCGATCCAAACTCTTTCATGGTAGCAGGAGCCGTTTCTGTTAAATTCAGTAACATTTTATTCATGTTAAAAGCCTTGATTCAATCAATACACATTGAAATGGTTGGTAATAAAGTTTTTCAAAAGCTCCAGAATAGGAGCTCAGTGCCTGAATTTCTCTTTCTCTTGGATTCAGTATTGATTTGCCATCTCATTTGCCTCAGTTCAACTTGAGTTCTGGAAAGACAGCCTTGTGTTATGATAGTGTTCTTTTGTCTTTTTTTTATTTTTTTTTCCCTTGCAAAAAGCTGAAACAAGCATGATTAATTTGAAAGGATGAGATTTTATTTCAACTTAGCAGATGTATTTGAGACCACTTGTAAAACAACTTCGAGGCCTTGAACATAAATGGCTGTTACAAAGATTCTTTGTATTTAAAATAGGAGCCTAGACAGATATTAATAATGAAAAAGGCCAATAAATGACCTTTTCTTCACTTTTATAGAGTAAATGCAGTATTGAATTTTTCATCTGTTGTTTTCTTTTGAAATGTGAAAGATCACAAGAATGAAAGCAGGTGAATTAGATTGTATTCTCCACAGACACAACCTTGATGCTGTAGCAGTGTTTGGATGCAAGAGAATTATTTTTTCCTTTATTCTGTATATTTTTTTGATCTCCATGCAGTATTACTGCTCCGCATTTTCACGATCTAATTTTATTCATTTCTACAAATTTAATAACATTCCTTTTGTTGCCTTGTTGTTTTGTTTTGTTGCTTTGTCTGAGCTTTTTGTGCCTGGAAGGCTGAAACCTTCTGAAGGACCAGGAATTAACCACAGCTTGTGCCTGTGGTGTGCTGGAGGGGGCTGCACCAGGGGCTGATGCTGATTTCCCTGCCCCTCCTGCAAGCCAAGAGTGCAAATCCCTGCCAGTTTTATTAGTTAACATATTGATTGATTGATTGATTGATTGATTGATTTTAAAGGTTCAGCTCCTGAATGGTCCTTTGGTGGCCCCAGGAGCAAGAGCTCGGCTTGGGCACAGCACTGGTGTCAGCATCACTGCAGGAATGTGCAATAGCATGAGGGGACAATTTCTTGGTTATTTGAAATTTAAACCTTGTGTCTTTAGTGGTGTCTGGGCTGGGGAAGTGGAACAAGGCAGAGAAATTTAACAGGAAAAAAATCAGAGAGAAGCAACAGAGCCTTCAGGTCTTGTGGTTGTCTCAGCATCTTGTAGGACTCGCTTGGTTCTCAGACTCTGCGCTCCATTTATTCTGCACCCAAAGGAAAAAAGCCTCCAGTCATGGCTGGGAAAAGCCTCAGAAAGATATACAGCCTAAATAACAGGATGCAAAATACTTATTGCAGTTGAATATGCATGTTCATGAATCCAAACCCAAATGAAGCCAATGAAATTATTCCCTAGGCTTTTGGTTTTTCATTTTTGGTTGATTTTTTTTCCTCATACCTAAGACTGCATATTAGCTTCCTGAATTTCAATGGATGAATTCCAGTACCTCTGTTTACAGCAGCTGATTACATTCCCTGCTGAAAGCTCCACTGTCAGGGATAAGTCTGCAGAGACCAGAATTTGCAAATTTATCGCCTCTCTTTTTTATTTGTAGGTAAAATATTCTCCAGTGATTCATCTCATCACTGGAGAATGCTTTCCCAAACAAATTGCATTGCTTCCTAAAATTTAATTCCTATTTCATATTCCTATTGTTTGCTTAGTTTATATCCTTTGTCAAATGGCTCTGGGCAGGTTTCTTGCAGCTTTATAACCATGATGGCTCTGATATCACTCCTGCATTTCCATCAGGGTGAGTGTTTTGAATTTCCTGTGGGTTGAAGGCAGGGATGGGATTCCATGTGCTGCCATGCACATTGCATTTGTTGGAAGATGCTCTCAGGAAGCCAAACTTGAGCACTGCACGTGGTACTGAGATTTAAGCAGAGTGGATATATCTGGTTTTGTGTTAAACCTCGCCCCCAGCACAACTTGAACTCCTTGAAATTCAGCTGATTCAGCTCATTTACAGCATCTGGGAGATGCTGGAAGACAAGAGGTTTCATTTTAAGAGTTGTGGTTTTATTTATATTACTGTGGCGTTTGGAGTTCCAGTCACAGACCTTGTGTTCTAAGGCACTTCAAAGGGAGACCAAAAAGGACCTTCATGCTTCAGAAAGTTTCAAGTTTTTTATCAGGAGACAGGAGAGTGTACAGATTACAGAGCACAAGAGGCCCCATGAAGAGATTCCAGTCAGCATGAGCTCTGCAGCTTCACAGCTGTGAAGTATTTTAATGAAAGCTCTGTATGCACACAGATATGTTGTGCTTAGAGACTGGCTTTTGTTCCTTTACAACTTCAACCAGACTCTATACTTGGAAAGGAGGGAGATTAAAAAAAAAAAAAATCATTAATTTTGGGGGTATCAGTTTGAAAGGAAAGCTCATTTCTCATGGTTGCACTTAAAATTTCTCTAGTCAAGAAAGAAAGTGTTGTTTGAAATTTAAACCTTGTGTCTTTATCAAATCTCTGGTTTTTGTGATTACAAATGCTGTGCATAGTTCTGAATATCAGCAAAGTACTGTTGTGATATTTATCCTGGGGTAACCAGGGTTGTGATATTTATCCTGGGGTAACCAGGGTTGTGATATTTATCCTGGGGTAACAAGGGTTGTGATATTTATCCTGGGGTAACCAGGGTTGTGATATTTGTCCTGGGGTAACAAGGGTTGTGATATTTATCCTGGGGTAACCAGGGTTGTGGTATTTATCCTGGGGTAACCAGGGTTGTGATATTTATCCTGGGCTAACAAGGGTTGTGATATTTGTCCTGGGGTAACCAGGGTTGTGATATTTATCCTGGGCTAACAAGGGTTGTGATATTTATCCTGGGCTAACAAGGGTTGTGATATTTGTCCTGGGGTAACAAGGGTTGTGATATTTATCCTGGGCTAACAAGGGTTGTGGTATTTATCCTGGGGTAACCAGGGTTGTGGTATTTGTCCTGGGTAAGAGCCCCACTGTGCTGCTGGAGTGTAACCCAGGTTTGGGGCAGGCTCAGCCCTGCAGCAGCCTCAGCTCCCTGCTCACACAGCCCTTTGAGAAGCTCCAGTTTTCCTGTGCCAGCTGAAGCCCTCCTCCCCCTGCCATCAGAAATAAATCACCAGACCCCACAGAGGACTCCTAACACCTCATAGGGAAAACAAAACTCTCCATTCTCTGTTAGTTCCTATTGCTTTGAACTTTAAAGAAGATGCAAGCGAGTCCATGGCGGTGATGAACGGCCTGGTGCCTGCTTTTATGATGAGTGAATTATTGGAGGAGAACAAAGGGGTGGGAGGAATCCCAGCAGACCTTGTCCAAACGACTGCCCTTCTGTTTTCCTGTGGCACTGAGCTGTTTGCTGTGGGTGGGAGCTGCCCCTTCTAATTAAAAATTATGGGTAGAAGCACTGCTATTATTTCAGAATATGGGAAGTGTTTTGGTTTTTTTTTTTCGTGAAGCCAAGACCTCCTTTTAATTGAAGGGATGGGATAATGATTTGCAAAACGTTCAAGGATTCATTGAGAATATATTGCCCAGGTCTTGTGGAAAGGTTAATGCACATAAAACACATTAATGCCCCCTGTGTTTATTTGGCTGTCTGTATTAGGATTAGTCCTATTAGCTCTGCTGAGGTAAGTGGGAAAGCATATGGAGAATTGGTGTCTCAGCTGGAATCAAATGAGTTTATGAGTGTTTGTAGTCTCAGCAATGGGACTTGACTTTCAGTTTTACTGTGCCTTAATTTATACTGTCCCATCTGTAAGGAGAAGGCAGAGACAGACAGGGAGCCTTTCCCTGTCTATGGTGCAGCTGCTGAGAGTTCCTGGGGCTGTGCCCTGGACCCTGAGTTTGGGTTGGCTGTTGGCAATGTTTGTGGTGGGTTACAAACCCTCATGACTCTGATCAAAAGAAAAAAAAAAAGCTCTTTAAGCTCACAGCAGCCAATTCTGTCACTTTTCCCTCCATTCACTTAAAGCTGCAAGATAAAAGTGTGCTCTAACAGCAGCATTAGCATACTCCTCCATGCTCTGCTATCTCATACATAATCAATCCACTTGGGCACCAATAGCAGCAATGAAAAAGCAAAAGCTTTGACTCCAGTGATGCCAGCCCCAGCTGTAATCACATCAAGGCAGTGATTTGTGCCAATATTGGTATTCCCCACCTTGCCCAGAGCAACCTCCCTTCGCTTGGAATCTCACTCTCCCTGCTGCACCAGCAGTAATTGAATGTCCAAATGTTTTGTCAGCAGTGCAGCTGCAAAGAAACCGATTGGGAAGGGCTGGGAGTGCCTCCCCCTCTGATGGAACTTCATCAGGAAAATGAACACCAAAGCCCAAAGCCACCCTCCTGAGAGCAGCTGCTGTGTCACAGAGACAAAAGGAGCCTTGGGGGGACATCATGCCTCTTGGCAGGACATCACTGGGAGGACACAACTGTTTGGGGACACCAGCCAACACTGTGACATTTCCTTTTGCTGGGAGCATCTGCTCTCGAGGTGCTACCCAGCCTGTGTGTGCTGTTTTCTGTGTGACTTGGAGTGGTTCAGCAGATTCTGGGGATCTGAGCCAGGTTTTTCAAAGTTTAAATCAGATAAGTTAAGAGTGCAAGGCTAAAATGTTGACATCAATTTCTCAGGCAACACCTTTGGTATTATTATGCTTGCTGGAGTGTGGAATGGCAGTGGGAGAAAAGGGCTCTGCATATTTTCATTGTTTTTGGAGTTAAGCTGAACAGAGAGGGTCCAAAGTGTCTTTTTTTGGGATTACTTCTAAGAAGAAAAGACTGAAATGAACAAAATTGGTAGCTGTTTACAGCTTTCCATGTTATTATGGTCATTTTGATGCCTAAGAAAATGGTGATGTTGTTTATTCACAGCATTTGTCTTCGAGTATTCATGTTTTTTGATGAGATATCCCAATGGGGAACTAATACTCTTATGAGGAGCAATTTACAACCTCAAGAATAACTAGAAATCAGGCCCCACAGTACAGATGTGCTGCTACACTTTAGTGAGACTAGAAAATAGGATGTGTATTTTGGTCTAGCTGGAAGCAAGCTGCCCTGTGTGCTGGGTAATTGAACCTGCCAGTCACAGCACCCAAACCAGGGTGCCTGACCCAAATGCAGCTTCTCTGGTCTCAGTGGGGTGGGGAAGGTTCTGTGTTCTGAGGAGTTTTGGAGCTAATGAAGCCCTTACCTCAGCATTCTGGTCTGCAGCTCTTATTATCTGTGGGAAATGCATTTCTGAAAAGTTTCACTACAGCATCAATGCTCCAAGATCTGTTGGGGATGAGGAGATGCTGGGGTGTCAGTGATTCCAGGTGCGGGAGCTCTTTGCTGTCTGACAAGAAGCTGGGAAAAGGGGGGAACAGGAGGGTTCTGGTAGCACCGTGCCATTCATTCATTTATTTATTTGTTCATTCTGTGTTCTTGTGAGATTGTCCCCAAGGAGGGAGGAGCTGCAGGAAGGCCGAAGAACATCTGTGATTGCCCTCCTTGCACTGCCATCTGTTGCTGTCTTTTTCCAGCATGAAAGGGAAACATTCACAGTTATTTTTTCCATATAAAAACTGCACTGCAACTAACAAGAGAATCATTCAGGTGTCTGGATTTGCTGCCTGTGTGCTGCAAACAAAGCAGGCAGAGCTCTCCTGCTTGAGGAGCAGGATGAAACCGCTCCAGGGGTTTGTGCTGGATGAAAATTTGGATAAGAACTCTCAGCTACTGCTAATTCTTGATAGTTTCTCAATAGTGTGTTGTGGAGAGAGCCATGGAGCATTTTGCATCCAGCAGAATCCAGGCTGTGTTTTATTGCTGATGCTCTCATAGCTGCTCTGTGCCCAGCTGCCTCTGGCGCAGCGGCCCCTCAGGGTCCCTGCAATGCTCTGTTTGTCCTGGCACAAACTGAGGAGGCACTTGGTGCTTATCTCACCTGGAGGAGGGTCCTGAGCACCACACAAACAATCCTCTGTGGCACAGATGTGTCTGAGTGCCCCGCGTTTGCAGGCAGAGCTGCTAATTGCGGAAAGTCCTTCAGGGCTGCTTTGATTCCAGTTGTGCTCACCCCAACCCTCCTGAATTTTCCAAGGCAAACAAAGAACAGGGGCTGACAGTATTTTACATTTATTCTTGTTAATCTAAATGGCATTAGGGAAGTGCTTTATCCGAGGCTGTTCTCCTTCTGGTGGAGCAGCCTCCATGTGTGCTTTTGGCAGGCAAAGCTGCTCCAGCTATCAGGAGAGCTGCAGGTGCTATCAGAGGATGTTTTTATCCAGCTCTTGACTGATATCCAGGGGCTTAATGCAGAGATCCTTCCCTGTGCACCATGTGGTTGTGGCTCTGGGGGAGAGAACACTGCCAGGGATGAGAGGTGAAGGGAGAAGGTTCTGTGTTTATTGTGCACCCTCATCCTCATTTCAGCAATCAGCAGGGCCTCAGGGGGGGCACTGGCCCAAAGAAAATCTTCAGAATATTCATTAAATTGTGAGTTGGGTGCTCTCTCCAGCCTGCATCTCCCTATAGCTTAACAACAGGGATCTCCTCTTCTCCTTGGTGCTTTTGGTGTTGAAAAGGAACAATATTTTTGTGCAGGGGAAGGTGTCCCTGCCCATGGCAGGGCGTTGGAGCTGTATCTCCCTTAATATCCATTCCAACACAACCCATTCTGGGATTCTGTGGCTGCTTTTTATCAATCTATGCCAAACAAATATGGCAAGAATTACATTATAAATGTAATGGCAACAGCTCCGTGGACAAGTGATTATCACCTGATCTGCCCACAGCCTCTTTACAACACTTCTGCCCTGGGTTTTGCATAAATTTTGTAATCAGGTAATAATTTGAGCTCTACAAAGCTGATTCTGATACACCTGAAGAGTCTGGCAGTTTGTGATTTCCTACAGCATTAAACCATAGAAACAAATTGGTGTTTAATGTAGATTTTAGTTTTATTAGCTTCCTTCCACACTTCAAGAAACAAGTGTATTGACTACCATAAATCAGGAGTTGGAGACCTAAAATTATATCTGTTCTCTAGGAAAGAAATAAAAGGCAATTTCTTGCAAAGTGGAGCTGGTAGGAAATGAGGGAAATAAATGTGAGGATCTTCAAGTCTGTGGGAAAGATTCAGAGCATTAATGATGCTGCTCTTCCTGGAGACACCCTGGTGGTATCCCCCTCTTCTTCTGCACAGTCTCCACTGCAGCTCTTAAATGTTGTGTGTGTTCTCCATCCCAAAGGGTTTCCAGGGGTGGAGCTTTCTGTGCCAATGATAACATCATTAATCTTCCTGATTTTTGGGAAAAGTTGAGCAAAAAACCTTTGTGCAACAGCCGCGGACGGGTATCATTAATCAGTGATCATTTCAAGGTATTAATTAAAGCACTGGGCTTTTTGCCTAGAAAACAAACTTCAAGGCAGTTCTTTGCACCAATAAAGTAAGTGGTTTGCATTAAAGGCAATTAGCAGAGACACAAAAGCAGGGAAGAGCTCCATCTGATTCATCAACCCCATAAACAAGGTGCTCCCACCACATCTTCAGCCTTAGATGAAAAAAAAAAAAGATTTATTACTGCTTCTATTATCTGTATCATCTGTTATGGAAACCTGGAGATGCTTTTCCTGTTGTAGTTTAGATATTTGCTGGGTTTTTTTCCTGCATTCCAGTTGCATGCTGTAAAAAAAGCCCTTGGTGTTGTTTATTCAGAGTTTCTAAAAACACTTTCATGATGTGAATAGAGAGGGGATTTTAAGGAAATGCAGAGCTCACAGTTAAACAATCCCACTGAAGTCCCTCTGGTGCTATTAGAGAGGAACTGCTGCTCACTTTAATGGTGTTCACCAAACTAACAAACCTGGCTTTCTTCTAAAGCAAGTTGTGGCAGCACTTTTTGTCAGCCAAGCCTCCAAAGGCCTTTAGAGATCTGTTTGAATTCAATTATTTTCTCCTGGATTAGGAAGAACTAACACCCTGTAGCTCAAAGGTTGTTTCAAACAGGATTTTATTTGGTTTCTAAGTGTTTGTCCAGTTCTCCTGGAAAAAATAGATACTCCAGCTTAAAAGAAAAAAGAGGAAAAAAAGCAGAAACTTGAGAGATGGGGGAAAGCAGGGGTGAGGATGATGTTTCTGTTCTCCCACCCTGTTCCCTGATGTGCATCTCCATCCTCCATGGAAACTGGGCACAGAGGGACAGCCCTGGACTGCAGAACATTTTATCCAGCCTGTTTTGTCCAGGTTCCAGGCAGCTGGGAAGGTGCTCATTTGAGTCTAACGTTTCCCAGCCCCTCAAGTGACTCAATGTGTCCTCAGGTAAACACTGAGCTGCACTCACAGCTAAAAAGCCAGGCAGGAAGGGAGGGTGCTGTGGGATGTTTTTCCCCTTTGGGCAGCCCTATCTATGTATGAGCTACTGCAGGATGACTTATATTAAAAAGCAAACTAGCTGTGCTGAGAAGTGAACAGGATCCCCAGCCTGGGCTGGAACTCAGCATTTCCCCAAGGACAGCAGAAGGGGCAGGGATGAAACTCAGACTCAGCATTGGGATTTATCTGGGGAGCTTTGGTGCTCAGGAGCAGCCAAATTCCACAGGTGCCCTGGTTTGGACCTTTAATCTCCTTCCTTACTTCTTGAACATCAGCTTCTCTGCATGTGTTGGAAGTGCTCCCACCTAGCCAGGGCTGAACTGGCCAGTGCTGGCTTTCTGACACTCCTAATTAGATCTAAATTAGCATGGCTGTGATTTAGCACTCTGCTCCCTCTCCGTGGCTGCCTATTGATTCACTGGATGTGATTCTGCAGCTCCTCACTCCAATCTGCAGTGGGTGAGGAGCACTGGAGCCACCACCTGCAACCCAAGCAGTGTCCAAGGGGCCCTTTTGGGCTGCTCAGGTTTTGCCCTAGCCCCAAAGGGACCAGGAAAGCCCTTGTGAAGGTCTTTGGGCAGTCCCCACGTGCCATGGTTGGCTCATGGTGCAAAACTCTTTGCAAAAGCTCTGGGGTCCTTGAAACAAAGCCCAGAAGGATTTTAACTACAAACAGGGCTGTGGGGCTGGAACAGGGCTGTGGGGTTGTGTGACAGTGTTCACAGGGGTTTTTGGAGGAGGGAAGAGATGAGGATCTGACTCCATGTTTCAGAAGGCTTGATTTATTATTTTATGATATATATTACATTAAAACTATACTAAAAGAATAAAAGAAAAGGTTTCATCAGAAGGCTAGCTAAGAATAGAATAGTAAAGAATGATAAATGTTTGTGGCTCGGCTCTGTGTCTGAACCAGCTGACTGTGGTTGGGCATTAATTAGAAACAACCACATGGGCCAATCCCAGATGCACCTGTTGCATTCCACAGCAGCAGATAACCATTGTTTGCATTTTGTCCCTGAGGTCTCTCAGCTTCTCAGGAGGAAAAATCCTAAGGAAAGGATTTTTCATAAAAGATGTCTGTGACAGGGTTGCACTGGGGCTGTGGGGTTGCACTGGAAACAGGTCCTGGGTGCTCTGTCCCAGCAGCTGGGGGGATGAGGGGGATGCAGCCCCTGAGACCCTGCCAAGAACCCTTTTCTTGGGGGTGTGACAGGGCAGTGAGTGTCCCCAAGGCAGTGGGGACAGTAGTTTGGGATGTGGGAGTTAATTAAACCTGGGTTAGTGGTGAGCTTGGCAGTGCTGGATTAATGCTGGACTCAACCACAGAATCACAGAATAATGAGGTTGGGAGAGACCTCTAAGATCATCGAGTCCCACACCTCAACTATAGCACTAATTTATATGTCCAGTCTTTTTTTAAACACAACCAGAGATGGTGATTCTACCACCTCCCTGGGAAGAGCATTCCAGTACTTTATTATTCTTTTGGTAAAATTTTTTTCCTAATATCCAACCTATACCTTCCCTGACCTGTGTCCTCTAAAACCAAACCATTCTGTGCTCCACTGACCACGAAAGAAGAGTTTGTGCTTTGTGCCACGGGCCCAAAGCGGGCTCAAATCCTTTATTTGGTGTCATTCTGCACCTCCCAGCAAGCCACAGGTCTCGCTGCAAGCCCTGCTGGCCCAGAACAACCCCTCAGGGAGCTGCAGCAATACCAAAGGTCCATGGTACTCGTTCTTAAGGGATCATTTTTCTTCTAACAAGATTTACTTCCCACAAAATGAAGCTGGGTATTTCTCATTATTGGAAAATGACTGCTGTGTTCAGGATGAATCATCTCAGCTGTTATCGGACAGGTGCCAATCATTTATTTGTCCTTGTTCACATGAAGTAGAGAGGGAGCCCAGGCAGTGATTTGTCATTTCAAAAGGAGGAAACATCTGCCTGAGCCTCATTTCCCTCAGACCCAGGGGCTGCTGCTGGTGATCATCCCAATGAGGCTGGGGGAAAATTTGGGTTCCTCTTTCCCAAACCCACAGTAATTCTCATCCCTCATCAATTTTACTCAATTTTACATGTTCAAATCTCAGCCCATGGAGCTGACGGGAGGAAGGGCAGGTTACAGGTGTGACAGAGCTGCTGGAACTCTGAAAGATGCATTAGAATTTTGAGGATTTCCCTTAATTTATCACAGTCCCCCTCATTATGTTTGCTCAGGGTAATTATGGTTGTGATTATTCAGTCAGTCTCATGGCAGATTTCTTCTTTTGCAGGATAAAATTGATGGGAGGGTTTTCTTGTCTTCAGGAGAAAAAAAAATGGTTGGGTACAGCATGTCATATTGATTCCATAATGCATGGTTTGCCTTGTAGTCATTTTTTTCCCCTCTTGGTCTCCAGTACATGCTGCAGGGATCTGGTGTCAGTAAAATTGGCTGTCTGTCATAGAAGAGTTATTAGAGGGGGGGAAAAAAAAGTAACTTTCTGATAATAAGATTAAATTTTAATGGAGAAAAGAAAGTGAAGTCATGGGTAACAATGTAGGACATTTGGGGGAAAAAAACTGTTCAAAAATATTTTATATATGTATAATATATATAACATATAATATATATAATATATTTATATTATACTGTTATTTATATAAAATATAAATAACAGTATAAATAGGCTACTTCTCAGAGAGAGCAAATTCACTGAAATTATGTCTGGCAGGAGGGAAGGGGGATTGTACAGCCAGAAACCCAACTGAGCATCTCCCAGTGAGTGGAATTTTCCCTTCCATCCCATTGCATTGACATTTATGGAAGTGCCTTTCCAACACCAGAGAAGTTTTATCCAGCAGGAAATCTCTGGTTGTTCAATGGGAACAAACCAGAGTTGGGAGCTTTGTACCAGGAGCTGGGGCTTTGACAAACATCAGCTTTATTTATAAATGGTTCTCTGGGACAATAGTGATGGGCCCTGCTTGGAAAAGTGTCTGCAATGAGCAGGATGTGCAGAGTGAGCAATGCAGAGCCCAGCGTTTCCTGCAAGGTCCCTCTCCAGATAAAGCTGCAGCAGACAATGGATCACTGCGGTGCTTCCCCAAGGAGCCCAGGATTTGCTCTCTAATCTCTTCCTCCAGCACTATTTTCTAGATGCTTCTTCCTCACAAAATAGATTAACAAGTCCACAGCAGAGCTGCCTTTTGTGCCTCTGTCCCGTATTCAAAATGCATGCGCTGACATGGGTGAGAAAATTTGAGTTAAATCATCCCTGTGCTGCCATTAAGATTACTGCTGCATTTTGGGCGTTTTTAAAGCATCCCTCCTGTTCTTCCCTCCTCATCCCTGCTGGAAGGGCTGGGGTTTTTTTGTTAAACTAAGGTTTTGCAATCTGTCACAGGGCTTTAGAAAGCTGTAGATTACTTGCTGTCGGGATGTGGCTGCAGAAGGAATTGCTTTTTTTAGGCGAACACAAACGCTGGCCCTCTGTTCTGCTCTTTGTAGAAATTGTGTACAACAGGCAGAAGCAGGGAGAGGAGCTCAGCGTGTCAGCAAGGTGACAGTGAAGGCAGCCAAAATGCAAATGGGTGGCAAGAAATGGGAGCGAGATGCCCAAATTCACGCTGAGAGATCAAACAGGGACCGAAGCAGGCGTGAGAAAGTGAAGTCGAGCCGCAGAACAAACAAACTGATTGGCAACAAGGAATTGCTTAGAAACACAAAGAAAATAACCCAGCCAAGAGCAGCGAGCCCCGATCCAGTGCAAGGCTGTTAAGGGCTGCTTTTTGCATGAATGAGAGGGGAAGTGGTGAAGTGGCTGCGTGGGTGGCTGGAGCTGGTGTGAAATGGTCCCTGCTGGCTGGAGCAGATAGAGGAAATTATTGATGTTGTTTTGGTCTGTGGAGCTGGCAGGAATCCGTGTCCCTGTGAGATGCTTCTCTGCCAGTGAGGGTGATCTCTGTGAGATGCATCTCTCTCAGTGAGGGTGATCTCTGTGAGATGCTTCTCTGCCAGTGAGGGTGATTTCTGTGAGATGCTTCTCTGCCAGTGAGGGTGATTTCTGTGAGATGCATCTCTGCCAGTGAGGGTGATCTCTGTGAGATGCATCTCTCTCAGTGAGGGTGATCTCTGTGAGATGCATCTCTCTCAGTGAGGGTGATCTCTGTGAGATGCATCTCTCTCAGTGAGGGTGATCTCTGTGAGATGCTTCTCTGCCAGTGAGGGTGATTTCTGTGAGATGCATCTCTCTCAGTGAGGGTGATCTCTGTGAGATGTATCTCTCTCAGTGAGGGTGATCTCTGTGAGATGCATCTCTCTCAGTGAGGGTGATCTCTGTGAGATGCATCTCTCTCAGTGAGGGTGATCTCTGTGAGAGGTGATCTCTCTCTGTCTCTCCATGGCAGAGCTCAGTGTGCTCAGTGGGGTGAGTGAAGGGGCTGACTTTGCACAGGGGTCGTGTAAATGCAGAGTCTGGGTGAAATTCAGGCATCCATCATCCAGCTCTGTGCTACTGAGTGCTCCAGGAGCATCCAAACACATTCCTGAGGTGTGTGTGCAAGTCCTGAGCTTGGCTAGAGGATGCTACTGCTGGGTTGATTGAGATATGACTGTGACTGACATTTGAAATGGAAATTAATTCCTTATCTCTCCCCACTGACTCCTTACAGAATTCCCAGTGCAGCCCCCTGGATTAGTGTGGGTACCATCAGACAGAGAACTTTGCATTTGAGAGGTGTTTGCACATGAGGAGAAGGCTTCTGTTTGAACAAAAAGCTTTGATTACTTGTTTGGAGTTGTGTTTGCCTCTTCCCTGGCACTCCCCATAGGCATAGGCAGCTTCCTCCCTGTCTTCCAAAGGTGTCTGAGGCCGTGAGAAATGCAAAATGAAGTAAATCTGAGGCAAACAAATAACAAAATTTGGTGTTACCCCCACCCCTCAGAGGAGGCTGGAGAATGAGGTGGAAGTAGTCAATTTTAAAAATAATTAAAAAGTCCCGAGGGAGGAAAAAGTGAGATTAACTCCTTTCCTTTAAAGAAGGAGGGGAGCTGCATAATCATTCTTTAAATGTAGGTCCCTCTTTATACTCTTGCTTACGGTGAACTTTCTTCTGAAGGTTGTCTTTGGGCTAAAAAGAGAATTTTTGCTTCTGTGCTACTTCCCTGCACGGGTTCTGAGAGACCTTTCTAGTTTCCTTGAGCACAAAATATCAGAAGATTTTATTAATAGAAGCATTTGGGAGCATCCAGCAAGTATAGATCTTGTTTTGAAACACTTTTAGAATGATATCTTTACTAATTCTATGCCTGGTAATGAAATTCCAAATGGACTGAAGCGCTTCAAAGCTTGTAGTGCATCCCCCTGGATGCTGCAATTTGCTCAGAGATGTCTCTAAATCCAGTGGCCTCCACGGTGCTTTTGGTTCTTTGGAGATGAGCTCCAGCAGGATAAAAACTCTCCAGAAAATCCCTGAAGGACTTGGCTTCTGTGCACGTCTCCAGTTCATCATCTCTTCTCATGTCAGCATTTCAATGGCTCAAAATTCCTGATCATTCTTAAAGGCAAGAGTGACTTTGCTTCACTGAAATGCTCATTTTTTCTGTCGCTCCATCAGTTCTGAAGTATTTACAAAGCAAATCACATCTGCTTTGGCTGCTATCAATCAATAGCTGATGAGAGAGAGATCACTGCACTGATTTATGAACAACTAATTGCAGGGCAATTAGGATTTCTAGGATTTTTCACCTGTGCTTGTACTGCCTGCAGTTTAAAATACATCCCCTGGCTCCTAATTTTTAGCACACAGGAGAAGAAAACCTTTAGGAAAAAGATATGAGTAACCCATGGGGCTTCCTGCTATGTTTTGTTTTCTGTTTTGCAACATTATATTTGTGTTTTCACAACTCTCCTGGGTTCTCAGGTTGTGCTGTTCCAAGGCAAATGCCACAAAAATGGCTCAGAGGAGCAGTGACTGAAAACTGGGCTGTGACTGTCCCTGTCCCAGGGCTGGGGTAGCTGAATGGAGAGAAGGGTGAGCTAGGCCCCAGTGGGGCTCTGTGTGGGTGTCTCAGGTAATTCTCAGTGCTAAATGAGAATTTCTCAGTGCTAAAGTGAGCCCTGATTTAGGGCCTCCCATCAGCTCCGTGTGCACACCTGGGCAGGTAAATTCAGCTCCTGGAGCCTTCCCAGCTGGGCTGCTCCTGCTCAGATGTTTGTGTGGTGAAGCCTGGCTTTGTGCTGGGCCAGTTCCAGCAGGGCCCTGTCCCTGGGGTGCTGCTGGTGCCTTTTTTGTCTCATGCAGGTGCTCAGCTCTGATCCTGACCCTAAAGCTGAGCCCAGCCCCTCCCTGCTGATGGAGACCCAGCTGGGGATTGGGAATTGCAGAGGGATCCAGCTCCAAAACTGCCTCCTCAGCCAGGCACTGTGGGACCTGCTGGCTCAGACAAGGGGACAACAAACATTTTACAGCAGAAATTAACTCTTTGTGCTGGCAAGTGACCAAAACACCAATCAGCAAGTCTGCATTCCCATAAAAAGCACGGAATCACCAGGATTCTGGTTGTTCTCCACGGGCTCGCCTGACACTGGAGCTGCTTCCATTGATATCAGTTATCTCCAGATCAGCCCCAAAGTGCCTTTTCCCAGGTATTGCAGTTTACAAGCTGCCATTCAGGCTGTGGTTAGCCACCCCAACTGCATGCTGATTGTTCCTGCTTTGTAATCGGATTACTGTAATATTAGCAAATAAAAGCAGGAGCTGAACAACAATGAGGCTCCAACACAAAACGAGCAGAGAGGGAAGGGAACATCAGCAGGCAGGAGATTTAAAAACATAAAAATGCTGAAGTGATTTGTTTCTTCCTTCCAGCTGGAGCGCTGTGTAAAGCCACGTTCACACATCACAAGTCTCATGGCACAGCTTCTGTGTGAGCAAGGCAGGAAACTCAGGAGCCAGGGGAACTTAGACTTGATGGGCTGTAATTTCAGCTTCATGCACAAAGAGGAAAGATTTTTCTGTTTTTTTCTTCTTTATGTATTGACTTTTTTTGTATGCACACGTTCTTGATTTATCCAGAAGATAATATCATTTGCAAGTTTCATTTGTGGCTTTAAACTGAAAAAGGGCAGGCTTAGTTTGGATATTAGGAAAAATTCTTCTTTGTGAGGGTGGGGAGGCCCAGCCAGAAGCTGTGGTTGCCCCTGGATCCCTGGAATGTCCAAGGCCAGGTTGGACATTGGGGCTTGGAGAATGGGACAGTGGGAGGTGTCCCTGCTATGGCAGGGGTGGCACTGAATGGGATTTAAGTTTCTTTCCAAATCATTCCATGATTCTGTGAAAATTCACTTGATTAACCTGCTCTGGAATACTCTTCTTTGAGAGAAAAGACTTGACAGGCCTTGAGTTTCCATCTGTACAGCTGTTCATGCTCACACAAGCATCCTTAAAATGGATAAAAGAACTCTCAAAAGTGAATCGAAGTATTTTGTGATAAGAAGCAGATTATGAAATGGGATTTAACATTTGGCAGCAGGTTTTGGCTGCTCTTTCCCTCTGTGGGATCAGTCAGAGCTGACCACCAGGCTGACACAGGTAAAGACACCAAAACTGTCATCTGGCCCCCAAAATCTGGCACTCTCATGGGAGTGGACCTAAAACCTCTTGCTTTAATTGTGGCTGGCACTTTCCTGCTCATAAATTGACAGCCTTGGAGCAAAGCTGCTGAAATTGTGGTTTTAAGCCATGGGCTCCCAAGGAACCTGCTATTTCCACCATGGGAATGAGTGATGGTGCTGGAAAATTGCTCCCATTTTTTTGTGGGTGAGCAGAGAGTTTCCCATTCCCAATTCCTGAATTAACCAGGCCATATTTAGAGCCTTAAGAACAATAAGCATATACCCAAAATGAGGAAATCTGTGTCCCCTGCTCAGGCCATGTCACCATGCAGGGGTGTTGGTTTCAGCAATCACCACACATCACTTAATTCAAAATTCCTTTCCTATTCCTGCTGAACAAAACTTCAGCAGAACTGGAAAGGGTGGAGAACTGAAGGGTTCTGATGGATTATCAGAGATGGAAAAGCAGGAGAAATCCTACACCCTTTACCTGGAGCTGCCATAGATCAGTGTGGCTGCAGGAACTAAGATATTTGTTAACTTTATGGGCACTGAGTAATTTTACAGATTATTTTACCCAAATCCTGTGTATTAGTTATTAAAATCTCTCTGGCTGAGGTTGGTTTGGTCTCCCTCTGCTAGAGATTATTTTCCAGAGGCAACAGAAGGTAACAGATCACTTAGAGGGGGTCTGGCATTATAATCTCTTAAATGAGATAACTGAACAGAATATTGATCCCACATTGTTAACTTATTGTGGCCTATTGAGTGGGGAGCCCTGCAAAGCTGTAATTTAGTTGGAGAATTCTCCAAAAACACTATAATTTCTTTTCTGTTCCTGATGAGCTTAATAGAAATATTTCCACCCTGCACTGTGCAGACTGGTGGCTTACAGGCCATCAGTCCTGGTTTTATTATTTTAGATTTCTAGGTGATAAAACATAAGACTTCCAATATTTTTATATTATAATATTATATATAAAATATATGTATAATATATATAAACTTTACAGCAGCAGTTGCGGTTTTCTCTGTTATTATGAAGTTCTGATTTTTAAATTTGAGGAGGTTTCAAACATTTTCCTCCAGAAGAATCTTTTCTGTGGTGTTGTGAGTGCTCGGTTACTGTTTATACACTAAACCCACTGCATAGTTAATTTCCTTGAAATGAAATTTTGAATAATTCAGTTTATTAGTCTTGCTTTTTAATGTAATGATATTTTATAGAATAACAGATAATTTATCACCACTGTGGCAGATTATTTTGTCTCTATGTTCTGTGAAGAGAGCTCACCATCCCCTAATATGAAGCTCAGACCCACACACTAAAGCAGCACAGAACCTGAAAAATATAAAAGCTGTGAGAGAAGCAGAGAACAGAATAATCAAAACAATTCTTATCTCATTTACTACTCCTATGTTTGTGAACATGCAGAATATGTTAGAAAGCTAATTCACCTAAAAGAATTTAATAATTTAATTCTACTAAAAATTATTTTGCTTCCTTAACCAGTCACCAAAAACTGTATCCTGACTGTCAGGAGACACAAGTTTTCTTTAATATTTTTCAATAATTAAAAGTTAATATAATATAATACGACATAATACGATATGATATGATATGATATGATATGATATAATATAATATAATATAATATAATATAACATAACATAACATAATATAATATAATATAATATAATATAATATAATATAATATAATATAATATAATATAATATAATATAATATAAATCTCTTTAATATAGTAGAATATAATTTGGTTTTAATATACAAATATTCAGCATTTCAAAACCTTAAAATGTGGATGGACAGGACATCATAACCTGCAACTGCTTTCCCTCCCTGGCTGCTCCTGGGTCTCTTTCCCCAGCTGACGTTGCCTTCTTTAATTCCTGGCTCCGTTCTTGATTCCCACCCTCTAATTTATTTTCTGAGGACAGAAAAGAGTTGTTAGCCCTTGGAAGTGAGAACTGATTGCCTCCCATTTCACAGCTCCTCCAGGTGTTCTGCACCTTTGCTCGCTGCAAAAACGAGGGAGGAAAACACAACAAAAATCTATTTGGAGCAGCCAAGGAAAAACTGTCTGCATGACCCCTGTAAAGATGGCAATGTTTCAATCTGAAATGGATTGCAGAGCACAAAAATCATGGGCAGGTGAACTCTGCCTGCAGGACTGAGTGCTGCCTGGCGTGCTGCAGTAAGTGCTGACCTCCTTCCTCCGTAGAGATAAGAATCTCTGCTGAGGGATGATGTGCTCATAACCAAATCCCTGTCATGGGGAGCACACAGCTCACACCGAGCCCGCTGCTGGCAGCTCTCAGATGCTATCGGAGGAGCAGCCACCCTTTTACAGGTGTGAACTGCAGGAATGGGAGTCAGACTTGGTGGGAAGCAGTAATAAAAGGCAAATAAACCCAAGATGGGAGATATTCACCCATTTATTCAGCTTGGGTAATTCCCAGAGCTGAAGATCTACAGGTGGCAGGAAGTGAGAACCCTCTTGTCATGTCGACTTACCAAGGAAATTTAACTCTTACCTGGGCTGGGAACTGAAAATCAGGAGCTTGATTGTTATGTAGACTCATCTAAAAAAAACACAAACAACCATGTTTGATTTGGTCTAAATTAAGGAGGCTTTTTTGGGAGGAAATTTTCTGGGTGCTCCTCAAGGAGCTGAGCTCAGCAACCTCCTGACAGAACAAATATGGACCATGGCACTTCAGCCTTCTGTTAGCAATTGCATTGGGTGATTGGTATCACAGTGCTCTACTCACCAATAATAAAGGTCTTGTAAAATAGATGCTGGTAGGCAGAATATTTAGAGAAAATGAAGGTTTGGTGAGAGCCTGCTAAATTAAAAAATATTCATAATTTGTTTTCCCCCACTGCCACTAATAAATATCCAGGTAATAATAATTTCCTGCATCTGAGGAGGGAGTAATGAGCAGCCTGGAGGCAGCTTGCAGGACTCAGCATAATGGGAGCTGGCTCCTAGGCCAGGATTGTTCCTGCAGAGCACAGGGAATGACATCCCAGCGGGAGCCACGCTCAGGCACTGCCCCAAACATTGGTGAGGTGGGAATTACCCACAAATGTCGGGTGTGTTTAGCAATAAGATTATCCATCCACTATTAATCTTGTTATTTTGGGACGTTAATGCGCTGTAAGAGAATCTTTGCAGCTAACTCAAAGAAATACCAAGTAAATTCTAGTCAAGGAGCAAGTTGTGGGTGTTCTGCAGCTCTGACATTTTCCCTGGTCTCTGGCATTTTGTCCATTTCTATATATCATCACCATGACTACAGTGGGAATGTCTAAGAGAACTCCAGGATAAATCTGACAGCACCTCCTTAGAAGCACTTAAAATCATGTAATTAAGTAAGAAAATGCAGCTGATTGAGGAGGTTAGAGCTGCCTCACAGAAGATTACAGCACATTTCATGATTAACAATCAGAACATTCTTTTCCAAACCTCTGCCTAATTTAGCAGGCTGAGGTTTCAGCTGAGGCTCTGCTCTCAGTGCTGCGAGGAGGGAGGGAGAAGGGTAATTTCCCACCATTTTCACTGCTTTCCTGGTGTTTACTCCAGTGTCAGTCTTACTGCTAATTTTACTGCCTGGGTTAACTGACTTAACAGAAGTGGTGAAAAGGCAAAAAGGTCAATGCTGCTGATCACAGCTCTGTAATTCCCTGCAGTCCCTTGGCAGTTGATAATTAGGATGGAGGAACAGGATAAAAACAAATCATTTTAGTGACAAAAACTTTGCACCCATCAGTTAATGTGCCAAAATTCATCTTTTCTCTACAATTACAGGTTGGTTTCAGAGACAAACTTGTGTTTATTTCCTGGGAAAGGCATTTCTGTGGAACTCTGCAGGTAAACTGCTGGAGAGAAAGAAAAGTGCTTCATGCATGGAACACAGGGTTATTATTTGGAGTTTTAAATAGAAAATGTTGTTTTGGTGTAAAAAAATCTAAATGGATAGGATTGGAAGGGAATTTAGGGACTGGATCAAAGGTGTGAATCACTGGAGGGAGGTGACAGCAGGAAAGGGATCCTGAGGGACAATTTCTGGGTTAAATTGAGCAGGGGTTGTCTTGTGAGCCCTGCTGGGTTTGAGGCTGCTCTCAGTGGGAGGAGAATGCTCAGCTCCCTTTCTCTGTGCCCTGCACACCTGCACCGACATTCACAGCACCGGGAATTCTGCACTTTGGTGACAAAATGGGGTTTTTCAGGTGTCTGATGTGACGCTGTGGCAGGGGGAAGAAAGGTTCTTAAACACAACTTAGCTCTGGTCCAGGTGTTTTACCTTCCTTCTGTCAGTATTTGATTTATTATTTTTGATATATTATTTTTTTTGATATATTATGGAGTTCTGGCCATGTTCCCTGGGCTTTGTTGTCTTAAAAAAATATATAGATAAATGTAAACGAATATGTAAATTGCCACCTATTTGCTTGGCATCCTTCATAAACTTTGCTCATTTTGCCTTCCATGGTAACTGAGTCCATGTCAACCTCCACTTTTCCCAGGGAAAGTTGTTGAACTTTTGCTCCATCACTTTGTCGAGTGCCCATGTAGTGAATTACAGAAAAAGGAAATATTCCTGTTGTTTAATTCCTTTCTGGAATTAACGCGCACTAAAATTGAGTTTGTTTTTTTTTTTGTGTGTTAAATATATTATTTAATATATATAATATATATATATTATATATATATTATATATTATATATTATATATTATATATTATATATATATATTATATATAATATATATAATATAATATATTTATATATATATATATAAAGGTTGGAGAGAAACTGGAAGTGCTGCACCGAAGGCTTAAAAAGGAAAGAACTTCTTATTTTCTATGAATATTATTTCACAAAATAAATACCAACTGCATGTAAGGGCAGGAGCCCTGAGAATAAGGAGTCAACACATGCAGCCATGGAATTGGGAATTTTTGCACTCAGATCCTTTGAGGGAAGAGTTTTTTTTATCTTAAAATTTGTGGTGAATACTGATTTCAATTGCATCTCCTTTTGGATATATTATGCAGAGTTTCTGCAATATTTTAAAGATATTTTTGCTCTCACATAGAAAGTGGTAATTGGAGCAATCATGGGGAAAAGCAGCAAGATTTTCCCCCACAATACAGTACAGATTTAAGTTTCCAAGTCCTTTAAATGAGTAATGCACTGTGCTTGCATCTTCATTCTCCTGTTGCAAAATTCAGTGTGATTTGTGGAGGGAATTAAAATTAAAGAGCACATCCTTGATAGTAGAGGCCTGGTTTGAGTGTAAATACAGTTGGAAATGTCCTGTGCCTATGTCTGCATGTCCCAGGTGTGGAAAAACTGATGATGAACCTGACTTTTTTTTTCTTAAAACTCTTGGGGAAGCGCCAGCACAGATATCATTATTAGCATATGTTAAAACAGAGCAAAAAATGCTCTTTACACAAGAGCTGCCTCTGGAGTGATCAAATATCTCCATTGCTGCAGGTCAGGATGTGCAAATTAACAGGAATATTCAAGTATGGAAGCACTGCCAGGGAATGACAAAAGGTTTCCAGCAAACAGGGGCTTGTGTGGTGTTTTTTGGGTTTTTTCCTTGGCATTTTTTTTATCCTGGCTGCATGACAGGATGATGTGCAGTCCACAGGAATTATTGACTCAAAAGAGAAGAACATGAAGCAGGCATTTGAAATTCAAGTCTGCAATTAACTTACCTCGAAATGATCTTTCTTGGAGGATTTATACTGCCCAGGGTTGTGGGGCTGAAAAGCTGAGATTTTCCCACTGAGCAGGCATGGCTCAGGTGCAGAGTTAATCTGAAGGGGAAAGCACTTCAGCATTTGGGATTCATGGTGCTTGTAAGAAAATAAAGGAGAAGGAGCTGGAAACGGGGCCTGTGACAGACATTATCTAACTCTGTGCGTGCTGAGAGAGGGAGAGGAATCACAATTGTTGTCAGGTTAGAGCAGCAAATGGAGAATTTTGCAGAAAGTTCCTCGCTGTGAGCAAGCCTGCACCTTTGAGATAAAAATAGGTAGAGCTGTGGATGTAACTCCAAATTATGTAAGCTCCTTTAACGCAAGGATTTCAGCCCCTTTTCAGGCAGAGAAGATTGATGCCTATAACAGGTTTTGATATTGGGTTGGTGCTGTTTAGGTTGTTCTGTGACTCTGTTCCTTTTTATGATCCAGTCTTTAATTTCAGCATATTTGTCATTTTCCAGCCATGCAGATAAATGCCAGAAAATCTGAATGTACCTACAAGAGGGAGCTGCTTCCACCCAAGGCCAGATTGGCTGGGCTGCATGGGGGGCTGGAATTGAATCATCTTTAAAGTCCATTCCAACATCAAAAATTCCATATTTCTATGAAGAGATGCTTTGCTTGCTCAAGGCATTAATGAAAATAAGAAAAAATAATTTTAACAACGTATTTTGTTCTTGCTCAGGGCATCTCCTTTGTATGAATGTTTGCATCCCTCCCTGTACCTGAGAAGTGCTGGGTGGAAATTGGCCATTCAAGAATATGTGAAAAGCTATAACTTTGCATGGTTTTTCCCTGCAATAACCCCATTTTCCCCCTGGAAAACAAATTATCTTCAAGCTCTACCTCCATTTCAGACCACTGAAGATGCATGAACTTGTAATGTTTTCCCCAGTGTTGCCTTTTTAGCTGATATTATCCCAGAGTGTTGTAAAAATCTCAAGAATATATTTTCAGATTAGAAAATTGCAGCACTCTGTTTCAGATGTGTTGAAATGTTGTGTTCCAGCACCAGTAAATGGCTCTTTGCAGTTTTTAAACAAGATGTGAATCCTGACATATTTCTGGTACTTCTGTTTTGATTAGTCAGAATTACCCAACAACAACAACAAAAAAAACCATTCTGCCAGGGAGTATCTGGTTGTCCTGTTCTGCTTTTTTTAAAAGTGTGATTTTTCATCCATCTGGCTGCTGCCAGCCTTATCCTTGGATTTGTGCATCTCCTACAAGAGTGACTGATTTGAGGCATTTTTATTTTCAGCCCAGCTGCCCTGCAGTTCCTGGGTCAATTGGTGAGAAATGCCATTCCTGACCCAGAGGTGTGGCTCTCAGAGAATTGCCTGGGGATCACAGAGGGAGGGAAAGTGATTTTCAGCTATTTTTAGGCTTCCAGATGTACTTTGCTGAGTGAAAGTTAGAATAACCCTGAATATGGTGATTCCATATTCATCATGCTTCATCCTTCCTCTCTTTCTTTCCAAATATTTGGGAGGGGTTGGATGGGCAGAGTAATTTCAGAGAATCCCAGAATGGTTTGGGTTGGGAGGGACCTTAAACCCACCCAGTGCCACCCCTGCCATGGCAGGGACACCTCCCACTGTCCCAGGCTGCTCCAAACCCCATCCAGCCTTGCCTTGGACAATTCCAGGGATGGGAATCACCAGCCCCATCCCTCTGTGGGATTTTATTTATGGCAAAGTGAACCCTGAGATCAAATCAAGCTGTTGTCACAGCCAGTGTATGGAAACTCTGCTGGAAACCTGAGCCCCACATCATCATCATCCTCATTTAATCTGATATTTTCCAGATTTGCATCTTTGTTATATTCTGAATTGTTTCCTTAGGTACTTCCTTAATCAGTATTGCTACAGGTAGTCCTGGAATGGGGGTGAAATAACTCTTGTGGAATAGGTGAGAAACTTTGAATTTGGGGTGCCTGTTTCACTCATTTCACTCACAATTTTATTCAGAACAGCTCAGGGCATTCTTTTGGGTTTTTCTGATTATTCCCATCAAGTTTCCAGTGTGCATTTGTGTAAAGAGTAGGTGGCATCGCACTTTCCATGGACACTTGCTCAAAGCTTCTGAAAATGTCCAAAAATCCAAATTTATTGAAAATCAGAGTCAGAACTGAGAACCAGCAACCTGACAGTGTTTCCATGGCCTTTGCTACAGCAGGAATGGGAAGATGAGGGATGAGTTAATCAGCCAGTTGCTAATTTCTCTTTAATCAATAACGTCCTTAATAAGTCCATGTTATCAAAGGCTAAAGCATAAATTGCTCTGCTGCCTCCCATTACTGCTCACAGCAATCAGTGCTCACACTATTAATAAAATAGATCTAAATTTCATTATCATCACTTGAAACGAGCTTGTGTTCACCTCTGGCTTGAGCTCTTTCATTGTCCTCAATTGTCACAGCAATGGGGACCCTCTCCAGGGCCTCCCCACTGGGATTTGATTTTGGGCTTGGAGGGGAATTTAATTGATGCTCTCCTTATCCTCAGGCTTGCCTCACCCACGTGGCTCACACGTGAATTTCCAATTCAATTCCGCCCTCAAATGGGAGCAGCCACAAATCCAAATGCCTTGCTGAAGCTGCACAAAGTGAATTATGTGGATAACAATATTTCATCAGGCTTGGAAAGTGCCTGTGTTTTGTCCAGAGCAGTAAAACTGTGTAAATGAATCTCTAAGTCACTGTAATATTCATGACTTGGATCTCATCCTTTAAAAGCAGGGGGACAGAGGAGGGAATTGCCTCTTCCCTTGGTGGAATTCTTTTATTTAAGCCTGCAAATAATATTTAAGAAAAAAATAAAATCCTTCACAGGTTTAAGGAATTTCAAATGTTTTATGTTAAAGCTGGTGAGGGCCAGTTCTCTCTGCCCTTCTGCTCCTCAGACTTTTGGCATTGTCTTGGCCTCAGTGGGCTTTGGGTCATTATTTGGGGTCTCTTCAACCTTTGGTCAGTTGTGCCACAGTCCTGGCTGTGGCTGCCATCCCTCTTTTTCTGTCTTTATTGTCCTTTAATTCCTGTTGCTCCATCCAGCTGGCCCCATTTGGCTCCCATTAGTGCTCCAATTCCTCCCTACCTCAAGCTGCTTTGAAGGATAAGGTTAAGAAACAAGCTAAGTACAAAAATGAAAATAAAATAATCAAATAACCCCACCTTCACAATACTTTAAAGTATTTTTGTCTATTCTTTAATTACATTTTGGTTAACAAATCACTAAGCAGCTCCCTCAGTTACGTCTGTCTTGCTCCATGAGTAACATTGTGGAATAAATAAGAGTAAGGTTTCCTTTAAACATTTCAAAGCCCTGTATCATCAATAATAATTTTTCCTGCTTTTTCTCAGCAGCCCTAAATTCAATAAGGCTTTAGTGGGAGCCAGCCTGACCAGCACGTGATGCTTTATCAGAGACATCTCAGCTCTCTGTGCATCCCTTTGCCAAAGCATCTCCTGAAGTAGTTTTGGGCTGAGGTTTACAGAATGCAGTTTCTTACATTTTCTAGGAATTCCTACCAATGTTTTTGTGCTACTTGATGGAAATATTTCACCTCTAAATTCCCAGGTTTCTCAGTCCCACCTACACTGAGCGCTGTGATGTAACAGCAGCAGAGACTTTTGAAAGTTTTGAAAGTGCAAATTCTGGGCTTCTAATGGACAAAAACTGATGTTATTAATAATTGTTAAACACCAAATATTTTCAGCTCGTGCATTGTGAACTTCCACTGGCAGCTGTGGAAATGCAGATGTGCTTAGCCCAGGTTTATTTCTGTCAGCTCACTCACCAAACAACCTTAGGGCATGGATGAGTGATCAAATATGATCTAGGGGATGTTGTTCCAAATCTGGAATTTGTGGTGGGAATCCTGCTGCCACCTGCTGCCACTTGCTGTCAGACAAGAAATTGGGTGTTTCCCTGCAGAATCCTGTGATTCTGACCAATTTTTAAAATGTTACAACTTTTAATTTCCACATTTTTTACTTATTGAATTTCAAGCTCTTTGCATTTCCTCCCTTACGAAGACATTAGTTTCATAACTTCTAATTTGTTTTCTTATCAAAGCAGGACTGTTGAACATCTGTTTGGCATTTCATTTTTAATATTTCCATAAACTGCAAGTGTGGGTAAATTGCATGGTGTGATGTTGATGGCTTGCATTTATTGCAGGTGGGATGTGGGGAAGTGGAGGGCTCATCAGCAAGGGAATTTGTGCCTGTGATTTTGTATCCCAAAGCATTGAAACACAACATTTAAGACTGCCAGATGTTGGTTGAAATGGAGCATTTCCTACATGACTCAGGAATGTTTCTGACTGCTGTTTGTGTTCTGGGCTGGAGCATTGGGGGAGGAAGAAGAGGAGAAGGAAGAGCTTCTGTTGTGGAAGGGTGGATAATGACATGTTATCAGGGGCTTGGGGTTGATATCTGAGGCAAGGAATAACTGGGATACCTCTGATTTCAGGCCTCCAATCAGTGTGGATGGGTGCAGAGAGCACCCAGTACAGGAGGGTGCTGTTTACCCTTCAGCGTCCACTTTCAGACCCAATCCCAGTGATTTTACCTTGGCTTTTGTCTCTCAGCATTAATAACCACTATCAAAGAGCACCTATTCTGTCTTTAAAACAAAAAAGTGGGACATAAATTCAGGAGATGAAAAGGGCGTGTGGTAACAAGGGAGAGGCAGCACTGGCTTTGTAGATGGATGGATGGATGGATGGATGGATGGATGGATGGATGGATGGATGGATGGATGGATGGATAAGGAAGGAATGGAATGGAATGGAATGGAATGGAATGGAATGGAATGGAATAGAATAGAACAGAACAGAACAGAACAGAACAGAACAGAATAGAATAGAATAGAATAGAATAGAATAGAATAGAATAGAATAGAATAAGGGATGGGATTGGATGGGTGGAGGGATCCATGGATGATAGATGGATGTATTGTAGTTGAGATGGTCACAATACTAAGCAACTCCATTTTCAGAAGGCTTCAAGCCTGTTTTTATTACAGCATTCATACTTTTTATACATTCTTACAAAACTCTTAATTTTACTCATTGGTCACAGGAGACAAAGTGCTCATTGAAACAGGCAGTTGCAGGTTTCTCTTATTTCTACTTCTTTCTTTCTTGGTTTCCATGCCAATGCCCTTGGTAGAAAATTCTTTCAGGGGTAGACATGGATGCTGTTATCAAACTTCTCTCTGGCTCACAGAAGTTGCTGTAGAACCTCTTTCACATGGATGGACGGATGGATGGACGGATGGATGGACGGACGGACGGACGGATGGATGGATGGATGGATGGATGGATGGATGGATGTCCCATTCTCCTCATGGCACCAGTCACTGCTGTAGCAGGACATCAGCATGTTCCTGCACTGAGGGGTTTAAGCTAAAATGAGCTCCAAAGTGCTGCAAATCTGTACGGAATTCATCTTTGAGGCAATATAGGAATGATCTAGAGCTCCTTGGAGCCATTGAAAATGCTGCCTTTGGCTTCAGCAGATTTGGCTGAGACCCTGAGAGCTGGAGCAGCTCAGCTCCTTTGTGTGGTTATCTTAACAAGTAAAGCTGAAAGGAGAGAACCTGCTGGTGCTGGAGATGGAAGGTGCTATTTAAACAGAGAAAGAATCTCCTTTCTCTTTGCCTTTTAGGCTCTGATTTCTGATGGTCACTATAGCAACAGGAAGCAAAGAGATGAAGAACTGGAAAACATGCACTTCACTATGACAAGTTCAATTTACAGCCAGCTCAGCAAGGTAACAAATCTGTGTCATGTTTAATGAGAAGCTGTGCACAGGTAACAGAGCAGCAAAGGTTGGGATGTGCTCCGAGGTGGGGAAACCTGGGTTTGACTACATGCTAATGAGTCTTCCTCATTAAAGACCTCAGGATGAATGAAACGTTGTGGTGGAGCCTGGACTTGTGTCAAAACGGCTCGAATTGGGCAGGGAGAGCATCAGTTTGACATTTTGGGTTTTTATCTCGGCGTTTTTGATGCTCCGGGTGTGGCAGCAGCGGGGCTGGGGCTCAGGGCTGCAGCAGTGCCTGGGCTCACACTGTGTGTCAGGGGGTCCCAGAGGCATCAGGGCATTTCAAAAAGCAATTCACTTGTACAAACAACTAATCTGTGAAAACGTGGCCCAAAGGCAGCTCTTGCTCTGGAGACAGAGGCACTTAAATCTCCCACCCCGGAGTGCTGGGGCAGCTCTGAATTCCCAGTGCTGGGAACGGGGCAGGACTTCCCAAGCAGCAGGATAAAATCTGCCTTAAATACATTTTGTATCTGTCACAACTGGATTTTTTGGGCTGTTTATACCATGAGCTGTCATGGACTTTGTAGAAGAATCAGAAAATCAGATGTGTGGGTTGCAAGGGGGGCACAGGATCCGTGTCCGTGAGCGTGGGGTTCTGGTTGTTGTGTCTCACCCAACAGAATATTTTTGCTTTTGTTTTTGGTGGTTTTTTTTTTTTGCTTCATTTTCCTTTCCCCCTCCTGCCAAAAGCCTGATTTTCTCTTTGCTGATTAGGCCATTCTGTGCATTTTTGACTGTTCTCTCCAGCACATCTCTCCTGCCTGTCCAACCCCCTTTTCCATGTGCTCCCTGCTGTGATATGAGCACTACAGATCAAGAGGACAATCAGCTGGAGAACAATATGACAGCAGGTGGGGATTATTCTCTCCCTTCTGATGTGACTCAAATACGTGTCAGTCACCAAACAAAACCCTCTTTCAGTTTAGAGGCAAAAATAGATTAGTACATGGGTAAATCAGCAACAATAGATTTTTTTTTTTTCCTCTCCACAAATCTGCATTTTTTTTCCCCCTAATGCTGCTTTTATGCATCTGACTTTTAGCAGCTGTGATTTCTGTTCCTGGTGAATGTACATGGACTTTATTCAGCTAGATCAAGCACTTTTGTGTCAGTAATTACTGTGATGGAGCAGTTCAGCACTGGGCAAGGTTGTGCATGCTGTTAATATTATGCCTCACTAGTAGGACTGTACTTGTGCAAAGTCTTTACAGGCTAAGGAGTATAATCAGGAGATAAAGTGGATTCTGTGTCAACACAAAAAAAGGTTCAAAAGGTTTGCAGGAAATCAAGCTTGCCTTCAAACCATCAGCCTTCAAACCAGATGTGAGAACCTGGGTGCACTGGATCAGCCCAAGCTCGGGTATAACCTCTGTCCTGCTGTCTCAGCACTGCTAAAATGAGCAGCACTGAGCTCTCTCTGGGGCTGGGGGAACTCTCTCTGTGGTCAGAGGATGCACAGTGTGCATCTGGGCTTGGGTGTTGGAGGAGAAAGAGGCAGCAGCGTCCCAACATCCCATAGATCCCATAGATCTCATACATCCCAAAAATCCCATCATCCCAAAAATCCCATCATCCCCAAATCCCAGCGTCCCATTATCCCAACATCCCAACATCCCATACATCCCAAAAATCCCAGCATCTCAGCAAACCATACATCCCAACATCCCAAAAATCCCATACATCCCAGCATCCCATACATCCCATACCTCCCAAAAATCCCACCATCCCATACATCCCCTACATCCCATACATCCCCTACATCCCAACATCCCATACATCCCATCATCCCACCTTCCCACCATCCCAGCCCAGTGTTTGGTGCTGCTGTGCCATGGATATTGCCCTCCTTTATCTGCCCTGTGTAACTCAGCCCCTTTCGATTTCCATGCCTTGATTGTCCATGGAAGTGTTGCTGTTTCTCTGCTCTTCCTGCCCTGTCTCTGCAGCCTGCTCTTCCCCTGTGTTTGGGTCAATGTCCTTTCTCAGGAGCACTCTTGGTGTCACCTCCCTGTCCCACGCACTGGAGCTGCCAGGGTGCTTCTGACTCTGCCTGACTTTGCCACCTCAGCTCTGCTCACTCACATTTTCCACTCCATCACACTCAGATTCCTCATCCTCTCTTTTATTTCTGTCCAAAATTCTTCTCTTTCCTGTTTTAGCCATAGAAATTTTAACTTCTCCTGCTTCCTTTTTGTTCCTATTCATCAGTGCTGCTGCCTTTCTCTCCCAGAAGCTTCAGTTCCTGCTCAGAAATGTTCCCCTTGCCCTTTGAATTAATAGTTTGATTTCCTTCCTCCTCTCTAGCCCATGCCCTGGTGAATATTTGTTGATTTTACCTTACCTAATGAGCATTTGATGTACTTAAATAATCACTGGAGCACTGCTTGGGACCCCATGTGTCCCCTTTCCTGGATGAATGCTCTGAAGAGGGGCCAGATGACGATGATTTAAAAAAAAGTAAAATAAATTCACTCTAGGCAGCAGAACAAATCTTTAGCTGTCCTCTGCAAAGTGGAACAGCTTCAGCACAGCCTGCAGGCTGGCAGCCAGGGCTGTCTTTTGGGAAACAGGAGATATTTTGAGCCCAGCAGCAGAGAGAACAGAACCCAAATTGCTGAGCTATTAGCTGAAGGCAGCTCTGCTGTAACACACCACTGATCTCCCTCCTCCCTCCTTTTGTCTCTCAGGAAAAGGTCTTGGCTCTGTGCTGTGAGGAGCTGGCTCAGTCCTGCGTGTCCTGAAGGGAGCAGAGAGCTCCCTGCCCTCTGCATCCTCCCTTTGATCCCCTCCCTGCCCTCTGCATCCTCCCTTTCATCCCTTTCTCCTCTCAGGGCTGGCTGCTGGCCCAGCAGAGCTCCTCAGGTCACACTTCGGGTCCCAGCTGGCCCAACACAGCCTGGTGTCCCCAGGGACCATCAGAGGGGCAGATCCAGCTTGGGGATGATGCTGAGCTCAGGGTTGGTTTTGGGGAAGGATCTATCCTGCATCCAGCCTGGGGAGGATGCTGAGCTCAGGTTAGGTTTCAGGGCAGGTCCAGCCTGGGGAGGATGCTGAGCTCAGGGTTGGTTTTGGGGCAGGCTCAGTGCTGTCTGCACCTCGTGGGTTTGGGTTTGGATGCTCCTGGTGGCTCCCAGCTCCTGGAGCACTGGGCTGGACATCCCAAGGCTCATCCACATTCCAGCCTGTGGCATTCACATTCTCTGAACAGAGAGAGAGACAATTCTCTCTCCCAAGATTTTTTCCCAGAGAAGCACAGAGAGAAGAAGACAAAACAATTCTTATCCCTATTCTCTTCTCCATGTAAAAACATTCTGTTTTTACACATGTAGAATGTGTTAGGGAGATTGTTTACCTGAAGGGATTTGGTAATTGAATTCTAGTGATAATTGTTTATATTAATTAACCAATCACTGTGTCTGGGCTGTAGCACACAGTCACAGGTTTTTCTTTACTGTGTAATTTAGTATAGTATAGTATCTCTTTAATATAGTATAGTATAATGTAATGTAATATAGTTTTAATAAAGCAATTGTTCATCCTTCTGAATCAATAGAGTCAGTATCAATAATTTCCTTCATCAGGGACACCCTGCCTTCAATCCCACCCCCATCAGTGCTCAGGACTGGCAGTGCTGCCTCTCCCTGCCCTCCCAGCCTTGGGACAGCTCTGTGCTCTTTGCCACTGTCCCTTTCCCCTGTCAGGACCAAACTGTGACTCCTTTCCATCTCCTTTCCATCTCCTTTCCATCTCCTTTCCATCTCCTTTCCATCTCCCTTCCATCTGCTGAGGCAGATCCCAGCAGTGGGTTGGGGGTTAAGGCAGCATCTCCTGGGGAGGGAAATCCACGTTCCTCTATCAATGTCTGCCCTGCTTTTATCTCTGCTTGACATTTTCTCTTTCCCACATTGTGATCCTCAGCCTGAAATAATTGAAAAGCAATATAAAGTGTCTTATTTATCTTTGTTCAAGATAGCAGCTTGTTCTACCCTTTAACTCTCCAAGGACTCGGGGGCAGATTTTTTTCCAAGCCCTGCTTTATTTTTGGGCGAGCAGTACAAAGTTCTCTAATGTCTATAAAACTTGGGATTGCTTTCTGCACACTCCAAACAGGTGATCGTGCAGCCCTCCAATCTTTCACTTCTTTATGGGGTTATCATCTTTTGCCTCTCCAATTTTAAGGATTTTTAAAGTGCTGCTTCTCTGCTGTACTTTCATTTTGCCAAGATCTCACATCTTGTTTGCTGCAGGTTCAGGACTCGGCAGACCGTGTCTTTCTGCCATAACTTTTTGGGATCAAAGCAGCTTTGTCTTTAAAAATGCAATTGGTATTGAATTATTTTATTTTTATTAAGAGTGTTGAAAAAATAATCATCCCAGCAATAATCTAAATGGAACATTGCAGCTCAGTTATGTAAATATTTAAAATTTCTGTCTCATTTTAGGTAGAGAGAATCCAAAATGTCTAATTCTTATGGAATGAGGACAGCTTTTAGGTATTTGTTCCTGAAAAACCACACTACTAATTAGTTGTGTGTTTTACTTTCCTTGATCTTTTTTTTATACCAGCAATAGGTTAACAGTAATCTGTGACACTTTTTGGTTGCTCTTGAACCTTGTGTTCTAGTTTTAGCAAGATACTTTAAATGATATATATACACACACATATATCTATATCTATATCTATATATCTATATAATCTATATCTATATCTATATAACTATCTAACTATACATATAAAATATATAACTATATATATAATATATATATATATATATATATATATATATATATATATATATATATAAGTATATCTTGGTATTTTGTGTCTGTAATTACAGCTTTATATTATTTACCAAACTAAGTTGCCTTCTTACTAAAAATGAGACAAAGAATTTGGGGTGTCACACTTCAGGGTTTGTGTGGTTTATGTTTTTTTTTTTTTTTGTTAGGCCCAAAAAATGTGTGTATGCTTCTGATCCTTTATGGGCTGCTGTTTTATGCTATTTTTCTTTAGAATTTTTATTTAGAGATGGCTGAACAGGATCCTTGCCCCATAAAGTGCATGTAAGGTAGTGAAGTTGAACAGGAGCCGAGGAGCTGTGAAGTGGAATGGTGAAATGGTGAGGTTTGTTAATCCCAAATAAAAACCCTTAGCAGTGCAGGGAGAAGACAACTGTATAAAATCAACAATTCAATCAACCACAGCCCCACGTGCTCTGCTGGCACCACTTAATGCAGTCATAAAATTAACAGCTCAAATAATGAGCACATCAGCTCCAAAGGGGGGAGGCAGAGCAGGAGCGGGGCTGGTGGAGGAAGCTCAGCACAACGTGAACATCCAGCCCTGAGCTGCTGGGAATTGGGTCTTGGAAGGGTCTGCACAGAGCCTTGCAGTGCTGAGATGGAATTCTGTGGTTTCTGAGGAAGAAGAAATGTCCAAGGAAATTGTTGGAGGGCCATGAACAAAGAAATATCCAAGGAAATGGTTGGAGGGCCTTGACCAAAGAAATGCCCAAGGAAAGGGTTGGAGGTCTCTGAGCAAAGAAATGCCCAAGGAAAGGGTTGGAGGGCCTTGAACAAAGAAATGTCCAAGGAAATGGTTGGAGGGCCTTGAGCAAAGAAATGCCCAAGGAAAGGGTTGGAGGGCCTTGAGCAAAGAAATGCCCAAGGAAATGGTTGGAGGGCACTGAGCAAAGAAATGCCCAAGGAAATGGTTGGAGGGCACTGAGCAAAGAAATGCCCAAGGAAATGGTTGGAGGGCCTTGAACAAAGAAAAGCCCAAGGAAATGTTTGGAGGGCCTTGAACAAAGAAATGCCCAAGGAAAGGGTTGGAGGGCCCTGAGCAAAGAAATGTCCAAGGAAAGGGTTGGAGGGCCCTGAGCAAAGAAATGTCCAAGGAAAGGGTTGGAGGTCTCTGAGCAAGGCAGGAGGTGCAGAGCCAAGTCCCTGCAGATATTCCATGGTGCAGGTGTGGTCCCTGTCCTGTGTGGGACTGGGATGTGGAGCAAGGATGGGTTTGGTGGACATGTAGGGTCTGCCCTTTCATCTGGCTGCTCCGTGCTGTGTGTCATGAAAACAGTTCAAAACCAGCTCACAAAGGTCTCAGGTTCGAGAACAGAACAAAAAGTACTTTGGCTGCTCTTGTTGGCACATGTTCCTGCAAGGGGAGATGAAAAGCCACGAGGTTTGGCAGAAAGAGGGTGCAGTGTTTTAAAGCAAGGGCTTGAAAAATGGGAGAGGGAAGAAGGGAGGGCTTTTGGCAGAAAATCAGTGGGTTTGGTCAAAGTGTAGATAGCAGTGGACATGAAGAAGGAGAGGTGGGGATCACCCTTGGTGACACCTCTTTGGAGCAGGGGAGCCTGTCAGAATGTTTGGGTTGTGCTGCCAATGTCCATCATAGAAATCTGAGCCATGTGATACCTTGCACATTCTCACTGTGTTCTCTGTCTCCTGTGATCTGGTGAAGAACTCAGGATCGTTTTTAAGCACATTTCTAAATCTCCTAATAAGCAAAAACCTGAATGAGGCAGCCTAAAGCCAGGAGGCAAAGACATTGAAAAGCTTTTAGCTAAAATCCTTCATAATTTGGGGGTTTCATTAATTTTTTTTTAATTCTTCTCTCAAGTGTTTAATTTCACCCTTTGGTCTTCCTGCAGCCATCATGTTTCAGCCATGAAGCATCCATTTGCCTGTAATTACAGTCGTGTCATTCAGCTTTCAAACACCCCCTCAGACACTCTTATGGCAAGTGGAATTTTAAATATAAAGCGAGAGTTAATCAGCAGCCAGATTGAAGCATTGCAGAAAGACAGAGAAGCTGCTTGATATTCCTAAGAACTCTGGTGGCTGTTTTATGTGTGTTTTAAACCACGCTGTGCTTGATGACCTTGTAATGATGAAGTCTGAAGGGAAACAGGGACTGAATGATCACTTCTGAGCCCGATGCTTTCGGCAGAGCCTGATGCTTTGCGTATGGTCACAGAGAAAAAAGCTGTTTTCAAAGGTCAGGACGTGGATTTGGCACCAGGCCCAGCTACCTAAAAACATCTGCAGAGCTGCTGTGGTGCTGCTGATGAGCAGCAGGAGGTGGGGATCCAGATGTGCTCATTAGCAGCTGCTTCCCCCAGTGCCTGCATTTCCCAGAGCTGTGCCATGCCCAGCACTCCGTGGTGTCCCAGGAGTGACATTAGCACAAACCCAGTGTCACTGGCTGGGCAGAGCTGCAGGAATGGAAGTTGGTGGTGGGGGTGTTTTGTTGGGGAATGGAGTCCCACAACCTCAGGGATTCAGACTCCAGAACAGGCAGGTCCCAGCTCCTGAGTGTTTCACTGCCCTTGCTCAGAGCACACCACATCCAGCACTGCTAAAGTGGCAGAGTAATGAGGCACTGGGGGAGCTCAATCCCAAAATCTAGCCCTTGCTTTTGGCACCTTTGGGTGCCCCAGGGCCCTGCCCCAGGAGAAAGGGCTCCATTACCCCAGGCTGCAGGTGCCAGCCTTGACCAGGGCTCCATTACCCCAGGCTGCAGGTGCCAGCTCAACCTTTCCTGGCATCTCCCACATCCTGGCAGTGTCCAGCTCATCCCCTGGAGCTGCCAGAGCTGCCTGATGGCACCAGGCTGGCTGCAGGCTCTGTGCCATGCTGAGGGGGTGCCAGCTCCCAGGTGTGTGCCACAGGGCTGTGCTGTCCCTCCTGCTGCTGATGCCTCAGGATTTCAGCTTTTCTATTTTCCATATATTTGTAATTCTGTAATTCTTTAGTGTGTAACTCCAAACCCCACACTCAGTGGGAGCTGCTGCTTTCCCATTTGGGGCAGACACAACAATTCCTCTGCAGGCCTGGTAAGCAAGGGCACCTCACTGCCTCAGGCCCAGAGATGGGAACAAAAGGGAGTTGGGGGAGCAAACTTGGGGTCAATGACTTCAGTACCTGCAGCTGGAATTGGCAGATTCACCCCCAAAATGCAAATGGACCAAATTTATAAAAGTGTGCAAACCCTGACCATCATCCATTTTTGGGTGCAACCCCTGGAGCTGCCCAAAATGTACCTCAAGGCCCTTCAATAAACAGAGCAGCTTCAATAAATAGAACAGCTTTTTATTCCCCTAATTCTGTCTGGCCTCTGTTTCTAGGCAGCCCCATAAGGCATCACTGCTCTTGTCAGATATTCTAGTTTGCAAAATCTATAAAAATTTTATACACGTTGCCCAGCCTGTGCATCATTGGCATTTTCCACCTGACCAATTGTGCACCTTAGGATCTTTATATAAAGGTAACCCCTTTTTATCACCCTTATTCTGTCTGGTTTGTGATTCTAGGAACAGAGAAAAAGGCATCAGCCCCATCAATCCACTCTGCCCAGCCCTTGAAATGGGGTCAGTGTGTTGTGTCCCACCCAGATCTCACCTTCCTGCCACTCCACCAAGGCACCACCACTTCCCTGGCACCATTTTTGGGTGCAGCCCCTGGGGGGCTTTGTCTGCCCTAAATGTACCTGAGGCCCTTCAATGAACAGAACAGTTTCAATAAATGGAACAGCTTTTTATTCCCTTAATTCTGTCTGACCCCTGTTTTTAGGTAGCCCCAAAAGGCATCACCGCCGACTCCTCCATCCCAACCCCTCCACTCCAAACAGCTGCAGGCTCCTAAAACCAGTGCAGGGAAAGCTCTGATCCCTCTGTGTGTGCCCCTGGCCCCCACAGGAGCAGCTCCTTGGGCAGGGGGATGATTGCTTTGTGGTGAGGCGGAGCTGGCAGCATCCCAGGGAAAAGGGAGGGCAGGGAATTGTTAGCAGAGCCCCCCAGCTGCCAGAACGTGCCTGGAGGGAGAGCAGCTGCTCCAGAGGGCAGCCAGGGCTCCAGGGAAGGAGTCCAAGTCCCAGCCAGCCTCTGGGAAAGGCAGAGATGCATCACCTTGAAGCCCTGTCCTTGGAGATGCTGGGTGCTCCCTGGTCTTGAAATGAAACAACCTGGTTTTTCTGTTTTTCAAAAAGAGAGCTGAAATATTTTGGATACTTGATTATATAATTAGCTTTTAGCTGCTCTGAATACCGTGGCTTAATTATTCTGGGTTCCACTGTTAAATTATTAGAGCTGTCTTGTTTACTAGGAAATGTTCTGTTTGTTGCTCCAGGGTGATTTGTTTTATATTAATTTAAGTACCCAGGGCAAGTAGCATTTAAGTGTCCCAAATGCCAGCAAAGAACTGGCTTGGTTTGTTTTGCCTCTGGGCAGGTTTGAGATATTCCCAGAATGGACATAACTAACAAACTGTCTCTTGGTTTAAGATCCTTCTCTGTCCCAAAACCAAATCTTTCATCTGGTTTGGCTTTTTTCTCTTTTTTTAAAATGTTTTCTCTGGAATTCTGTGTTGCCTGAATTGTAATTGCAATTGGAGTTAATTCCAAGCTGAGAATTGACATAAAAACTTTGGCTTTGCCCCAGCACCACTTGGATAACTTGGGATGAGACTCTTCCCCCTTGGGACATGTGCTGTCAGCTCTTCTCGCACTTCATTGAGTTGACAATTTCTTTGTGCTTTGGGATCACCATTGCAGCCCCAGCTGGTCTGAAACACTTGGAGAAAACTTGTAGGGAAAAGAGGAGGATAAAGGGAAGGTCAGGATTCAAACTGTAAGGATTGCAATAATTTTTTATGAAGGGTGTGGGTGAAAGGAAGGTCTGTTGAGATAATTGTTGACCAGCACCCCCAAGCCCTTTCCCAGAGGAGAATCACAGCCATTAAATTATGAGTGTGTTTTGGAGAGGCCCAGGTTTTGTCACCCAGCCAGCTCTAACTGTGGCTCTCTGGTGACAAAACCTGCACAAATACACTTTATCTTTTATCTTAGATGAGGAAGAAAACAAAGCAAGAGAAGGAATTGTCTGAAGAAAAGCCTCTGTCCCTCATTTATAAATGCCTGTGCAGAAAATGGGGAGAATAAAGCAGCCAGGTCAGGGGCTAGGCTTTATACCAGGTGCAATAAATGAACCAAAGGCAGAATACTGACATATTTTAAGGAACAAACCCATTGCAATGCCAGGTGAGACCTCTCTTCCCTCACAGTGGTCAGCAGCAGTGACTTCTGAGAAAACCAGGGAAATCTATAGAGGATTTGTATTTTGTTCTCCTCCCACGTGGACATTTATGTGTCACCTATTCATTTGGGGTTTTTCCAAGCCTGTGCAGTATCCATTTGATGCCTGGCAAGGGGGAGGAGTGCGTGTCCTGTGAGGCTTGGCAGGCAGTTTGGAGTTCCATAGGCAGTGTGCTCACTCAGTTATTTTTAGCCTGTTATTACTGGGCTGTTCTGGATTATTTAATATTTGATGTTGACACCCAAAATCCTCCTTCCCCTGCAGGCTGGACTGGCTGGAAGGAGCATCACCCATTTCTCTGCCTTCTGCTGAGCCTGATATTACAGAATCCCAGAATCACTGGGTTGGAAGAGACCTTCAAGATCATTGAGTCCAACCCAACCCCAACACCTCAACTGAACCCTGGCACCCAGTGCCACATCCAGGCTTTGTTAAACACACCCAGGGATGGGGACTCCACCAGAAATTTATCTCCCTTTCTGTAAAAAAGCTTTTCCCTGCTATCCAACCTGTATTTCCCTTGGCACAGCTCGAGGCTGTGTGCTCTGGCTGTGTCAGTGCTGCTGGAGAAAGAGCCCAGCCCCAGCTGAGCACAGGCACCTTTCAGGGAGTTGTAGATAAGGTTGCTTAACCTTTTTGCTAAAATACCTGTCTGAAATAAGATCTCCACTTGTTGAAAGCAATGTGGACTCATGAAATAATTTCAAACAAGTGGGACTTGAAAATTAAGCCTTTAAATGCTAGTTATACAGAAGAATTTAGAAGTTTAAAGATGCGGATAGTCACTTGGTAGGGTTTTAATTCTGGGTGCTTCTGTCAGTATTTAAATATCTATGAGAAAGTTCTGGAATGGCTGCCCAGGGAAGTGGTGGAGTTCCCATCCCTGGGTGTGTTTAACAAAGCCTGGATGTGGCACTGGGTGCCAGGGTTTGGTGAAGTGTCAGAGCTGGGTCGGACTCGATGATCTTGATGTTTCTTCCAATCCGGTGATTCTGTGATTCTCTGACTCTAACCGCTTTGAAAATACCCCAAATTTGAATTTATTTGAATGAAATTCATTTGAATTCTCTTAGGACTCTCCAGTGCCAATGGATCCATCCCTGGAGGCTGCCATGGGCAGAGGGGGATGCAGCTGTGGGATGCTCATGGTGGAGGAGCTCCACAGGGCCCTGACCCTGCCAAGGTGGGACCTGCTCCTGGACAGAGGTGTCTTTGAGTTTGGTGCCAGGAGAAGGATTCTCCCCTGAGAGGGGAAAAAGCTCAGGTAGGAAAACCCCAGGTGTTTGGGTAGTTTTACACCTTTTCTGGTAGATTTACATCTTTCTGGTAGTTTCACATCTTTTCTGCTAGTTCTACATCTTTCTGGTAGTTTCACATCTTTTCTGGTAGCTTTACATCTTTTCTGGTAGTTTTACATCTTTTCTGGTAGTTTCACATCTTTTCTGACCTGTGGGGTAGGTGAAGGGCTCCGTCTGACTGCAGGCTATAAATTTTGCTCAGTTGTGTCTGTGAATTGCCATAAATTGTTACCAACTGTAAGTAGAGAGAAATGTGACTTTTATTGTTGTTTATTTTTTTAATCAACCCTGTGTAAACCTGTGCACACATCTGTCATCAGAGACCCTCTTCCTTTTGCCCTTAGTGACATTTTTCCTGCCAGCCTGAAGACTGACTGTCCCGGGCTGGCATTTTTCCAGTGTCAGTTCTTCCTTCTTCCTCTGGTCAGCTTTTCTCTTCTTTCTTTCCTATTTTTCTTTTTCTCTCTTTGGTGACAGCATTTCTCTGTTCAGCCTCATTCTGTGCTAGACTCTTCCCCAGCAGAACCCCCATGCTGGGATTTGGCTGCGTGTGCTGAGGAGAGATAGCAAAGCCTGCTTGCGAGTGGCTCTGGATGCTCAAACACATGGGAGACGTCTGCTAGCACAGGAAATGTTTAACTGCACAGAAATCTACACTTCAGTGGATTTATGGAAATAAATGCGACTGCTAGTCAGGCCTGGAAGGTGTAAAAGTGTGCTGGAAAGAAAGGTTGTCAGAGGGGAAGTGCATGAAATGGCTGTGCAGGAGAAGGGAGAGCAGGGCACAAGGATGTGGATTTGGGGCTTTGTTTTATTGTGCATTCATCCATCAGGGTCTGGATTTGTATTTTTCCCTGTCTTACATGAATAGCAGTGTTTGCTCCTGGCCTTGCACCCCCAATCCCCAGCTCTGTGCCATTCCTGCCTGGACCAGGTGGAATTGTGCTTGCACATCCTGAGCTCTTCCTCCTGCTGTGCTCCTGGGACATGGAACACATCCACACAGAGGATCTGCTGCCTGTGTAAGTGCTGGATGTGGGAAGATTTTAGGCTTTTTTGAGTGCACAGGGCTGGAGTGTATGACAGTGTTCACAGGGGTTTTCAGGTGAGGGAAGAGACGAGAATGTTGACTCCATGTTCGGAAGGCTGATTTATTATTTTATGATATTCATTACATTAAAACTATACTAAAAAGAATAGAAGGAAAAGTTTCATCTCAGAAGGCTGGCTGAGCTAAGAATAGAAAGGAATGAATAATAAAGGGTTGTGTCTTGGACAGAGTCCAAGCTAACTGGGCTGTGGTTGGCCATTAATTCTAATCATCCAAGATGGGCCAATCCCAGATGCACCTGTTGCATCCCACAGCAGTAGATAACCATTGTTTACATTTTGTTCCTGGAGCCTCTCAGCTTCTCAGGAAGAAAACTCCTAAGAAAGAATTTTTAATGGAAAGATGTCTGTGACAGGAGTGTGTGTGGCTTTCCTGCAGCCCCAGTCTGCCATGTCCTGGCACAGGGCACCGGCTTTGCAGCATCTGCGTTGTGCAGGAGCAGAAACTGCTGTGCTCCCCCTGCAGAGCCCACTGTTGGTCAGGACAGCAGCTAGAAATGATCACAAAGCACCCAGGGAAATGGAGGGTGGGATCACCTATCAGCTGTGAGGATCTGAACACCTCTGGTAGCTGAGTTTTGTACCTGTGTCAGCCAGCCAGAGCTCGGGCTGCACCGTGGGCTGTCAGCACATCCATCCACCCACACCAAAGAAAATCTGGCTTGGCCATTTGCTTCAGACCTTCCTGATTTGCTGTGCTCCCCAGGGCAGCCTGCAGGGACCCAGCCCTGCCTGTGCTGGCCCTGCTCAGCGGGAGCAGCTGCCCGGGCAGGGTTTGTGCTTCCCTGTGCTCAGCTCTCAGCCCAGCTCCAGCCCCGTGCTGGGGGCAAGCTGCAGGCTGGAGCTGCCCCAGTGACACTGAGATGTTTTCTAGGAAAAGCACTGTGAAAAGTGCTAGCAGCTTAAGTGCATGAAATTCAGTGGATATGGTCCTAAACAACGAGGGTTTGTCGATCTTTGCTTGGGCACATCATGGAATTTATGGGGTGTAAAACAGTCTCAGAACTGACAGTGCACAGAGCAGAAAACGTTGTTGTGCATCTGGAAATGCAAAGCAACGGGAGAGTTTTGTGCTGGGAGAGGGGTTGTGCTGTCAATCCCCTCCCCAGCTGAAAGCAGAATTGTTGTGGCAAAGAGTGACAGTCATGAAATCATCACAGAATGGATTGGGTTCATCCCATTTCCATGGGCAGGGACACTTCCACTGTCCCAGGGTGTTCCAGCTCTGTCCAACCTGGCCTTGGGCGCTGCCAGGGATCCAGGGCCAGCCACAGCTGCTCTGGGCACCTGTGCCAGGGCCTCAGCTCCTCCATGGTAACAAATTCCTTCCTAAAATCTGATCTAAATCTCTTTCCCAGTGCTCCAAGTGGAGCAGCCTGGTCAGTGGCTGTGAATTTTCCAGTGGATGATGCCCTTTAATTGAGTTCAAATGCTCAATCACATCTATGGAAATACCAGTAAACAAAACAGAACTGCAGTAATCAGTGGTGGCAGCAGCAGCTCTGCCTTTTCAGATGCTTTCCTGGCTTGGTAATTTAGGGGAGAAAATTAATTATGAGCTGATGGAGATGATTTGGGTTTGGCCTTTGGGGGATGAGGTCTGTGCTGCAGGTGTTCTGGACAGTGGGAATTTCTCTGTCTTGTCTTGGTTCAGTTGATCAAGTAATGATTCCTCCTAGGAGTGCATGGATAACCTTTTTTAAAACAACATGAGTGACAAAATATTTTAAGTCTGGCAATTTAGGGAGAAATGAGACTGTTTAATCCAGGCAATGAGAACTGGCAGCAGTACACTGAAATACTGGACTGGTGTTTTCTTGCAGGTATGGCTGTAGATAAGAACAAAGATAAATTTGTGACTGTTGCAGTAAAATCCCTTTTCTCTGGAAGACTTCCTTATAACTCAGCAGAGATTCAGAACCCCCAGCCCCAGCAGAGGGCAATGGGTGCAGGCAGGGCCAGGAGGAAGGGGGGATGTGGCAGAATGGAAATTCCTCATTTGGGAATGCCTGTGGGGTAATGATGTGAACACTTTGCCATTAATAGAGAATTCAGAGACTCTTGCTGGTGGAAAAAAACTTAAAATAGCCCAAACAGGTGAAATTAGCAACAGCAGGGGAAGCAGCAGAGATTTCCAAAGCAGGCACTTGGGAACCAGGGACAATAAAACTCAGTAAACAAAATGCAAAGCTGTTTGGAAGGTGGGTATGCTCTTGGGAGGTGTTTCCACGGTGCAAAGGCTCATTCTGCATCTGTTTGTGCATTTCAGATGGCCCAGGGCAAGATTCAGAGGAGAATTTAAGTGTTGCAGCTTTGTTGAGTGCAGCAGAATTCGGGAAGCTCATCCTCACCTTGAGCCTGCTGGGTGCAGGGGAAGAGTTCTCTTGGATTAATTACCTGTAATTGTCATTAAAGGAATGAGCAGATCTCATGTTTTCCTTGGCTGTGCTGCAGAACACCTCCAGTCTTCCACTCTCAGTGGCAGAGAGTCTGGAATATGGAAATATTCCATTTATTGTTCGGTGTTGCCTCTCCTTCAACACTCCCTGCAGGAGCTTTTCCTGAGGGAAATTTCAGCCCAGAGTTTTATTTTCTCACAATGCTCCATTACTGCAAGGATTTACCTTGCAGAAAAAGCTGAAGAACAGCTTTTTTCAGCTTTTGGTAGTCAGTAGGTTCCCACATGCAGATCTTAAGTGAAAATAAATTATTCTAGTAAAAGATCCTGTCAGAAATTAAGCTGGCGTTAAATGTGGATGAATTATTTTATTTTTTTATCCTTGTTTAGGCTATGTAGGGAGGAGACTACCAACCAAATGTGCAAAATCACATGTTTTTCATGTGTATATTTTTCATTATGGTCTTTAGCTGCTGCTTCCTTTTAGAGGATGAAGCATTTCACCTCTTCTCCACCCCAATATCTGCAGTTGTGTTTGATTTCCCAGGGCCAAGCATATCCCAGACCTTGCAACCCTCAGTCAGGCAGAACAGAATCTGAATTCCTGACCTATCCCATCCATTCCACTGGGGCATTGCTATAAGAAAAGTTGGTATTTTCCCTGTCCATCTAATTACTTTGTGTAAAAAATAACCTTTTTTTATTATTAATCCACTGAATCCACGTTATGGATGGGTCCAGTGAAGTTCCCAGCAATTCTGTGCTGTAAATCTTACTTTACCTACAGGCAGAAATCCACAGCTCCTTTTTTTTTTTTTTTTTTTACAGTTCCATTACTTGTTATTATGATGTCAAGAATTAGTTCAGTTGCTCGAGAGAGTGATATCCTTAAATTGTGCTACAAGCCTGGTTTTGGCACTGGTTCTGAGCTCTTTATTTCTGTGGCTGAGGCGTTTCCCCAGCTGTAACCAATGCTGTTCTGAGCCCAGAGCTGAGGGCTGCAGGATGCAGCCCCACGTTTCCGTGGCAGGCTCTGGAGTGGTGGCATTGCTGCAGGAGCTGCCTGGCAGCTGTCAGGCTCATGCTGATGGCACAATCCATGCAGGGCTTTGCTGGAAATGCTGGGAGGGATGTGTTTGTGAGCAGCCTTCGTGCTGGATTTAGTGTTTACATCTCAGACTTTGCCAAATAGGTTTGTTATTTATAGCAGGAGCAGCAGGAATATTCATCAGTTGCCATGGACATATTAAGCTCACCAAGTACAAGAGTGGAGCACAATCTGCACTGGAGTAATTTTAAAAAGCTTTCATGCCGAGCGAAATAGTTTGTATTAAATTTAAGAGTTAAATGCTGGGTTCCTCCAGTGCTGTTTCTGGGGTTTCAGATATAAAAATGGAAATGCTTTATTGGAAATTTAATGGGAAGAGCAGTTCTGTACACAGGAACCCTAAAGAACTCCCTGTCAGCAGGCAGCGTTCAGGATCACAATTTACAGGGCTTAAAAAGCAGAATATGCAATGAGGGTGCCCAGAATCCCATTAATAGGGATATATTTTTGATGAGTTGAAATACTAAATGTGAAAATAACATTTTAAATTAATTCAATTTAAATGGAAGCATATTTAGGGGCTGGGCACTGCCTTATTGCTGTTGGCATCTGTATTTGAAATGTTGGTTGGTGTGTCTGACCCGGGGCAGTAATCCCACATGAACAAATCCTCCTGCTCTGCTTCTGGGCAAGCAACCCTCATTTCTGAAATGCCAGGCTTCGAAAATACTGCTGGAGATGCAGGTTTTTCTTTCTTGGGCTAATTTAGGGAAAGAAAAGACAGAGAAATTATCGAAGGCTTTGTAGTCAGAGCCTGCGCAAGGGGTTAAACCTCAGCAGATATTTGCTGGCTCTGCACTGAACCTGCCCTTCCCCAGCCCAAAGAACAAATCCAGCAGTAAAAGAACAGCTGAAAGCTGTCAGGCTTTAATACCCACAGATAAGGTCATTCCTTAGGGGAGACCTGCTCAAATGCATAATAATATAACCAGGAACTGTAAAAGACACCGAGATATATTAAAAGATAAAATAAAGCAGACTGAAGTTCAAACGTAGAGAAATCTAAGCTTTATGTGGTGAAAGGTAAAATATTCTCACAGATAAGTGGAGGCTCTTGAGAGAGGAAGTGGGAGGCTGGAGAAATCCTTGGGGATGAGAATTTGAGGGCTTACATGATCCAGATAATGCAGGAGGAGGGCTGGGAGGGGACCTGTGAGGGATGAACTCACCTGCCACAGTGGTCAGGGGGTCTGGGAGCACAGGAGGGACTGGAGCATCACTCTGGAAGCCCAACAGGGACAGGAGAATCACTCTGGAAGCACAGGAGGGACAGGAGAATCACTCTGGAAGCACAACAGGGACAGGAGAATCACTCTGGAAGCACAACAGGGACTGGAGCATCACTCTGGAAGCACAACAGGGACTGGAGCATCACTCTGGCCAACTAGGGGAGCAGCAGATACCTGGGGAGAACACCCAGGTACAGAACAATAACCCTAAAAGCCAAGGAGTACAGAATAATCACTCTAAAAGCCTCACTTGTGGCGTGGCACAAGCACTGGAGGCCAAGGCTGTCTCCAGGGCTCTGGGATTTTCTTCTCCATTGTAGTTTGCAATTTTTTTGTGTGTTAGAACTGAGAGAGTGTGAATTGGATTGTGGGTATCTGTTTTGAAGGGATTCCTCTCCTAAGCCTTTTTGGCTTAATGTTGGCACTTTTTTGTTGTTGCTTTTTGTCTTTCACTTGCAGTTTTTTTAATGCAGCATCATCCTGTAAATCCTCTCAGTGGGGCTCCAGGCTGGGCTGGAAGCTCCAGCTCAGAACACACGTTTGATGGGGTGTCAATATTCCATCTGCCCTGGAAAGGAGCCTGCTGCTGCCTGGTTTAAACCCCTTCCCACCACACTCCTGAGGGGCAGCCCAGGGCTGCATTCTCCTGCCTTCAGGAGGTTCGGTGCCCTTGGACATCATTTTCCTCCTGGAATTTCTGCAGGGACCAAGAAACTGGTGGTGGGACAAGGTTCAGCATCACTGGCTTTTGGGGGATGGTGAGGGACAGTCTGGGGAGAATCCTCTTGAAGGCTGCCAGGGTTGGAGCAGGTTGTGCTTGGGGAGTGTAGCACAGGAAGGATTCAAGGCTCAGTTTTGCCAATGAATTTACCTTCACTTGGTCCAACAGTGTGGAGTTTTAATAGTTCTGTGGTTGAAGACACAAAAGTGATGATGAGCTGGACTGGGGGAAAACAAGCTTCTTGGAAGTGATATTGCAAATGGAATTACAGAGTTGGGAGTGTCACACCTTGTTGATTAAACTTTTGGTCCTTGTTGATCAAAATTTTGGTCCTTGTTAATTAAACTTTTGGTCCTGGCTGAGTGGTGCCCTGCTCTTTGCAGGCTGCAGTTGCTCATATTCCTCTCCAGACTCTTTCCTGCTGCCAGAACAGCCTGGAACCGTCACAGACAACTTTTATGGAAAATCCTTTCCTTAGGATTTTTCCTCCTGAGAAGCTGGGAGGCCTCAGGAACAAAATGTAAACAATGGTTATCTGCTGCTGTGGGATGCAACAGGTGCATCTGGGATTGGCCCATGTGGTTGTTTCTAATTAATGGCCAATCACAGTCAGCTGGCTCGGACAGAGAGTCCAAGCCACAAACCTTTGTTATCATTCCTTCTTTTTCTATTCTTAGCCAGCCTTCTGATGAAATCCTTTCTTCTATTCTTTTAGTATAGTTTTAATATAATATCTATCATAAAATAATAAATCAGCCTTCTGAAACATGGAGTCAGATCTTCACCACTTCCCTCAACCTGAGACTCCTGTGAACACCATCACGTGGAACCAAACAGGTTTCCCTTTTCTTTCTCAAACAGACCAAGACATACTGCAGGTATTTTACAGTTTTAGCATGGATTGTTGTGCTCCATGTGCAGCTGTTATTTCCTTGCAGCAGTACTCTGCAATGAGCAGCCTTTCTCTGCTGATGGGCTCCCTTCCCTCCCATACAATGAGTGTGGGAGGGATTGCTTCCCTGAGGTAGACATGAAATCCCACACTGAGCTCTTCAATGTGTTTTTCTTACAAAGAAAACAAATATGAAGAAGGATGAGGGGGGAGAAAAGAAATCAATGTTTCAGTTGTTCAGTTTTGTATTTTCTCAGTGAGTTTTTCTTCTGCCATCTTTCAAGTGTGCAAAATGAAAGTAGAGGGAGAACTGTAGGTTTGAAAAACCTACTTATAACATTCAGCGTGTCTTGATTCTTCAAATACTGTTCCTCCTCCCTGAAGTGCAGGGCAAAGGGGCTGAATTAACTCTCCAGATTATTAGGAAAAGATGGTAAAACACAGTGCAAATGATCCCTCCTAGGTGTGCTCACTGCATCTCCTGAGCTCCTCCTGCTGCCCCTCAGGGCCTCTTTGTGCAGCAGAGAACTCCAGCAGGGCCAGTTTTCCTCCCTGGGTTCTCTCTTTAGCTATTCTCCCCAAATATGAGCACATTTTGTCTAGACAGCTCCCTTTTGACTCTAATTTTAGAGTTCACCTGATTTCAGCTATCCTGGAATATTAAGCATGTCCTTCTGAAGGCTGGGAAGTCCCAGCTGTGTGGGATTTAGGTAGAATGGCTCTTGTTTAAGCAGGAATGATCTGAATTGAGAAAAAAGAAGTATTTATGAAACATCTCTGGAAGTGGGGAAGTCATCAATGAGGTTTGTGTGTGTCCGCTGTTTCCATTTTGTATTCAATAGGCTTAGCCCCAGCTACTGCACAAAAGTTGGGGAATTACCACTTGCAGATAAATCTTGTGTCTAAATTGTACTTCTTGCTTGCTAATTTTGCTAATTAAAATATCTCTCACCCATGCACGGCCTCAGACGGGTTTAAGATAGGAGCATCACTGTCTGTAATTTAATGAGGAGCTGTACATGATCTCAGGTTCTTGCCTCTGCTGGGTTTTATCCCTGTGTTGAGGATGTGCTGGGTGGATTTGGACAATAATCCACATTTTTGTGGGAGGGTTTGGTGAAGCCATCCGTGAGCCACATGGAGCAGTGACAACAGGGCAAGGTTAATGGTTTTAAATTAAAAGAAGGTAGATTTAAACTGGGTTTAAGGAAGAATTGTTTTGCAGTGAGGGTTGTGAGGCACTGGAGCAGTTTCCCAGGATGGTGGTGGGTGCCCCATCCCTGGAAACGGGGAAGATGAGGTTGGGCAGCACAACCTGATCTGGGTGGAGCTGTCCCTGCCCATGGCACAGGGGTTGGACTCAGTGGCCAATAAAGTTCCTTCCCAAACCAAACCAAACCAAACCAAACCAAACCAAACCAAACCAAGATTCTCTGGCTCTGGTTCATGCTTTGGAGCTGCCAACAGTGAGACACCAAAATATGTGTCACTGAGCTCTGCTTGCCCAGCCTGGAGCCTCAGAATAATGGATTTTGTGGGAGTTCTCATCAGATTCCTGCTGGCTTTTCTCCTGAGGGAGGAGAGCTGGACCCTGCTCCTGTGCAGGATGTGTTCACCTTGGGACACTCTGGGACACCCCTTCTCCCACTGGGGGGAGGTAGAAAAGTGTTTTATCTACATCCATCTATCTATCTATCTATCTATCTATCTATCTAATCTATCTAATCTATCTAATCTATCTATCTATCTATCTATCTATCTCTAAAAATTAGATATAATTTTTTCTACCTCCATGGAGGGAGAAAAGTGTTTTATCTACCTTTATCTGTCTGTCTATCTATCTATCTATCTATCTATCTATCTATCTATCTATCTATCTATCTATCTATCTAATCTATCTATCTGTCTATCTATCTAATTTTTTCTACCCCCATGGAGGGAGAAAAGTGTTTTATCTACCTTTATCTACATCTATCTATCTATCTATCTATCTATCTATCTATCTATCTATCTATCTCTATCTATCTATTTTTTTTCCACCTCCATGGAGGTAGAAAAATGTTTTATCTTCTTTCTCTCCTGGACCCTCACCCTCTCACCCTGGCTGGCCTGGGCACCAGGAAATGTTTTCTGCTCTGCCTCTGCATTCAAATGGGAGCCAGCATTCCCTGTGCACTAATGTGCATCATCAGTCTTTCAGAGATGCTTGATTTCTGTTTGATTCTTAATTATTATAATAGTTAAGGCACTTAACATGCTTTAGTGATTTACTCCATTTAATTGGATGTAGTGATTAGAATATCTTTTATATTGCCCTCGCTGTGGTTTTAATTTAAGATTATAATCTCATGGTTGTTTTCAGCTCCTCTGGCTTTCATTTCGATACTGCTTTTCTTTTCTGATTTCATTTGTTTATTCGTTTTTCCTGCTGATTCAGTAAACATGCTGCTAGAATGATTTCTTGGGAAACCTGAGTGTGGTTATAAATTCTTTCATTCAGCGCAGACATTAATTAATTAAAAAAAGATATGAAAATGATGCATGAGCCTGTGCTCAGCCTCTGGAGTTGTCTGTTGCTTTTTGCAGTAATTTGCTAGAATTAAAAAAAAAAAAAAAAAAGAAGAAGAAGAAAAATAAAAGAAATGATTCTCTTGATGGGGAATATGGAATGAGGAGATGGAAAGGGGTAATGTGATGTCCTGTGTGTGTATGTCAGTGAGGCATTCCTGCCTTTGCAGGTTATGATCCAGAGTCTGAGATTCTGGCATTGTTTCCCAGAGGAGGAGCTGTGCTGGTGCAGGGAATTCAAACCTGAGGCTGAAGGTTCAGTCACCAGTGCCCTGTGCTGAGCTCACCAGCACAGGCACTGGGGAGGAGAGGACAGGAGAGGAGGGAGTGCTGGCCAAGCTCATTCTGAGTGATTTGAGGAGCAAACAAGGGACAAGCAAACATTTCTCTGCAGGCACAGTGGCAGATTCTCCAAATCAGTCTGACATGTACAAAAGCATGTTCATTTTTCCTCTTGGTGCTGCACAAAAGCACACAGATGATCCAGCTGGTTTGTCACTGCACAAATATATAGTGTCTGTATTTTTTTCCCTGCTTCAGTGCCAAATTTCAGGAGTCCTCCATGGCTGTGGTGCTCCTGTCAGAGGGGAAGGGCCAACACAGATTCACACACAGAAACTTGGAGGACCAGCAGGAGAGGAGTGGCTGCTTTGTGAGAAATTCCCACTTGCAATTAGGCTGAGAAAGCTGAGACATCCATTTTAAGGGCTGCTCAGTGCTTGGGGCTTTGTCCAGCTGAAATCCATGGAGGTGGAAAAGTGTTTTATCTCCTTTCTCTCCTGGCAGCACAGATACTGCAGCAGGGCTTGCTTGAATCCTAGCACAGAACTAAAATTACAAAACCCCCAATCCTTATCTTTAAAGCATCCCAGGGATCCTGTTCAAACAGAATAAAGGATGGGGTGCCCTGTGCAGGGCTCCTGGTCCTGCCCAGCAGTGGCCACTCCAAGAAGGGAATTTCCTCATCCCCTTTGTCCCTCTGGCACCAGCAGTGCCCAGGGCTGGCAGCAGCTGCAAACACTGAGCTCCTTTTTCTGCCAGGACACCTAATGAGGTGAGAGCCAGAGATCCATGCAGGGCTGAGGAGCAGCCTTTGATGAATTAGTGATTTAGCCTGGCTCCTCACACTTGTGTGCCCTTCCAGACTGTGGGAATGCACCTTCCCATCCACAGCCCCTGCCTTTCATCCCTGGAGCTGAGCTTTGCTCTGGGAGGGTTCCCAGTGAAATCAGTTAGGGTTTGTGCAGATCAAGGTGCACCTCAACGTGATTTCAGGTGCCTGGGCCTGGCCCTGGGCCACCACAGCATCTGCTCTGGCCGTGCTGGAGCATCCCAGTCCCTGCCTTGCCATGAGACATCAAAGCAGCTCCAGTGCTTGGAGCTGCCAGCTGTCAGGCCTATGATACACATCCTAAAGCTCTTAAAGGCTTGTTATGAGTGCAAAAATATTAACAAATCGTTGGTTATTTAAAGGGAATCATTTAGGGCTCATCTGGCTAATGAGGAAGAAAAACCAGAGCTGAGCACTGGCTCTGAGTTGTAGGGAGATGTCTGAGATCAGCTGTGGTGGGAAGCTATCAGGGAGCACACCTCGTTAGCTCCCTCGTGGAAAACTCCTTATCTGCCTCTTATTAGGCTTTCATTAATTAAAACTCCGGCATTCAGTATTTTTTTGTTAGCTGTTCTCTCAGCATGAAATTCAGCTAATTCTTCCACTATTGGAAACAAAGCTCCCAGGATGAAGTTTATTCTTGCAGTGTTCTTGCAGTTATTTATTTCATAGTGCTGTCATGCATGGATGAATTTATATGATGCTCTGATGACCTTTAGAAATTCTTCTGATTAAATGCTGTTCTACTTCATTATGACATTTCTGTACTTGTAGTACCCGATTTGATGTGTACAGCTTAATAACACAACTAGACATGAATGCTAATAACTTTACAATTCATTGCATTGCTATTTTTTAATGTAGATGAATTTTAAAACAAGTTTCTCTTGCTGCGGGCTTACATGAATCATATAAATTAGAAGGTAACAAAAGAACATATTAGCATTTGTTAGCCTGGATGCACAAATTTTGTAGTAACCATTTTAATATGTACTACAACTTTTCCAGCCTCAAGTTTAATATGTACTACAACTTTTCACCCTCGATTTTTCAACCAACATCATAATTGAATTGGTTTCCTTCTTGCCTAAGGATAATGATTTTACACTGATGGAATCATTATTAGATTCTAAGGATTATACTGATGATGCCTGTTTTACATAGAACTAAAAAAAATTAAAATTATTCAACCATAAAACGCTTTTCTACACAAAGGCTACTGTAAGTTGGAGATAAATGAATTAATTATTGTGTTTAGAGTTGTTGTTAATATCCAGCATCCATAACTGGAGCCAGCTCCTTGCTGCAGCTCCGTGCAGGGCGTGTGGGGGATTTTGGAAAGCCTCATCCCAGGGTGTGCCCTTGAAGTGCTGCAGGTGGGCAGGGGCTGTGGTGGAGCTGCTGCTGGGCAAGCATGTGTTCCTCCAGGCAGGAGAGGGCTCCTGCAGGGCTGCAGGGCAGCCAGGAAACTCCTCATCCACAGCAGCAGCACGGGAGAAGCAGAGGAGAGGCGGGAGAGGGGGAAGGATGAGGATTTGCTGAGGGTTTTACTGGGTGTTGGTTCTGCAGGGCTTTGGGAGAGCTGCCCCTGCTCCTCCTCACCTTGCTGAGGGGAAAATGCCTTGAGTTGGTCCAGAGTGGGTGAGACCCCACTGCCCTGCATCCATCGCTGCTCCCTGAGCATCCCAGCGCCACTTCTGGCATGGAGGGAGGGGAAAAGCGAGCCAGGTTAAGCATAAATGATGAATTTCTGCTATCCTGAAACCCATCAACATTTCATGGGTAATTACACTTCGGGCTGCAGAAATAGCTGTTGAATTAATTGATTTTGCAGTTCCATCCTGATGTGCTGAGTGGGTGTTGGTCTGCGTGGACGTGTCAAAATAACATCTTCAAAAGTCTCTGGGGTGAAAGGCATTTCCTTCTGTCTGTTGAGTAATCAGCAATTAGAATGCAATATAAATATCTGAACAAGAGGAAGAAAAGCCTTTAAATGCATGAAATATTTTTTTGCAATTTTTACCTGTCAAATACAAAAGTGCCTGGAACTGAAATTCAGCAAGTAGTCCTTTTCCTCTGGCTTTTTAAAGCTGGAGGTTAACCCCAATTAAAAAATATTTTAAATCATGGTTTTTTAAGCATCTATTTAAAATAATTTTCAATCACAGGTGAGAGAGCAGTCAGCATAACTCCAAGGGACTGAGCTTCTTCATGGTTTTAAAAAGCCTTTGTGCTTCATGATTGCTGCTGGATGTCACTGCTGAGGTCAGGGAACATGATTGCTTCCCCTCACTTCAGCTTTATTCACTCCAAAAACAAGAGCAAGGAGCTGCACCAGCTGTAAACTTGCACTTACTCCACTAATTGTGCACAGAGTGATCAATATAGAAATCAAATGCTATGTCTGTGCTGCATTAAAGCGTTATCAAACCCCTGTGCTCCTCAGCTCCTGTGACGGGGCTCCAGGAGCAGCACAGGGCTCCTGTTGTGCCTGGTTCAATAGTTTCCCTAAGCTGAGATGTAAACTTGTCTCTAAAAGAAAAAACAAGCTGACCTGCAGGTAACAGAGCTGCATTGAATTCATCTCGAGCACATGTTAAATTTTCTTGACACCATTACCCTTTTCCTGAGGAAACTTCAGAGTGGTTTTGATTAATAATGAAAATAAGGAAAAACAACCTGTAAAAGCAAACCAGGAGAACTCAGTGGCCCATCTGCTTTCAACCTTTTGCTCTTTGTATTCTCAGCAAAAGAAACAAAATCTCATCAAGCTTTCTTTTCAGCACTGCACGGGGCTTTAGACTATTTCCTATGCTCGGCTCTTTGGAACAACAAAACAAAATAATTAAGGTGTTTCCAGCAATGTTAAACCAAGTCGATAACAGGAGACAAGATCTCCAGATCCCAACCCAGGCTCTGCAAAGCACTTATTGAACAACCTGGGCTAAATTGTTTCACCTATTTGCTGCTGCTCCCCTGTCTTTAAAGTGAAGGCACACGAAACTTTCCCTGCCCTGGCATCCATCACTGGGTCTGTTGGGTTTTGTTTTGGGGGATTTTGGAAACCCAGGGCCAGAAACATCCCTGGAAAATCCTGGGCTATTTCCAGCTGATTGAGGTTTTGATAGGGACCAAGGCACAGGTGAGACACCCTGAGCCTCAGCTGGGTGTAAATTCACTCCTTTTTAGCTCAAAATGTAAATCCCCTTCTGCGTGGCTGTGGGAGCAGAGCAGCTCAGAGAGCACTGCCCCACAGCTCTGATCTCTGCTGCTCCACCACCTTCAGCAGCAGCACCAACTTTGGGGTTTTCTTGCCCCCCAGAGCTTGAATTAGTCTAAAACTTGGCCAGATTTCCGTGGATCTCTAGAGGAAGAGTAAAATCTGTTGTTGCAGTAAAGGCGCATTGTAGACGTGGTGCTGTGTTTCATGAGGGATCAGTTTGGGAGCATCTGTCACTGCTCTGTCACACAGGGAGAAGAGAGGAGCTGCAGAGAAGCTTCAAGTCGAGTTTGGGGGATTGGGCACGATCAGGGACTCGCTGAAAACTTTCTGTAATTAAAGGGCTGCTGTCAGAGGCCAAGCAGGCAGAAAAATGCTCCTTCCTCAGCTGCTGTGCCCTCTGGTGAGTTCATCCTGACTTCCAGCCTTTGATGGAGAATTAAATTTGGAGTGGAAGAGGGGATGCCTTGTCTGAGGGAGGCTGTGGTGACTCATGAGGGTGTCCAGTGTGCACAGGCATGGAGGAAAGGAGCTGGCCCCTGATCTCCCACCCAATCCCACAAATTACCCCAAAGGCTCTGCAGGGAGTGTGCTGTACCCCGGTGTCTGACTGGGACAGGCCACTACAGAAATCCTGGCCCCCAGGCTTGGAGAATCCCTTTTCCTTGGCACAGGTGACCCCAGGGGGATCTGTGTGAGGAGTGCCCAAAGGCAGGAGCTGTTCCTGACCTGTCTGTGCTGTCAGGGCTGGCGTTGGGATGTGTGGGACTGCCAGGATCCTGCAGTTCCCTCTGAGGAGCTGGCAGCAGTGGCCACATTTCAGCCATTTCTGCATCCTGCAGCTGCCTGCTGGGGCAGAGAGAGCCATCACCACCAAAACACCCCAAACTGGGCAGAGCTGGCACTGGCTGCCCTCACAGAGTGACCACAGGACAGAGTCCTGTCCCTCTCAGACCATGCCTTGAATGATTTGGGTGCATTCTGCTGGGCTTGTGGCCTCCCTCTTTGCAGAAAGTAAGATTCTGCATTTTTAGGAGAAAAGATCCATTCTTCTGTAGTTTCCTTTCCAATCATTTCCTTTGGTGCAAGTGTGAACGTTCCAAGTGTGGCTTGGAGTGTGGGAGCTCAAGTTAGTGTGAGCCTTTAGTGTACAATGCACATAGCTGGGATGGATGCATTAATCATATTCCTATTGCCTTTGTTATGGTAATGGCAGAAACAGGCTCTTGGGGTTTTTTTTTTTAATTAAAAAAAAGGAAAATGGGTTAGGGTTTTTTTTTTTTTTAAAGATGTGTTATATTTCAGCAGCTAATGAAGAGGAAATAATGATGACTGTGCACTGTAATGTGTATTAGAGCACTAATTAGACTATAGCAGAACTGCTTACAGATATCTTTTAAACACCTGCCTGGTAATTCTCAGCCCCACGTGCTCCTGCATTCACCAGAGCAGCGGTGGGAGGACTGAGGCAACACTGAATCATGGAGCAGAGCACACATCAGCCCCCAGCTCTGTCTTTTGTTTGCCCTGCTCCCTGTATATCTGTAAGAAAAGGATCAGGTGGATCATTGAGGGCCCTTTGTGTGGGCTGGGATCTCCATTGCCCGTGGCAGGTATTGGGAAAGGGGTCAGATACATTATTTTATTTCCTTGTGACCACCCAAAGGCTGTGTGGTGTCAGGACAGGAATTCCCAGTTCAGACTCTGGTCCTGCATGTCTGTTACTCCAGAATGTTCTGTACTGTGCCTCCAGCATTCACTTATCATTGATTTAGTTGTTAGTGTGTGTTTTTGAGACCATTAGAATCCCTAAATCTGGAAATAAGTTGCCCTTCATTTTTAAAGCTGTTTTGAGTTGTCTTTTACTGCCATAAGAAACCACAAATATTTTCACTCTGTTATCTTATTTGCTTTTACATTTCTGTCAATTATGTAAATAATTGAAATCTAAAGATGGATTACAAATGTGCCCAAAATCGAGCAGACATTAGAGTTCCCAACTCAGCCACACCTGTGATTCAGCTTGATTCTCCCAACTGTTCCCAAAGGAAACCTTCCCTGAGTCCACGTTCAGGTGTTGGAGGGTGTGGAGCTGTTGGTGCCTGAGATCTGAGCACAGCCCAAATGAGGTGAGCAACTCTCATTCAAACCTTTAATTTTTTTAATCTTTGCAATGAGAATTTTCAGCAGATACACTAAATCCTGAGATAGTCACGTGTTTAAATGGAGTATGAGCACATTTTTCGTGGGATAATGCATTTAACTGTTACCAGCAATATTTTCATTCATAGGTATGTCAGATATGCTTTCCTGTCTTTTGAAATTTTTTGTAACTACCTGCAATTTCATAAAAGCCCATTTCAGGTGGCCATTGAGAGCTACAACTGATGTCATCCCCTCTGAGGGATCAGCTCTTCCTTGCACAGGTGCTGCTGCTTTGTGTAACTTCTGCTCTGAACCCTGAACGCGGCAGTAAAATTTGGGTAACCTAATGCAACCCCCACAGACAGGACAGAGCTGAGGAGGAGAAAAGTTCTGGGGAGTTCAGCTGTCCTTGGTAGGATTGGAGTCCCAGAAGAGGAAAAGATAAAAGGAGCAGGTAAGAGGTGAATGCAAGTAGCATCAGATGCCATAGGCAGGTGTGGATTTGTTGAAGGCAGAGAGAGAAAAGGAGAGAGGAGAAAAGGAGACTCTCCTTTCCTCTTCCTCCTCTTCAGCAGACCTGTGCAGGCTATGTGGCAGACGTACACATTTATACCTGCTGCAGAGGCACTCTGGGAGGCAGACACCTGGAATTTCTCAAGGTGCTTTGGGGCTGGTGGCAGAGAAAATCCCTGAGGTTTCACAGTGCCCAATATCCATTGTCCTGAAGAGATGCCCCAGGCACTGCAGACTGCCCTTGGGTGGGAGGTTTACAGGCAGAAAGTAGCAAAAAATTTCCTCCAAAAATAAGACAAGGAACTTATTTGCATACAGCAAGTAGCTAAAAAAGCCAGAACAAAGCCCCAGCAATCTTTGTCATGTTCCTCACTGGGATAAGCGACGCTCTCAGCACCAGCAGTGCTTGTGGAGGCAGCAGAGCAAAGCACAAATGCATTCAAGCAGGGGACCTGGGAGGGCAGGAGCAGAGCCTGGCAGAGCCCCAGGGGCTGCTGTGCCTGGCTGAGCAGCCTGGTGGCTCGGTGACCCACCTGCCTGTCCCCAGGGCCCTGGTGGCACTCGGGAGCCAAGCCCAGGGACCTCCAGGGCTTCTGAGAAAGGCAAACTCATCTTCCAGTGATGCTGCTGGGGCTGTGCTTCCCTTCAGCTCTGCGGGAGGGGAAGGTGAGGGGACTCGAAATGGGCATTTTAAATGCCACTGTGTGCAGCTGTGCTGGGGAATCTGAGGGGCTTTTGCTTCCACTCTCAGTGCTGGGGTGTCACTGCCTGGTGATGTGAGATGGAGAGGAGATGGAACCCTGTGCCACCTCACCAGCATGAGATAAGTGACCAGTCCAGAAGAGCTGAGCTAAAAACCCTCTGGAGGGCGTGCACTGCTTTATGGGGCTGGATCGCTCCCTCCAGGGACCCTTCCCTCCCCAGTGCATTTCAGGTGAATCCAAGGATCTTGGCTTGTATTTCTGTTTGATTGCTCACCTATCCTAAGACAATGAGCCATATCAATCTAATCACAAACCCAAACAAAGCAGCAGTCACTCCACTCCTTTATCTATTGGCAGGCAACAGCAAGCCCTCATCTCTTATCCACTCTGCATACACACAATTTTTTCTGCAGCCTTCGCCAGCACCAGGAATTCAACAGCTGAGACCAACATTTATCTCAGTAAATCCAGCATGTGTGTCTGCCCCTGCCCTGACTATTCAAACACGCTGCACATCAGAGCTGCTCGTTTGGGAGGCGATGACAAGGGTCATCATTTTATTCTTTATCTCCCGCTCCTGGATGCCAAAGCAAGGCAGGAAACAGCATCCTGGGGAGCTTGGGGGTGTGCATGACAGCCCTGCCATGCCTGGCTGTTCATCAGGGTGTCACAGGAGCATGAGGAGCAGCGGGAGGCAGAGCTGAGCATCTCCCGTGCCTGCAGCCCTGGTGCCAGCCCCTCCAGGAGCCAAAGGGCAGAATTGCCATGTCAGGTAGGACAGCTTCAGCCTGGTCAAAAATCAGCTTAATTTCTGAAGAAGAGACAGGTTTGAATTGAGTTTGAATGTCTCACACTTCCCCCAGGGCTGTGTTTTTGGGAAGAAGGCTCCGTTCGGCTGCTTTCCACTCACGCGGCATTTACGTGCCTGAAAGGATTCAGCTGTCAGAGCCTGACAAGCGCTGAAAAGCTCTTGTTAAGGTCACTGGTATCAGAGAAATGTCTCTCCTACAACATCCCAGTGAAGCAGGGCCACTGGCACTGGGAGACAGGGGCTGATATGGGGGCCCTGTGCTACAGATGGGACCGTGCCCCGCTGTCCCAGCACGGTGCCTCCTCCCAAGGAGAGCCGTGCAACTCTGCTCCAGCTAAGTGCAAAAAACCCAGCTCTAAACATCCCTGACCTTTAAATTCAGGCTGCAGCGAACAGATCTGCTGCTAACCAGGCTTGCTTTCATGTGCCTGAGCGTTCAGGGAATAGATGTAGCTTAACATGCAAATGCTGGGCTTCCTGCAGCACGCCGCTGCTTTTCAAGCTCTCTCGTTTCGTGCTGTTACCTCCATCCCTGCTGTGTCTGTGAAAAGAGCCTCTCTGAGGAAAAGTTTCCCACGGACACAAAACCTGACTGATGCTGTTAAAAAAAACCCAACAACCAGTGACTTACAGTTTAATTTGTAAATGCAGTGTCCATCTGCAGCCTGGCAGTCGGCAGCATCTCTGCTGCTGGCGTGTGGAGAAACCAGCCCCTCGCTCCCTCAGGTTTCTGGGTTGTGTTTTATATATTTGTCTTCATGTTTAAGTGAAGAAGTCCTGAATTTGTGAGCAATGAGTCCTGTCCTGCCATAGGTGTGCAGGAGAAGGTTTTCCCTCTGGAGCAGTGATGCTCCAGTGCCCTTTGATCATCTGAGCATCTCTGTGTCTGAATTCCCCTGCTCACAAAATTCAGTGTTCTACACAGAGTGGGAAACAGATATCTCTTGTCCCAGGTAACGAGCCATAAGAGAGAGAAAATGGCCTCAAGTTGTGCCAGGGGAGGTTTAGATTGGATATTAGAAGAATTTCTTCCCTGAAAGGGCTGTTAAGCCCTGGAACAGGCTGCCCAGGGCAGTGCTGGGGTCACCAGCCCTGGAGGGATTTAACAGAGGTGTACATGTGGTGCCTGGGGATGTGGTTTAGCGGTGACCTTGGCAGTGCTGGGTTAATGGTTGGACTTGATGATCTTAAAAGTCTTTTCTACCCTAAATGACTCTGTGGTTCTCTGTTCAAATGCTTTTTTTCCTTACCACCACTGAAAAATGCCCTCCAAGCCCATGTACAGCAGCTGCTGGGCAGGTTGGACTCACCAACAAATGATGTTTTCTTGGCAGTTCAAATACCTTCCTTCAACCTTTCTTGAATCCTTACAGCAACACATGAGGCATTATTGACAGGTGAAATAGACAAAATGTTCAATATTTCTCCAATTCTCTTTTTATTCTCTTCTAATTTCAATTTTTTCCCGTTAAATGCCACCAGCATATAATCCAACATTTTCAGCATAGTGTCCCTCGTAGTGTCTGCTTAAATTTATAAGCTTGTCTGGTTATTTTGGGCACAGGAGACATGGTGAATTCCACCAGCAATTTCTCTCCTTGGGAGCTGGTCCCAGCCCTTGCTGCCCCAGTAAGGGCAGTGAGTCAGGAGCAGCTTTGGGAATGGCAGGACTCACATGGCTGCACCCCAGCTGGGCTGGGACTCGAGAAAAGAGCACGTGGAATATTGGAAATTAATTGAAACTTCAGAGAAATGGGGTAAAAAATCTGAGATTTAAACTTGATTTTCAGCAACTCAGTCTTGAAGTTGTGGCTGTATGTAAGGGAGATCATTACCAGATGATCCAGGCCTGGAAATCAAACCATGGTGTCTGAAATCTGGGCTTCCATCCCAAATACACAGCTGGGTGTAAGGGAGAGTTCTGATCCACGAGGCTTCAAGAAAATCAAGAGATATTTGGTTGAAAGCCCCTGAGGAGGGGCCTGACCCTCGGTAGAAGAAATATCAATAAATGTTCTGAACTCCCCATTTTGTCTGAGTTTACCAGAGCTGGCTAAAAAAAGAGGTGAATTCTTGAGAAATATCTCGTGAAAAAGCATATCTAATTTTTTTACTGCAGTGGCCAGCCCCAGTACAATCTGTGTTATCTCTCAGGAGTTCTGTTCATAGTCTGCTGCCCAAATTGGTGGCTGCAGCTGAGGAGCTCAGAGGATGTTGAAGCAAAGCTCTTGTCTTGCTTCCCAAGCTCTGCCTGCTCCAGTCCTGCTGTTTCTGGCTGCCATTTCCCGGTCACCTGTCTGTGGTGGGAAACTTTATTTTCTTTTCCTCTTGTGCATCAAAATGGCTCCAAGAGATTCTTCTCCTCCAGGCAGGAAACTCTGGATCTTTTCAATTAGCTGCATCACAAACTGATTCCCAGCCTTGTCTCTCTTCTCTTACATGAGCTATAAAATCCCTTTTCTCCTCCCCAGCTGAACTAAAAATGGACAGTTTTTAACCTGCTTTTTACAAGCGTGTCTGCATGGTAGAAATGAGGAGTTCTGGCTTATCTTGTGTTATGTAAATATTTTTGTGCTTCCCAAACAAAGTTTTTCTTTCCCTTTGATCTGGTTTTCTTGCAGCCAGTTTAACCTCCAGAAAGAGTCAGGAGATTCACAGAGATTGCCACTGGCATTAGTCCTGAGGAAAACTGGAGAGAGAAAAGAAAACTCCAAATTACTGCTGTAAACAGCTCGTTTAGAAGTGGATGCTCACCAAGGGAAAAAGTTGTCTTTCAGTGTCCTTTCTAAGCAAATTTTTGCTTAAAATAGCTGGGACCAATATAAAAATAGCATTTGCTTAGTGTGATACAAGATGAAAGTGGTGCTTTTCTGGGGTGGTGGCTGTGCCCCAGACTTGTGCTGTGGGCAAAATCTCAGAATTACTGGAGTTATTTTATTGCTGGAGTTATTTTTATTTTTCCATACTTTCTGTGCCTAAAGTTTTCACTGATTGCTTTGGGCTGTGCTGCCAGGGGGGTGGAGCATTCCCAAAAGAAACTGATTCCAGTTTCACTGATTTCACAGAGTTATTTATTGCTAGAGTTATTTCACAGAGTTATCATACAGAGTTAGATTTCCTAATTGTAAAACTAGCACCAAGGCACCAGTACTAGAAGGAGAAAAAACCAACATATGCATTTTTATCTGTAGATAAAAATGTTCAATTCCACTTAAAAATTGTTATTATCCAAAAGATGTAGCAGTAAAGACTTTGGCAGTATTTTGGGTAGAATGACAGCAGAAGGTCTGGCTCAACTCCTGGTTCTGTGCCAGTGGCCAGGACTACCAGAATGGGTTTTATGTGGACAAAATAAATATAATATAATATAATATAATATAATATAATATAATATAATATAATATAATATAATATAATATAATATAATATAATATAATATAATATAATATAATATAATATAATATAATATAACTATATATTACATTATATATATTGTATATAATATTGCATATTATATTTTTATATAATATATAATAATACCTAAAAATTAAACATATAAATAAATATAGATTATAAAATATGAAAATAAAATCAATTTTTAGAAATATAAATATATATACATATACACATGTATAATTATTCATGTATATATTTATAAAATATATATAGATATACACAATAAAATATAATTTTATTTTTATATATAGGACATATATGATATATATAGGATATATATATGATATATATATATGATATATATAGGATATATATATGATATATATAGGATATATATTTTATATATATATGATATATATATTTTATATATATATATATATATGGGATTTATATAGGGCTTGCATATGTGTTTTCCTGGACGTTTATCAGGCCTGCTGCTAGTACCTCCTTGAATAAAAAGTGCATTTATTGTAAAAACCAACCAGCTGAAGATGTGATTGAGGTCATGGATGTGAAGGCAAGAGGAACCACAGCCCTGGGAGCTGCCTGGAGCCTCCTGGTGCCGCTGTGGAATCAGAGCCAGCAGGAAATCTTGGCAGAGTTGCTGTGCCTCAGCCCTGCCCTGGTTCAGCAGGGCTGATTGATCAGCCCGAGGCTGCAGAAATCGGGGTGAGGGATTCATTAGCCTGGGATCAGGCCCTCAGCACTGCTTGCTTGAAAATTGGTAATTAACGGTGCTTTATTTTTCACGTTTCCAAGGCAACACAAACCCCCAGGACATTGTTTTCCAGACCATGAACTGATGCTTTTGGCTGCTGCAGAAGCTCCCCCATCTCATCTGAAGCTGCTGAAAAGGTACCAGAGCCATATTATTTGTCATGATAGTCTATTTACATCCTATATCCAGAAAGTAATGATGATCAGATGGCGCTGCTGAAATGATCTGCTCTCAGTGCAGAACTCATTCAATCAGCAGAGAGCTCTGCTATTCAAATAGATAATTAGTGTTGTGACAAGGGTGACTGTAAATGCCTCCGTTTGGTGGCAATGTTAGGAAGTGTGACAAAAATTAAATTATTTGTCTGCCTTAAGCATGGCCCTCCTTGGATTGCTAATGAGGGAAATTCTTGTTAAACACATGTTCAGACTCCTTTAGAGGTGCTGGGAAAGTGATTTATTCTTTATATCATCAGGGAGGGCTTTCCCCTGTTTTCTCTGACTCTTTTTTGTGCTTTTACCTGATGTAAGAGACCCTCGCTTGTGTTCCAGCACTAACGAGAGATCCCCCAGGGACAGCAATCCCAAGGGACACCTTTCCTGCCCATCCAGACCCCATCTTGAGAAGGAATTGGCTCAGGGAGAGCCTTTGGGTGCTCCAGTCTGAGGGGAACAGTCACAGCAAACAAAACTCACCTGCAGCTCTCTCTGTCACCGTCACATTTTCTGGAAAATCCCCTTGCCCAGGATTTCTCTCCTGGGAAACTGAGAAGCCTCAGAGAAAAAGAAAACAGTATTATCTCATTTGCTTCTCCTGTGTTTTGCTGCTTTGGATTGTTTTTGGAGATTGTTTATCCAACAGGTGAATTGGTTTTACTCGTTGGCCAGTGATGCCCAAGATGTGTTGTGGCTCTGGAGTCACGAGTTTTCCATTATTATCTTTTAGCCTCCTGTCTGTACCCTTTCTCTATTCTTTAGGATAGTTTTAGTTTAGTATTCTTTAATATAAGTTTTCATTTTAGTTTAGTATTCTTTAATGTAATATAGATCATGAAATAATAAATTAGCCTTCTGAGAACATGGAGTCAGATTAATTCATTTTCTCTTCCAGAAAATGCCACAGTTCAGCATCCCAAGGACTGTAGGATTTGGGAGGATCAGGCAGCAAGGAGCTGGACTCCTCAAAAGTTTCTCTTCCCTGATGGCCATTTTTGGCTGTCCCAACTATCCCAGGAGCTGTTTTAAGTTTAAATTGTCACAGGCTGAGTGAGTGAGCATCCTGAAGTTGCATCCTTTCACAGGCTCCCATGTGATGCTTTTGATTGTTCCTTTTTCAGCCTCTGCCAGTGCCTTGATGCTCTCCCCCCACGAGGGAATTAATGGCTGGGAAGGAATGGAGAGCACAGCACGAAGAGCAGGCATGGTCCAGGCCTCACAGGACTAATTACGCTCTTAAAGGGTAAGAAAATAATCTTGGGTCCATTGGGAAGAAAGTGTCTCAGTGATGCTGCATGGGGTTACAGGCTTGTCTCCTATATTTGTGCATTTGGAAAAAAAAATAAAAGAGCCTCAAAGACACTTCCTGACCTCAAAAAGATCAGTGAGGAGTTCAAGAAAAGAAATTTAATTCCAAGTTGAGTTTATCACATCTTGACCCTTAAGGATGGAAAAAGCAAAGGAAGGATGCACATGAAGGTCCTGTGAAATTCTAATACTAAAACACTCTCATGCACAAAGTGTGAAGTCTGAAAACAGAGTTCAGACCCAGAGCAGGGTATGAATTCCAACGAGGGCACTGCAGACACTGCAGCTCAGGCTCTGCAAGAGCAGCCAAAGCAAAGCTGAGAGAGGTTTCTTTATTGAAACACCAAACAAGAGGAGAGGTGAGAGTCTCTATTGAAACACCAAACTCCAGCTCTGTGGTGCAGCTGAGAGCCAGGAGAGAGGACTGGCACCCACAGCCACTGGCACAGAGGGAAAAGCAGGGAAATGGATCCCAGATTGGTGCAGGGTTATTTGAGAGGCACAGTGGGCTGTGTTTGTGGCAAATACTCGTGCACAGACACACTGGTGCCCTCTGAGGGCATCTCCAGGGACAGTCCCCTGGCTCTGGCAGCACCTGCCAGCAGGGAAAGTGGCAGAGCTGGCACAGGACTGTCCTGGAGAGGATGCCCAGGGGTGGCAATGGGGTGTCCCACCTTCAGCCACCTCTGGGAACACTTCCAAGCCAAAGGTGAGACTTCAATAACTGCAACAGAGCTTGCTGAGGCTGCTGAGGAGGAGTTCACAGAATGATCATGCTGGAAGAGATCTTCAAGATCATTGAGTCCAGCCCCAACAGCTCAGCTGAAAGGTGCCTGTGCTCAGCTGGGCACTGACACAGCCAGAGCACACAGCCTCGAGCTGTGCCAAGGGAAATACAGGTTGGATAGCAGGGAAACGTTTTTACAGAAAGGTGATAAAGTTCTGGAATGGCTGCCCAGGGAGGTGGTGCAGTCCCCATCCCTGGGTGTGTTTAACAAAGCCTGGATGTGGCACTGGGTGCCAGGGCTGAGTTAAGGAGTTAAGGGGTTGGGGCTGGGTTGGACTCCATGATCTTGGAGGTCTCTTCCAACCCTGCAATTCTGTGAGCTCAGCCTGGAAAACGAGACACTCTGTCCCTGTCCCTGGGCTGCTCCCTCTCCCCAGGGCCCCAGGCTGTGAGCTGTGGCATTGTCAGGAAATCCCTTTTCCCAGAGCTGCTGCAGGAGCTCCCCATCCATCCCTGCAGCTCCCAGGTTCCAAGGGCCTCTCTCCATCCATCCATCCATCCATCCATCCATCCATCCATCCATCCATCCATCCATCCATCCATCCATCCGTCCGTCCGTCCATCCGTCCATCCATCCGTCCATCAGCCCTGATAAAGCAGCAGGAGGTGCACTCAGGTCTGTCTGTGCTGAACACATCCCCTTTTATTGATTTGCAGGAGTTCACAGCATTAGCATAAAACAATCCAGGCGGTTGTTTCCCCTAAGAGAGCTAGGGCCTGTTTACAAACTCATTTTATTTTCACAATATTCCATTGTTATTTATTTCAGGCAGAGCTGTCAGATGAATGCACTCCCTCATGCTGGACAGCTTGCTTTATTGCCTGTTATTAAGACATAACAGATATAACCTGACAGGCACTGCCCACATCTGCCTGCCACCACTGAAAGGCAAATTAAGTAGAAAATAGAGATCTCCAATATTTCTTTGGCCTGAAGTGATATTAGGTTTTAACTCATTTTGTATTCATAGAGGATCCTGCATGTTTGTAACATATCCCACAGTAAAACTGTTCAAAGGAAAAGTTGGGTTTGAAAAAATTCTTACTGCAAGCACCTCTGAGAAATTCAGGCTTTAGAACACAGCTCTGATGTTGGATGGGGAATTGAAAAGAATGCAATTTTAAAAACAATGACTGAAGCCTACCACTGTTTCTTATGAGATTTCAAATATTAGATGTGACAAAGTGCTGGTTATTTGGGGAAGCCCAAGTCCAGTGGAATGGCAGAACCACCTCCAGTTCTCGTTGTATAAGTAATTCTAGTCACATTTTTCATTATTATTTTTCTTCCTTTTATTTTTTTTTTCATCCCAGGACTGAGTTGCTAATTTGGGATGGTCACAGGAGCTGCTCTGGAAACGCCTGCAAGAGGTAGGATTATCCCATTATCCCTTATTGCCTCTCCACCTTCTCCTCCTGCACCTTCCCAACGCCAGCTTGTTTTTTATCAACCTACTGGAGAACCAAGACACTTCTATTAATGCAAATAACTCTGAGCTGCATTAACATGATAGGAGAAAGAAAGAGAGATCAGTTTAAAGGAAGATTAATCTGGACACTGGGGGAGGCAGAGCAAGGGAGGAGTGTCCACCTACAACCATCTGACAGGATAAACCTGATTTACACACAAGAGTGGAATAATTTTTCTGGAATAAGTACATACTTGTGATTTGTTTGGATCATTATTAACCCTCATTGCAGCATCTGGATCAGCTCCCTATTATGCAGGTAGAACCCACACTTTAAAAGCTTAAAATAAATACTTGTGCTGTGCCTGTGTTCCCAAGGAAAAGGTTTCAGTGCTGGAAAATCTCAAGTTTTGTGGGAAGCTGCAGTGTGTAAGGAACAGGCAACTGCAGCAGCAAACAGGACCTGCAATTTAATGCTAAATAGGGATACACTGAATAAATTATTATAAAAAACTAACTCTTCTTCAGTGTAATTACAGTGGGGTTTTTTTCCACTTTAGGGAAGAGTAAACAGCCTGATTGGATAGATGGCAAATGAAGCCAGGGAAATGGAGGTGGATTTTTGCCCATCCTGATGCAAAGCCAAGCAGAGGAGGAGCTCAGCAGCTTGAGCACTACCATTTTTAGATGTGTTAAATCCCCAACGTGTGCAAATATGTAACAGGAACAAGCAATAACACTTTGAGATATTCTATTATCCCTCAATGTAATAAATATTTTATTAGAGCCATAGAAAAGAATGCATACAGATAACCATAGGATACACACACAACTGGAAGTTCAAGGATAAATTTCAACCTTTTCAATATGAAACAAGGTACTGGGTACATATCTCATGGAGATATAGAACTAGAAATCAAGTAATAATACAATGTAAGTGTGCATGAAAAATGGGCAGTACAGGAACCTGGACTAGAATTTTGTGAAACAAGAGAAAGAGTCACCCTTTGTTGCATGAAATAGAACTATTTACTCACTAGGAACACCTGGATTTCCATGTCCCACCCACCCCCCTGTTAGCAAGTGTCTGAAAACAACACTGAAAAGCAACTAATTTTAAACTCATTTATAGCTCTCTATGTACAGTATTTACAGCTCCTGCTTTCCTCAGCAGCACTTGATCTCATCTGGAGCTCATCTGCCAGCTCAATGCACATCAAGGTATTTTTCCCAAAGTGCTACCATAATTTTATTAATCCTGGTTCTCCCTTTGTACTTCTGTGTGTTGTAGTAGTATTGTGAAATTTAAAAACCCCAGCGTTTAAGAGGAGATGATGCCTTATGTTACCTGAACAGGGATGCTGTGACCTCTCTAAAAAGGTTGATTTGACTGAAGCCACAACTCCAGAAGTCAAATGGACCAGGCTGAATGTATCTTTAATTTACTGGCATGAAAGAAAGCACAGATTATTCTTCAATAGCAATTCTGAAGTGTTGTTGTATCATTTTTTTTAATATCCTACTATTGCCATGAACTTCCCAGACTCATGTGACAGCAGTGGGGTGCAGCTGAGAGCCAGAGCAGGTGGAACAGTTCAGAAGTGGTTCAAGAGCAGCAGGAAGGAGAGGCCTGGCTGTGGCTCTGCATTCAGGGTGTTTGCAGTGCAATGAGCAGGAGGATTTGGGGCTGCAGGGCTGGGAGCACCAGGGAAGGAGGCAGGGATGGGTGTCCCTGTCCCCAAGGCCATGGTGGGTGCCCCAGGGGTGCCAGGTGGGCACCTCAGCCCCTGGACACTGGCAGCAGGGCAAGCACAGCGCCCTCAGGGTGGGAGAGTTTGGTTTTGAACAAAGAACCTGGGTAGGGAAGGCAAGGTGGGGAGATGAGGAGATGAATTTCAGAATTTACTGAGAAGCAGCACAAAAGCAGCCCCAGATCACAGCTGGGAGATCATTTCTCAGGAGCAGCACGGAGCCTTTGCCCTGCTCCAGGTGGGATTTCTTTGAAGGAGATTCCTTTTGGGATATCTTTCCATTTAGAGCAACTCTCACAAAGGGGAGCAGGGAAATGATCCCAACTCCAGGGTGATGGCACTGCCTTGGGAGCAGCCATTATCAACTCCAGCAGATAACAGCCCCAGCTCTGATTTCATCCTTTCCATGCCAAACGTTATTTTAGCAATGCAGAACAAACCCAGAACAATTCAGGGCTGCTGCAAAAATGTTTTTTCTCACTCTCCCTCATGTCCTGACCTCACAGTGCCATCCCTACCCCTCTCTCACACTGTATCTGAAGTATGTAACATGTAAACTCCTTTGGTTCAAGTATTAAGGCATTTTAGATTCCTTTTTAAAGGATTTGCTAAACTTTACATGGTATTTTTACTTCAACTTACAGTGAAATATAAAGAATTTAAAAACACGTCAGGATAGAAGAAAAAACATGCATTAACCACTGCAGTTTTTTTAAAAAATGCACTTTAGTAACCAATTTTTTTTTCCCCAGCAAATGCAAATATATCAGCACAACACAGAATTAAGGGTCAAGGAAAATATTGTTGCTAAGAAGCTTGAGACACTGAAGATACTCAACACTGACGGTCCAGAACCTCTTGCATCCATACCTGTGACAAAGGAAAAAATGAATTCAGGATCAAATGAAAGCAGGAGTATCTGCTGTGCCACGTTATTACTCTTCCTAGATGCCAAGCGAAAATTACTGTAATTTTTTCTTACAAGCACAAAAATCTACAAAATCTACAAAAATCGACAAAAAGGAAGTAAATATTTAAAAATTACAGAGATGCTGTGATCATGAATGGTTTTAGTGCTGTGGTTTAGCTCACAAGGCGGTGTTTGGTCAAAGGTTGGACTCAATGATCTTGGGGATCTTTTTCAACTTTAATCATTCTGTGAGTTTGCTTTCAAGGTAATAGTGTTTTATAAAAAAAGGAGGAAAAGCAAAAAAAGGTCACATTTTTAGTGGCAACTTAAATGGGAATATACCAGTTCAGCAGAATGGAGTTTGCCATGCATAAGGGCATGAAGATTTTAATTGCTTTCCTTTTACTACCGTATCACCGCACAACGTCTAAGCATTAATTTTAGTTTTCCCCCCCCACCACCAAAGGAAGCAGAGACAAACTGGGACAAAAAGAGGCTGAACGTACTGGCTAGCCTGGGGATGAGGATCTGCTGGCTGCTGCTGCCGTCGCCGCCCTCGGTGGTGGCCCTGACCTCGATGAGATAATCGTCCTGCAGCTGCAGCCACAGCTCGGCCGCGGTGCCCGCCGTGGTCAGCACCTGCAGCCCGCCCTGGCTGCTCCTGCACAGCACCTGCAACACAGCACAGGCCCTCAGCCCCTCCCCTGCCTCCAACACACAGCGCTTCAGCTCTTAACAGCGATGGGATGAAGGAAAAGAGATGGTTTTTGGTTAATATTCCAGGGCGGAATTGTATTTAAGGGAAGAAGGGAGTATCAATCAATGCTCTCTTGTGAACATTGTAACAAAATGTTCAAAAATATTTTTTGCAATGTTTTTCATTAAAAAAAAAAAAAAAAAGAATGAATTTTTCATTAATTTTCGAACATTTTTTCCCCTTTTATTCCAGATTTAATTTCAAATGGCACAACGGATGCTAATACAACTGTACTGTATTGTTATAAAATGTATATGTGCATAAAAATGTATACATACATATAAAATGTATTTGTACATATAATGTCACAGACAGGTTTTATGAAAAATCCTTTCCTTAGGATTTTTCCTCCTGAGAATCTGAAAGGCCTCAGGAACAAAATGCAAAAAATGGTTATCTGCTGCTGTGGGATGCAACAGGTGCATCTGGGATTGGTCTCATGGGGATGTTTCTAATTAATGGCCAATCACAGTCAGCTGTATTCATTCCTTCTTTTTTTATTCTTAGCTAGCCTTCTGATGAAATCCTTTCTTCTATTCTTTTAGTATCATTTTAATGTAATATATATCATACAATAATAAATCAGCCTTCTGAAACATGGAGTCAGATCCTCACACCCCTGTGAACACTGTCACGCATATAAAATGTATGTATACATAATATGTATGAAAATAATACATATTATGTATTATTTTTATTACAATAATATGAAATAATGGGACACTGGAACAAGCTGTAAACATGTACTTCTTGCCAATACAACTCGGTGGGTCATCAGATCTTCAGCCTAAATCTTTTATTCAGGATTATATCATGTGGGATCCAGCTGCACAGAGCTTAGCAGGAGCACTGTCAGCTGTTTTTTAACACACTTATATGACATTTTAAAACACTTTTACATTTGTGTGCTGATTAGATTTAGAGCAGGTGCAACTGGGTAACTTCTGTCAGGGAAATGAGCATGGCCCACAGCAGGTAAAAGGAGAAAGGTTTAAAAATATCAGTTTAATATATGTGATAATATATAAGAAATATAATAAATGCACCTGGCCAGCAATGGAAGCTACATCCATCAGGCTAAATATTTGTGGTTTCTTTCAGAGTTTTATCCATTTGGGTAAGTGTTACACATTTAAAATAAGACTTATGGATGTGGTAAGTGTTTTAAATGTTCTCAGATGCAGGTGTGGGTGGGATCCCAAGAGCTGAGCAATGCCAGGATGGGGAGGAAAAGGGACTGGGGGACATTAATGGTGAGACACTGTTGAAATACATATTTCAAATACTTAAAATCCCTAGGAAGGAGAGCCCAGTGAAATGGTTTAGGGGTGGGTTTGTGCATGCCCTGAACATGCAGACAGACAAGGAAACCCCAGCCCTGGTGTCCCCAGCTCTGTCCCCACTGACCTTGTAGCCTGTGACCTGGGACTCGTTGTCCATGGCTCTGACCTCCTCCCAGCTCAGCAGCACCCTGGAGTCTGTGACATTCCACACCACGTTTCCTGGAGGCTGGCTGGGTGCTTCAAACACACAACAAAAGCACGACTTTAATTCAATTGGTACTGGGGATTGATTCACCTGCTCAGGTAATTGGCTGTCATTGCATCTGGGATGCAAAACCAGCTCCAGTGCAGGCTCCTCTCTCTGCATGTTATGGTTCAGAGGCTAAATTTGAAAAACAGGAGGAAGGAAAAAGCAAAATGGCACATAAATGTTGTTTCTGAAGCTGAAATATCTGTTGCTGGTCCTTCATTCAATACAGCCAGACAGAAGCATGTGCCTTAGGACATGGGTGATTAATTAGAACAAACTCTAATGATGGTAACTGACAATTTCTAGGTTTAGTACAGTGCCAAGAATAAGAAAATTCTTCACAATAGATTTTTAGGCAAATTTAGTCTCAGTGAATATTCAAATTTACCCACTATGTTGATTTACTTTAAGGTGTCAGCTATGGAAAATATTTGCAGATTTTTTTGTCTGTTGGCTCTTCCAGCTCGAGTTGTGGCTCTGAACTGAGCCTGTGCCAAAAGTGGATTTTGGCCACAGAAATTTGCTGGGATTTTTGGTTCATTAGCAACCCAAGGCTGTTATTTGCAAAGCAGCTGCATGCTCTGGGCTCTGCCCCTTTCATGTACCTTGGAGCTGCCAAGCTTTCAGGGAAGTACAAACCTCCTCAAATGCCTCAGGTTGCTTTCCCAGAAAACAGGTCCTGCAGTGACACAAATCAATGATTAAAATCTTTTCTAAATGCGTTAAGGAAAACAATTTACTGTTGCTGTCACCTAGTGGAGGCAACTGCTGCTTAGGTGGGCTGAGCTGTGCTTTGAGACTGGAGGTTCCAGCTTTAAGCACTGAGAGTGCTTTTGAACACTTGTATCCATGTCCTCATAGAGTTTTTCCTCTTTTTTTCCCCCCCTCTTTTCAATTCTCTCACACAGGATGTTCCCTGCCTTCTTTCCATAAGCAGTCAGCTCAAAACCCACCTGATTATACTCAAAAAACAGAAAAAAACCCACCCCTGAGACTTAAAAGAATTATTCCAAAGTCAACCAACCACCCCCAGCTATTTTCTTTGACTATTTGTCTTGTTCTGTGTACGGAGGCAGGTTTAACCTGGTGTTCTAATAATACCCACTCCTTGTAAATGTAAGAGGAGATTGTTTCACTCCCGAGAATGAAGTGTTACAGCACGTATGAATCGTTTTCACACTGAGATATTACAGCTGAATTTCAAAGGAAATGACTCATCCTTGAAATCCACAACAAAATATTAAGATGACACGTGGGAAAAAAAAAATGAAGAGTAATTATCTATAAAAACTTCAAGCCTCTGTCTGAGGGATTCAGAAGCTCCATTTGCTGCAGACACCAAAATCTCCAGCACTCAGCAGAGTTCAGAACTTCTCTTGTGGCAGGTCCTGGTCCATCAATCACCTCAGGACGTGTCCAAGGAGCTGCAGGGATTTCTGAGAGCTGCTCTCAGGCAGGGGAATTGCTCAGAATTAAGAGCTGATGGACAGAACATTGGGTTTTATTTTAAGACTTCTGAAATATGAAATAATTCCCACAACTTAGACAAGTCTTTCACACCCACCTGGCATTTTACATAGCAGGATTTAAACCTCCACTTGTTATTCTGGGCTGTAAACATGCGTATTGCAAATTTTAGAGCTAAGATATTTTAATTGCCAAAGGCTCACTTTTAATTTGGAAATATACACTGCCAACAGAACTGAGCTATTTGTATTCCTTGATATGGCAAAGAGTTTCTGAGATTTACCTGGCAGGTCCTGTGGGGGAATGCAAATCCTTCACAGTGAAAACCACACCAATCAAAAATATTCAAATTAAATTACAAACCAGGATTGATTAAAAATTACACATTTGAATGAAAAATCAGTTTTCACTGCAGTAGCACGGAAAATTATTTCTCTCAGCAATTCAACTAATTTATCAAAATCTTCAGACTGACATTACATGCCTTTGCTCTCCTTATTCACCAGAAAGATCCATGGAGATAATGCAATTAATTTTCCTTTTTAATTATTCCAAACAGCAGCATTTTGCCCTGATCCAGATCCTGCTCACACCAGTGAGATCAGGGGCTTGTCCACTTCAGTCACACACCCCAAAAGCAGGGGGCACAATAAAAAAGGACTGAAAATCCCTGAGCTGACCAGCCTGGCACCACCTCCAGTGAGCAGCCACAAAGATGATTAATTAGAAAAAAATTCCTTTTCCCATGTCCTGTCCAGGCTGCAGGCAGTGAGTCACTTCAGATCAGCCAGTTCATGGTAATTGTGCACATAATATATTTAAACTCAGGCAAATCTGAGTTGGTTTAGTCCTCAGTGACAGACTGACACTCATTTCTGCATAGAATAATTTCTGATAAACTAGCTTATTTCATAATATTAATGCTCCAACTCTGTCTGCTGGGGGATGTTAATGATTATTGCAGGGAATTTGACCCTTCAGACAGATTTAATTGTCTGTTCTTGTGCCTCTGACAGAAACACTTCAAGACTGATGACCCTGATTCTGAGCTGTATTACAACAGAGGAGCACACTAAAAATATTTCCACTTCTAGAAAAATTAGTGCAGCCTTTGACAATCTGTTCTCCAGCTTAATTTTGCCTTTGCAGCAGCAGAGTGGCCTCTTGTGCAATTTGTTCAAGGGGAAACAGTGGACATGAAGGATTGCTTTGCATGGACTCCAGGAGGTTCATTGCATTTCAAAACCCATGCCCTAGAGAACTTATAAATATGTTATAGAACACTGAAAAATTCAACAAGTCTCCTTTTTTTTTCCTTCTTCTAAATAACAGAGATTTTTCTTTTTAATTTCTTCCAGTCATTAGCAGCATAACAGAGGTTCAGTGCAGAAATTACAGATCTTCCCTGGGCTCCCCTGGCACTGTTGGGTTTCACCCACCCTGCTCAAGAACTGATGGAAGCTCTGTGCTTGATTCATGTGACTACACGGAAATTCAGGTCACTCATACTGTGATCCCCAGGAATTCCACTGCTTTCCTTTCCCCTCCAATGTCACTGTCATATTTTCTGAAAAATCCTCTTTGCCCAGGATTCTCCTCCTGGGAAGCTGAGAAGCCTCAGAGAAGAAGGAAAACAATAATTATCTGATTTGCTTCTCCTTTGTTTGGTGCTTTGGAATGTGGCCTGGAGATCGTTTATCCAACAGGTGATTGTTTGATTGGTTTAATGGGAATAGTTTTGACTTAATGACCAATCACCATCAGCTGTGTTGGACTCTGGAGAGGAGTCACGAGCTTTCATTATCATTCTTGTTAAGCCTTCTGTCTGTATCCTTTCTCTATTATTTTATATAATTTTTGTATAGCATTCTTTAATTTAGTATAATATACTATAATATACTATAGTATAATATATTATAGTATAATATATAATATAATATAATATAATATAATATAATATAATATAATATAACATTTTTCATATTATATAATGAATAATATCATATTACATAATAAATATAAATAAAATAACATAGATATAAATATAGAAATTTATAAAAATGTAAATATGTTAATGTACACTATAAATATATTATTTTATATATACATATATTAATTAATAAATATTATAAATACATTAAATAATATAATTATACTATTATATAATATATAAAAGATAATAGTATAATATAATATCATAATAAATTAGCCTTCCAAGAACATGGAGTCAGGTTCAATCATTCCTCCTTTGTCCTGGGGACCCTGCAAACTCAACCCTGCACGTGCTGCCCCCCTTGGTGCCTGTGCCCTTTGCTATCTGAGGTACTCACGTGGCTTTTTGGTGGTGGCATTGACGGTGGCACTGAAGGGCCCTGCCCCAGCGCTGTTGTAGGCACGCACAGCGGTGTAATAATCCAGGTTGCTCCTCAACCCCGTAATTTTTATTGATGTTTCATTCCCTGCTGCTTTTACTCTGTTGGAAGATTCTTCTTTCTGGCCTTTATTCCAGTACCTAACCTAGGAGATAAAAACCAAAACCATTTAAATCTTGCATGGAAAGGGCTGTTCACCCGCAGTGTTGTACTTGACTCTTTTAAGTGCATTTTTTTCCCTTCAGCTGAGTAAGATAAAAATACAAGTTAAAGTTTCAGAAATATGTTTACTGTGCAAAAAAACCCCATCTTATCCATCTGCTTCTCACGCTTGCTGCTCTTTTCATTGTGACTGCAGCAAAAAGACAATTGAAATATTAGATCTTGCTTGAACTACAGAATGACAAGAGGAAAACCATTACTTCATTAAGAAGGAAACAAGCTCAGAAAAATGTACCTTGTAAAGAAGTTTCTTTGAAAGTAAACGTAATTCTGAAAAAATGTTAGCTTGGAGTTATGTTAGAAACATATCTATCAGCACAAGCAGCAAAACACAACTTCACTCTGGTTTTTAACAAAGTTTTTTTAACAAAGGGTTTTTTTAACAAAGACAGAAAAAATTGTCCTTCTTCTGGCTGTTGGCGGGGCAGGAAGAGCAAGATTTGGGGTGAATCTGTGTGGTTGTGCTGCATCCTGCTCGACCCTTCTGGCCCATGGCCCTTTAAAAAGAGGAGTGGATTTTATTTAATAAACAGGGTTGATTCACTGAAATTTTATATATGTTTTATTTCCACAGACTCACCTCATAGCCCAGCAGCCTCCCATTGCTCATCTTCCAGGGAATGGCTGTCCAGGACACCTGGATGGCTGAGGAGGACAGGCTGGTGGCAGACACTCCCGAGGGGGCCGTGCTGGGCTCTGCGTTGGGAAATCAAAACGGCAGAGGTGATTGGGAATAAACCTGGGGATTAATAAATAAATCCTCATCCCAACCCGCCTCCCTGCCCCGAGCTGCTGCTGGAACTGATGCCTTCAGTTTTAGGTTTTGTATTTTGTGTGTGTGTGACTCTGAGCTCCACACACAGCGTCAGCAGCTCTCCTCACAGCTCGGTCCCACAGAACAATCCTTGTCCAGCCCAGAACCAAGGACACCAGGGCTGCAGCTTCAGCCCAAAAAGTGCAAACAGCAGGGAATGGAGGGGAGCAACCTGGGAGGGTGGGACTGCATCACCTGGAGCTGGGATTGGACAATGAACCCCAACATGGAAATGGAGCAAAACTGATAAAAGTGTGAGAACTCCTGACCCTTATCCACCGTGGGTGTAGCCCTGGCCAGGCTCTTGTACTGCTCAAGGTGAATCCTTTGAAGACCTTTAATAAATTTATTTATTTAAATAAATTATTTTTATTATTATTCTATATATAATATACAAATAATATAGAATATAACATAGAAATTACATAATATTAAATATATTTTTATTAAATTTGTTTTATTTGTCTGTCTTTATTATTTGTATAATAAATATAAACAAATGATTGATATTATTCATATTTATTATTAAATATATTTCTTTTACCTGTCATAATAACAATAATAACTATTACTATTTTGTTGTAAATAATAATAATAATAATAATAATAATAATAATAATAATAATAATAATAATAATAATAATAATAATAATAATCTTTATTTATTTAAATCTGCCCATTCTCTGCTCCAGGGAGCCTCCCAGGAACACCTGGTGGAAGGTTTTGGGGCAGCCCAGGGCTGTACCTTCCTCAGCTGAGAACACGGTGGCCACGGCGCTGAAGGGCCCCTCTCCCTTGTTGTTGTAGACGCCGACCTTGACCTGGTAGGGCGAGAAGGGCAGGATGCTCTCGTTCCTGAAGACGTATCTGGGGGTGTCAGGGGAGGTCACCACGGTCTGGATCCACGTCGAGGTGCCCGAGGGGCGGAAAGCCACCACGTACCCAAATCCTTCCCCGTTCTGCAGCTCCTCGGGGACGGGCTGGGACAGAACAACAGCTGTGAGCCACTGGAGGGATGGGCAGGAGAAACCCAGGGACAGAACAACACCTGTGAGGCACTGGAGGGATGGGCAGGAGAAACTCAGGTACAGAACAACATCTGTGAGCCACTGGAGGGATGGGAAGGAGAAACCCAGGGACAGAACAACAGCTGTGAGGCACTGGAAGGATGGGCAGGAGAAACTCAGGTACAGAACAACACCTGTGAGGCACTGGAAGGATGGGCAGGAGAAACCCAGGTACAGAACAACACCTGTGAGGCACTACGGAGGCCAGGCAGAAGAACCTCATCTCACTCAGGGACACAACACCTGTGAAGCCCTGGGAAGGATGGGCAGGGAGAAACTCATCTCACATCAGGGAAAGAACAACAGCTGTGAGGCACTGAGGAGGATGGGCAGGAGAAACTCAAGACATGACCCAGGTGCTGGCACTGCACTCAGCATCAAACTCTGGGACAGAACAGCAAAATGTGCTCCCTATAACCTATGCTAAGGTTTGCATTTCAATAAGAGGACAGCTTTCAGGTATAATCTCTGGTTTTCACTAAGTATTCAGCTTCAAGATGGTCTTCAGTAAATACAGCTTTTCTTTCATCAATGCACAGTTCATAAAAAATGAATGACTGCTTGGTCAGCTGTTAGAGAATCCAATACCACCTTCATACAGTGGCTGAAACCTTCTTCTGATGTCATTATGATTAGATAACCACACAGAGAAGTCAATGCTAGGAACAGAATATTGACATTTCTTTAAATCATTAAAGAAGGGATACACAACATAAATGAAAATTGGTTAGCACGTGCATCCAGATTTAATGGTGGGAAAGCAAGAACTGCAAATCTGCACTGCAAAGCTCAGTTCTTTGGCTTAGCCCCTTGTCCTGCCCTCCTGCCTCTTTTTTAGCATCAACATTTGTTTGAGAACAGAAGCAATCCCAGCCAAGCTGAATCCCCTGGGGATTTCCATCCAGCCCAGGAACACGTGAGAGTCAAAGAACAAAGGCCAGAGTGCAGGGCTCACATCACGCAGGGCCCAGAGCACCTGCACATCCCAGAGAAAATTCAGAGAGAGAAGAGAAAAAAAGAAAAAGAAAAAGAAAACAGTTCTGTGAAGAGGACCTCTCCCCACAAACTTACATCCCACGTTATGACCAGCTCAGACCTGCTGCCTCCTCCCCCACTGACCTCAGAGGGGGGAATTTCAGGAACTGTGGGAAGGAAAAGCAGAGATGTCAGCACAGAGTAGAGACAGGAGAACACAGCACATCACCCTCATGCTCTGAGTTTAACCCACATTCATCAGGGTATGGTTTTGGGGTAGGGAGTACTGGAGAGCCCCAGCCCTGACCCACACTGACCCTTCCCTGGGCCAGGCTGGGGCTCCTCTGAGTTCTGAAGAACCTCAGCAGCTCACAGATTATTTCATTATTTATTAACCACTGCTGCTGTGTCTAGGAACTTCCAAAAACTGCATTCAAGCCTAATTTTTCTAGAGTTAACTCTTCCTGGGTTGGAAGAAACCCCAAAGATCATCTTGTTCCAGGACACCTTCCACTGGACCATGTTGCTCAGAATTCCACATCCTTGGGATGTTATGCAGATAAATTAGGAAACAGCCTCATTCTGAGTGAGCTGGGTTTGTAATTGATGGGTTCCTCTGAGCCACATGCCTGTTACATGGAAGGGTTTCACTGATCAAACAGCAGGAATGGAAAATCCCTGTCAAAATTAACCTCTTTGCATCCATTAATACCTTCAGACTCTGCAGCACTGCCTGAACTGGCAGATTGTGCCACAGTAAATGCAGTTTAAATGGATTTAGATGTTATGCTTCTGTGATGTTCACTAATGCACAAAAACTGTCCTACAGCAAAATGGAAAAATATGAACAAACTTGTTTCAGGCTTTTATATCCAATGGCAATTCCAAGCTTGTTTGCAAAGAGCCAAGATAAAGATATGAACACTCCTTTTCTCTGTTAACATACAACATTCTTGAATTAAAAACAAATAGAAGGACCCACTAACCTGCCTCTTCAGTTCTTACTTTTTCTGAGGGCAAACTAGGCTCTCCACCTCCTATTTTGTTGGTGGCAACTACACGAAATTCATATTCAACCCAAGGATTTAAATCCACTACTGTGCTCGTGAAGGTTCTGCCGTCGATCACGTCCGGAACTGGGGGAGAGAAAAGGAAAAAAAAAACTCAGGAAAAGGAGAATGGCTCAAGGGAAAAGGAAAAAGGCTCAAGGGAAAAGAGAGCTCAGGAAAAGGAGAATGGCTCAAGGGAAAAAGGGAGCTCAGGAAAAGGAGAATGGCTCAAGGGAAAAAGGGAGCCCAGGAAAAGGAGAATGGCTCAAGGGAAAAAGGGAGCTCAGGAAAAAAGGGAGCCCAGGAAAAGGAGAATGGCTTAAGGGAAAAGGGAGCCCAGGAAAAAAGGGAGCCCAGGAAAAGGAAAATGGCTTAAGGGAAAAGGAAAATAGCTCAAGGAAAGGGGAGCTCAGGAAAATGGTTCAAGGGAAAAGGGAGCTCAGGAGAAGGAGAATGGCTCAAGGGAAAAAGGGAGCTCAGGAAAATGGCTCAAGGGAAAAGGGAGCAGAGGAAAAGGAGAATGGCTCAAGGGAAAAGGAGAATGGCTCAAGGGTAAAGGGAGCTTAGGAAATGGAGAGTGGCTCAAGGGAAAAGGGAGCTCAAGGAAAATGGCTCAAGGGAAAAGGGAGCTCAAGAGAATGGCTCAAGGGAAAAGGGAGCTGAGGAGAAGAAAAATGTCTCATGGGAAAGGGAGCTCAGGAAAAGGAGAATGGCTCAGGGGCCAGAGCCATTCCCTCAGAGGCTGGTCTGGGAGCTGTGTGCTCACATGTGCTGGCTGAGCTGTGCTCACCTGTGCTGATGAGCTGTGCTCACCTGTGCTGATGAGCTGTGCTCACCTGTGCTGGCTGAGCTGGGCTCACCTGTGCTGATGAGCTGGGCTCACCTGTGCTGATGAGCTGTGCTCACCTATGTTGCCTAAGCTGTGCTCACCTGTGCTGGCTGAGCTGTGCTCACCTGTGGTGGCTCTCTGCCAGCCCACGGAGAAGGGCGTCCTGGCCTGGATGGTGTAGGTGGTCACGGGGCTGTGGTTGTCTGTGCCCTCCTGCCAGGAGATCTGGGCTGTGGTGTCCGTGATCTCGTCCACCCTCACGTGCTCAGGGGGCCCAGGAGAGCCTGCAGAGGGGTGGGAAGCCAGGCACAGGTTGGTGAAGCCCTGGGAATCACTTCCCCTTTGTTTTCTTCCTCAGGGAGGAGGGAAACAATTCAGACTGGAATCAGAACACTCATAATTGTGGTTTTACATTCGCTAAACTCGGATAATTTCAACCTGAAATACTCTCAAGGGCAGAAATTATGCCTGGGTTTTGGCTTTTTTTACCAAAATCTTTGTTCAGCACATCCCTCTGTCTTTCCAGTGCCTTTTCCTTTAGTCCTAAATGTCCTCTTTAATCTACAGACAAATCTTTGTATTATGGAAATTTTCTACCTACAACTTCTTTACTTCACTTGTATTACTGGAACAATTTTTCAGCACATGTGACCAGCACCCCAAGCAGTAATTCAGTCACACAAACTTCCTGCTGCCTTCTGGAAAATCCTCATTCTTTGCACTTCCTGCCCAAAATGCTGGGTTTTGTCTCACCTGCACCAGCAAAGGGGGTTGAAATGAGTAACAGTGCATTAACAATGAGAAAATATCTGAAATACTTTAAAATATATTGAGTAAGTGCTGATCACATAATGTGCTTTTCTAGATCAAAGCTTTTACCTTGCAATAAATGTAGCTGTAACATCAGCAGAGAAAGCCACAGCTCTGGCTGAACTGTGAATGAAAAGGAATAATCCTGCATTATAGGCTTTAAACCCTAGGGGAAAACTCTCCTGGGCTCTGGCAGAATTGCCCATTTCACAGGAGGGATATTCTAGAGTCCCCAACACTTCATTCTGCAGAGGCAGCAACCCCAGAGCTGCCAGTGAGCTCCTCTTGGCAGCCTGAAGGACTGGCAGTGAAAAAGGATGTGAAGTCACTATTCCAACCCCCAGCTCCTCATTTCTCTGGGCAAAAATCAGGCTTCACCCAAAAGCCGAGCTGTAATTCTCCCTAGCTGCAGGCCAGAATGACATAAATCCAACTCACAGCCATTCATCACCCCATTCAAACCATGCATTGGCTCTGTGACCTCCACCATCAGCTATTTCTGTAGCCTGTAATTTGAAAAAAAGGTGGAAAACACGATGGGCTGGGCTGTACCTCTCACGATGAGGTCGGCAGCAGAGGCCACGCTGTCCACCTCTGTCTTCACCATGCACACGTACTTCCCACTGTGCTTCAGCTGGATGTTCCTGATCATCAGATCCCCTGATGCACTCTGGGGACACACAACATTCATTAGTGCAAACATCCCTCCCTTCATGGTTAGTATTTTCTCTGAAATGGGAAAAGAAATCCGCCAAAAATGTGAGGTTGCTCAAAAGCTGCACTGCAGGACAGCAAATTCCTGCCCATCAGCAGCTCCAGGCTTGTTGTCTGGGAGCATCTTCCCAAAAAACATGAGGTGATTGATGTCCCTTTTTTGGGAGAAATGAGCCCCAACATGGGGAGCTCACACTGGGAGCATCTCCTGCCTGCAACCCCCAGTAACCTCAATGCCCTAAAAAAGAAAAATGTGTTTTCTGTGGCCATTACGAGTTTGATTTCTAGACAGAATCCATGGAGTTTTTATCTTGAACTTGTAAGTTAAGTCATGACAGATTGTTAAGGAGTTCAAATGTGTAAAAGACAAATTTCTTCCTTTTTTGGGAGAAATGAGCTCCAACATGGGGAGCTCACACTGGGAGCATCTCCTGCCTGGAATCCCCAGTAACCTCAATGCCCTGTGACCATTTGTCCCAAAGCCCTAAAAAATAAAAATATGCTTTCTGTGGCCACTACCAGTTTGATTTCTAGACAGAATTCATGGAGTTTTTATCTTGAACTTTTAAGTCAAGTTATGACAGATTTTTAAGGAGTTCAAATGTGTAAAAGACAAAGTTGAATTCAGTCCATCCTCCAGGTTATTGTGAGCACTTTCATTTAAAGGTTGCACATTCTAGGCTGACTTTCCCATTTTACAAGCCCAAGTTCCGCTCTTTGCTATTCACTGAGTATTTAATCTTTAGTCTTTTTTCCCTGTTGTTCTTTCTCAGATCACAGCATGTGGTTATTTCCTGGATCATGGGAAAAGGAATAAAACCTAAATGAAACTGTAACTTCCTATCACATTTGTGCACTCTCTGTTTTCTACACCACTGAACAGAGAACTTGATATTAAACCTTTGCTAAACTGTGTCCCTTAAAAAAAAAATCTCCTCTTTGTGTCAGCTCAATTACTGCCTTAACTCAGTTCCAGCTGAATTTTCCAGGTGAAAAACACCTCAGTCAGATTTTAATTTTTAAATTACAATTATTCTGGACAAGCAGCATTTTCTTCAAGGACAGAACACTAATATGTGGGTATTTTCAGCTACTTTGGCCACTGATCCATGGGCAAACAGCAGTTTGGGAGAAAGGCAAAGCCATGACTCTGAAGTTTATTTTAATCTTGGAAAAAACATGAACCTTTCACAACATTTGATTATTTTCCTTTGTTTCAGCATTACAATGTCTCAATTCTTTACTCAACACAAGCTGAAGCCAATTCTGCCTGATTCCCGTCCATGTGTGTGCCTGGTCTGCTGTGAAAGCACAGATGGAAGTTGTTTGCAGGACAATTCAGTGCTGATTGCTTACAATAAATTAAAAGTTGAGTCAAAAGCAATCTAAAATCCATCTCCTTGATTGGAAGTGGATATTCAGGGAATGCCCAACACCAGCAGAGAACGCAAGCAAATCACATCCTACACAAACTTCAGCAAAGTCAACTTGAGACATCTCACCAAAGGGGAGGGGAGGGCTTAAAATAGAAGAGTTCTGCTTGAAATAAACCTCAGCAAAATGTGAACTCTGCATTTCAGTAATTTGTGCATTTCAGTAATTTGTGGGGGTTTGGGAAGAGTCTTGAGGGACTGGGGGAGCAGCAAGAAGCTCCTCTGTGTTGTGGTAAAAGCAGATGGGACTCAGTTTGTGAGGGAAAAGCCAATTTTTGTGGGAATTTTTTGGGGAGGGGAGAGGAAGTTCTGGGAAAGAGAAGAGGAAGAGAAGGAGAAGAGAAAGAGAGGAGAAGGGGAAGGGGAAGGGGAGGGAAGGGGAAGGGGAAGGGGAAGGGGAAGGGGAAGGGGAAGGGGAAGGGAAGGGAAGGGAAGGGAAGGGAAGGGAAGGGAAGGGAAGGGAAGGGAAGGGAAGGGAAGGGAAGGGAAGGGAAGGGAAGGGAAGAGAAGAGAAGAGAAGAGAAGAGAAGAGAAGAGAAGAGAAGAGAAGAGAAGAGAAGAGAAGAGAAGAGAAGAGAAGAGAAGAGAAGAGAAGAGAAGAGAAGAGAAGAGAAGAGAAGAGAAGAGAAGAGAAGAGAAGAGAAGAGAAGAGAAGAGAAGAGAAGAGAAGAGAAGAGGAAGAGGGAGAGAAGGAGGAAGAGGGAGAGAAGGAGGAAGAGGGAGAGAAGGAGGAAGAGAAGAGAAGGAGTTCTGAGCTCACCCCTCCAACCTTCTCGAAGTGGGATGCGTCCCTCTGGAAGTCGGTGAGGCTCCCGTTGAAGTACCAGGTGAAGCTGATGTCCAGCAGGGGATCGTGCTGCACCTGGCAGGGCAGCACCACGCTCTCCCCCACAGTCACATCCAGGTTGGAAGGGGCCAGGGTGATCCTGGTTGGCTCTGCAGGGAGCACAGACACTGCGTATTGGGTTTTGCTGCTCTGCTGAGCTTTGCCTGCCACTGATATCCCCCCATTCCTGGATGGGATCGCTGACAGACATTTCCAAAGGTGCAGCTGGACTGGGAATGCCGCCTGCAGCTTTGTGTCCTGGCATTTCCTGTCACCATCACATTTTCTGAAAAATCCTCTTAGCCCAGGATTTCTCTGCTGGGAAGCTGAGAAGCCTCAGAGAAAAATGAAACCAATATTATCTCATTTGCTTCTCCTGTGTTTTGCTGCTTTGGAATGTGGCTTGGAGACTATTTATCCAACAGGTGAATGTTTGATTGGTTCCATGTGAATTGTTTTAACTTAATGACCAATCACTGTCCAGCTGTGTCAGGACTCTGGAGGGAGAGTCATGAGCTTTCATTATCATTCTTTGTATCTTTCTGTAAGTATCCTTTATCTATTCTTTAGTATAGCATAAATATGATAAGATATAATATAATATAATATAATATAATATAATATAATATAATATAATATAATATAATATAATATAATATAATATAATATATAATATAATATAATATAACATAACATAACATAACATAACATAACATAACATAACATAATATAATATAATATAATATAATATAATATAATATAATATAATCCTTCTGAGAACATGGAGTCAGATTCATCTTTCCTTCCCACAACGTGGACCCTGAAAATATCACAACTTCCCAGCAGGAGCTGCTGGGCACTGGAAGGTGAATTTGAGCCTGAATTTGAGCCAATCCACTGCACCAAGCTGAATCCAGGGGCAGGAATTGCCATGGGAGGCTCTCAGCAACCCCACTGGGTTATAGAACAGCAGCAGCCACTGGGCAGGTGAAGAGGAGGGAGAAAGGGAAGACCCTAATAAACCCAGAAACTGCAGGAAATCCACTTGAGGAGGAGCACATTGGATATTTGGGTCCATACATCACACAGAACATAAATAGTGTCATTAAGAGCAGCTCTTTGTCATCCCAGAATCACATTAACAGGGAAAAATTTCAGGTACTGTAAATACTGTAACAATGAAATTTAATTCTAGGAATTCTCTGTATATAATTTTATTATTTGTATATAAAAGGATATGAATATGTTAATTCACTGAACAAAATAATTCTGTTTGGACCTCTGAGAAAAAAATAATATGTAATGCAGTGGGATATCAGATAATTCCGAGTTTGGGAAATTTTTAGATATTAAAATTTTTGAAAAAGAACGTTATGATAGAAGACATTTTTCAGATAAATTTCACAAACTCTTGGCTCTTTTCATCCAGTATCTCAACCAGCAGCCAGGAACGGATGACTTGGAGGAAGGATCCCTCTGAACAACAATTCTGTATAAAATTTACTTTTCAAAGACTGTGTTCTACTGCCCGTGGAGTCCCTGAATGCTCCCCTGTAGCTGGAGTTTCCACCACATCTTTTTCCACAAGCAAACAGCATTTAAACCTCTTCTGGGCAAAAGATTTTCCACAGGAATACAAAATTACCTCAAAGATTTTTTTGATTGACATGTTTTTTTCATAACAAATTAAAAACCCCCACGAACTTAAAAGCATAATTGCACTATTTAGTGTTTAGAGAAGTGAGAGGAGGGAGGGAAGTGTTCAGAACTCCCTCACATCTGAGAAATATCTTTGTCAAAGGCAGAAAAAAATCCCTCAGCGTCTTTTACACTAATGAAAGAGCTGTAACAGCTATCCTTTTATCTTTATACATTAAATAAATAACTTCTCATGGCCTTTACATTGTACCACAGCACCGCAGGCCCCCGAGGCTGCAGTTCCAGCTCACCCACCTGTAACCACCAGGCTGGTGGAGCCCCTGGCTGTTCCAAACTGGTTTGTGGCCAGGCAGGTGTAGGTGCCAGCATCCCCCTTGGTCACGTTGGCCACCCTCAGCCCTCCATCCTTTAACAGGCTGATCCTGGAAAATTACAAGGAGAGTTTGAAAAGTCACAGCATTTGTAGACAAAATTCTTTCATGCTTTAGTGTTATCTCTGATATATTAGACTCTGTCAACAATCAGGAAGAAAATGAGCTCCATGTCACCTGACATCTGGACAATTACCAGCCTGGGGCTTGAAAATGTTGTGGCCATCCACAACAAAACATTTGAAAAATGTTGTGGCCATCCACAACAAAACATTTGAAAAATGTTGTGGCCATCCACAACAAATTTGAACTCAACTACGTATTACTTTGGACATATCACTCTGGAAACCACTGGAACCAATTTTTTAAGAGATGTGGGCACATGTATGGGTGTGAAAGAGGCAAATCCCACGTGAGCTCCACCTCTTTCAGCTGAACCAATTGAAACTGGAGTAATTTTCAGCTCTTTTGTTGTTCAGCTCAAGAAATCCAGCACAGCAGCTCTGAAGTCACTGAGATTACCACAACAACTCCATAGGGCTGCTCATGAACTTCCTTTGTGGAAGGGCTTGCAGGACAGAAAATTCCCTTCACCCCACACAGGGAGAGCGTGGAAAAGCAGGAAGGTGCTTATAGAAGATGTGGAGAGAAGAAAACTGATAAGGACAGAGGAGCAGGGATGTCCCCACAGCAGAAGTGACATCCCAGACAGCAGCACAGCTAAGGCTCATTTGATTCCCTTTTCCCCTATTTCTTGTCTTCCCATCTGTTCTATCCTGCAAGGACTTCTACCCTGAGACAACCTGCAGCAGCAAAACAACTGAATCTATATAAATATATAAATAATAACACATAAATATATAAATAAAATATAAATATATATAAAAACACCAAATTAACAAATTCGAAAAAATATCCATTTTCCTGATATGCCCAAGTCAAAAGAGCTTCAGAGCTTTTCTCTCACAGCCCATCAACCCATCTGAGAGGCACCAAACTGGAGCACAGTACCTTGGCTGGATGGTGATGTGGAAATTTGGAAAGTGAGCAGCAAACAAACCCTCTCCAGGCAAAGCTCTGCCTGCATTATCTGAGTCCTGCTCCCTTTTAGGGCAAGTGCCAGCTGAAAAGGCAGCAAATGCCACCAAACCTGACAGTGCCACCAAGAGCTGGGAGGGTTCTGCCTGCTCACTCCCACCTGCTGCTCCATCCAGTGAAAAAGGAGTGAATTCATCACACACCTCTGCTGCTCCTTTTATTTTCAACACTCCTGAGGTAAAATAGTCAGTGAATCCCCAGCACTCATCCCAGCTGGGTTCTGTGGTGGGATTCTGCTGGGGTGGGATCAGATTTCCAAAAGTGAGGGGTGGCTCAGTCTCTTCTCCCAGATGACAACGAATGGCCAGGGAGGCTTAGATTTGATTTTGGGGTAAATTTAATCACGGGAAGGTTCGGTGATCTCATCCTGCGTCCTCTGACCCAAACCCACATTCCCTAAATGCAAATCCCAGCCGTGGGAGAACTCCAGGGCTCTGGAACTCCACTGCTCCACTCCCTCCCTCAGCTGCAAACCCTCCTCATCCTCACAGCCTCTGAATCTGCACTCTGCCACAGCTCTCTCTGCAAGGAAAACTGAGTTTCTGTAGTTACAGCACAGAAATATACACAACTTTTAAACGCTTTTCTCTTAATTAGCTCAAATTGCATTCTGTACTTCCCTAAAAAGGGTGTTTGAGCTCTCAGTGCTGTCTCTGAGCTGCTCCTCCTCTGGGCAGAGGTGGTGCAATAATGAAATTAGCAGATGCAAATAACAGGAGATAACAAGTCACCCTGTTAGAACAACAGACAGAAGCATTTTATTGGGGTGAGAAAGAGAGCTATAAATAGGAAGTTTAATCCATTTATAACCACACAAAGCATCCTGAGGTACCTCAGCTGCTGTGGTGGCATTTGAGGTGTTTTTTCAAGGGAGGATGTGCCTCACCAGTGACTTCCCTGGGGTTCATTAACTTGTTTTGGAAAATTCCTCAGTCATATTTGGCTGCACTTCATGTGAGATGGAACATTTAAAATTAATTAAACCGTGCCATATGGTTTATAGGTATTTTAAAATGTGTTAAAGACATGAGTGATACATTTTATAGGTAATTAGGATGACATCAAAAAAAGGTGTTAAAATATATCAATTATGGTTACAAGCAAGTGCTGTTGCACTTTCTAGCTGAGGCTTCGTCTGCTTTGATGCAATTTCCAACAGAAATAATACAAAACTAAAGAAACCCCAAGTGTTGACAAAGCCTAAGATCAAACAGAAGAAAAAGCAGGATCAGGGAATAAACCTGAAAATGTCTATTGTTTAATTAACATGAATCACTTTTAGAGTGCTCGGAGCTACCTCCAAGCCTAGCCTGCCTAAAATAATTAAACAGAAAGCTTATTAAAACCCTGATATAATTTAGAATTTTTTTATAGAAGTAAAAACAGAAAGCAAACAATACATGGGAAAAAAATCAATTAGAGAAAAATAATATACTTGAAGCAAAATCTTTACTGGTAAATTAGAAAAAGAGCAATGCTCCACTTTTTCCAATTACAAAACAGGAAATGCAGCTCAGAGCCTGTGGAAACCCCAACCCCAAAAACAGCTCTGCCCCTCCTGCTGAAACAGGAGAGAAAGCACAGCTTTCAGTTTAACTGGAATTATTCAATATTCACACACAGTGCTGGAACACTGCCAGGAGAGACCCAGACCTGTGACACACAAATAACAATCCAGCCTTTGGTTTTCCTCTATCTACAGGTGTTTTCCCAATTATTTTGCTTAAGGGCAGCAATTTTCCATGGAAATTCCATTTTCCACAACCAGTACCCTTCTGGCACCCTGGCAAACGGCACAAAATCTTCAGTGATGGTCCCAAACCCACCTCAATTCCAGCTGGAGATGGATTTAGGACCTGTTTGGTCATCAGATTACAGCATCACTGACAAACTCAACATCTCTCACTAATTCCTGAGCAAAACTGGGGTAAATTGGTATTTGGGGAGATTCTTTTCCTCTACAGTCAAATAAAACCCCCTTACCTCACCCCCACACCCTGCCACTGAAATCAGCAGGATGGGGAGAAGGACTGAACAACTTCAGGAGTTTGGGGTTCCCAACTTGACAGAAATTTTACCTCTTTAAACACTTATTTTAAAATTATACATCTTTAAATATTGATATTTAGAGAGAAGACAGAGTGTGCCTCCATTGAAACTCGGTGTCATTAATGCAGCTGTTGATGACTGCAAACCTGCTCACCTTCCCAAGGCAATTTTGTATTTCTGAAGTATCAAACACCATCAAACTCAGGAATCACTGCCTGTTTCAATTCTCAGATTATTTAGGAAAAAAAACAAACAAAAAAAAACCCAAACAACCAACCATTTTAGATCCTTATTGATATGGTAATAAACACAAACATATTCCTTTCCAGTTCATAACGCCTCAGTGCAAAGGAACAGGGGAAAAGTGGGTCAAAGCTGTCTTTTAATGTATCAATCAAATTCCAACTAAATTAAAGCAGATTAATTAGCAGGCAAGTCAGCAAAATAAAATCCTATGCAAGTACTGGTGAGTAAATGCATTGCTTTTCACATCACAGCATTTCAAACTGTAACACAAAATGAATAAAAATATTGAGTTCAAATTGCAAGGAAGCTAAAACCATTAACTAATACTTCTAAGTATAGTGCAATTTTTTATCAGGAATTATTTCTTTCCTCCTTTAATTTGCCATCACTTGGCCACAATGGAAGCTGCTAAAACTGGAGTTTTCCTAAGGGAATTCTACTGGGAAGTCTTTCAATGAAGTTTTTGCAGCATATTCTCATTTTTTTCTAGTCTTGGTAAATGTAGAAATATCTAGTGAGATTGTTTAAAGGTGAATTATTTTTAAATGCTGCTCTGCATTTTCACAGAATCCTGGTTTTTAACCCTCTTGCAGTCAGGTATTTGAGCCAGGAGCTCAGACCCACCACACGCAGAGACTGTCAGGCACAAACTGAAAATTAAAACTCACGTACATACATAAAACATTAAGGAAATCTTGGAAGGGGTTATGTCTGGACAACAGCTATTTCAGCATTTATTCTGGTTTTGGTAAGTTAAACCAGCATGAGGAGCATTTAACCTTGGTTAAGCATCAAATCCTCCTTTTCTGGAGGATAAAAAGACAACAAAAATTCATCCATCCAGAGCTGGAGGTGTCTCAGGCACTAAATTTAATTCCCATTTTCTGTCTTTCCTTCTGCATGTTATCCTATGCTTTCACTGCTCTCTGCACTCCACTGCTCTTTAATGTTCAGCTCTCTTTATTAAAGATATTCTAGAAAAAAAAAAAATCACATACTTTGCAAAATTAACAAGAAACAAGATTGCTTTCTTCAATGCTGAGCGATTTCTCAGCCCAGAGCTCATGAATCCATTTTGAATTATATTTTCTCCCCTCCACAAGACACACTATATTCAGCTCATTTAATTAAAATTTACTGAGTCATTATCCAAATCTTCTACATAGGGAAAAAAGCAGCACCATTTAAAAATAAATTAGGAACACGAGCAAGAGCGCCATCAAAATGAAACTCTCTTAGGCTTCACCAAAGCATTGTGGTCAGTGCCTCAGTGAAACCCAAGTTCTATGATCACAAGAAATTCAAGTATTTGTGCTTTATTTTCATTATTCAAACAGGAGTTTTCTTAAGACATATAAATTCTGTCACCAGGATATTTACTGAAAAATCCCTTCACCAGGATTTTTCTCCTGAGAAGCTGAGAAGCCTCAGAAAAGAAATGTAAATAATAATTACCCAAATGCTTGGGAATGTGGTCTGGAGGTTGCTGACCAACAGGTGCATCTTTGATTGGTTCCATGTGAATTGTTTTTAATTAATGACCAATCCCAGTCCAGCTGTGTCAGACTCTCTGGTCAGTCACAGGTTTTTATTATCACTCTTATTTAGTTTTCTGATGTCTCTTTTCTCTATTGTTTAGTATAGTTTTAGAATATAATATAATATAATACAATACAATACAATGTAATGTAATGTAATGTAATGTAATGTAATATAATATAATATAACATAATATAATATAATATAATATAATATAATATAATATAATATAATATAATATATCAGCCTTCTGAGAACTTGGAGTCAATTCTCATCTCTCACTTTGTCCTGGGGACCCTCACAACAACACCCCAACATTCCATCCATGCTGCTGCAAATATTAATTAAATTAAATGAGCTGCTGAATTAATTAAAATTCAGCTCCTTTTGCCTCCCCACCTCTGCCAGGTGCTGCCCATGCTGGACCTCCCTTGTGGCAGGAACCCGTTCCTCCTGCTCGCTGCAATTAAAGAAGAGGAAACCCTCCCCAGCAGACTTCTCCACTGGAAATGGAGTTCAGGGCTGAAAAATGTTCTGCTAATTTGAAACCCTCTTCCTGAATTGCAGGAATTTGTAGAACTGCATGAAATTCACGGATTGCAATTATTCACAGCAGACAGTAATGAACTCCAGGGTTTTCTGCAAAGAACCTCCCTCTGCTCTTCTCCAAAGGCAAGTTTATTTCATTTAGATTAATTCAGGATTACTGCCTTGTTATTGTGCTTCCTCTGGAAGCCATTTAGAGTCTGTTGTCAGAAATGCACGCTCTGGGTCATATTTTGGAATTACCTGCACTTGGCAGAAGCAACAGCTGTAATTTATGTTCATAAACCTAAAGCAGGCAGCATCACATTCAATTCATTTTTGCAAACTGAGTGTTGATTTCTTCAGCCTGCTACTATCACCCCAAATGAAACTAATACCATTCAGCTTTTTATGGAAATGGAACGGGGACAAAAGCTGGGAATTGCCCTAAATAGACAAAATCGGGTGCTGTGTGTTTTTTGCAGTCATAAACATAAAACTGAGATCCATCAAAAGGCAACAAGTTTCACATAAATGTTAGATGTCACAGTTTAATTTAATACATTAATATTGTTTAATTAAAGGCTAGAAGCAGTGCTGTTTTGGAAGGGATTTTGCTGGCCTGCTTGCAGGCAGGCAGCCAGGGAGGCTGTGGCACCATGTCCAGCTCTGCAGCAACAGATGCCCCAACTGCTGCCAAATTGTCACATTTGACAACACTTAACACCAGAACTCATGGAAACTCTTGAGGCCCCCGTGAACAAAGAGCCAGGGCAGAGATGGCAGTGCCCAAAGCCTCTGGGTACAGGGAGACAGCTCCAGCCTTATGATGGCACAAATAAAGGTCTCCACTGATGTCCCTCCAGGTTTTATTTATCTGAGAGCAACTTCTGTGTTTAAAAACTGCAGAAGAAAAGCAGAACGTGGTGTTTTACAGGAACAGGACCGGAAGATTTTGTCTAATTCAGAAGCAGGTTCCTGATGCCAGGCTAAGCTTTGTACAAATCACCCCCAGTCCTAGAGGAGCAGGGACACACTCCTTAAATCACACCACCATGGCAATCCTCCTGCACACCCTCCTCTTTGCTCTCCTCAGTGTCATGCCTGGCCTTTGGACCCTCTCTGTCCATGAATTATCCTGCCAAGCACAGTGCGGGAGAGCCCTGCATTGTTTTTTATACAATTTAACCAGCACACTTGTGCCGTTTCAATTTATGACTAATTCAATAGTGCTTTAATGGGTATTGCTGGAAAAAAACATTTATATGTTGTTGGAAATCAATAGCTGGGGGTGTGGGTGACTTCCAAACTCTCCCCTGCGAATCACAATCCGAAAATACATCCACTATCACCCTAACCCTCACAAATAAACATAAACAATGATGGCAGTATCTGCTATCCCTGGTAGGATCATGGCTGCTTGGAAAGAACCTGGAAGAACATTTTCCTTTTCTTTTCATGTTTTCATCTGCTACTCTTGCCCTCCAAATTAACTTTTCTTTCTTTCCTCAGCTGTATCATCCCCATGGCTGTAACACACCTCAACTGCCCCTTTGCCAACATTTTCAGAGCATTCTGCTGAAGCCTTTTAGTATTTTAGCATTCCCAATTTCCTATCAGTACCTGGCTCTCTCTAAATCAGACCCAACTCTACATTAAACTGAAAACAAAATCTGACCATTGACCTTAGAGAAAGCAGCACACTTGCCCTCTCAGTGCTCTCAAACCATCACAACAAAAAAAACAAGCAAAAAACCCCAGGCCAGCCAGACTTCAGAGACTTCACAAGTGTTTGGGTCTACAGCTGACACGACTGCATAAAAGGACACACAAAAGCTTCTTGTAAGATTAAAACAAATAAACCAATGTAACGTGGTACCTTTCATTTTCCTGCAGCTGCTCACCTCCCTTCTTCCAGGAACATTTGGCCTTGGGGAAAGCTTTGGGTTTGCACTCAAAATCAACTGTGCTGCCTATCTGAACCTGGATCAGTCTCTTCATTGGACTCTTGGAAAAATCTGGAGCAGAAGCTGGAACAGAAGGGGTAGTAGCAGTGAAATAAAGCACTTTTAGTGACATTAATGATACTACTAGTTAGCACTTACACGAGCACTTCTCAGACTCCAAACATAATTAACACCATTAATTAGTTCAGACAGATCTTCTATTGGGCAATTAGGCATTTCCTCCTCCTTTTCTGTACCTCATCCTGCTTCCAGAGGTCTCAGCTGTGCAGCTGAGCACCCAACAAGGCAAGCACAGAAGGTGAAAGCCACCAAAGCTCAATGAACCCAGATTCAAGTTCAGCACCTGCCCAGGTGGATGCTCTGCTGAAGGGAGCAGATTTATCTGATCAATCTGATCAATATCACACCAGCAATCTCGCTGCACCTCACTGGAATGTTCCCAGTTCCATGTGCCAGTGCCTGTCAGATGACAGGAAATGACAGTGCAGCTCATTCTGGGTGAACTTTTCATGAATTAAGTTTTGAGAAGGCTCGTGGCCTCTCCCTATGTAACACTGAACTTGGAAAGGAAATTCAGTGTTTGAGACCTTCCAGAGGTCTGAGCTGTGCAGCTGAGCACCCAACAAGGCAAGCACAAAAAATCAAAGCCACCAAAGCTCAATGAACCCAGTTTCATGTTCAGCACCTGCCCAGGTGGATGCTCTCCTGAAGGGAGCAGATTTATCTGATCAATCTAATCAATACCACACCAGGAATCTCGCTGAACCTCAGGGAACTGGAATGTTCCCAGTTCCACATGCCAATGGGTGTGAGATGACAGGAAATGACAGTGCACATCATTCTGGGTGAACTTTTAATGAATTAAGAGTTTTGAGAAGGCTTGTGGCCTCTCCCTATATAACACTGAACTTGGAAAGGAAATTCAGTGTTTGAGACCTTCCAAAGGCCTCAGGAGTGCAGCCCAACAGGGCAAGCACAGAAAATCAAAGCCACCAAAGCTCAATGAACCCAGATTCATGTTCAGCACCTGCCCAAGTGGATGCTCTGCTGAAAGGAGCACATTTATCTGATCAATGTAATCAATATCACATCAGGAATCTCGCTGAACCTCAGGGAACTGGAATGTTCCCAGTTCCACATGCCAGCGGGTGTGAGGTGACAGGAAATGGCTCCTCCAGGGCTGCACACAGAGGTTTTTAACCCCAGGGTGTCCCTGAGCCCCCACAGGAGTGAGAGCAGCTGATGGAGCCAAGCAGCACCCCCAGAGCACACCAGGGGTTTTATCCCATCCCTGCTCTTCCCCTCGTGAATAATTTATCCTGTTCTGCATTAAATGAATGATTGGCCTGAAAATCCTCAGGCAGCAGATGACTCAACTCCTCTGCTCTGCAGATAAAGACATCAGGTTGACAAAACCGTTTTATTTCAGTGACAGCAGCCGAGTGAGTTAAATCTGAGGTGCAATCTGAGGGGGTGTGGAGAGGGATAATGAGGTTTGTGTTTTAGTGAAAAAAAGGAACATCTTACCTACAACCCTGAGCTCTGCACTCGAAGAGATGACACCATGCTTATTTTCAGCTATGCACTGGTATCTGCCAGAATCTGTCAGATTTAGATTTGATATTGTAAGTGCACCATTTTCAATTTGGATCCTTCCCTGAATATTAAGAAAAATATCTTTATTGATGATATATTTCCTGTGAAAAATTTAAAATAAGTAAGGAATAGAGATAAGACAGCATAAATACAATGAATAGGTTAAATGCAAAAGCATAATAATGAGAACAGTTCTAGAAGAAGTGACAGGACTGCAGCATGGTACAGCAATGGTGATCAGATATGGAGATTCATGCAGTGCACAAAGTAATTCTTCTAATTTGCCCACTTGCACTGAGGTCTGGCAATCTCAAATGCTCTTTATTTCTCCAGAAACACTGACAGAATCTACCAGCCCCCTCAGACAGACCAGAGTATCCAAACTGTGCAGATGGCACTGGCATTTCACACCATTTAAGGGATTTCACATGTGCCACTCGCTAATGAGCTCTAACACTGCAGAAAAAATTCCAGCAGCCATTGAACCAAAGGCACAAACTGAAGTGCATGGAGCCAGCTCAGCTTCTCAAGTACCTGGGACTCCTCACCTTGCTGATTTTGGGAAGCTCAATTACAGCAGGAATGACTGATATGAGTGGCAGAACCGGTGGCAAAAGGAACCAGGGAGGAAGTCAAAGCCAAAGGAGCAGCAGCTTTGGGGAACAGCTTTGGGGAAAACCAGGAATGCACAAAACCCCAAACTGCCTGCCCAGAAGTGTTTTCTAAGTGCTGCTTTTGGATCTGGCCCAAGCGCAGGGTGACTCCAGGGCAGCTCAGCTCCTGAGTGCGAGGGGCTCAGACAGACAGTCAGACAGACAGACAACAATCCCAAAGGGGGAAAAGCTGAGTGCCCATGCCCTGATCTCCTCTGCAGCATCCCAAGCTCTCTCTTGGGGAAGATTTGTTCCTGAGTGGAACATGTTTTGAAGAAGACCCAGCAGGAGGACCAGTGAAGGAGCAGAGGACACCGGATCCCTGCACACACACAGCTCCCATGGTCCTGCCAGGGCTGCTTCCCAAATTGCTCCCTCACTGTTTCCCAGGGAAGTCACAGCCAAAAGGCTGGGCAGCATCACTCCAAACTGGACAAACAGGAGACTGAGTGATCCCAAGGTATTTTTGTACTTCCTGAGGTAAAAGGAGCCCACTGCCTCAGTGGCTCTGTATGAACAGCAACAATGCTCTTAAATCACCCACAGAGGGTTTTGTGCTCCCTCATTAACCTGTCCACAAAGCACCACCACTCCTTTTAGCCAGCAGGGATGTAAGAAATGCTTTCCAGTGCTCTGCTCATTTTTCAGAACCAGCCAGTGAATTCACCTGAGCAGGCCCTTTCTCCCCAAAACTCAGTGCTGAGCACAAGGCTCTGGCCAAAGGTAGAAGTGTCTGCAGTTCATATTCCTGATAACCTGAAAGGGGCTGCTTTCCAAAACAGTGAGACTTAAAATCAATAAATAAGGGGTATCAGATCCTGCTCTGCATTTCTGACCTTTCCCCTTCTAAGTTCAACTTCTCTGTTATCAAATGCATTACTTTCAATTAATTTACTGTGGCAACTGCAATAAAGCATCTATGTCATGTTGCTGTTTGTATTCCATTCTTTGCAACAAATAGCGGTAAACCCTTGAATCTTCAGGGGTTTTGTCAAGAAGTTGGAAAATATTTTCTTACTGCCTTTAATGAAACGCCAGCTGCAAATATAGTAAAATAATTCAAGCTCTCCATCCCTTATTTACAGTTCTTTATTTATATCATTATTAAACTTCCTTCTCCAGTCATTCCTTACATGTTTCATTTTGTGGTCCTACTGTTTTTGAGTACGTTTTTAGCTGGAATTTTTTGTACAGCATAATTTGTCTTTACAGCTGTTGAGGCTTCATCAGGATGCCCTCAAAAACCACAAACCCAGTATCAAAACTCCTCTTGGCTAATACCAGGACACTCTGGATGGATGGATATTGTTAATTGTACACAGCACCGCTCTTTTCCAACAGAATGTTACCTCTATGGCCAGCTGCTCTCCATTCTTCAGCCACCTGTAGGAGGGTTTGGGCTTCCCACTGGCTCTGCAGTCCCAGGACAAGGTGTCCTCCACAGCAACCTCCACATCCTGTATGGGCTGCACCCAGTGAGGCTTTGCTGCGGGGAGAACACACAACAAACACCTGCAAACACAACTTACTGCTCCAGGTCACAGCAATGGGCACACAACTCATCCATTTTCTGCACAGGCTCATCTGTGCCAACACAGCTTCCCACTGGTTCTGCTCTGAGCCCCCTGATGAAATAAATCACTTATTATTCCTCTTGTACATTTTTATTACGAGCACTAAGCCAGAAGAAAACGGAGAGTACAGATCACTGAAGCTGCACTGGTGAAGCCAATATTAAAATCTCAAATGATTAAACAACATCATTTTGCAATCGAGGCAAACGTAAGAGAAAGGCATTAATGGCAAGAGTGAAATTAAATAAGTGATGTGGCTAAATCATCAAATTAATGCTGGAGAGAATCCTTTAAGTCTTAAAAAAAATAATGGTATGTCAGCCTTAGTGCTAAATACCATTTAAATTGCTTTCTAATGCAAGGCAGTACTTAACTGGATGAAAACATGGATATATGAGATTGTTTTTGAAAGCAGAAGTCTTGGCACAGAATTTGGGTAATGCAAAGCAGTAGAATGAAGTTCATAAAAATCACTATTTTTTAAGCCAAAATTTGAAGCAATTATACCAGACATCCTTCAGAATTACCCAAAATGCAGTTAAAACTGTAAAGATATTTAAAACATCCATTACAGCTTTCACAGGAAGTAGAAAGCTCACTTGGCAAATAAACATCAGTGCATGAAAGACAACAGTAATTTATTTTTATTCCTTTAGTGCCATTTCACACATCAGTTCAACACTATCTTATAGGTAATTTGTGAATTTTCTTTGAATTTATTTAATTTCCTAGAAGGTTTATCATCTCAGCCTATGCTATTTCTCCAAGATGAATTCTGGACATGGCCTATGGAAAAGAGCAGATGAAAGAGCAGGATGAAACTTGGCTGCAAACATTTAGCTAGAATTTTCCAGAGTCAATTTGCTTCTCTTAAGTCAGTAATTCAGGAAAGTCTCCTACCACCCTCATGTGGAACCAACAGGGAGAAAACAAGTCCCTGGTGATGTAGGAAAACATTGTTTACTACACGAATTTAGGAAGGACAGGAGGTCAGATTAATTCCCATGGAACTTCTGACTGCAATGGAGCTCAGCAGCAATTAACTCAGGCCAGGGAAATTAAAGATTTGCCCATGGGTACGAGGAGAGTGGGCACAGCCAAGAGCTGAACAGCACCAGCCCAGCCAGGCCTGGGTCAGGGCTGGCACTAATTCCATTTTAAAAATTCCTTGTTTCCCAGCATGGAAATTTCCTCTCATCCCAGGCTCTGCAATGCAGTGAAAAGACCCCAACACGATCATGTACAGCACCAGGCTTTTATGATAAAGATGATTTATCTATTTATGATTTATGTGCCCATATTTAGGGTTAACTGCTTACAGAAGAACTTGCTGAAATGTATTCACTGAGGTTTGAACTACCAATAAATACTATACAATATACTACTATGCTATATTAGTATATAGTAGTATATTGTATAGTATTTGAGAAATAATATATCTATATAGTATTATATACATATTATATATTGTATATATATAGTATTATATACATATATATAGTATTTATCAAATATAGATATAGTATATAATACTATATCTATATTTGATAAATACTATATATATAAAATAATATATATAAAATAATATATATAAATATATGATAAATACAATATTTGCTGACAGTGAAACCCTCTGAATATTACCTTTTTTTTTTTAACATCCATATGAGGTTAAGACCTTTCACCGATGTGGAGATAATTTATTTTTTGCACCCTCTTTATCAAGGTCAGCTGCCAAAGACAGGATGATTTTTGTGTCACATGGATGTACAATTTCACTGGTATTAATTTGGGTTAAATCCTCAAAGTCCATGTTACAACACTGAAGTTAAGCCAGCCCTTGCTTCATCCCACATTGTCACTGGGAGAATTTTCATTTCAAGGGAATGAAAGCTCAGGGCTCCATGTAATGAGCACTTTGCACACCTAAACATTTACGCAACATTCAGCACTGCTTGAATTACTGATGGATCCATACATGTGGAATAATTAACATCTGCTGCCCACCTCCACTTGAAAGCAGGTTAAATATAAACTATTTTCAAGTCTAAAGATCTTGGATTCAATTCTACCAATTAAAAAATCATCGTCTATTTAATCATGTTTTAGGACTGTGTCAGGCAGTCTCCATGGGAGGGTCTCCCAAGTTCCCACACAACACAATAAAGCAGAAATGTGAAAACAGAGTAAAGCAGAGCAGCTTCCCAAGGCACAGGGTGAGAAATTCCGGCTGCCTGTCTGTGCTGATGGAGACTCCAGTGATTTCCTGGAGGAAAGCTCTTTTTTTCTCTTCCAATTCCTGATGGAGGAGCTGAGCAGGAAGAGAAGCACCATTTTCAACCTGTCTTAGAAAGAGAACAATTCCACCAACCAGCTCAAAATCGAAAAGGCGGCTCAAGAGGGCAATTCCAGCTGGGAATACTCTAACTCCTGGCCAGGATAAAGGTGCTTCATGTGCAGAAATAAAGTCAGATATCAGAAGCTCTGTCATTGCTCTGATGCTCTGACACCCTCCCAAAACAGGAGTTTGGTTTGCCAAGCCCAGCTCTGCCCCTTTTTGTTGAGCTCTGAGGACATCTGAAGGACTCCGAATAACCAGCTTTATTCCTCTCAAGTTTTAGCAGATCTTATTGCCCTAAAGATGTGATTCCACCATCATTGCCACATCCGTGCTCCTGAAGGAAGGCTTGCTAACAAAGCCTCATTTTCTCCTGGGGTTTGTGAATTATTTGTGGGCTAACCACGCACAGTGCATCACAACATGTATTTTTATGTATTACAACATGTATTTTTATGTATTATTTCCCTCAGAGTGAGAGAATTCAACAAAAATCTGGTTTTAATTCTGTAGGAATGGAGTGAAGGGAAGGAACCTCCTGGAACTACTGCAGAGTTATTGTGAAACCTGGATCTTCCTGAGGAGAGAAAAGGAGTCCCTTCTTCTAAAGCAAGGAATAGGTAGGCAGCACATCCTTGCTGAGATTTAAAAAAAATACACATTGTCCTGTAAGCTGAGAGGTTGGAAGTTAATTTTAAAGGAGTTCACAGTGCAGGGTTTGAGGCTGTGATAGGAATCTGTATTTTGGGATGATATTAAGAATTCTTGGGAACTTGCTGTGCAATCTTCATGAAAGATTCATCTGGAGCTCCCCCAGGATGACATGCTTGTAGGTAAAGTGATTTTCTGAGGCAGTTTAGCCGTCAGCTCCATGGCCAGTCACCTGGAAAAGCACCAGCCTGGATTTTGCTTCACTTGTTTTAGCCTAAAATATTCCTTGCAGTGCTCGTGGTCCCAGAGGCAAGGAGAGAACAAGTGTGTAACTTCATAAAGAGCATCCCAGGGAGAGGCCTCTCATCTTTTCTCGTGGTTGTGATGACCCAGCCAGCTGAGCCTGCAGGAAACAACTGTTGCTCCATTACACTCCAGGCCTCCCCCGTAGGCTAAAAGGGAAGGAAAACCCATTTTTTCAGATTTTACAAAATCCTTTGTGATGTCCTGGGGGTTGATGTGAAGGAAGAACGACTGCAGGGATGCTTCTGGCTGAAGGAGTGACACTTTCCAGAGGCTGGGCTGGGATTTGTGAATTATTTGTGGCCTAACCACGCACAGTGCAGCAAAACACGTATTTTCATGTATTATTTCCTTCAGAGTGAGAGAATCCAACAAAAATCTGGTTTTAATTCTGTAGGAATGCAGTGAAGGGAAGGCAGAACTGCTGGGAGCCAAAGCCCCTGGGGAGCTCCTCCAGATTCACACAAAATGTTCCATTCTTACACTTGCACTCTGACATTTCCACCAGGAAAGCTGGGCTGGAACTCTCTGAAACACCTCTGGGGAGCTCAGAAGCTGGGCAGGAAAATCAGAGCACAAAGAACTTCCCAGAGCACAAGAGGGGAAGTTGTGAAGCAACCAGGAGAAAAACCCACCCCAAAAATGTGACCTGCAGTTTTCCTGCCTCAAAGCCAGGCTCTGACACTCCCACTTATGCCCGCAGCAGGGATGAACTCTGCTTTCACCTCAGAACTCCAAGGATTTCAAGCACAAATCACTTTTGTTCTGCTGAACCAGCTGGGCTTGGAGAAGCAGCTGAGACATCTCTGAAAATTTCATTTTTTGGCTCTCATTGGAAAATCAGAATGCCCTCAAGCAACAGGGAAAAGCTTTAGTATGTAAAAGAAGAAAAAACTGTTTATCTGGGCAGCAAAGAAATGGTATTATTAGACAGCATTAACAATTAAACTCTGGGTGATCAAGCTCAGCAACTCATTGATATTATTCAATCATTTGTAACTTTGCTGTTTATATTTTGAAGACTTGCCAAGCACAAGACCATCAGATAAAACCTCTAAACAGAGAAATTCTTTCACATACACAAATAACAGTTTCAGTTTAGTTTTGCTGATAGATTATTAAAAAAAAAAAAAAACAACAAAATATACCCATATTTCTTAACACACTAAAAAAATGAGGCAGATTCTACTGATTCCTGGGGGATTTTGTCTTTGTTACCACAGACCAGCACTTCAGAGCACAAGGAGAACAGCAGCAGAATTTCCTTCTCCTGTCAAACATTTTACCTTGGTACTGCCAAGCAGGACTGCTGCTGTATCAGCATGGGCTAATTAAGAATATATTTCCTTCAATTACACCTAAAATTAATTGCTTTACATATCTTTACCGTGCTTCATATTTAATTGCATCCTAAAAGACAAAAATGAAATTGTTTCATCTCCTCTCATTTTTCTCTGCCATGGAACACCTCTGTGGATTCTTTTTTTTTCCCCTGTTATCTCTTTATGGGAAGCTAAAAGCGATGACAAACGAACAGGCTAATAAAGGGAAAGCAAATTATTTAAATCTTCAGGTTCTACATTCCATCAAAGTTGGATAATCTTCTCCTATTTTTAGCACAATCTGAGCTCTCCTGAGTAGAAAACTGGCATTTAACAAATGTTGGAACTGTAAAAAGGACAAGAAACTGAACATTTGATGTCAGGCTTTTCTTGATAAAATCCTTCAGGAGAGAAAAGGAAGATTAATAGTCTGTGAGTACTGTAATGAACCCAGAATATCTGGTTTAGAATATCTATTTTAATTATCAACTCCAACTATGGGTGGAGAGCTATATTTAAAACACACCATAATTATAATAAAACAGACTCATTTCATTTCTTTCAGGAGTTACAGATGTGATAGATTTATAGGAATTCTTGGGAAAGTGACTATGGACAGGAGTGAAGTTGTTCAAGGACTTTGTGGCTTCAAGGCTGTAATTCATTATTGGATGAAAAAGGAAGGCTTTTAACCAAACTGTTTATGAACTGGAAAACCTGATTTTCAGATTTTAAACTTTGCAGTTTCAGGTCATAAAACAAATCAGAATAGGAGTGTTTCACTTTGTACCAGAGCAATGAATGTTTCAAACTTTGGTTTAGGACCAGCTTTATGTTACATTTCAAAGAATCTTTAAAGTTTGCAAAGAAAGAAAAACCTATATTTCAGGGACATGAATGATTTTTATCAATACTTTTTTCTGCATAAAGATTTCTTTTTCATATTATTTCACCACAACAACTTGCAAAACATTAACCCCAATCCTTCTCATACTGATTTCTTTTGGGGTCAGGCAGAAATGTGCTTTGTTCTGCCCAGAGGAAAATGAATGTTGTCACTATTGAAATAAAAAGACATTTGTGCTTTTGTAATGTTTCTATTTTTCCATGTTTGATAAGCAGTCTTGCCTTAAACTTCTAAATGTTCTAACAGCAGCCACCATTCCCTAAAAACAGCAGATTTGTGGATTTTTGACAGCATTGGTATTTCTGGCAGATGGGTGATTTTTTACTCTGTGTCTTCAGTTTATTGCATTAGTTTCCCCCAAATCCTCATCTGCTTTTAGAACAACTTCCTTAAATATTGATATTTTATTGGAAGGCTGACTGGGATGTGGTTAGATTTCCTCACCAGACAGATTTCTGGGCTCTGGCACCAGATGAGGTGGCAACCCATCAGAAGACATTATCTTCAGTTATAAAACTTTGAATTATCAAGAGAAGTTATAAATGCTCTCATCCCGAATCCAGGCTTGTTGGAATTCTAACTGCAACAACAAAGCAAGCACCAAAAGAAGAAAGATTACTTAGATCTATTTAATTCTGCAGAATGGGTTCCATGAAGCAGAACAAATGAAATGAAACAGTTGGAGTGCCATTACTGCCATTACAGCTCTCATTATTCTTCTCAAGATAAACATCCATATCAGGGATGCCTCCTAACATGGGCAGCCACTCCTCCTGGAGTAGGAGGGTTCAAATCCCTGTCTGGATTTGCACTGAAAAGGTTCCATTTGTTCCAATGATTCCATTGGTACAGAACTGCAGATGAGTTGCTTTTGCTCATTAGCAACATCCTTTATTTCATCTCTGTGGCCAGAGCAAAGAAGAATTTGGACAGCAGGGCAGGAACCCCAGGAATGGCACTGCTGGAATTACAAGGACTGATGAACAAATTCACTCTACTTTATATCTGATTTCTCTATTTTTTACCTACTCTAATTTATATCTTATTTACAGTAATGTATCTCACAACTGTCCTGATTTAACACTGCCATAGGAATGTTGAGGCAAAATGATGAACAAACCCCAACTCTGGAACTTTCAAGCAAAAAATAAATAAGGTCACTTAATAGAACCAGATGCACAGTGCCAAGTTTGGCATGGCAGAGGACACTGGCAGATGAAGCAGCTTGGATTTGCTGCCCTATGTCAACCACAGGATTTCTCAAAAAGTCATAATTACAATCAGTGCATGGAAAATTTGTGCTGCTTCAAGTCCCCTGCCCAACCTGACCCTGAACATTTCCAACAACGGGGCCTTCATTCAATTAGATTAACTTGGAAGTTGGAAAGGAGAGAAATTTTCCTTCCTCCTTATAAAACCTATTGTGCCTTAAAGTAAAATCTTCAAGGACCAAAATGTGTGTTGTACCAGCCAGCTGCTCCCCATGGAGAGGCAGTGAAGAACCTGCTCTGTGCCTTTATCCAACTCTAAACCCATCTCCTTGCTCAAATATTCCTCCATGAGGGAAACATTCCAAGGCAGAGTCAGAATCACTGTTTAAATTGCCATTGAAGTAAAGAAAATTATATTTGCTGAGATCTGGCTTTAACAAAAATTGTCAATTACCACTTTGTTGCAAATCACTCTCGCTTTGCACCACCACCAGTGTGCTTTGCTGATACTCATTTCACTCTATAGCCTCAAATGCACAAGAGACTGCTTTTTTTCCAGCTATAAAATTTCATATTATTTCATTTCCTATACTGGATTATATCCTCCCATTTATTTACTCATTTTAAAATAAAATTGGCTGTTTTGAAAGCACAGGATTGAGAATATCCATCAGTAATCTTTTCACAAAGCAAGACAAAATTTGTACTTGTCATAAATGGGAGGCCTAAATGATCCCCCAAATAAATCCAATTGACTGAAAATTGAAGGTTTCACCAATGGACCAAAAAGAAATGTTCTTAAAAAAAAAATAGTGTTTCCATCAGAGAAAAAACCAAGCACAAGCACACTGTGCTTTACTCTCAGCAATCCTTGTGAGCTTTTAAGCCATTTCTTAGAGACCTTACCAAGAAACTACTGCAGAAATTCTCATTTTCTGCAAGCACTTAAAATGCCACAGATTTTCAAGCCCAAATGCCCAATGGAACTGCAGAAAGTGGAAATTCCAGAGTACCCCAGAGCAGTTTCTGCTTCATGAGTAAAGAAAGGAGGGATAGACAGACCAGAGGTTTCCTACCATAGTAAGTGAGACGTCCTCTTGCAATGTTTTTGCCCCTGGAGTTTTCAGTAATGCATTCATAGAGCCCTGCATCCTCCTGCTGGAAATCAGGGATTTCAATCATGCCATTGGATTTCCTCAGCTTTATTTTACTTGGAAATGGCAGCCCGTCAGTTCTTCTCCAGTTAATCTGAGGCACGGGGCTAAAGAGAGAGTAATGAGATTTTAAACAGTTTTGCTTAAAGTCCTTGATTGTCATAATGAGATACTTAAAGCAAACTAAATTCAGCAGTGACTTGCAGGCTGTGTTAAATGCAGTAACCACACTGTACATGACAGATGGTCAGACACTCAGGCACCTGATTTGCATTCCCTGCTGATTCCTACGTTGCATTTGTGGTCCCAAATTTGTCAGGAATAACTCTGTGAATGCCAAATAATTGCAACATTTCTTGTAAATCAGCAGTGGCCTCCCCAGAGGATGGGTGTGATTTACCAGAGGCTTCCACAGAGGAAGAATCCAGGCAAGTCTTTTGGAATTGCCATCCTCCAGCAGCCTTTAATGCTCTGGTTTGCAAACTTCCCCTCTCCTCTCCAGGGAGCCAAAGCAACAGTGTGTGATCAAGTTATCAATCTGACATGGGCACCTGACAACCTGCCTGCAAACAAACCCCACACTGGTAAATAAATACAGTTACAGAAACACAAATGCATTCTCAGATCATCTGTGAAAGAGAAAAGGTATCAGCTGTGATGGAAGCATCATTCAGAAGAGAAATGCATTTCCGTCTTTATTTTGGCCATAAAGAAAGAACAATATTATGAAAGCATCAAGTACATTTAAGGGGAAAATTCAGACAACATTCTCACAGGCTTCAGCACCATTTCCTTGCACAAAGAAAAGAGACTTAGCTCAAAGGTCATATGCAAAACCACAGAGTATCTACTCAAGTTAATTTGAAATGAAATGTGAATTCCTGCCCTGCCAACATACACATCTTAATTCTAAACAAAATCAAAATACACTTCATGAGTCTCTGCTCTCTCATTTCAAGGCAGGAGCTGTGATGACCAAAATCAGGGAAACCCCAGAGCCCCACAGCTCTTGTGCAGGTGAACCCAAAGGTGCTTCACCTTCCAGTGAAGACGAACACTTACTTTCCCAGTGCGAAGCACTCCAGCTTCACAGTGGAGCCTTTGGCTGCTGCCAGGGTCTCAGGGAACTGAACTTCTATTTTGGGCTCGTATTCCCCCATCACACCTGCGTGAGACAATTGAGAAGGTCAAGTTTTCAAAGGGTTTTCTTTCCCTCTCTTGCAATTCAAGATTATTTCTCTGACTATCTGCTTATAAAGGGAAGCACAGTGATATCAGGGACAGAGTTAGGATGCAACAGGGTTTATCTTAGAAGAAAGTTTGGACTGTGGGAATTGGAAATACAGAAACTTGCACAGACACTGAAGGGTTTGATCTGCAGCCTTGAGAGATGCTTGGATTGATGTAAAAATACACATAGACATTAAGCAGAAAAATAATATAGTTCTGTTTCTATAGTTGTAGGTGAGAATATGCCTCAAGTGATAAACTGTACTGATAAAATGGTGGAGGTTTTATAATCTAAGGGTGGGGTTGTATGGAATAAACTAAGAGTTTACAAGTTATGATAGAAGCATATGTGTAATAGTAGCCCATAAGATAAAAGTATCCACAATGCAGCAGAAGTAAGTAAAGGTGATAGGTAAGAAAAGCAAAATAAACCCTGTGGCAACTGTCTATTGGGTTAGAAAGTTCTGTATTGCCTTGTAACAAAGAACTTGTGACTTCTCTGAGCTATGGCCGAGTTCTTGCTCCTCTAAAACCTCTCAGCCTCTGAGACTGATGTTTATCTGAGCAATAAATCATTCTTAACCCCATGGTGGTCCCATTCCTTCATTACAAAGGTGTCACCCTTTATTACAAAGGTGACAATGACAGAACAACACAAGAGAATTTATGCTGCAAGAGCCAAAAACTCTGGGAACTGAGTTGCTGCAAATGCAGTCAGGCTCCTGGCAGCTCCCTGTTGCCCTGTTCTTCTAAAGTTCTTCCAAGCCTTCTGATGTTTACATTTTTGCAATGCAGTGTAAATAATGATTGTTTTGCATTCCTTTCTGGAGGAGGACAGAACTGATGGACTGTCGCTATAGGACATGAAACAACATGAGGACACACACCGCTGTTCTCAAGGTGAAGAGAAAAGGAGTTTATTATCTGACTCCAACGTTTACAGATTTCCAAAAGTGACAGTGGATTGGAGGGTGACAGTGCCACCTCTCCAATGACATTGAACTAGACAACAGTCCATGAAATTTCTCCTCCTCCATAAAAGAATGCAAAACAATTAACTATTTACAGAAAGTGTGTGAGAAACTTCGTTACAAGAATGTCAACATCAGAAGGCTCAGAAAAACTTAATCAGGGCAACAATGGACTGCTGGTTTGACCAGTGTGGTTGGAGAGGTGGCAATTTCATCCTCCAATCCACAGTCACTGCTTTTCAAACTCTATAAATACCGAGGTCCAGAAATAAATGCCCTTTTTTGCCTCAGACATCTGCTCATTCCGTGTTGTAGCCATGATATTTTCTGAAAAATCCTTTCCTTAGGGTTCTTCCTCCTGAGAAGATGAGAAGCCTCAGGGACAAAATGTAAACAATGGTTATCTGCTGCTGTGGAATGCAACAGGTGCATCTGTGATTGGTCTCGTGTGGTTGTTTCTACTTAAGGGCCAATCACAGCTGGCTTGGACTCTGTCTGAGACCAAAGCTTTTGTTATTAATTTCTTCTTTTTTCTATTCTTAGCTAGCGTTCTGATGTAATCCTTTCTTCTATTCTTTTTAGTATAGTTTTGATATAATATATATAATATAAAATAATATATAATATAATTATATTACATATTGTATATTACATATTACATATTACATATAATATATAATATATAATATATAATATATAATATATAATATATAATATATAATATATAATATATAATATATAATATATAATATATAGTATATTGTATATTGTATATTATATTTAATATAACATATATAATAAAATAATAAATCAGCCTTCTGAAACATGGGAGTCAGATCCTCATCTCTTCCCTCATCCTGGGCCCCCTATGAACACCATCACACCATGCGTGTGTCCCCTGGCATCCATTCCATTCCATGCCATTCCATGCCATTCCATGCCATTCCATTCCATTCCATTCCATTCCATTCCATTCCATTCCGTTCCGTACCGTCCGTGCGCAGCACCAGGGGCGTGGGGGAGCCCAGCACGGGGCTCCTGCTGGCCCTGCTGGTCACCACACAGCTGTAGTTGCCCACGTCCGAGGGCTCCACCTTGGCAATGTACAGGTGCCCTGTCTCCTGGGACACGAAGCGCCGGCTGTCCTCCTGCACGAACGACGGGTACTCGTTGAAGATCCAGGCGAACGACAGGTCTGGGTGGGGAAAAACAACACAAGAAGAGGTGTTTGGTAGGATTTTTCCACTTTTTTTTTCCCTTCAAAGAGTACTTTATTGCTACACTTGGCAGCACTGATGCGGCATTCCACTCTCTGAAAAATCCCTTCGCCCAAGGTTTTTCTGCTGGGAAGCTGAGAAGCCTCAGAGAAAAAGGAAAACAATTCTTATCTCATTTGCTTCTCCTGTGTTTTGCTTCTTTGGAATGTGTTTGGAGATTGTTTCATTAGTTTCATGTGGATTGTTTTGACTCAATGGCCAATTGAGGCCAAGTTGTGTCAGGACTCTGGAAAGAGTCAGGAGTTTTCATTATTATCCTTTTAGCATTCTCTACGTATCCTTTCTGTATTCTTTAGTATAGTATAGTATAGTATTCTTTAATATATTCTAGTATCATAAAATAATAAATTAGCCTTCTGAGAATATGGAGTGAGATTCATCATTCCTCCCTGCCACGGGGATCCCTGCAAATACAATACACTGCATTATTTCCAGTACTGTACTGTGTAACAAACAGCCAACGACTGAGAAAAATACATTTTAAGAAGTACCAGAAATTAGCAAAACCCCCCATTTTTTTCACCATCTCTGGGATAGGGAAAAGCACACATGCAAAGGTGTTTGATAGGATTTTTCCACCTTTTTCCCCTTCAAAGACTGCTTTATTGCTATATTTGACAGCACTGCATTATTTACAGTACTGTACTCTGTAACAAACAGAGGCAGTGACAGAAAAATACAGTTAAAAAAGTACCAGAAAGTAGCAAAACCCCCCATTTTTTTTCTCACCATCTCCTCCAGCAGAAGAAAAAAAAAGGCAAAAGAAATCCAGAATATTAGCAGGTTTGCTTAAATCTACTTCTTTTCTTTTTTTTTTTTTTTGAAATTTATTATGCACAGAAATAGGAGCAGACAGCAAAAACGAGAGCAAACTTTGCTAAAATGGAAAGATTATTCATTCAGTAGCTACTTAACTGCTCAGCCAGATGATTAGCAGGTAGAATCAGGACAGCAGAATCCACGTGATAAGGATGTCAGAAGAAGCCTAAATTCCCAGTAGGGCTCATCACACAGCAAAACTATTTTTTTCATACAAAAATCCATAAAAAACTCCATTAAAAACATTTCTTTGTGTTGTGGCCAAGTAGCCCTCCCTACCACTCACTATGATTATGTGAAAGGGAAAAAAACAAACCCACACCTCGAAAGAGAAACGAAGAAATTTGGCAAAAAAATCCACTGCACTTGTTTTGTTTCCTGAGCATCACTCTGAGCCTTGTGTGGCCAATTTTAATTGGCAAAAGCCCCTTCCTGTGCCAGGCCACGAGTTTGTCTCATTCATTTCCTACAGGATCAAAGGAAAATAAATTTTTAATGGCGTTCTAGGCAAGGAATAATTTTTTTTTTCACCCACGTGGCACTTATACAAAGATTACAGCTTCTGGAGGTGCTAATTAGCAATGATTACAGCCTGATTGACCTCTCTTGTGTTGCAGTGTCTGCAGCACTGGCACTGCCCCCACGAAATGGAGATCAGCCCCTCCTGCACAGCTTTAATTTGAGGGTGCACAAATGTGGGTGCACCATGGAATGTAAAGGTGACACAACCTGAGGCCTCAACCCCTCCCCAGGCTGCCAAAGCCAGCAGGACAATTCAACACAGGGCAAGACTGTGCAGGTGGAAAAAAACCCCCCACTCAATAAATGAAATTATTAAGATATTTATGGGCTGCCTAATGCAGAAAAGGCATCAAATGAAATGGCTGATCATTAACCTGCATTTAATTTTCTTCTATCAATATTTAAACCTCTTTCCATTACGATAATTCCGCAGCAGCGGCCTGTGCCAACCATTAACAGGCTCAGGAGTTAAACTTCTGTCAAATTTAAAAACATTCGAAATAAATGAAGATAAATGAATAGGACAAATCAATAAATCAATAAATAAGTATTAGAAATAAATAAATAAATATTATAAATATTTATTGCCAAAACCAGAACCATAAGGAGGAAAAGACCTGCAAGACCATCACCTCCATGGACCTCAGGATCACCAATGGCTTTCACCACTATTCCTTCCTCCAGAACTCAGAGGTGTAATTAATTTATGGAAAGAAAAGCAGCAAGGATTTGTTATGAAATAATGGGGGAATTAGTGCAGTGGGAAGCATTAAATTATTTTGAAAATAAAGAAAAAAAGAGAGCACACCTGAGGGGTTTGAAGGGCACTACGTGGTCTGAGGGAAAAAGGAATGTGGGGTCTTTCTAAATGGGAAAGGCAGAAAATAGAGGAGAATTCTTTCTGCAGAAGAGCTGGGTGGACACAATGATCTCAGGGCTGAACAGGTCCCCTGAAGTTAGGGACCAAAAAAAGCCAATTTTCTCCTCCACTCCAAACTGAGACACCCACAAGGCAGCTGTGGGTGACACCAGCCTTTCCTGCTTCTGCTATTTATTGAACCACCTGTGCTTCCTTCCTCAAAACATTATGTCATGCTTAAAAATAGGAGGAAATAAAAAGAAGAAAGATGTCCACAACAGCGTGGAGATCTGGAGATGCAGCAGGAAAAGAAGCAGCTTCATTTCATTGCTAGGATATTGGGTAAGTCAAGAATAAACCCACTGAAATCGATCACTGGGATTATGGCAGCCATGCAAAGTGGATTCCAGTTTAATTGGGGCCTTCAACCCATGAATAAACACCCCTGGAAACCTAATTCCCCATTCAACACTTATTTTAACCGACCCCTTTAAAAAAGGCTGGGGTATTTCTAGCCCTGTGCCCCACCACCTCATTTTATATTTATTGTTCTTTACAAAATTGCACTCTTACTTTTCAAAATAAAAAAAAAAAATCATATTAAACAACTTGTGGTGTGATTTATTATGTTTACACCATTTGCCTGTTGCTGATCTTGGGGCACCTCCAGGGACACAAACTCACTCCTTTTCTGTCAATTACAAGTTTTCAGTTGATTTTCTGTTATAAATGGAAGTAATATGTCTCTCCTGGGCTTCCTCTGAGTTCTGAGCCTTTGCTTTCCAATGCATTTTTTCCTTATTTGGCAACCATACATGGATAAGGTATTGGAAATTACAGTTATTACTCAATTTTTATTTGTTTACTACGTCTTGGTTGGCGGCCTCTCTTTATTTTGCATTATTTGATTATTATTTACTGTGCAGTTTCCAACACACTCAGCATGTTCACACTGTTCCAAGCCTTTTGTGCACCTAAGTGCTCAATTAAAAAAAATGCTTATAAAATTACCTGTCATTTTTAAACCTGAATTCTTTACAAAATTCAACAATTAAATCACCATGGCCTTTGGGGTTTACCAGGGTCATTTCCTGCCATTTATGAACCTTAAAAAACACCAAATTACTGTTGTTAAAGGAACATAAAGGGGTAAAACCCCCACATTTATCGGTTTTTAACTATGTTCAAAGTCAAGGCTAAAGTTTATGAACATCCTTTTGAAAATATGGCTTTAAATAATATTTAAAGAATTTTAGAAATATAGAACTTAAAGAAATTACACATTTTTTCTGAATGAGACTGAATCACTTCACTGGGAGATTGTTTACAGAACCAGGGTGATTTTACTTCTTGTATTTAAGTGACAACAGCAGTGGTGGAAACCCCAAACTGTAATTAAATTCAGAAGTTGGAAAAGCAAAATTTTGGGGGGAAAAAAAGGCACAGAGACCTATGATCAAAAGGAGAAGAACAATTAACAAAGTTAATTTTATCCACTATTTGCATAAATAATGCCAGCTCTTGCTCCTTGTCTTCTGGGCCATCACTTCAATAAAACTGCTTAATAGCTACCTGCCAGCCCCATAATTCACACAGAACTGAAAGTTCTAAAATAGCCACAAGAAAGTGAACAATGTTCTTCTGCAACAGATTTAAAATGTTCCAAACTGACTGGATTTGAATTAGCCAAGTGGGTGTTTCCAGAAATAAAGCTGGTAAGAAATGAAAATTCTTGATTTTGGGGGGCATGGAGCTGATGGAACAATACTTCAAGGTTAAAAAAACCAAAAAAACAAAAATCCAGAAACATAAACAAAGAAAAAAACCAACCACCAAAACATTAAGAGGTTTCATGTCAATCATTAATCCCCAAATCCCAATTATATCAGCATTTCTCCAGTTCTGATTTTACACTATTCTGTAGCAGAAACACCAGGAGAAGCTGAAATATCCTGGAATTTTGTGCCTCCCAATGGCTCTCTGCCCATCCCACAGGATGGCACAGGTGGCTCCTGGAAAACTGTTTCCAAGAAAGTAATCAGACAGAATTTAGCAATGACAGAAACTGCAATTAAAACCATGGAAATGTGCAGCAAACAGCTATTTGGAATGATCTACCTTAGGTGAAAAGTGATGGAAAAGTAACACTGATTTTGAGAGGATAATAACAGACTCCCTAATTAAGGCAGAAACCAATTAGTTCATAATTTGGCCCAATTTCAGCTGCAAGTGTGATGAAATGGCAGAAAAGGGAGTTTGTGGATGAGCATCACTCACTCAGAAGGGAGGAGCTCTGGGAGCTCACACTGAGCATCCAGGGTGGGATTTTTGGGACAATCACCCACAAAAATGTCCATTTCTCACCACGGCTGCAGCAGTCTGTCTGCACAGGAACCTCCGGGAAAGTGCAAACAAATTACCTAAAAGCAGGAAGTTAATTAATGAGGTAAAAGTGCAATTAAGGTCCCAGAGGATGCTCTGGGGTGCAACTGTCCCCACTCACCTCCCTGCAGGCAAATCCTTGGATTACACTGCTGTGGGACTAGGATAATGGAATGTCAGTGCTCCCAGGGGCATAACTGGTTTTATTTTACATAAATTAATTCAAGCTTCTCCTTAATACTTTCCCTTTCTCACTTGAGCCAATTTTCCTGCACTCAGTCCAGCACTCCATCCTCCCCTGGCCAGCCCCACCTCCAGCTGCTCTTCCCTGTGCCACAAACCAGGTAACATCTCCCTCATTTCTCCTGGCAAACGTTAAAAATTGCTTTCCAAATAAAAATTTCCTGCTCTGGAAGTGTGGAACAAGGTGTTTGTGTGCTCCCATAACATATGTGTAAACTGGAGCTTAAAATGTCACAAGGTGCCTCTGTGAGAAATGGCAGCATCTTGGCAATGAAAAATCAGTTTAGAATATTATTTGAGATCAATTGTAGATAATTTCAAGGGTTTGAGGTATATTCTGGAAAATATTCAATGCTCAGAAATTAAAAACTGTCCTAGGTGTGTGCAGCTGGGAAAAACAAACCAAGCCAAGGCTCAGGCTGCATTTCCAGGGGGATCCTGGGTTGCTGCCATTCAGGCAGTTCCATCACTGATAATGAAAAAGACTTCAGCTGCAGTCACACTTCAGAGAACAAATGGGGCTGGTATTTACTTTTTGCTCATGTTCTCTGTATAAAAATAATGACAATTACAAAACCTGTGTGGCAGGGCTTGACCTGTGGCCTCCAGGAGTGATGGGAGACAGTGAGATCTGCTCAAAATAGGTGCAGAGATTTCCCAGCCACTGGGATTTCACCTGAACTCTGCAGGAGAACTCTTCTGGCTGAATTTTTGTTCATACCAAATGCAAACTGCGTGATGGGAATGCAAGTCCAGCTACCAAAAGTGAAAAATGTATCCCCAGAAATTAATTTTATGTTCCAGAGTATGATGGCAACATTCTGATTTGAAACTAATGTATAACATTAATTGTTTTGGCATAAAAGTTGAATTATTTCATAGCTAAAATACACCAGATCAATTTTCAGCCTGCTGTGCAGGTAATCAGGCATGCAACTTGTGTGTATGGAACAGCCCAGCACAATGAGAGCAGTGAGACACAAACACACACAATATCCTGCAATTCCAATCTACTCATTAAATGGGAATATTGAAATGTTTCAGCTGAAGCTGCAAGGCTCCTACTTCAGGCTAAAACCTGATTTTCATTTTTAAACAAAACAGGGTAAGAGTCCACTTGCTACTTTGATTTTGGAAGGAGCTTTAGTTTGATGCAAAACCAGATGTAATTCTTTGAAAATACTGAATTGTACTTTTTTGTGCTGTCCCCCAGCCTAGAGCACAGCCACGGGAGAGGTGACTGCACACAATGATGTGTCACCGGTGCTCAGCTGCCACAGGGATGTCACACAGCCACTGAAGCTGGCTGAAGCCACTAAATAATTCCTGGATAATAATAATAACAACAACAATAATTCTAAATCATCCCAAGCAGCATCACAAGCAAGGCTCACCACTGTAATTAAAGCACCAACATTTCCCAGCTCGTCCTTGGGAACACAGATGCTCCAGACTGGCAGCTGATTTCTTCATTAGCACCAACCCCCTCCTGGTCAGTCCCACCCCAAAGATTCCTGTCACTGTCACGTTTTTTGAAAAGTCCCTTCACCAGGATTTCTTCTCTTGGGAAGCTGAGAAGCCTCGGAGAAAAATGAAAACAGTAATTATCTCATTGGCTTCTCCTGTGTTTTGCTGCTTTGAAATGTGGTTTGGAGATTGTTCATCCAACAGGTGATTGTTTGATTGGTTCCATGTGAATTGTTTTGACTTAATGACCAATCACTGTCCAGCTGTGTTGGGACTCTGGAAGGAGTAACGAGTTTTCATTATCATTCTTTGCAGCCGTCTGTAATTATCCCTTCTCTATTCTTTAGTTTAGTATAGCGAATATAATGTAATATAATGTAATATAATACAATGTAATATAATATAATGTAATATAATATCATATCATATCATATAATGTAATATCATATAATGTAATATAATATAATGTAATGTAATATAATATAATATAATATAATATAATATAATATAATATAATATAATAATAAATTAGCCTTTTGAGAACATGGAGTCAGATTCATCTTTCCTCCCCACAAATTCTGTCTGTATCCTTTTCTATTCTTTAGTATAGTTTAGTATAGCATTTAATATAATATAATTAATATCATATCTCATACCATATATCGTATCATATAATAAATTAGCCTTCTAAGAACACGGAGTCAGGTTCTCATTTCCTGGGGAACCCCAAAACCACCACAGATTCCCTCGGGAAGGGCTGAGCACGTGGCCCTGCTGCCCAGGGACCATCATCCAGGATCCTGCCCATGGTTTTGCATCCCCAGTGCTCCTGAGCTGGCACTGCAACACCCCTGGGTGCTCCCAGGGCAGCCCAGATGTCAATGAGAGCCTGACAGAACAGCTCTGCTGCTCTGGGCTCCCAGGGCTGAACAAAAATCCCAATTTTGCTTCCCCTGGAGCTGTGCAGGGGATGGATTGGTTCCTCCCCATCACGTTTCTGCACTGATTGCTCCAGCCTGGCTGTGCTGTGCAGGAGCCCTGGCTCTGAGCACGCTGCTCCCACTCTGGAGGCAGCACAGGAGTAAGAAAATGCTTTAGGAAGCAATATGTAAATACATCCCCATCAGCCACATCCATTCCAAGTGACAAACTGTTCCTTTAATCACCTCCCTAGAACTTTACGTTTAATTGCCGAGAGCGTTTCCAGAGCTCTGTTGTGCTTTTTCAATAGCTGGAAGTATTTTAAAATTGCTTCCTGCCTGTAATAATTTTGAGGATAAAAAAGGCGATCGCTTGGTTTATTGCGGAACTAAAATAAATCTGATTTCTTGTGAATGTTAAATATTAGGGACATAAACCAAGGGAAACTAATGGAAATAACCCAGGAGTCAATTTTCAAAGTAAAGCACCAATATTTATATGTGGAAACAGTACTTAGTGACACTTTCATTTGGTACTCTTGCACTCTTTTAGGAGAAGGTACTTGATAAAATCCTTGTGAAAAACAAAAATTCCTTTCAGCACTCTTGTTCTGAGTGCTGGGACTGCAGCCACCTCCCTCCTGCCTCCTCCTAATCAATTATCCTGTTTGCAAAGAAAAACCCAAATATTTTACTAGAGAAGATAATAAAGAGCTGGAGGAGAAACACCCCACAGTCACAATTTAGGGATAAAAATAAACTTGGTGGAGGAGTGAAATGCAGTTATTGCCTCCAATTTTCTCCGTTTTCCCCCAAGGCATAACTGAGATACCTGGGACTGGGTAAGTAAAAAGGTTCAACCTGAATTTTTTTCTTGCAATTTGGTTCTTCCTAATCAACTTCTGCCTTTTTCTTTCCATCCCTCCATTCTTCCAAGAGAATTCCACAAATTAATGTGGAGTTCAAGAGTTCTGTAAGATTTTGGGGTAAGAAATTGCTAAAAGCTTCTAGGGCTGTTTATCCACCTCTCTGTAAGCTTAAAAACATGCATGATAAAGCAATTGAAGATGGTGCACAAATATATAAATATATATATATAATTATAATACTATATTATTTATAATAATAAATATATAAAATATATAAAAATTATAATTTATAAATAATATGTACTAATTTCAGCCTGGATTATCTCTCTGTCAGCTTAAAAACATGCACTATAAAGCAAATGAAGATGGTGCGTAAATATATAAATATATATATAATTATAATAGTATAATACTTATAATAATAAATCTATTAAAATATATATTAATTCGTTTATAATTTATAAATAAGATATAATAATTTCAACCTGGATTACCTCTCTGTCAGCTTAAAAACATGCACTATAAAGCAAATGAAGATGGTGCATAAATATATAAACTAATTATAATATTATAATATTTATAATAATAATAAATCTATTAGAATATATATTAATTGATTTATAATTTATCAATAAGATGTACTATTTTCAGCCTGGATTACCTCTCTGTCAGCTTATCTATGCTTATATACTTATAAAGCAAATGAAGATGGTGCAAGAATATATAAATATATATATTATTAATAATAATAAATCTGTAAACATATATGGTAAGTTAAAATTTATAAGTAATATGTAACAATTTCAGCCTGGATTACCTCAGCCTGGAAAACAGGTTTATCAAAAGAAAAAAGAGCTTCAGAATGACTGCATTTGACAAAGTGCACAGCAGACTGTCTCTGCAGCACTGGTTTGGTACTGGTGGTGACAATAATGCTCTGGGCAGGTAGAAATCACTGGAAGATCCAGCTGTGAACATGTATTATTTCCCCTCATATGGACAAACATAAGTGTCTCTCAGGTACCATTTGATTTCAAACTGTCAGCTGAAATTTGTGCAGATGATGATGATGACACCAGCAGGACTATTGAAAAATATGTTTTTAAATAAAAATGCCGTTTCTCCTTGGCAGATTGAAACAGCACAGGAACACCGTGGAGCCATTTCCAAGGCCAATGCTCTTACAATATTCAAGGTACCACTCTCCTCAAAATGCATTTCGTGCAAGAACCTTCCCAAGTGTGATTTATTCCTGATGCCCAGGCCTGTGTCATCCACAGCCTGCAACGGCAGCAGGAGCAAAGGTGCAAAACAGGATGGGCAAAGGGGAGTTTAGATGGGATATTGGGAATTGCTCCCTGGCACAGGCGCCCAGAGCAGCTGGGGCTGCCCCTGCATCCCTGGCAGTGCCCAGGGCCAGGCTGGCATTGGGGTTTGGGGACTCCTGGGACAGTGGGAGGTGTCCCTGCCCATGGGGTGGAATCCCATCTTTAAGGTCTCTTCCAACCCAAAACCTGCTGTGCACTGTGCTGGTGTTCACAGGGGTCCCAGGACGAGGGAAGAGATGAGGATCTGACTCCACGTTCTAGAAGGCTGATTTATTATTTTATGATATACATTATATTAAAAGAAAATGATATATTAAAACTATACTAAAGAATAGAAGAAGGGATTTTATCAGAAGGCTAGCAAGGAAAGGAATGATAATAAAATCTTGTGACTGCTCACAGCCTCGACACAGGTGGCTGCCACTGGTCATCAAGTAAAAACAATTTCACATGCTGGGTAAACAATTCTGCAAATCACACTCCAAAGCAGCAAAACATGGAGAAGCTGAAGATTCTCAGCTTCTCAGGAGAAAAGATCCTAGGGAAAGGATTTTTCATAAAATATGTCTGTGGCAGTGCAGTAGGAAAGAAATCCTATTCTGGAGTTGCACCTGTTTAACTTCACTTTGTTTTAAAGGAAAAAAACATTTCCAAAGTCAAATATGTATAACTAATTCAACTTAAAATTCCCTAAAAAAATAGCATGTTGCTATTCAAGAGTTGCAGAAGAGAAGCAATCAGAGCATCCAAATATTTCTGGCATCTGAGACTCTTTCCATGCCATGTTATTCATGACGCAGAGCCCTGCTGGAACTCGCAGGTCTCCAAATGGCAATACAAGAGACACGAGCAAAAATTTGCAAGTCTAAACACTCACTTGGAACAGACATGACATTATTCAGGGAAGGATTTGTCACAGTAAACACTGAGCAATAAATTGGGATCTATTTTTCCATGATCTAATATTATTTCCTATCAGCATGTCACAACTCTGACACAATATGCTGTGAGCTGAATTGATCCCTGCCCTTCAAATCCTGTCTCATTTATGGATTAAACCCACATTTATCAGGGAGTTACATGAAGAGGGAGGACAAATCCTGGCTGCTTTATCCATGCAGGAACATCCCTGCCACACTGCATGAAACAGGAACACAGAGCACACAAGGCTCATTGGGAAAAAAGCAGAATTTCCTTGCAATTTCCAAGCAACAGTTCCACAAAATTCTTGCTATTTATTTAATTTCCTGCATTTTGGTTTTTGAGAAAAAATTAATTTATTTATTTCTTGGGTTATGGTCCCATTCCCCATGGGAATACTGCAGCAGGATGTACACCAATGTAAAACTAATGTTGAGTTTTTCCAGGCAAACCAAAATTTGTTGAAATGTTCAAATAACTATCAAGCAAATCTTCACTTCTTCCATTAAAAATCATCTTTTTCTCTGTGTATAAAGCAGCTCTAAGCCACCCCAGACAACACAAAAGGATCATGCCTCATGGCCTGCTCCTCTCTCAAAGAGCAGAAACACCTCAGAAATCCAAAATCAATGTCAGCTGAGGAAAACTGACTGTACTAAACAAATATAAATCACAATACACAGGAACAGAAATAACAGCTGAAGAGGAGCTACACAATAATCACAATACAGTTCAGTAGTAACAGGAGGTAAAACCCTACAGGAACTCAGATTTGCTTTACTGAGGGCTTTGTCACTCGTTAGATACCAATTCTGGAACAAAATCAGTAGCAGAGAAAAATCATTTTTAGATCTCCATATGTCTAGCTTTCCCCATTCTTGGCAGAATGGGCAAAAATTAGCATCACATGAATGTTTTTTAACCAGCTGCACATTAACTGTGTCCAACATTAGGTTTGGGATATTGAGAGGTTTGTTGGATTGACAGCCCTTTAAAACCATTAACGACATCACAGTAACACAGTAAAAAGTCAAAATAGCTGTAGAGATTTCAGTGCAATTTGAAGGCTGTAACAACTGGTAAGTAGCAGGAGAGATACATAAATCCAGTTTTGACATTATTTTACCTTTGGAGCATGTGGGTGAGATGAATTGCTGATTTTTGGTGGCAAAAAAAGGGTATTTTAACGGGTTCCCTGCAACAGCATTCAAAGATCCAGAAGTACGGCCATGCAGAACGATGACAGATGACCATCTTAATTATCCAAACATCACTGCTCAATTATGAGACAACTTGGGGTATTTAATATAAAACCAGTCTGGATCAGAAAAATATTTGGGGGAAAAAGTCTTCACACTCAAATCCAGTCATTTACCAAATCTTCCACTCAGTGAATCCCAAACAAGACTGCTAAAAAAGGGAATTTTAATGAATTTCCAGAAAGGGGAAATGTGGTAACTTAAAAGAAAGTGATTTGTGGTTCGTAAATGGAGTTTCATTGTTGGTTTAATGCTGGATGTCCACAGCCCAGAGGAGCTGGAACTGCACACTCAAAAGGACAAAACCACTGCTCACTGCAGGAATAATTTGCTCCCCATTGAAAAGGGACATTCATATGACTTATGTAAATATCTGTGCCTAAGATAAGCAAGGAAAAAAATATGATAAATTGCAGAAGGGAAGCAATTTTCCTTTTCCATACTATGAGCTGGCATTTCTTTGGGGATGAGCATTGCTTTCTATTGTAACTGGGATGCTGTACATGGAGGAATAATCACTATTTAATCAAGTCTCTTCTTGCAAACTCTTTGCAGAGAATGCAAGAAATAAGTGCAATTAAGTTAGCAAGATCTTAGAAACTGCACAACACACCAGGAAACAAAAGCAGAGTATTTTGGGGGCTACAGGGGGAGAGGAAACAAGCTGGTGGAGCACGTTTTTAGAATTAGCATTGTCTGGAATTATTTGATAGCTCAGCGCAATAAATACAGACTCCAAGTAAAAAAAAAAAAAAAAAAATAGTCAGATCTGTGATCTGGAAAGGGCTGAACATCCCTGAGGCCAGGTCAGCTGGTCCTAAACCATCCCTGCTCTTGCTAACAAGCCACTTCTGCTTCCTGGCCAGATGTTTTATCCCAGGTTTCCTGCCCTGCATCCCACCCTGCAGGGGTGTTCTGTGTCCCCTTCTACAGCTTTATTTCAGTGAAGAAAGGATTTTTTTCACCTTGCTCCACATCTCCTGAAAACTTGAACATTTAATCCTCCAACTCCCAGACAGATTCAAAGATTTGAAATAATTTTGGTGCCAGTTCTCAATGCCATTTGGTAACTCTGGGAGAGCTCGGCTCTGTTTTTGCACGAACGCCACAATTATGTGGGGGTGTCAATCATCTCCCATCTGCTGAGTGCAGGGGGAATTCTCACCTCTCCCAGCCACTGTTCCCAGCACCAGGAGCACGTCTGGCATCACCTCCTGCTCCACACCTCAAAGTGAAACCCTGCCAGAGCCAGGCAGCGCTGCCTCAGCTTGGCCATCACCTCTGGGTGCGAACCCACACGCAGGACACAGCTGCAGGAACAGCTGGGCCAGTCCAGCCCTGGGGCTGCATCTGGAAGGAAAATTTCATCATTCTAATTCTTATGGATAGCTGGGAGAATGACCCATTTCCTCAGCTGCTGAAAGACAAAGCTGCTGCAAGGCTATAAAGATGATTTAAGGGTATGTATCAGTTTAGAGGGGGAAAAATTCTGCAAGCTCAGACAGTTGTAAAATTGCCACTTTATGGCTGTGTCTGCTTGGACTCTGCCAAATTTATGAGGCCACAACACCTATATTATTGAATATAATGTCTAGCTTTTATCACCTCGTCTTTGCAATCAGATCCAATGTTTAACATCACAGCCCTTCAATAATGACACACCCTATCAATTAAAAACAATAAAACCAGTTCCTGCCAGATATTACTGGAGGCTCAATAGCAATTAGTCAGAGCCTGAAGATGCAGAATGAGGGAAGAAATGCACTTGCAACTTTTGGTCCACCAAGAATCCATATATCCACTTTTCTCACCCCCTGAGTGCAGCAGTGGTTTAAATTACGCAGCATCATTCCACCCCACCACAGAATGTCTTGATTGCAAGAACTCAGGCACTGCTCAAGACAACCTGCAATTCTCTGCTCACGGGGAAAACTGGATTCACTGAGGCTCAGCAATTGTGAAATTGGGCAGAATGCAACTCTAGAAGATACTCCATTAATTACAAGAAATTCCATAAAAACCAGACACATTAAGTGCACAGAAATTACTGGGAACGAGATAAAAGTAAATCCTCCTAAATACTTCCCTCCCCCCTCCTCTGTTTTTGGTTTCTTTCTCTCTGCTTTTACTCAGAACTCAGATTTCATTATAATTCCGGTTTTTAGCACTCCAGGGATGCTGCCCAGCCCCACCAGCCCAGGGTCCCCCTTACCTCCAGCCCGGGGCGGGGTCCCACAGAGCAGCACGACGCCCTGGCCTTCGCGCACCGACACCGCGCTCCTCATCCTCGTCCTGGAGCTCTCCACATCTGCCAGGGAACGGCAGGGAACGTCAGGGAACACCAACAGACAGCACAGTGACACTCTCAAATCCTGGCATTCTGAAACCCTGGCATTCTCAAATCCCGACAATCCCAAATCCCGACAACCCCAAATCCTGGCATTCTCACATCCCGACATTCCCAATTCCTGACCTCCCATCTCTCACTCTGCAGCTGGACCCAGCAGACTCAGCACAGCCCCTGCAGAAGCAAAGGCTGCCTGGCACAAGGGGGGATGACAGAATTAGGGCTGAAGGGATCTAATCTGCAGTGAGATAATTCAACAGATCCTGTGGCTAATTCTGTTCTTATGCCTGGCTTCTGCTACCCTGACTTTGATAACCAAAAAGGAGCCAATGACTTAAAAATGAATCCTTAATCCACTCTTTCTTTGGAAATGATGAACAGCATCAAGCTGCCATGCCCAGTGTAAAATTCCACCACTAACAGCTATTCAGCAAACAGACATGGATCTTTCCCAAGAGCAAGGAACCTCCTGGACCTCATTCCAGCAGAAGAATCCCCTGGAGCATCACTAAGGCAGAGCTTTGCTCCTCGGTGTGCTGACCCAGGGCTCTGCTCTGGCTGGCCTCGGGTCTCTGGGATTATTTTAAACTGGGTAAGGATCACTGGACACCCTGAGGTGGAAGGGATCCACAAGGATTACTGATGTCATCTTCTGGTCATGCACAGGACACCCCAAAAATCATACACAGCATTGTCCAGCACTTCTTGGGGGGAAGCAAACGCTTCAGTATCCATAAATGTAAATATTTTATCATAAATTTATATTGGCTTTCCCTTTAACTGGTGAGTCAAGATCCAAGAAAGCTGGGCCTCATTATACTGTTAAGCTAAGCTAAATACAACATGTAATACAAACCAAGATCAAAGTCCTACACTTACAAAGGCTTTTCCATAAATAAGCCATACATTTTTCCATAACAGCAGACAATTAAAAAAAAATATTTGTTTATAACCTTGTATAGGATGCTAAACTAACACAGTCTTTAAATAAAGCTGTCTTTATAACCAAGCATAATAGGAGCAGTAAGTTGACCAACAGCAGCTATTTCCCCAAAATACAGCATTTTTTATTGCTGCAAAGCAACAGCTGTTACAGTGAGAACACTGAATTAGAGAGACCAGAATTTCAATGCTTCCTTTAAAAAATGCTGCAGTAAGAGAGTGTTGTACAATCGTTTGTGAGTGCACATTTTCAGCTTTCCTCCACGCAGGTATCCTCAGAATAAACTCAGATCCTTTTGCTGGATGTGATGGAGAAGTCACACAAAACCCCAGCCAAAGTGATTTCACTCAGGGATCAAAACAGCACAGCTCTAAATTATTGTTTCAGGCCTTTCCAGCACCTTGCTCTTTCTCCCATAACATTATACATTCATCAGCTGCCCCAACACCACTCCTCAGACCCATGCAAGGAAAAACCAGGAGCTGACAGCACCTCAGAGAACACACACTGTTCTGTTCCAGGATGAATCACACCCAAAGAATTAATATTTTACACAAAAAATTCATTCAGACCACATTTTGCCCTCTTACATCACAACCACCAGAAGTCATCAATCTCAAATAATACCATTTCCATAACTGAAATGGGTTTTTAAGCCCATGTGCTCATTTATTGCAACTACAGACCTTCAGAACCTTCCTTGAGTGTGCTGTCCAACAAATGGCAGGATGGGACTGGGTTGGGAGCACCTTGGGAAGGGATGTGGGACATGCTGGAGGATTGGGAAGGCAATCAGCCCAGAGGTACCCAGACAGGACCCACCACAGCCCTGCAGTCTGAGCTGCTGCAATGTTGTAAAAATTTGAATTATTAATCATTGATTGCAGGTGAAGACACAGTTGTCAAAGATAAACAGTTTTTGGGGAAACAAGAAGCAAGACATATCCATCCAAAAATGGAGAATAGAAGCCATGCTACAATAAAAGAATAATTTCCCAAAAATTAGCAGAAAGTTCCACATCCCGCCTTCCAGAGCAACTCAACCACCATCACACAGCTGCCCAAATACCAGAACTGAATTTCTCTACAAACTTCTGTATTCTCTTGTCTGGCACAGCTTTGATAATGAAAAATCAGCATGCAGAACAGAGCAGGGCTCTTCATTAGCATTACACAGTGAAGTCCCAATCTCTGACCTTGGAGAGCACTGGCTGCTCCTGAACACGATGCTGGTCTGATTTTCTGGTGCTCCTGCAGCAGATTCAGAGGACTGAAGGTCAAACCCAGACATGTTTGGAAGTGTATCAAGAGTGATTGTTTATCCTTGAGCTTCTTTGTTGGATTTTTGTTTGATTTTTTAATAAAGCCACTATTGCAATCACAATAATGCCAGGGAGGAGAGCTGGGTCTTCTAACAAAACTTATTATTACATGAACTCATTGGGAAGGGACATGAAGTCCTCAGGGTAAATAAAATCCCTTAAAAGGTGGGCTAATAATGGCACAGCTTGTTTACTTTTACAGATTGAACTGTATCCCTCTGAAATCAGAGGCTCTCATCCTGCTGAAATGTCTCTCTTGATAGATAAAATATAACTGGAAACAAAGAGCAGAGATCAGGACAGAAGATGGTTTTGAGGAGTGGTGAGTCAGAGCAGGATTCACTTTCCAGCACCCATGGGATGACAACATCCCACTGATCACAAAGAAAAGGCCAGAAACACAAAAAGTGTTTCTGCATTTTATCTGCTGGACTAAAGAATGGTTTATCCATCAGCAGATCTTTAAAACTCCCTCAAACTGGTCACCAAACTTAGTGCTTTCATTAGTTTCTCTTGCTTTATTCTTTTCTCTTCTTCCTTGCATTTATTACACCTCACTTTAATCTCCTTTCATCTGAAAAGTGGAAAAAATGAACAATTTATTACTCAACCCTACCAGGCAAAGGCTCTAATCCTGCCACTGAAAATATTTTGGTGAAAATGTTACAAAAAATCCTGACTACAAGGGGAAAAAAAATCCAACGTAAAAACCAAGCTAAAACTGTAATTTGCAAATTAAATGTTTTTATTGCCTGTTTATAGTTTGCCATATAGAAGGAAGTTTAAAATTAGCAACTGAGGCTTTCTGACTCCTGAAACAGCATTTTCTTCTCCTTTCCCCTGCTAACACATATTTGCCTCATTGCTTTAGTACCAAGTCCATAAAGTTGTATTAACTGAAATATACACACCACTGCAATAAAATGGACAAAAAACCCCACAATTCAGCTTTGTTGAAAAGTCTTTGATTCGACCCAAAGCAAGAACAGAATGAGTTTATACCCATAAAAAAGGATGTGAAAACTGCATATTCCACGGAGTTCCCTCCTTTTAAGGAGTTTATTAAGCCAAGTTTTTAGTCTCAAGCACTGAGACTTCAAGTGACTGAGAAAGATTCCAAAATGTGGAGTGACAGTGATGTACCAAACCTGTAACAGCTGCACTGGAACACTCCTGTGATACTCAGGACAATTAAAATGCAAACCAAAAATCTGTGGATTCGTGATAGGAAAACATGACCTGGAGCATCTCTGCAAACAAAATGAGACTGAGAAGAGTGACATTTTAATAAAAGAATAAATCAGAACCAATCTCAGAGGCTGCTGACCACATTCATTGCAAGCACCTCCCAGAGGTTTCTGTTTTGTGATCTCATGTAATTGAGAAGGGATGGGTAAGGGTTAGGACAGACACAGAACATGGTGCTATGAAAAATCCAGAGCATTTCTGATGACAAAGCTGCTCCACACACAGAGCTGCTGGCGTGTGGCAATGCTGAGTTATGGGGTGTTTTGTCAAGAAACCTGTGTGATATTTCACCCCCAGACACCAGTTCTGCACACAGGAACTCTGTAAGATTGGCAGGCACTGCTAGAACTTGCACCAAATCCTATTTATTTTTTTAAGTAATACACAGAACACTTATTTTTTAAGTGAATACACAGAATTCACTGTGAGAGTAACAAGATTCAGTTTTCCAGCTGTTTTTTTTAAAATTCAGGTTTCCAACTCCAAATCCAGCAACACCCTAGCATCTTATCACACTTATATCAATTCCTTTTTATTGTCAACACATATTTGTTAGTAATTCTACCATGTTTTGAAAACTGCAGAACAAGGATTCAAGCTCTAAAAACATAATTGTGCCTTAATAGCCATGAAAATATTTATTGTATTGCTGCATCAGACCCACTGCTATTCAAAGGAGCAGAACTTGTTAAATGTACTTTAGGTATAATTCTGTATTGGATGTTCAAGTGCCTAAATGAGTCAGACAAGCAAATCTAAGCTGTTTTCTTGAGTGGGTAATTCTGAAGTGGGGACTCTGATGTCAGCCCATAATGAAGCACTAATTCACAGCCCACTCGCCCTGGTAAAAGTCACATTATTAAAAAGAACGGAAATTCCACTCTCCCAGCTCTTGAGGGCAAATAACAGCCTCAGCACGTTGTAATAGCTATGCTGGTAATGAGAACTGCTGGAGAAAACAGAGGAACACCAATTTGTTTCTTTAAAAAGAAAAAATACAAGCACACTTATTTAAAAAGAAATAAGAAAACCCAGCAGTCTTCACCACCATCCCCTAACTCACCTGTGTGCATGAACAAATCTTGTTCCCCATCCCCCTAAACTCCAAAATCTGCTATACCAGTGATCATGAACTTGGTATTTCTCTAGACAGACACCCAAAACTAAACGTGCACTTTGCATAATTAATTTCCACCAGGATATTTGGGATGCACAGCCTGTGAACCCCAACAGGAACCACCACACCAGGGCTGAAGTGAGCCAGTGAAAAACCTCCTGCTGCCTTGCCAGGGCCTGGATGGAGCCTGGCAGAATCACACTGAGCTAGGAGCGAGGGATGAGACCAAAAATTATCTCTGTAATCAATTCCTGCTGGGCAGAGAGAGAGAGAGGACAAAAATATTCACAGTGCAGGAGTGAACATCACTCATCAGATTCGTCACTTGAGGAGAGATTCAGAAGCAGCCCCAGGGTTTCACTTGGTCAGGGGAATCACAGAATTCCACACCAACCTCTACAAAATCCCTTCCTTCCATGCCAAATGGCTGAACTTGCACTTTATGCCCTGAAAGCTCCAGGACAGAGCAAGCAGAACCACCTCCCATCCCTCAAGGCTCATTTTACACCCAAAATACCACTCAGACAACTTCTGAGATTGGGATATTGTCCCCATCTCTGCCCAGGTCAGAACCCATCTGAGTGTCCATAGAACACCACAGAAATCCACTGAGTTTGAAATACAGAAACCCACAGAAATATTGCCAATAAAATGCAGCAGACCTCAGTGCAGAACAGACCCTGCAGGTTGTTTCCATCCCATTAAAAGCTGAATTATCTCATAGGTGAACAACAAGCCAACAACACCAAAAAAAACCCTACAAATCTTTGAAACTCTTCCCCTTCCCCTGAATCAACTTGAGGTGCAGAAAAACATGAAACAGGAGACATTTAAATGCTCTTACACCAATTAAAGGAGAATAATTCAAAAGTCTTTGTTATATAAACACAAGCAGGAAAAGCCAAAAAATAAATTGGCACAGATGTATCAGAGTGTGGTGAACAGGAGATGCCAGCATGGGGAGAGGCAGAGGAATTTGCAATAATGAGGGGAAAGATGGACAGAAAGGGATGAGGTGAGTTGTGGGCCCTGTGGAACTGAAGGAAAGAACCAGAGACAGCAGAGATTAAAAAAAAAGCCAGAAAAATAATATTAGTAGCATAAAAGTTGGGTCAACATCTGATAAGCAAGGAGTATTTTTTTAAAACATGTTTTGCCCTGGCAAAAATGCACTGAAAGAACAGGGGGAAAAAACCAAACCAAGCCCCAAGAGCATTACTAGGGAAATGCATGTTTTGAAAGAAAAATGTTCTCCAATAGGTATTTCCAAAAATATGCCTTTCATAAATTCCTATTATCTGGGAATTACCACTCAACTCCAGGCAAACAGAGCACTGAACAAAGCAATTCAAGCAATTTGAGGAATATCTCAGGAGGCAAGGATGTTTGCTCAAGGAAATTATCCTACAGTCGACTTCTCAGATGCAACACAGATTTTTTTTTTTCCCTCTAACACTTTCCCAAAACAAACCCTAAGAACATCCTGGCAGTCAGTGAGCACCAGGCCACGTAAGCACAAAGCAGGTTTAGTGCTGAAGAACACCAGGCTATTCACATTTTAATAGTCAAACAGATGGCTAAAGCCCTGCCAGATCTAGCTCTAATTATCTGAAGGTTTGTTTATTTATTAAATATGCAGCAATGTTCCCAAAAAGCCTTTCCTCAATAAATAAATCAATGAAAACCATCCTACAACAGCACAGTTTAAAGCACTGGGAACATGCTGACAACAGTGGGATTTGTTGGGTTTTTTTTTTACTGTCACTGACTTCAGTCCTTTGTATTTCCAGAGATGGAACCTTCCACACAGAATTGCACAGATTCTGCCCCAAGTATGAAAAAACATCATCAGAAAGGATTCCTGGACAAGCAGGATCTGTCTCCAAGGTATGGAGCAGCTGGGACAGATCCCAGCTTTGGCAGGGGCCACCTGGGCCAACCCAGATGTGACAGTGACAAAGAGCAGACACAGCAGACGGAGAAATGTCCTGCCCACAGATGTCCCACCCTGGCTGCTCTCCACACCTCCAAACCACCAACCTGAGTCAGCAGAAAAATCCCATGTTCACAGCCATTCCTGACAGCTGTGTGCTCATCCAAATGTGGGGCCCTACCTGGGCTGAGCAAAAAATAACAAAAAATATTTGGTTGTATGTGTAATGAAAAACATCATCTCCCTACCCATCAACAGTGGAATAATATTATTTAATTTATATTAGATATAAATTAATATAATATATACTATATAATATATACTGTGTACTATATACTATATAATATATACTGTATAATATATACTATATACTATATATGATATACTATATACTATATTATATATAGTATATAATATATAATATGTAGTATATTATTATAGAATGTATTTATATATTATTACTATTGATATATAACAGTGTAATAATAATTATTTCGTAACAGTGAAATAATAAACCAAGAATAAGAGACCCAACCTTTACCCATTACTCACCCTGACAGAATCACCTGTGCCATTTTCTGTTCTGGGGTTCATTTCCAGGTCCAGCTGCTGTTCAGTATTTTTAACTGGATGTGTTAAACACTGGACATTAACACATGTTAATGGACTTTTATTTTTTGTATTTATTTTAGTAATTCTCCTCTTTACTGGTTCTCAACCTCAGGTTTGTTATGCCTCAACTCTTTAATAAAAGGAATACAAGGGAACCTGGAGAAGGTGACTATTTCTGCATAACTGAATTCAATAACCCACTCAAAGTGAGCTGTAGAGAGGATAAGATGCAAGGATGATTCACACCGTAACAAAAATAATATTTACAGAGGAATTTAGGAGAAATTTAAACTTTTAATTCTATTACTGAAGATGAAAAAGAGGCAGAAATAAAAGTAATATGTTTTCAGAGCACATTTGCCTGGCTCATAGGAAGAACAGTTATTTCACTTATTAACTGTTCACATCACAATTTGAAGGAAGGGCGGGCGAATTTCCACATCTGACACATAAAGCACCTCAGACTCAGTACCCTGAACCCAGCATTTGGGACTGACATTAATTGCTCCTGTGAAGTTCAAACCCACCATTTCTGAATCTCTGCCCTGGACTCCTCTCCAGCCCAGCAGGACCTGAGTGAGCACCAAGGTGTCAGCACAGCACAGAACAGGTTCTGCAAAATTGCTGCAAACATTTCTGCCTCTGAATCTCCGGGGTTACTCGCTGGGATTAGACTACATTAACAGGCTCAGAAGGACAGCAGAGATAAGAAAAATGATCTATTTCTATCCCAGCACCATACAGCAGCACTGAGGTTGTAGCTTAATGGATGTTCAGGAGCACATCAAAGCAAAGCAGAAGAGATTTTGTTCACTTCCTTCACAGTTGCAAAAATGTGGGTAAAGCAGACAGGCTGGAGTTATTTCCTTACAGACTTCAGGAACAGGAGTGCAGGGAAAGGCATTTCTTATCCTGATGTCATTTGCAGCTGACAAGCAAAACAGGTATTTTCTGTGGCAGATAAGGCAGAAAAATTGAAAGAAGCCCCACGTTACTGTGGTGTGGACAGTGGAGATGTTTAAAACAATACTAATTTGCCAGGTTACAAAAAATGCAAAAATGAAAATTAGAACTTTATCTCCAGGAGACAGACTGAGGAAGAGTCCATGAGGCAAAATCATTTCTCCAGTGCTGAAGATGAAAGCCAAATGATGAAGTTTCCCACCAAAGTCACATCTCCAGCCTGTGCACAAGCATGAGCTGTTAATTAATTATTTAATGAAAAGCTGAAGAAAACCACTGCATAACAACCACTGCATAACCTAATTCAGCATTGTGCAAACTTATTACTCTCTAGTCCCTAATAAAATTAAAAGAACACACTGAGGCTGCAAACTCAATTATTTGGAGGTAGAAAATGCCAGAATTAAGGTTGCCTAAGACCACAAACGCTGGCAGCGGCACAAAGCAGCAGCCCCATCAGTGACATTCCAGCACTGTGGCTCACACCAGTGTCATGGTGTTCATATTTTCTGAAAAATCCTTTTGCCAGGATTTTCTCCTGAGAAGCTGAAAGGCCTCAGAAACGAAATGCAAACAATGGTTATCTGCTGCTGTGGAATGCAACAGGTGCATCTGGGATTGCTCTCATGCGGATGTTTTTAATTCATGGCCAATCACAGTCAGCTGGCTCAGACTCTGGTCAGTCACAAGATTTTATTATTCATTCCTCTGTATTCCCTTCAAGCTTTCCGATGAAATCCTTTCTTCTATTCTTCAGTAGTTTTAATATATAATTTTCTTTTAATATAATATATATCATAAAATAATAACTCAGCCTTCTGAAACATGGAGTCAAGATTCTCATCTCTTCCCTCATTCTGAGACCCCTGCCAACACCACCACACACCAGGGCCTCCTGCCATTAAAGCAGCCACTCTGCTGCCTTACCTGGAAGCCTCTCAAGTGCTGCTGAGTGTGTTCAATCAGTTTTCAAGAGCCTGAGTGCTCAGTGGAAGGAGTGAGGCCATCGCGCACCCAGGCCCTGAGCTCTGGCTCTGTGTTTGGGGGAACCAGAGGAGCAGTGGCCACTTGTGGCTGCTCAAACATACAGAGCTGGACCCGTGGTTGCTGTTCTGCTGATGGGGAGCTGTGTACACAACTGTCTCACACGTGATTTTGCCATCAGGAGCTCCCAGCAGGCAGCACAGGCTCCCTGGTGAGGGGTGAAGGGATTTGGGGGCAGCTCCAGAGGATGCCCAGAGGGGCTCTCTGCAGGATGCTCCCACCACAAGGTCAAAGCTCTTGATCCTCGAGGCACTTCTGAGGCAGAACAGACCCAAAGGCTGCAGCCAGGCAAACCCAAGCCAGAATGACAGCCCCAGGTCAGCTACTGCAGAGTGGGGAAGGGCTGACACCAGGGTCATGCAGTAAAGCCCTTGTTGTGATACCTGTGAGACAACACAGAGCTCTGAATAACCTCTGGCACAGCTGATTTTCTGCACTCTAAGCACTGTGAGCACCACCTTTCATCCCTCTGCTCCTGCCAGTGACAAGCCCAGGCTGATCAGCCCAAGCAGGGTGACAAATTCCACCTGCTGTCATCAAGCCCAAATTCCCCTTGCTCGGCCACACATCCACTTGTGCCCCTCAGAGCCTCTCTAAAATCACAGCAGCCTTTTCAGGACATGTGCTAGAGCTTCAGCCTGGTTACAAAAGCTCTCTTTCAATATTAATCATTGCTCTGACCCAGATGTGGCAGAGGCACGTTGAAAACCCAATCAGTAATCCCCAGGCAGATAACAAATCCCAGGTTTTGCTTTATCAACGATAATCGTTACACAATTAAACAAAAGGGTAAAGAGATAACAAAACTGCATCTGAGCTTTCTATTCCAAGGATCAGGCTGAACTGGGACCTGCAGAGTCTGGAGCAAGAAGAGCAGGAGACCCTTGCAAGCGTGACTTGGAATAAATTAAATTCATTACACAAAATGGTGAGAACTCATTCAGTACCTGGAGCTCCTGGGTCACCTTGTGCAGAGACAGATTGATGGCACACCAGGAGCTCCCCGTGCCCATGTGCCAGGCTCTCAGCCCTCTGCCAGCCTCTCCAGACTCTGGGATGGGACAAACCAATCCCACCCTGGCCACAGAATCAGAAAACACCACACTCTGCAAGGATGTTCAGGTCTCACAACTTTAGTTACAAAGCTCAGACCTGCACTCACAAGATAAGCTGATTTTTTCTTCCTCCCCCACTCATTCATTATAAGGCAAAGAGGTTTCCTGAAGAAATAAAACAGTAATTCCACTGAATGCTCATCAGGACAGACAGGAGAAAAATATGGGATTGACAAGATGCAATTGGCTTAAAGAGGTGCTGAAGTTTCTCCTAAATGGAAGCAAAAAAGAGATAGAGAAAAAGATGAAAGAGTGAGTTAGAGCAGCATGTGTTATTAAGAGCTGAAGTTATGAAATACTAAGGAGAAAGATGCTACATTTCACTAACTAAAGCAGGATAAAAATTCTTCTGAAAAGAATCTGAAATAAAATCAGGAAAAGAGATGTGGTAAGAAATCAGAGGTTCAAAACCAGCTGAATGCAAAGGTGGGTTAACAACAGATAAGGAAATGCAAACTACCACTGTTAAGATCAGATTATTAAAAATCAAAAGCATCATATCACACACTCATACTCTCATCTGATACCCAGGGAAGCCTCTGGCAAATCACACTCAAGAGTTCAGCCAGCAGATGAGAGGCTGTGGCAGGGCAGAACCATCCCCTACACCCAACAAATCACTGCCTCATTTGATTTTTAAACTTAATTAGTGGGTAAAATAGCAGTGTGTACAGTAGGGGCAATCAATGCCATTCCAAGTCATTAGCTGTGACAATGACAGTAAGTTCATCCAGGGAACCTGCACCCAGGGACAGGATTAGGATTCCTTTCTGACCATCCCCTCCCAGCTCTCATTCCCAAAATCAGGAATCCCTGTGACCCCAGCACTGCCCCTGCAGACACTCCCTGCAGGCTGGGGCTTTTCTGCAGTGATGCCACTTGTAAATGACAAATGGCTGTGGACAAAACACTGCTGCAAGTTCAGACTAAAGTGATTCCCACACATCATTAATATTTCAACCTGGCTTAGCTTGCTTTGGGTAAAGAGGTTTTGACTCAGTTACTTCCATTTCAGGAAAACATCTGTACAACATTTTTGTAAAAAGCAGTAGAAATAAAAAGTGCTAGGAAAACAAATGAAGGCATTTGAAACACAAGTGTTCAAGAGAGTTTCTACCCAGCTGGTGAGTTCATCTTCCCAGCCTGCAACATCCCCCAAAAGCCAGTCCAAACAGATTATCCAGGAGCACTATTTTTTTGCCATTCTTGCAGCAAGAGAGCAAAAAGAAAAGGCAGGGATCATCTGAGCACATTAACCTCCCTGGAAGAGAAGGGAATGAGACAAGATCTTTAGAGAATTGCATTCTGTCTGCCTCCACAGTAACGGCATTACACTCGAATGAAAGCAAAATTATGTGGAAGACTGTTAGTTTACTGAGGGGTCACAGAGATGACAGCTGTGGCAGGAGGAGGCAAACCTTTAATATGCCATGATGGACCAATGTGCACATCCTTCAGTGGGTGAATAAATGTGGCTGAACAGGATTACACCTGAGCAAGCAACAGCATAGATTAATAAATTCAGCATCAGACCGTCCAACAACAGAGGCTGCAGGAGTGGAATAAAAAAAAAAAAATCAACTCCTGAGAAATAGCTGAGTTCTGCTACTCCATTTAGAGACATAAATACAGTCCCAGTGTTGCTGAGGAGAGTTTAATAGATTGAGACATGCAAGTAAGGAGAAACCCCCCAAAAAACAACAAGACCTCAAATCTTTTTGTGGTATCTGAGCAGAATTGTTCCCTGGTAGATGCTGATCCCCAGCCCAAGCCACACTGCTCCTTGCAAGATGATGTAATCCTCAGAAATATATCCTTAACTAATTGAATAAAAAGTCATGGGCTGAAAAAATACAGCTCCATAAAAAAAGAGAGAAGATGTCTCACTGCACAGGGCTGAGAGAAGCAATAACAGGAAAATAAAATCAGGTACTGCATCTCTTCTCATAAGTACAGAGAATTTCCTTGGTTATTAAATGAGACTCCCCACAAGTCCCAGCCTGGGCTCTCTGTAACTGCTCAGTGCCACAGTGGATGAAAAACAAGACATAAATACATAATCAATACCAGAACAGAGACACCAGCAATGCAGTGTAACAGGAGCAGCTCTCTAACTTCCACTGCTTCAGTTTTAAGATTACAAAGCCTACTTGGCTTTGTAATGAACATCAGAAAGCAAAATACACAAGCTGGCAGCAAGCTGGAGCTCTGAAAAAGTATCTTTAAAGCAAGGTGATACCCAGTGAAGGCACCGAAATTGTTATTTGCAATCTGTCCACATTTATTGGGCTGCAGCCAGGGGTTAATTCAGCCAAACTTTGCTGTGTATTTCTTATAAATTCACTGAATGTCAGAGTAATTCTGCAGATCACAAGATCTGTGCTTGTTATAGATGACAGCATCATTTAGGCTGGGAAAGATCTCCAAGAGTCTCGAGTCCCCAGCACTGCCAAGTCCCACTAAACCACATCCCTAAATTCTCCTCCGCACATCTTCCAAGTGACCTCAAAAGCAAAGGAGATCTGCTCTGTCTTATTGAAGGTGTTCTTTAAATAATGTAATGTTGTCTAAAACCACGCCAGGGCACTCCACACCTCAAAATCTCAAAATAAAAAAAAAAAAAGAAAAACAAACCCTACATCTACTAAACAAAGTCAAATTTTCTCAGCCACCCAGCCAAGCCTTCCCTTATTTCACCCTTTTAGCAACACCTTTTTTCTACATCACAACCTGGTGCTGTCAAAACACGTTCCAAATCGATATTGTCAATCTTTATTTCAGTTTGAGGAGGCTCCAGATCCAACAGCTTTATGAGCCATGAAGGGTGGGGCAGGGCGCAGCACAGTCGTATTTCTGTTGACTGGAACAATTTCCATGTTTGATTTTTTTCTAACTCGCAAAAAGTACAGTTGAGAGATCAAAGCATTCAGTGCCTACTGAACGTTCCTATTAACTTCAATGGGCTTCAGATCAGGCCCTTAATGGGGTATTAATGTAATGTAAACATTTTTAACTATTATCTTAATATCATCAGGAGCATGTTAAACGGGCTAACAAGACCCCATTAGGGTAATTCTGACAAACAAATCAAGGGCTGAAATACTTTCCTTACCAAGGACTTGCTTTGATTTTTTTTAGTGAATATAAGCTCTGTTTTCCCAAATAATCCATATTTCAGAGTTTTAAGAACAGTCCTGCAATGCAAAATTCCTAAGGAACATCACTGCTTTTCTTAAACAAAGAAATCAAGCACACACACGTAATAATTAAAGTATTTTTGATTTAAAGCTTTACCAGGTGAGGGGAGCTGTGCGGGAAATGCTAAAATTTTTTGTCATTTATAAATATTTCTTATAGAAATAAAGCCAGCATTTCAAAAGGCTCATGTTAAAAAGATTATAGAATTTAGGCATAAAGTCTAAAAATATAAAACCATACTGGTGTCCAGCGTCTCCCTTGCACTTCAGACACATATTAAGCAAGTTCAATTAAGTATTTAAGAGGAAAAAAAGATGTAGGGGAGACAAAGGAACAGCTGCATTTTCTAACTTCATTTAATGCCTGAGGGCAAGCAGCAGCTGCCCCTGTTTGAGGATGTGCAGCCTTTGGGATGAGCAGGGTTGGGATCTGGAGCTTCATCCCTGGCACTCTGAGCGTTCAAGCACCAGGATTGAACCAGTGCTGGACCAAAGGAGGGCTGGACACAAAGCTGGGGGTCCTGCCCAAAACTCAACCTTCTCCTAAGAGATTCCATGTGGAGCAAAACCATGGCACGGCAAGATTTACCTCTGCACTTGTCCCGAGTCACAGAAACCAACTTTTCCCAAGTTATAGCGCTACAGAGCATTAAATCCGCATTTCAGGCTGGCCTAAACTGTTGGAGTAAAGCTCACGCAACATCCTAAAACAGCACCAAAGCTTTAGCCTTCATGAAAAAAACTACATGGGAAAACGATGTACTAAACAACCTTGCAAGGAAAAAAGTGGTTTTTAAGCTCTCTATTTTTTGTTCCAAAATATTCTCTTATTTTCTATGCCAGAAAGTCTCTGCTCTCTCCTTGCCACACTCCTCTCCTTCACAAGCTATTCATGCACAAGTTTTGAAAGATAGTAAGAGACAAGCAGATTTACATCAAAAAAATAAAGAGAGATAAGGTTGCTATGGGAATAAGAAGACAAAAACTGTAACTTAATCCTACATAAAAAGATGAGAACTGGAGAGAACTCAGATGGAATTGAAACTGTCACCCCCACCAATGAGGTTATGATCTGAAACAACACTGCTTTTTCTCCCTCATTTCCTCTTTGCTTTTATGTAATTTCATTTTCTCCTCAGAATCTCTTTACAGAATACAATATTTCACGTTAAGATTCAAAAAACTTTAAAAAATGAATTAGAAGTAATATTTCCCAATATGTTGCTCACTGCTGTCACTCACTAGGCAAACTCCAGCAAAAGCTGAAATATGCCCCCTTTGCAGCAATGCTGTGGATGAAGACGGGAAATTGGAGATGAATCTTTAGGTTTTATATATAAATTATGCATAAAAAAATAGAGTCAGCCATGTAGTTGTCTCACTTCTAACTACAGTCTGTGGTCTGCAATAAAGTTTTACAAAGGCCAGCAAGCAAATTCAGATTTAGGGTTTTGCTACAGCTGCAATCAAAGGCAATTCTTGTGAACTCTGAAGGCAGAAAGAACTGTCACACACCACCTGCCCAAAGAGCCAAGGCACCATTACTGTCAGCAGTTTATCTCAGAAAACACTCTCTTATCAGTGCTTGCTGGAATCATCTCCCAGCCAGCACAAAACATGGAATGAATCTGTCCCATTTTCAGGTTGTTGATGCAGGATAAATGTCTCTTCTCATTCTGAAGAGCGCAGGGAAAATGTCTTTCCTTCCATTGCACACCCCCAGAGCTGCCCTGACTCAACAAATCCAGGGCCATGGCATCTCCCTATACAGGAAACCTTAAACATGAGAAATGGGATGAAACCTTAAAACGCCCAATTCCTAAAGTCTCTACCGGGGGATGATCTCTGGCAACATAAAGCCTGGAAATAATCTGGAATAATCAAGATAAAAACTTTTCCAGGGCATGCAGCACAGCTTTGGAAGAGGATCTCTTATTTGCACTTTATCTATCCCAAGTTATGCCCACCAACTGCAGCATCCAAATCTGCACTCAGGTGTTTGCCAACAGTGAGATCTTTATGTGGCACCCTGAGCTACAGGAGAATCCTTCACTGAATCAAACATCCAACTACCTGAGGATTTTTACTGCTTTCAGACTTATAAATAGCTGTAGGAGGATAAAATACACACTAATTACCCTTGACTATGCAAATGAAGCTATTTTTAATTCAGGTTTAAACCATTTTTAAGTTCTCATTGCACAACAGCTGCCAAAGGCAAGGGAATGCCACACTTCTCTTTGCAGTCCTTTGCTCCTTGTTGCATGCAGGGCACCTCGAGTTGCCCCAAATAATTTTGCAAAGCAGGTGCAAGGTGTGATTCTGCAGCTCACAGTCTGTGAGGGCGGAGTGGCAGCACTGGAGACGCAAAATTTTCTGATTATTTCAAACAGGATCCTGATACACTCTGCTGTGTCCAAAAGTGATGCTCGCTCCTCACATGGTACTTTTTAACAAAATGACACTTCAGAGATAGAAACCAATCCTGATGTGTATTTAGGATAATGTGGCAAGTCTCAGCTTTGGGACTCTTCACCCAGACCCCTGGGACCACACAAAAACTTCCAAAGTGTCACTGGGCTTGTTCCTGGCAATTTAAATGGAAACCTGAGTCACCTGCACGAGCTCACAGCCATCACAACCAAACCCAGGTCTCCTCAAAACTCCTTTACTGTGCTATTATCCCATGTTTCTGTGTCCCTGCCTGTGAAAGGAGGTGGAACTGGATGTTCTTTAAGGTCTCCTCCAACCCAAACCATTCTGTCATTCTCATTTTACACACCCAGTTGGCTTCAGTATGGAGTTCCTTCATTTACATCACTGCTCAAAGTCACTCTACCTCCCCTCTTCACTAAGGCTTTCTGGCCCCATTCATTGAGTAAAATACTACAAATACTTGTAGTGGCTTCTTCAAAAAAAGGTTTCTGTATTCAAATGCACCTGAACATCTGACCCCCAACTATGCAGAAATTAAGGACAGCCAAGCACAAACACATTCACCTCCACTTCATCTTCTGCTTTCTATTCCACAGCAGCAAAACTTGCCTGGAAAAAGTTCTGCTTCCCTGCCCAAAGGCCTGGCTTTGAAATACCTTTGATTTTCTTGAAAGACCCCTAAAAAGTCACCAAGAAAGTCGTAACTCCATGTTCCACCCAAGGAGGGGAAAGGCACCATGCTCTGCTACTCAACTGTATTTTAATATTCTGTTTATAGTTATGGAAATTTGGCTCGTTTTAGCATCAATAAGTTCTGATTGTGCTAATCAGACAGGAATATAAATGAGCTTTTATTCGCTTAGGTTTTCAAACACGTTTAGTAAATATGGCTGAGGTTAAGCTTTAGACTCTACAATGTTGGGTTATTTTGTTACTGACAAAACAGTGTGTAAATTGTGTTTTAATCCCTGATAAATACTGATCCCTGGAATCTTACTGCTGATATGTACATCCTGTGTTGGAGGAGCTAAAGGCTACTATTAACACATTTGTTATTACACAGAAAACTGAGAGGTTAATTATGGCACAAATAAAGCTTTTGTCCAAGGCACTGGCAGCCACATATTTAAAATCACCAAAAAATTAAAAACCTAAAGCATTCATTTTGAACATCATCATTAAGAACAACATGAAAAATCAGAACAGTTTCTACTGAAGAGCTTTTTTTAAATACAAACTGAACTATTCTCAGTTCTGCTGTTTTGCTGAACATCTGCCAAATTATTCAGCTTTAGATTTCAACCCACTGTACCTCCCCTGTTTTTCAACTGTCAACCTCAGCCTCTTCAATCTGATTTTTTTAACTCCACGGTGTCCTGAGCTTCCCAAGTGAAGGGGTGGAAAGGGTGGAAGCAAAGAGTCTTCCAACAACTTTCAGGACCTCATTTCTGAAACTTTGACTGTGTTTTCCATACTAAAACCCAAAAACACCCATGGAGAGGCTCCTGCGCTGTCCTTGTCTCAAGGCAGGCAAACTGGGAATCTCCAAAAGTCACTTTTTTCCAAGGTGTCTGGGCAAAAAAAAATGCTGAAGTCATACAGCAAATAAGTAGCCATAAACAAAATACCAGGCTATGATCTATCTACCAAAAAATTCAGCAAACAGAAGTCCTAAAGCACTGGGATTTACCACAATTCCTGTTAAATCAATATTTATTTGTGGACTGGAGTAAGTATTCCAGTAGGGATTATTATCTAATGTGCCCAAGCTCCACAACCTTTTACATGAAATATATTGGAATTATTTGCTCTATTGTACCACACTTCAAACTGCAGTAGGCAGAAGTACAAATGTGCAGCCTCCATGCTCACTAATATTTGCAGTAACAGAATTTTATTGCAGGATAAACCACTTGGAAATTCCTTCTTGGTAATTTATGTGAAAATCAGAATTGCCACTAGCCAAAATTCCTCCATTCAAATGCCATCAAATCTGCAATGAGCTTAATTAAGGAAGATAAAGGCAGCATTTGCCTCGTTAAAATGAGACATTAATTGTCTGAAGGTGAGGATTCAGCTTTAAGGTTAGACAGCATCTGCAGCTGCTCTTCAGGAGGAGGCTTCCCTCAGCTGGAAAGATAAAGCAGAGACCAAGGAGACTCTTCAAAAGCTATTAAAGGTATCCCTTCAAAAAGAATTTGAATATAACAGCATTTCCGGAACTTGTGGAATTCAATATTCAACTGGTGAGAGCACACCCACTGTGGAAACCCAGACTCGTGGAAATCCATGAACTTGGAGAAAGGCTGGGATGCCAACAAAGGTCTTTTCATGGGCTTTGGGCTCAAATTTAGATCCAGCTCCAAGTTTGTATTTAGCTGGCCAGAAAGCACAGATCCTCATGAAGGAGACTCTTCTTTCACCTCACCTAATTCCAAGTGAATGGATTAAATGTGGTCACCCCATCCACGAGTGCCCAAGGCTGCTACAGGAGCAATAAAGGAGCTGCAGAGGAAGGTGAGATTTACCCTGGGCCGCAGCAACAGGTGAAAGCCTGCAAGAATCAAAAACTGCAGGAAATTATACCTGGAATTAATCTGTAACTTCAGCACAGCTTAGTTTGGCGCTTTCACTCTTCACATTGTTCTGCATATTTTACTCATTTTTATCTTTGAAGTTGCTCTTCACAGTAATCCAAAAATAGTAATTCTAAAGTGTGTGTTTTGAAATGTTGAACAAGGCAGACATTTTGAATATATGCAAACATATACATATATAAAATATATATATACAATATAAATCTAAATATATATATATACACAATACACACACACACACACACATATATATATATATATAAAAATAAGGCTCACTAATCACCTTTTTGCTCCCCCGACACTTCAGATAAAAGCAGAACTCTCAGGGCCAGTTTCTCACTTTGTAACTAACTGAACCCAAACTTTCTGGCAGTGCAAGGAATGCTGGCGGTGCTGCACAAGCCATCCCAGCTAAACAATTCTGACAGTCACCACTGGCATAGCTGCACTTGAACATGATGGCTGGCCATGTATAATGCACAAAAAGGAGATTACTATTAATATGCAAAAGAATTATCCATCAAAAGCCAGGCTGGCTCTGGCTGAAGGCTGTAACTCTAAATGAAAACTGAATTTGAACAAGAGTAGTAAATGATGTTATTTATTTTTTTTTTTCCTTACAAATGGACTTTTACCCATAAAGAAATTCCCCACCAAAGACTAAATGTGAAGGGGATATTTCTGCTCTCCTTGTGGCATGATTTAATCCCAACATCAGAGCAGTAAGAATACAGAAGGTTTGTTTTCATGCTCTTTGGGAAATAAAGAAAGAATCATGATTTCCAATTTCATAAGTCTCCTAAACTTGATACTCAAAGAGAGAACTGTGAATCTGATACATGACATTGCTGTGCCTGAGGGCTTAACAGTTTATTTCTGTATTAGACTGAGAAAACAAAATGAAAAAAATGAAAATGAAAGCAATAAAAACACCTGAATTGACATAAAGAAATACACAGAATATGATCTAGTTTTTAAGTCAAATGGACTGCTGAATAAGGAATTAGAAGAAAAATCTCCCTACTGGCAAATTTTAGTATAAAGTGACAGAAAAGGAACCAGGCTTCAATGTCTAAATAATTTCTATATATTACAGTAGAGCATTGGCTGAGTTTTTTGTTTGTGGTTTTGTTTGGTTGGTTTTTGCCAAGGCTCGCGATGGATGGAGGAAAAAAATTAATAATTATTTTTGTTTTTCTCTAAGTAAATAAAGTGCAGCAAAGCCAGTGTTAGGATCCACGGTTTGTGATGGCAGGGAGTCAGAATTTCAGGAGAGAAAGTTAATCCAAGTGGCGTCTCCAGCCTCACCCCTGGACATGATGTTTGAAATGTGCCCCTTCATCTCCTGAAGGAGAAAAAATTTTTATGCATTTACACACAGAATCCTCCTTGTTTCGATTCTTTGAACTCTCTCTTTATTCACAGCTTTCCTTCCCCTGCAACCACCCTTCAGAAGTTGTTTTTCTGTTAAACCTCAGAAGATTCAGGAACATCCATTTCTGGGGAGGAGAGCAGCTGGTTTGAGCAGAGGGAACAGCAGAGCACAGTGAGGGAGGGAAGAAAGCAGAGCCTGAGCTCTGCAGGGCTGGAGCAGCCCTTGGTGCCTTCTCCTGCTCTCCAAGAACTGGAAAATGAAGCCAAAAGTGCACAAAAGTGCTCAGAAAATGCAGCTGCCTCACAAACCGCAGGGAGGTTTTTACACACTCGTGAGATGGGGGTTCACAAATGCATCAAACTGCTCATCAAATTCCTCCTCACATATTCCAGACAGGAATTCTACCCCAGTTCCCCAAAGACCAAGTGCAACCAGCACTTTCAGGAGGGGTGAAAGCCCTACAAGAATCACAAGTTGCAGGAAGTTACACCTGGAATTAATTCATGACTTAGCAAAGCTTAGTTTGGCACTTTCATTGCTGATGTTGTTCCCCATGTTTTACTCATTTTTATCTTTGAAGTTGTTCTTCAGAGTAATTTAAACATTATAATGCTAAAGCTTGTGTTTTGAATGCTTCTCCTAAAAAGGCAGACATTTGGAAACCCCACATATATATATATATATATATATAAATAAAATATTTAATACTCAGGAATCACCTTTTTTGCTCTCCAAGGTAAATGGACAAAAAAACCCCCATGGGATCATTAGTCACACAGATATAATCATACTTCAATAAACAAAAACCCAAGGGCCACTGGTGTTTTTTTTTTCATTAGATCCTCTCACATTCTCCTCTTTGATGAACTATGAAGATTCACAACAGATAAAGGAAAAGCAATTCAGTATAGGACATTGCAATAAGGGGCATAGTTTGAAATACATTATCTGCAAAGACAGACAATGTCAGGGTTCATAAGCCAAGATCAGCATCATCTCCTTTTCTGCAGCTGTGATGTTATTTCATAACACTGAACTGCACACAGCTCTTCCAAGAACTGTCTTTTTGCTTATAGGCAGAGCAAAAGAAAAATGGTTTTCTACGGGCAGGCAGAATACCTGCTGATCTGTCTTAATAAGAGCTTAAAACAAAATTCTCCAAATTGTTTGACAACTTGTTTCCACATTTACAGAGTGCTCTTACTAAAATCTGTTTTGAAATCAGTTCAGCTCCAGGATTCCCAAGTGGATTTTAGGTCCTCTGAAGAGATTCATGCAATTGAAGCACACAGGTCATGTTAGCATGAACACATGCCCAAATAACAGGTTTTTATGTCAGGATTGAGCCTTTCTGCAGAGTTTTGAGATGGGCCAGGCAGCTGGAAATGCTCAGCTCCTTGAATTGCATCTGCCTCAACTCCTGTCTGGGCAGGTGCTGGCAGGGACTCCACAGAACCTCCCCAGTGACACCAATCCAACATTAAATCTGGGATGTGCATCCTTGATGGGTGCTCCAGGCTCCCAAGCGTGCCAGCTGGCTTTTGGAAACAGGAAAATCAGCTCTTCACTTGACTTCTAGCTGGCTCTCCAATTTACCAACTCCCCATGGCCACTACACTGACATTTGGCAATGTCACAGGGAGTCACCTGAAATGGGTGCAGAGAGGGCTGGGAGGATGGACACTGGTTTAACAACGCCACTTCCCCTTCTTTAAAATTCCTGATAGCCAAAAACAAATCCTGGCCCTCTGAGAATCCATGAGAAGCTAAATCCATCCACCCTGGAGCTGTGTGCAGGACCCCAGCCCTCCTGAGCACAACAAGGGATGGAAGGGGATGGAAGGGGAGGCTGGCACAGCACAGGATCAGGAGGAGATCCCAGCCAGGGACTGCCCAGGGCAGCCACAGCATTTCCCTCCTGTAGTGGAGGAAAGCAAACTCATCTATCCACAGCAGGCCCTGGGGATAAACCACTCGATTTCCATGCTCCACAAAGAGCAGGCACTGCCCTGCTCCCAGAGCTGCGCTGCCCATCCTCAAGAGGATGCACAGGGGGCATTTGGGCACCGCTCCTGGCAGGCCTGGCAAAGCCAGAGGGCACAGAATTCACCAGAGCCAAGCCCTGCGGACAGGAGAGGAGCTGCTCCTCTCCCCTCACACCCCTGGCATCACAGGGGAGGCTGGAGCAGGAGAGCTGAGCAGAGAGATCATCACAGTGAGCCCTGTGCTGCTGGGAGTGAGCACTGAGCTCCAAAGGGAAAGGAAAATGAATCTGCAGAGGGCTGGTGTGAGAGCAGAGAGGAGATCTCAGCAGCACAGAGGGGAAAGGAGAGCTCAGCAGCAGCACCAGCTCCAAGCTCCCAGAATTGTCTGGCACAGCAAGAAAAGCCAATCTCTGCACCAATTCAGCAGTTTGGCAACAACCCAGGGCTGCTCCTCAGCAATAAACCCCTTTCCAAAGCAGGGTTTTGGGAAAAGCTGCAGCAATCAGCCTCAGCAAGAATCCGCAGTGTCCAGTTAAAGACAAACACACATTGCAGCTCTTCAAACAGCACACCCACCAACAGCATCCTCAAGGCATCCCAGTATCTTCTGCCTGCTTGGAAAGCACATTGCTACACAGCGAAGGCTCTTTTCATTCACTCAGTTTTAATATTTTGCATTATTTAACACATATACTGCATGCTTGGTTTCTAAACTCTACATAACTTGTGCATTTCAAAGCCTCTGGGTTCTCCTCCTCAAGTGCAGCTGAAACCTTGAATCTGGGAACTCGTGCACAGCTCTAAGAGAGAAATTAGAGATGGTTGTTACCTGCAAGGCAGCCAACAAATGACACCAGGAACAGCTGCTCCCACAGCAGCAGCAGCAGCATCTTCAGTCTCCTGGATTCAGTAATTCTGGCTGTCTCACAGGAATGTGTGTTTGAGACTTTCAGGTGGCAAGGTTTAACCTGTTAAAAGAACAGACATAAAACTGAGTCCCTTAGTGGTCCTTAAGAATCAGCTTCCTTGATAATGCACTTTTAAATAAATACAAAGTTGACACATCCTTTAATATTCCTCTTTTCTCCAGGCCTTAATCCCCCAACAGAAGGGTGCATCTGTATTTCACATTTTTTCATGTACATGAGGTGCTGGAAGTTTTATTCTCCAGCAGGAGCAGAGCTGACAGCAAAGTTGATTTTGCAGTTTCCCCAAGCTCCAGCACTGATTTATTTGTGAGACACAGTGGATTTAAAGGAAGGGAGTAGATGAGGTGCAAACAGACAGTTCAGCACTGAACACATCTGGGAGGAGCAGCTTGTGCTGCACTTGCCTTGTGCCAGCCAGGCTGGCAGCAACACAAACCTGGGACTGATTTAATTAAAGCCATGTCCAACCCATCCCTTTTCTGATGTACTGGAGTGTGAGGTGCTCACTGGAGGCTTTTTCAGTTTTTAATTCCTCTTTGGACTCCTGCACCAGGTGCAATGAACCAATTTACTGCGATTTCTACCTCTGTCACTGGCCAGATGACAAACCTTGTGCCCAGCCTTACCAACCTATGACATTATTTCACTCGTATTTTTTCCTAAAGCAGATTTACAGTAATTTTTCTTTAGATGCAGGACAACTCTGACCCATGTATTTTCTGGATGTCACTTCCACAGCATCCTTTTCCTTCAGAGGAAGGGGAGACAGGCAGGACACAGCTCAGACTCAATGATTCCTTCTGGAATTAGCCTACAGATCACTGCATGGCCATATTAAGGTCAAGAAAACAACTACCAACTCTGAGGAGCCAAATCTGAGCTGCCTGAACTTGGATGTTTCCATGTGAACTACCTTTTTTTGGTTTTTTTAATTAGAATTAAGGGTTTAATATTGCTGTAGAACAAGTGTTTGAATCTGTAGCTAAGCTCCCCAGAAAAAGAATTCAGAGGGTCCTTTCTTATACCTCCCAAGCCTGTGATTAGCCAGGAGAATTTTCTCTCCTCCAAAACACATCACCCTTTGCCACAAGGTATTGTATTTGTGTGGACCCTCGTGGCAGGAAGGAATGATGAATCTGACTCCATGTTCTCAGAAGGCTAATTTATTATTTTATGGTACTATACTATATTAAAGAATACTATACTAAACTATACTAAAGAATACAGAAAGGATACAGAATGCTAAAAAGATAACAATGAAAACTTGTGATTCTCTCCAGAATCCTGACACAGCTTGGCCCCAACTGGCCACTGAGTCAAAATAATACACAGCAAAACCCAATCAAACAATCACCTGTGGGTAAACAATCTCCAAACACATTCCAAAGCAGCACAACACAGGAGAAGCAAATGAGATAAGAATTGTTTTCCTTTTTCTCTGAGGCTTCTCAGCTTCCCAGAAGAAAAACCCTGGGTGAAGGGATTTTTCCAGACAATGTGAATGCCACAACAAGGAGAATATTTTTTCCTCATCCTGCCATCCCTGGCTCCTGTGGGACCCACACAGAGCTGGCAGTGCCATCCTCCATCTAGTGCTGAAGCTCTTGCTCTCTCATTTCTCCCACGTGCTTCTAAACCACAAAATAAGCAAATCCAGGCCCTCACATCTCTGTCAAACACCAGGTATTGATCCCCCAGCAAAGCTGGCACGGAGGAAGGCTCACAGCAGCACCTCAAATGGGAATATCCCACACAGGGCACTCCTGGGTGCAATTTGAGGAGCCTCACCCAGGTTCTCACAGATCTCAGATGGAAAATGTTGGTAACACACAATTAAAATGTCACTGGTTTCCAAAAGGAGGGTGGAAGTACAATGAACTCCGTTCATTTTGCGCGGTAAAAACCTCAGAACAGTGCTTTGGCAAACAGTTAGCTCTTCACAGAATATCCTGAGTTGGAAGGGACCCCCAAAGACCCTAAATCCAACCCTTAGCCCTGCACAGGACACACTCTGTGCCTCAGAGCATTGTCCAAACTTTTCATTCAGCCAAACAAAAAGTGAGGTCACAAAGAAACCTGCGCTGTGGCAGATCTGCAGCTCAAGGCTTTCCTTTTCTCCTTTTCTCTTTGGTTTTTGGTTCTGCTTTTTTGCTTTCCTTGGCAAAGCAAGCCAACAAAAAATCCCATCAAAACAACACAAAGCCCCAGAAAAAAGGGCAAACTGAAACAACAAAAAAGAAACCAAACAACATAAAGAAATTCTTGTGGAAGCTGTAAACTTGGAGTTGGCCATTCCTCACCCTGTGTTTCCAAGGAGCACCCACAGAGCCTTCCCATGGATAACATTTATCACCATCCCAGCCCCTGGCACCCAGGAATTCCACAGCTGCCCAGAGCAGAGAGAAGCATCAATATTAAAGTGGGTCACTCTTGTGTCTCAGCTTTCTTGCAGTCTTGCAAGGCAAAAATAAAAAATGGAGAAGCTAAATTAATTTGGTTTTGTTCTCCAAGTGCTCTGGGCAAAGCAGAACGTGATAGATCCATTTCAGGCCAGGAAAAAAAAAACTGCTTTGGTAGAAGCTAAAAAAAAAAAAAATTGAAAAATTGAAAGCTTTGTATGTGGGTATAAAATCATAAAAACACATTTCAACCTCTGGCTGCATTGTATTTTAATAAATGTTAATATCTAAAGAGAGAATAGTAGCGACCAGCCAGCATTGTAAGACTTAAATTACTTTAAACACTGCATTTTCCCTGTGTTCTGTGAGGTTTTGCTAATCTAGGATCTATTCCTGACTAGCACTGCTTCATTCTAAAAGCACCACACTTAGGAGTGCTCAGATTCCCAGCTCTAAGCCAGATAAATGCACCAATAATATCTGTTCTTTACAAAGATGCAAACCCAGATGTACACCCAAAGCGTGAATTTATTCAAGTTCCTCCCCAGCTCATTGCTCTTCTCTCAAGAACAGGAACCAAAGGAGTTTTTCTCTGCAGAGGGAACACGAAGGGCTGCAAAGCAGAGCTGCCCCTGGCCAAGTCAGTGGATCAGTGTTTACAGAGCCTTGGTCAATGCCTGGCACTGGAGAGAGATTCTGCCTTGGACATTGCTCCAAAAAGGAAAAAAAAATCAAATTCTGAGCACCACAGCAGCTCAGCCTCACTGTAACCTCTTATCTCTTACCCCAATGATCTAAAAATGAAAATGTTAAAATTAGCCAATATTGTATTAGAAAGGCTGCAGTGACTGCTTTTGGAAATGTACATATTCCAATTATTTCTGACACGGAATAACCTGCATCAAAGAAATCCACTGCCAAAGAAGGGATCCAGAATCCAAGGACAACATTGAGCATCTGTCACCTTCACAGCCCCAGCTGTTCCTCAGGTCCCAGCCCCTTGCCTCTGGATTTCGTGTTGAAAATGTCCCATTTTAATATTGCATCAAAATTTAATTTGTAAAACATCTACATTAAAATATTAATAACAATAAAGTATAAATTATTATAAAATTATTTTTAATATTAAGAGTCTCTTTATGTCCCCCTTTACAGAAGCAGAGGGGCAGACCCACATCATTATCTGGGGGGTTTTGGAAATAAGATTTAAACTGGCTCCCCCAAATTTGGCACTTTGTATGTAAAGGACAGGAAGAATAAAGGCAAACAGCACCTGATGTGGTTGGAAAAGACTGTAAAGAAACAAAGTAATAGCCACAGAATATGCAAAAGGAAATAAAACTTTATTTTTAAATCAGAAAGCTTCCTATTATTAGGCAGTGCTCTGTTCTCAGAAGCCAAAGTTATTTCAAGGCAGTAAAAAAGCACAGCTGTGAAGTGGTGAGAAAATCACCAGGAAAAATTAACAGATGACCTTTCTTTCTTATTAATTTGTTCAACTTTCTGAGAAAAGTCAATTCTCATGAGTTGCTCCAACCATTTTCTTGATGGAAACAACCAGTTTTGCAGGAAAAAAAAAAAAAAAAAAAAAAAAAAAAAAAAAAAAAAAAAAACAAATTGCCAGCCAAACAAATTAAGTAAGATGGGAGCACATACACATAGAAAAAATTCAGCTACATTTTTTTCCTTTAAAATTAACCTTCCAGGCCTTTGAACTTTCAGATCATATAATATGGCAAATGATGCACATGAACATCTGAAAGAAATAAAAAGTTTGGGAAAGTTTCAAGTGTCAGTAATTTTACTCAGTGACCTTAATTTTTACTATACAGAGTCAAACATAAAAAAGAAGTAGTTCCCTAAAGGTGGAATTTTTATTTCTATATATATAGAACTGGAACTTGTCAGAGCTGGCTGGCAAGTTCATTTTAAACTTGGAGTTTGAGCAGGAGGAATTTGTAGAGTCATCAAGTCTAAATTAATCAGAAATTCCTGGCACTCAGGAGAGCTGTGGAGACCCAGAACTTATTGTTATTATTATTTGTCTGTATTGATCACAAAGCCCAGCACGGAAAACCAAGTGATGTCCTGACACTAGAGGTCAGCAGACCTTTGGTAAGGCAGGGAATTATTAAAATCTCATAAAATCATGGAATTGTTTGGGTTGGAAAGGGCATTAAAGATCATTTCATTCCCACCCTGCCATGGCAGGGACACCTTCCAATGTCCCAGGGTGCTCCAAGCCCAACCTGGCTTGGACATCCCAGGGATTCAGGGGCAGCCCAGCTGTGCCAGGGCCTCATCTGGATAAAATCTGAGATTTACCCTCCAGTTAATGCTGGAGTCATCTCCACAGCACAGCACGGAAAGATGAGGTGCTGAACGCTCCACAAGAAGCTCAAGCAGCCCATTTTATTTACTTTTTGGGAGGGGAGTGCTACCCATTTCTGATTACCCTCAGAATGAAATCAGCAGCTGTGGAAGTGACCCAATCAACCAGGTTTCCATGGGGAAACAGCTGGGAATTTCCTCACCACTGAGTCCAACCTCTGCCTCCCACTGTCCCCATCCAAGCACCAGTGCCATGATGAAAATAACATGATGAAAATATAAAAAATAATTAGAAAAATGCTACAGTCACAGGCTTTGGAAAACCCAAAGGAAAGAGAACTGAACCCCTGTGGTAATTCTCCATTTGGGCCTGATTTATCAAGCTGATCTTTCTCTAATACCAGGGAATCCCCAGATTTTGCTTTGACACCAACACAGCCCAGTTCACTTGGATCTGTGTTGAGGTGAATCCAACTCAAAAGTGCTAAAGGTATCTGCAAATACCCAGGCAATGTTGGACTGTCCAATGGCACAGGTGACCACTAATTATTTACTAAAATTAAACTGGTATCTGTCATCTGTTGCACTGAAGCAGAGATGGTGCCAGTTTAAGAATTTAGAATGGATTTTTTTGTCAGTTGAAGGAAAGAGTTAATTCAATTTGCTATCATCCACCAGGCAGATCTAGAGAGTCAGATATCACAGTAAATTCATGGAAGAGATTGCAAAGGCTTTGGAAACAAAACACAGAGGCAATATTGGCCAGCACAGAGGCAGCAGTGGCAGCAGCTTCTGAAAGAAACACAAATGCACCCACTACACCTGCAAGGCTGTAAATAAAAAAGGATTGACCAGTTAAAAGCCACAGCAGCAAAAGAACAGAGTTACAAACCTGCTGAGCAACGCTGTGCCCTGCTCCTGAGATAAATTTAAGTTTAAATAAGTAAGATAAGTTTAAAATGGTGCTCCAAGGAAAAAAAAATGGGATTGCTGCAGCTCCTGTGGGGTCTCATTAGCTCCCAGTTGCAGGGCAGCAGCACTCATTAGGGAGCCCTGGCTGTTCCCCAGCCTGCGGTCCCTGTTTGGCAGCAGCCAAACCCCCCTGACCAAGCTGCAGGCACAAAACCAGCCAGCAACTTCCACAGAAACTCCTCCATTCCCGAGCACCGAGCAGGGTTAGAGCTCTCTCCAGTGTTCCATCAGCAGAGGCCTAGTTAAAAGCATCGTTTTATACAAAATTAATTTACAACAGCTTCATGTGGAAGAAGCAGCGACTGTTCTGTGGAGAGTTTTATTACAGCTTCTCCTGTCAGGCTGCATTTACGGGCTCTGAGGCCTCCCCAGCCCATCCATCCTCTGCCCTTGCTCCAAAGCTCCCTGGAACCCAGCTCACACAGGTGGCTCTGCTCTGCAGAACCCTTTCCCTGGCCCTGGAACTGATTCCCGTCCCTCCTTCTCCCAGAGCAGCAAAGAACATTTGTAGTGATTGAACGGCCACTCTGCCCACAGCCAGTGCCACAGAGCATTTCTGCTTTTATCTCTGATTCCTCACGACAGCCCAGCCCCTGCACACACAGCAGGGTTTGCTGAGCTCCCTCCTGCAACTCTGCCATCCCACTATTCACTAAAACACCTTTAACTCAGCTCAGCTCTTACCACAGGGAGTTATTCACCTCAACAAAAGCAGAACAGCAGCAAGAAAAAAAAATAAATTAAGGAGTGATAGTTATCCTGAAGTCCTTAGGAATGCTGCTCTGTTTTAAGCCCATCAGCCTCTTCACATCCTGCCAGAGGATTTTGCTCTGCAGCACCTGTGGAGACAGCTCAGCTCCATCAATCCTGGCACACCCATGGGAACACTTCAGCCAAGAACCAGCTCTACATTCTTCACAAAGTTTTCTGGGAAACGTTCACCAGGCTCTCCTTAAACTCTTGCCATTTTATCAGTTATGAGATACAATTTAAAATTAGTAAGTGAAGCAACAGCAACTCAAAACCCAGCAAACACCGAAGACCAATTCCCACCACAGTGACCCAAACTTAATGCCACCTGTGTCACGGATGTATTTTATGAAAACTCCTTTTGACAGGGTTTTTCCTCCTGAGAAGCTGAGAAGCCTCAGAGGAAAAGAAAAACAATGGTTATCTCCTGCTGTGGAACGCAACAGGTGCATCTTTATTTGGTCCATGTGAGTTGTTTCTACTTCATGACCAATCACAGTCAGCTGTGTCAGACTCTCTGGTCAGTCACAAGATTTTATTATTCACTCCTTTCCTTTCAAGCCTTCTGATGAAATCCTTCCTTCCTTCTGTTCTTTAGTATAGTTTTAATATATCATTTTCTTTTAATATAATACATATCATAAAATAATAAATCAGCCTTCTGAAACATGAAGTCAAGATTCTCATCTCTTCCCTCATCCTGGGACCCCGGTGAACACCAGCACACACGTGGAGTTCACAGAAACTATTTTTGGTGTTGGTGCAGTGAAGGTGTTACACTGCTAGAGCAGATTAATTTTTCATGCAGCTATTAAATTAAATCAGAATTATATTGCCCTTTTCTGCATTACTTAGTGAGACATCCACACATTGAACTGCTGTGGAAATCTGTTTTTTCTCATCTGCACACAGACTTTGTGTTTAACACCAAACTCACTCCCAAAACTCCAACCAAAACCTTCCTTCAGTGCCAAAATTGTACTTCCCAAACATACAGGAGAGAAGGATGTTAAAAACCAAATAGTTGCAGGAAGTTCTTTACCTGTGGTAACCCAGAATTTTGCATTTTTAGCACAAAGAAAAGCTTGAGATTCTGTAAAAGTGTTAATAAAATTGAAAAGCAGATAATCATATTCACTCAGTGCCAAAAGCCAACTTCAGCTGCTACTTTAAATATCTCCATTTATTACTCAGTAATTCAGTAATTATTAAATGGCTTCCCAACCAGCGACAGCACCAACTTGTGCATTTAAACCCATGCTGATGAACACAAAAATGTAAAAACTGCAACGCACCCTTGATGACATAACCTGTGCTCTGCCCAATAATTCTTCCTTTCTTAGAGTAACAATGCTTTAAACTAATTATCAGAGACTAAAAGTCTTTTTTTTTTCCCAGAAGAGTGACCTGTCAAAAATCAAGCATTTCCTCTGTTATTTTCAGGCCCCTGTTGTTATAATTTGTGTGCCTCAGGCTTTTCCCCTGTGACCTACCAATTCCAGACCCCTTCTGATAACATTCATGGGTCAACACCTCCAACCAGGCATCCCAAGGCAGGTACCTCCAGAGGTCAGGAATTCTGTGAACCCACATGACAGCATGTCACAAATCACTTCAAAATAATGCAGGGCTGGAGAATTATGATAAATAAATCAGAGCTGTTGGAATTTTTCAAAAAAAATCAAATATGAAGTTGGGTGAACTCTGGCTTGTGCAGCTGCAGTGGGGGGAAAGGTGAGATGTGATTTTTATTTCCATAAGAGGAACGACTCCCATGCGCATTTGTGTTCCAAACTCTGCAGGGCTGCCAGCAGCACAGGGAGCCTTGGGGTGGAGGAGGAGGAGAATTCAATGCTAGGACAATTCTTAGTCCCTGAAAAGAAGGATGAACATTGGAATCACAATGGTTTGGGTTGGAAGGGACCATAAAGATCACATTTCACCTCCTGCCATGGCAGGGGCACCTTCCACTGTCCCAGGTTGATCCAAGTCCCATCCAGCCTGGCCTTGGGCACTGCCACGGATCCAGGGGCAGCCCCAGCTGCTGTGGGCATCTGTGCCAGGGCCTCAGAACCCTCACAGGGAATGATTTATTCCCAATATTCCATCTAAATCCATCCTCTGGCAGTGGAAGCCATTCCCTGCGTCCTGTCCCTCCATCCCCTGTCAATTGTCTCTCTTCATGTTTCCTGCAGGGCCGCCATGAGCTCAGGTGCAAAGCTTCCAAAGCTTCCTCTGTGCAGGTGAGCAATGCCAGCTGTGCCAGCCTTTCCTCCCAGCAGAGCTGCTCCATCCCTGGCACCATCCTGGAGCCTCCTCTGGGCTCTCTGAGCTCTGCAGGTGGGGGCTCACCTGGGCACAGGGCAGGATCCCCCCTTTCCTGCTGGCACCAGCCCAGGGTCCTTTCATACCTCATTCCTGAGTCTGGAGCCTTGACCAGCACACTCAGAGCAGTCCCTGATGAGGCACAAAAATCAGCATTTCTGTGCAAGCACCTTCCTGCCATCCACCACAAATCACAGCTTCAAAAGCCTCTTTCATCCTGCACTGCTGCCCCAATAAAAACTCCTCACTTTCCCCTGCATACATAATTCCACTTTGATATTCCCTGGCCAGAACAAAGTTGATCTGTGCCTCTCTCTGGTGTCCAGCTGGAATTAACACCCACATCCCAGACGGATCCCCTGCAGGAATGCTGATCCATGCTGGCTGCCCTGGTTCCAAGGGTCACCTGCAGCAATTTGTCAACAGTTCCCTCCTCATCAAAAATTTACAGGCTGCTGAATTCCCAATGATGCTACAGCAAATGGCAAAACCATCTTCCTCAAATATGTTTTTTAACGGAATGTGCTGTTCTCCCTCATATCTCTACTCAAAAATCACAGGGTAGGACAAGATCCTACACCTGAGCAAATCCCAGAAGGGAAATTCAAGCAGATCCTGAACTGAGGCAGCCAGGGAGCAAAGTGACAACAGGCCAGCAAGCAACTGAATAAACAGAGCAAAAAATCTGACACAAACATGAAGCCTGTCCTCAACAAAAACACTGAAAACAAATTAAAAATGAAACTACAAAAACCAACCATAGACAGCCCATTAAATGCCACAAAACAGTGACACAGAAACTCCACTTAAAAAGTGCTGGCAATATTACTCTGCAACTTAAAAGAATGTAAAATTCAACACAAAGATACTCTCAACACCCAAATGTGCCAGAACTGACGTCAGGGCAGTGTTTAACTTCTCCTAAGAGGTTACTCTGATTTTCAGAGCTCCCTATTGCTGCCCTTAGCGCCAAAAATCCTGATCAAAATGAGCACTCAGCCTGCCTGGTCCCTCTCACGACAGTAGAGGCTCAAAGTCCATCAGAGCAGGCAGGAACAGCATTTCCAACCCACTGAACTCCCCTCACCCTGACAACTTAAACTGCAACACACGAGGAAACCATTCTGGGCTGGTTATGAATACCTCTAGAGCTGACAAACTAAACAGTCAGACACTTTGGGACTGAAAAACTCCAGAGACTCTTTAGGGCAAACAGTAAAATGTGTAGCTACCTACACATACACATATATATACTTACAAATATATATATATTTATATATTTATTTACACATACATATATATGTATAAATATATTTACAAATATATATATATTTTATATATTTCTACATACATATATATATGTACATACATACATATATATATATTCTACATACATACATATATATATATGTATCAGTTTAATAATGTATATTAAAGAGAGAATGGCAGAAAAATCTCTTCCTTCTCACCCTCTCTTTCCTCCTCCCAAGTCTCATTAACGCTCAAGTGCCAACAAGAAAATTTACTCCATTTAAATGGCATTTTTGTCCTATGGCCATCCCAATACAGGAAGAGATTCCCCCCCATACATCACCACATAAACACCAACCCACCCCTAAAACATGACCTGTGCACTGCATTAGCCAGGAATTTTCCAGAAAATGCAGGACAGTCACTTCTTTTTCCCAAGAGAAATTAAAGAGAATTCCTAAGAGATGTAAAGATGAGAACCTGCACCTCTCCCACCCAAATGCCACCATGGCACTGGGGCTTCCCACAAAGCCCTGGCCGCAGCTTGGGTTTTAAATGGAAAATGCCTCCAAGACAGCAGATTTTAAACTCTTAAATAATGAATTTTAATGCAGACTTTTCTGGCCAGTTTACTCAGAGCAAGACAGGACAGCTTTTCCCACTGCCCTGCAGATCATCTCTGATGGCTGGGTTGGTTTTATTTGGGGTTTTTAACATGAGGGAGTCTAATCCATCAACAACTCAAACAAACAAATGTATTCCATGACACAAAGGCAGATGATTGTACTCTAAATTGATCCTACACATGGTGTGAATTTGATGTTTTATTATTACTACACATTTGTTTCTTCCTGACCAACACCAGTGAAAATCCCCAGACCAAAGCTGATACAAAATAGGTGCTCCAGCATCACATTTGTTTACAGCCCAAGATGCGACAGGTAAGGAGATGTTTTTTCTCTGTTCAATCACAAAAGAACAATTAATTCCCAAAAAATAATAAAGCAAGAGAGGAAAATGGGACAGATGCTTTCAGCAGGGAAGCAAACAAGAGGAATAAAGGAAAAAAAAAGTGAAATTTACATTTCATATACAGCTTTGCCAGCTTCTTCCTATTCTTTTCAAATATATATACACAGAGAGAGAGTGGGAATGGAGGAGCTTGACAGAAATATTCACCAATTTCAGCAAGGAACTGAGCTTTGGGAGATATGGCCACAGGTGCCCCTAATCTATCCTGTCTGTGATTATCTCCCTCCGAGTCACATGCAGGAAAATAATCCCCGGCAGCACAGAGCACTGATGTGAAAGGAGAGAAAAGCTCAAAGTCACAGCTGAATGGTTACAGCTGAACCCATTTCTGCACTTTTTTTTTCCCCCCCTTCTACTTCTTATTTGAGACCAAGGCAGCTTAATCTGCATTGATGTCTATGAAGTTTCACTTGAAAAGTTCTTCAGTCTGAGAGAGTTTCCTCTCTCTTATGAACAGGAATAAAATGCTCAAATATTTTTGTGAAAAAGTTTCTTTTCTTTTTCACAAAGGAAACTATGAGACATTGCCTGAGAACTTGAATACTGCATTTCAGCCAAATTTCAAACCAGTAGCACAGATATTAATCAAAAAGTGAGATTGTAAGAGAAGAAACACCCAACCAGGAGGCAGAACAAAACCCACAGGAGACCATGAGAATCCCACTAGAGATGTTCAGGGGATGATGAGTGTGGCTGATTTGTGTCCTCTCACATAAGAGAGCAAGAGAATCAAACCATTTTATGGTTATTTTTAATAACACAGAATATGTTATTTCAGTTATTATTTTCATTTTAACAAACACTTTGCACCCTCCTCCCACTCCTCACTTCCTCGCTGTCCACATCCCTGCTCCCCTTCATTAATCCACTTAATTCCAGCATTAGTTTTGATACACATTTGCTTCATTAACTCATTGCTGGAGGAGTCCAGCACCCTGAGATGGGAAGGGAATTTCATCTCAGTTTTGTACAATCTAGATATTGCAGTTATTATTATATGGGGATCTTTGTTCCTTGTGTCTTCAGGAAAAGTCTCAGCATAAGACCAAAAAAGCAAAAATTAAAGGTTAAATTCCAGTAAGTTTTCTTCCACTGACACTTCCAAGAGATGAATGCTACAGCCCATCCCAAGATTAATGCATGCAAATGTGGCTGATCCACCAAAAGCAGCAAACAAAACCTAAAGCTTTTTTAGCCAAACAACTCTGGAACATTTCTTTTATCTTTCCCATGTAATGAGGCCTCACTTTCAGGGAGGAAAAAAAAACAACCAAGCAAGTATTTAAATTACTTAACAAGATCCCTTTAAATATCAGTACAAGGTTAGATGTGATAAAGACTCCACTGCCTTTGCTGGGCAAGTTTGACAGCTTTGGTTTAAAAAAAAACCACCAAAAACCCAAACAAAACTGGAAGGAGCAGAGACCTACACTGAGATAACGTTCAGTGGTGATGAACCGAGGAGTATCTAAAGAGCTGAAAAAAATCAATTTCTTGACTTAGGAGCTAAATTCAAATTAGGAAATCTCTGTCTGACAAAGGTCTGAAAAACATGGAAGGAAAAGAAAGATGGGGAGAGAGGTTAATTGGTTTGTAAAGTATTCAAAGTACCAAGACACAAAATCCCCTGGCATTCTGCACTGGCAGGAAAACAAATCTCCACAAGGGTGATGCAGACAGAGCCCATGCACAGGGATGGAGAAACAAGCACAAATTTAAATTCTGAGGTTCAGGAGCTTTATTCCATAATGCTGATGTTAATATTGTTGTGAGGTTTATTATGGCACCAAAGCGAGTTTGAGGTACAACTCCAGGAAGGTCACACTGGGAGCTTTACTAACCCAAAAGCTCCACTTCCCAAATACCACTTTGCTTCAGAGAGTAACAATTCCTTTGCACCATGTCCAACAGGAACGCAGCAGCAAGCCCCAGGCCTGAGGAGATGCTGTTTTTCTTTCAGATCTCCAAGGTTCACTTCACGTCTTAATGCACTTGGCGTTGCTCTCGCCATTAATCGTGTAGTGCAGACCAAGAAAAAGTGCTTTTCCAGAAATGACCCCAAACTAAATTCATAATTCTTTAAAAACCAATAAACCCACTGAACCAGAGAGCTCAGCCCTTCTGCGCTGGGCTCCAGGCACACAGAGCTGCTTTATTCCCTTTAGCAAGATCCCCTAGCACCTTGATTTAAAGCACAGACTGGAAACTGTTTATATGGTGTAACAGCAGTCCTGTGCTTTGAGCCAGCAAAGGAAGAAGAGGCCAAAGACACCAGAGGTCCTTTAAAACAGAGACTAGAGATGTGCTACATAAATTTAACCCACCAATAAATCTGTATTTTTCTGTGCTAAAGCACAGTCCTACCTAATACTTCTTCCCAAACCTGTCAGATCCAGGGGCAGCAGAATCCCTGAATTCTTTCCAGATGTTCCCAGAGAACTCCAGATTTTCTGCATCTCATTTTTCTGGAGTTACCACCATCAGGAGGAAAGATTCTCTCTAAAGAATGCATATTTGTGTGTGTCATGTTCTCATCTTCCTCACAGGGAGAGGTGATTCTAAGCTGAATAGGGAATTTGAGGAGTCACATCTTTCTCACATGGCCTGAAAGAGGCTGCAGCTGCTGAAATATTTGGGACACCTCTGCATCCTTCACTGTACAGGAGAGAAGGTGAAAATCAGAGCCTTGAGGAACACATTGTGCCTGGCTTGAAGTGGTGCCATTAACACAAGAACAAAGCATAAACTCATCAACGAAAAAAAGCTTGCACAAGAATACTTGAAGCTGTGCCTGCAATGCATGTTTTTAACTCATAAAAAAGAATTTTAATTTTACAAAGGCTTTTGGAGCTTTTAGCTTTTTTCTTTTTTTTGACTAAGCAGACCATTAAATTCACCTGACCACAATGAATCAGAGAAGCAGGATTTTTCAAAGCCTAATATTAAAGGAGACTTTCAGGACTTCTTTCACTTTCCTATAATATTAATTGGATCTGCATATATTGGACTTCATGGAGAGGAAGAACACAACCACAGAGCTTTGCCAATTGATGATAAAGCCTTGCTGGGATTTTGTTTCTAGAAGTCCCAACCCCTTTTAATCAGGAAAAGTCTCAGGTACATAAAACAAAGGGCTGGGTTTTTTAGAAATCCTCCACATAACGCAAAGAGAACTTGTGCAATTTATCAGAATAATGCTTTCCTCAGGAGGGTTGGCAAGGAACCAGATAAACAACAAATAAAAAGAGTGCCCAGAACAGCATCTGGAGTGCCCAGAGCAGCTGTGGCTGCCCCTGGATCCCTGGAGTGTCCAAGGCCAGGTTGGACATTGGGGTTTGGAGCACCTTGGGACAGTGGAAGATGTCCCATGGATGGGACTGGAATGACCTTTAAGTTCCCTTCCAACCCAAACCATTCTGGGATTCTCTGTAACTTCACTGTGAGTTAAACTTCGCAAAAGGAAAGAGCAAATGGGTTTTCCATCAGTGCAACATTAACATTTATTTTGTGACAGTAAGGAAACCACACCAGCTCTCTGCTGCCATCCCTGCCTGTTTCTCAACCCCTTTGCACAGGTGCCATTTAACCAGTTCAAATCACTCTGCATAGGAATAAATCAATCTGAGAATGGAAAGTCCATTACCATCTTTAATTGGGCTTATTGGACAAGCTGCTGAGCCTTCTGGAAAAGAAAAATGTGGATCTTTACCAATCTAGAATTAAAAGAAATTTGCATTAGAATCGCAGGCACTTCACTGTCTGCAGTGCTTATTCTGGGGAATAATGCACCTCAAATTTTCCTGAAAATACAGAGAATTGCTGATTCCTCTGTCCCTGCTGCAGGCAGCCAAGGCTGGGAGAAGATGGCCCTTGTTACAATATTGTAAAGGGGCATCAGGAGAGGAGACTTTTTTCTTCTGCTTCTTTTGCTAGGTTGACTGCAGGGAAAAAAAAAAAAATGTTCAGGGTGTTGTTGCATACTCCAAATAAAAATTCCAAGCCTGGTTGTCTTTAAAAAGTCACTCTGGACTATTTTCTGCTGGACAGAGGACATCCTTGGACACCAGAAGTAAGTGTGTCCATGTCATTAGGGATTTATTAGTTTAAGACATAATTTTTCAGACTGGAAACACCTACTGTGACAATAATGTCCAAGGTTCCCAAAAAGGCAGCAAGGTAGCAGGTGAGGAATTAAAAGGATTCAATGACCCAGATCAGAACTGATGCCTATTCTGCATGAAGTAATCAAGAGCCCACCTCAGGAGGAGAACAGACTGGACAAAACTCCAGATTTAATCCCAAACCACAGCACAGTTTTCTATCAGTTTCACACATTTTACTGTTGTGTTTTCATTCTGTACCCACAGCCACACAAAGGTCTGGGAGCTTTTTGTTCTTGCAGGAGGAGATAACTGAGCAGGTTATCAAAACCTGCAGCATCAGGATGCTCAGATGCTGGGGGAAGAGAGGACTGAACTAAAACAGCTCCACAGGAGAAGCACGAGGTGCTGGAGCTTTGCAACTTCCTTAAGCTGCTTAGCTCCAGATAAGGAGCTTATGCAACTTTCTTAACTCTGGAGAGCATCCAGAAGTGATGGCAAACAGTGCTCAGGTTAAGTTACACTTGGGACAGACACTTCAGGAGCCATCCTGCCCTCTGACCAAGGAAAGAAGCAAAAATCCAAGTCCCTTCCCAAGAAAAACCTGTCTAGGAAGAGTCAGGCGTGGTTTAGTAGAGGAGATGAGTTCCATGCTTGTTTTCCTTCATGTTTCCCTTGCATGACTTGGGGAACAGCACAGAAGCTCCAAACCAGCCTCTGAGCCAGAGATTATTTCACATTTCCAACTGGAGGATTACAGATTTTTACACCTGACTATGAAGAAGCTGCTTTGTGGTGCTACCTTTGAAAGCAGAAGAGCTTTAGAAAGGAGTTTAAACTCTGCAGCCCTTCCAGTCACCAAACACAACTACTGAGGGCTGTTCAGACTCTTCATCTGGAAATAAACCTGGAAATAAACCTATCAACCCACAAGGGGCCTCATCAAGGGTATTTATGGGACAGGACAGGGACAAGGTCAAAGCCCTCAGGACTTACAACAGGCTTGATTAAGTTCCATCCAAGCTGGGAACTGAATGAGCAACAAACAGGAGAGAGATGCTCCTGTTGAAGAAAGCCTGAAAAAAGATGGGAAAAGTCCTTTCTTTCAGCTCAGTGCCTTCAGGAGAGGCTCCAAGTGCCACCACCACCAATTCCAGGGATTTCACACACCAGGCGAGGGCTCAGCAAACACCCCAGGGGCTGGCACCACTCTCCTCTCCAGGGGTTCCCAGGCTGTGCTCTGGAAAAGAATGGGGAATTTCCTCAAGGTCCAGCTTATTTCAGCTGTTTTGTAAGAGGACACATCTGCAGAGTAACTCCCCAGTCTCCAAGTGCACCTGGTGAAAGACTGGAGCTTTCTAATCTCAGGATTTTAGTGTGTGAAGCACAGCTCTGTGGCAGGGAAGAACCTGCTGCAGAAAAAAGTGCCAAGTAAAATCCACAATCGCTTATTGCAGGAGCAGAGGGCATGAAACTTGACTTATCCTTCATTTAACAGTGGCAGAAGAACAGCACTGTTAGATGTAACACCTCTTCTGTTTGCATTTTAAGCTTATTGAGGAAAAGAGGTGCTCAAGGAGACAATAAACCACAGCTTTTAAAGCATTAGAAACACTGCTCTTCACCAGGGCCACAGCAATTTTTATTTTCTTCAGCAATACAATAGCAAAAATAGTCAATGTGAGATTCAAAATCAAATAGCTACAAAAATTATAGTGAGAAATTGAAAAACTGCAAGATCTGTAACCAGATTAAGCTCCACAACTGAAAGGAAAACTACCAGGTGTATGCAACCCTTCCAAGAACTGCATTTGATTCTACAAACAGTTTGCTAGTTCTCTGTAAGGCTTCACTGCTTTTTCCACTATAATCTCAACAGGATTTTTAGAATCTCAACAGGAAAGATGTGACAATCAATGAGAGGAATAGCGCTGAGTGAGAATTCAGCCCCTCAAAAATCAGGGGAAGGGGAAAATAACTCTGGTTTACATTAATTTAGCTCCTCCTAGGACAAAAGTTAACTCCTGCTTAGTCAAGAGGACAACAGAAGTCAGTGCCAAGAATGGGAAAGGGTTACAAGAGCAGCTGCTGCCCCTCATCTCTTCTAGAAGGATAAAAACCCATTTCAGTGCATTTCCCCTGCAGGCAGGCAGGGATGGGACAGAGCTCCTGGGGGCTGTGAGTGCAGCCCTGGGCTAACACAGCTCCAGGTAAACTGGAATTCAACTCCAACACACAAAACTCAAGTTCTCAGTATTAATTCAGCCAGCCAACTTCTACCTTTTTTAGCAGGAAGACATTAGAGCAGGTAAATCAAGGTAATCTTCCCTCTTTTAGGATCAATGATGAGATCTTGAGTCTGAAACAACAAAACTTTTCTGTGGGGTGGAAAGCTCAGTGTGCAAACAGGTGCTTTTCACACCCCACTGACACACACACAAACGTAACAGCTCTGCAGCATCGATAAATCTTTATCCAGAGGAGGTGCACACTGCTAAAAACATCCTCTTAAATGCTCAACTGATGCTCTTGAAGGACTGCAAAACACAGAAACCTGGGGTCTTCTGATCCTAACAGCAGCTGTGTCAGGGTAGATGCTAATGGTTCTTCATCCTCTTTCTTTAGAGAATTTGTTTTTTAGAAGTGAAAAAAAGGTCATTTATTATTTAATTGTCCTGCTTGAGCACACAAATTTCAGAGGTAAAGAGGTGCTGGTGGACAAGCAATGACCTGGCAGAGATGTTCCCAATTACAGCCTGCTTTATAAATTACCCTGGCAGAGCAAACATGCATATACAGCCTTTTCTTTTTATTGTCATTTACAAGCTGCACCAACCCACTGGGCTGAGATGTTAAATTACCCAGGGTGCTGCAGAGAGCTCTCCTCCTACTCTGCTTTGCCCACACAACAACCTGCACCCCACTAGCAGCAGGCACCAAAATTTTCATATTAAACAAAGAAAAAGTCATCACAGGAATGCTGATATTTTAGTCAGGAGCTTTTGATGTGAGAACTGCACCACCCAGGGCCACACCAAGGGCTATTACCTGCTCCAGCATCCCACAAAAAATCAAGTATCTCCCCCATTCTGGCAAAACCAGACCCTGTTTTCATGGCTTTACAATCCAGCTCCCCTCAAGCAGCAGGACAGATGGACAGGTGGGACAGACACATCTATGTGGCTGCACTGAGCTTTAAGAATGCAGGATAAATCAAAATATTTTGCAATAACCAGGGGAATAAACAGTGGTTTCTGCAGCTAAATTTGCTGGTTTCTCCCTGTAAAACACTCCACCGTAATATGTCATTAGAACAGTGTTTTTCATCTTGCACATTTCACCAGGAATGCTAAGAGATGCCAACTCCAACAAATGGAATGTCTTCAAATGCAGAGATGCGTGATCCTTCTGCAAATGAACTATGAAAATCTGTATGCTTGCAAGCTAAACAGAATTTATCATTTACTGATCCACCCTGGATTGGATTAGACAGGAATTGCTCCTTATGTAGTCAAGTACTGCAGTTCACTGGAAATTACTGTCCTGACCTCAGCACGAGCAAAAGGGATGCTGGACATGCTTCACATGAAGCCAGACTGTGGAAAACCAGTTGATTTTCCCCACTAGTTTACTCCAATGAGAGGTTTACAGCTACAAACAGCTGTAATTTATTATATTTTACATTTCACAAAAGGCCTGAACATGTTGAGCAGTAATACTCTTCAGAATTGTCAAGGCCTATTGAAGTGAAATATGCTTCCCACATCAGGAGCATGGCACTGTGATTTCAGCAGGGCTGGAAAAGCAGTAGGATTTTTTTTTTAAATTTTTTTCAAACAGGAATAGTGAGAGGAGAGTTTTTAGAATAGTTAATACCAGGGTAGCTCATTACCACTTGTAATGTTGGTGTAAAAGGAAGCTGGATTTAACTGTAATGTTTCAACAGGGCTCAAACCACTTTTTTCAAAGCTACAGTAAATTTCAAGATTTCTCACTTCTCTGTTAAAATTAACTGTACAAGTGGGTTTTTCCTCAACCAGGGATCTCAAAACCAAGGGAACAAGACAGAAATAGATCTATAGGATTGGTAGGAGATCTGCCCTTACCTGGTGCCTCTCGCAGTGCTGTGTCCATCACCCCTCAGACAGAGCAGCCCTGGACTCCAGAGCTTCCTTTATGCACCATACAAAGGGCTTATTAGGGTTAAAAACTGCTTTATTTAGTTTTCTTCATTTAAACCCAGCGTAGAGGGACTAATCTGGAAGAGCTGAACCAGTTTAGCGATTCTGCACTCATTCTGCTGGGCTCAGGAATGCAGAGAGAGCTGCTCACACACCTGGAGCCCTGCTCCGCCCTGGAATTGCAGAGTATCAGGGGGCACCAGGGTCCCCAGGTCTCAGGGAGGTTGGTGGCACTGTCTTTAAGTCAGATTTCCCTTGCACAGAGATTTTTTCCAGCTCCTTCCTGCTCACACCTCCTTGCCATCACAGGCAGTGCTTCCCCCTCACGCTGCAGCTCAGAAATGCATTATTTGTGTTTGCCAGCACCCGAGAACTGGCTGACAAAAAAAGAAAATACAGACAAGTCTGGTTATCCCTGCTTTTCTCCTATCACCACTCACTCCCAAGCCTTTTGCAGCCCACAGCTCATTTTCTGGGAGCCCCCAGCTCTGCAGTCCAGATTTTAAGCGTTTCATGATTCAGTCAAACACAGATAAAGTTCCTCCTGTGTGCAAGCAGGATTAAGAAAACACTAAAATACATGTCCAGGTTTCAAATCCTGGCTGTTCCCATTAAATGGGTTTCTCCAGAAGAGAACAAGCTGCAGGTGGGATTGTCCAGGGCTGAGCACAACTTCAGCAGCTCCCACTGCTGCCTCCCCCAGCTGGAAGTGCAACACCTCTGCCAGCTAATTAATTATTCTTGACATTAATTAATAGATTAATTTTTCAAGAGAAAAATACCTGGATGTTATAATCTGTTAAAAATTCCTACATTAAGCTGTGCCAAATGAAAGTATTACTTATTCGAAATAATATTATCATACTTGACTACACTTAAAAAGTGAAATTTTAGGGGTATAAAACTGACTGCTGTTTAAAAATAAAACCAATGCTATAAACACTACGACCTGCACTTCATTTGGATTTTCTCACACCAAATTTCAACATGCAGATTTTAACTTTACACTAATAAAATGCCACCTAACTCCATTATTTCACCAGCTGCCCACCACCTTCACTCAATCAAGACTGAGAATCCGTAAGATTTCTGAACTCTTGCCACTTCCCCTCAGTCTGTATTAAGTCTTTTCTTTGTATTAGACAGCACACTAAAAAAAAAAAATAAATCAATATAAATAAATTTCAGTTGACTGCAGTCAAAGTCCAAAGGTTTTTTTCCCCCTTCCCCACTCCTGTTACCCCAGCAGTGCTCTCCTGGGCACACTTCTGTGTAAAAGGCCATCAGCTCTGATCTGGTTTTCATCTGTCTCGGTGGACCAAGAACTGTGTGGCTTTTTGAGCCCTGAATCAGCAAAGTGCTTCTCAGCTTATGCAAACCTGCAGCCTTTACCTAATCCTTTCCTGGTTAAGGCACATTACAAGGTATCACTGGTAATTATTTAATTTTTTCCTGCAATTCATTTCCCTGCATCACATTTTACAAAACGTGGACCATCAAATCTCCAGTGCAAAGTTCGGGCTACAATTCTAAACGGCTTCACTAAATCAAAGGTGGAGATGCTGGCACAGGAGGGAACTACAGCTCTTCCAATTTCATTTTCCTGCATTCCAGTTGTTTTTCAATGGGATAATCACTGAGTGAACTATCCCTGCTTTGGCTGAGAGAGGGAAACTTCAGCTGCAGAGCTGCAAAACCAACCAACAATACCTGAAACAAGAAGTGCTGTCACTGCAGATATATTTTAAGGACAGCAGCAACAGAGCACCAAGGCAAGTCCATTTCCAGAGCCAGCTCCAGTGGCACATTCAGTTCTGAAGAACCAAAACATTAATTTCCTAAGCTTCTCCAAACCAAAGTTAATTTCAGATATCCTGCCATTTAACCCATCCTGACATCATCCATGCACAACAGCAGCTTAAATAAGGCTTACATCACACAGGTCCCTTGAAAAAGTCATTTTTCATCACTTGTATCTCCAGCAGTGTTCAACTTCCATGTCTGCATGCATCCCGGGGGCTCTAATCCACTGTTCCCTGGTTTCCCAACATGAACTGGGAGCTTATGGATCTGACAGCACAACAAGACAGACCTAGCTGCAAGCTGAGCACGAAGAAGGATAAAAAATTACTTTATACATGAACAAACCTCCCATTTTCCTTGATTTTTAATAAACCAAGACCAGGCTTATAATTCCTTCTCAAGTCATTCAAAGTCAGGAGGAATGCTCACCTCCAGCCCCATCACTCCTCATCACTGATCCCTTCCCTGTCCCTGCAGGTTTGCTGGCTCCTCAGAGACTCCTCACACCATTGTGAATGCACAAAAAAATCTCACTTGCAAACTGCAGTTAATCTGCGTCTTCTGGTATCAAAGAAAATCCTGATGATCACTTCCATACATATAAAAACCACTGGCTTATGTCATTTGTAAGACTCAGCCTCTTCCAGGAAGAACAGTAAAAAGATTGAATCTATTTGCAGAAACCTCCCGTTGCTGTATCACAACAACATTAAGATGTTCTTGTGGTATTGCAATGGGAAAATTCCCACAAGAACATAAACATAAACAACATCAAAGACAGCAAAGCTCGCTCAGAAAAAAAAACAAACAACCAAAACCACCGCCCCTGCACAAGTGGTTGGAAGCATTTGTGGGTGGAAACTTCAGAAGCATTATAGAAAAGTGACAAGAAAATATGGCACTGCTCCTTAGCTACGGTGACGTGATCTTCAGGAATTGAAAGAACAAGTCGTTTAGGTAGGTCCATATTTCACATCCAGCTCAAGGGTTTGCAGGGTGGGTGGGTGCCTGCTTGGATTTCTGGACAAGACCCCAACTTAGGTGACCAACACTGGAGCTGAGTGAGTGACAGAGCCACAGGAGTCACCACCAGAGCTTGTCACAAATCCCCCAGATTCCAGTGGTTTAACTTCTTTAACACAGAAAAAACCAAGCTGCAGACCAGCTAGACAGCCCCTACCTGTTCTATCCACTGAGGTGACATCCACAAAACCCACTCTGGAAAAACCCCACAGGCACTGGCGGCTGGCAGATCCTGCGCTCCCAGCAGCACCTCCCACTGCTTTACTGCAGAAAACAGAACTCCTTCCATCCATCCCCTGCCGTGCAAGGCAGTAAGGGGCAGAAGCAGAGAGAGCAGGGATCTTGGGGAGGGTACTCTGGAAAAACCCCACAGGCGCTGGCAGCTGGCAGATCCTGCGCTCCCAGCAGCACCTCCCACTGCTTTATTCCAGAACACAGCCCAGCTTCCAGCAGTGCTTCCATCCATCCCCTGCTGGGCGAGGTAGCCAGTGGCAGAAGCAGCAGGAGCAGGGATCTTTGGGAGCCCTGGAAGAGCCAGCGTGGCAGGACAGCGCTCACAGCACCTTTCACTGCAGCCCCAGCACCAAATCGGCAGTGCTTTGGCAAGAGTTAAGCACCTTCACCAATCATTCCCTTCAAATGCTTTCACAAATACATTTGCCAGATTACTGTGGGAAGTCTCTTGCATGATAAACAACTTTCTGGAACAATTCCACATGGGTAGTAACACACTTTCAGTGCTTACAAGTTCAGTATTTCCAGTCCTGATTTTAGTGTTTCGTTCATCATTTCCCACGTACACTTCAAAAATACATCACTGAACAAGCCTGGCATGCAGCTTAGGCTGGAGTTCAAGTTTCTCTTGCAAAATACAGTAGTCAATACTTTGGAGAGTTTCTTGTTCTTCATAAGGTCTTGGTTTTGATTTTGGCACTCAATAGAAACACTGACATTCTTCCCCCCGTGTAGAACACAACAACAACAAAAACACAACAACAAAAATCAGTATTGATTCTGTGCGTGTGTCAGTGGCACCAATAAAGCAAACCTAACTAACCAGTTCCCACCCAAGGCTATCCCTGGATCACTCCCCATCAGGAACGGGCTGATCTCCCTCCGACGCCTCCATCAAAATGGTGCTTGGATTTGGGTTAACCACAGCAGGCACCACGCTGGACTGCCAACAAGGTGACACCCCACGGTGCTGGGGACACCAGCAGCTCGCACCCAGCCAGGTATGAGCCATGAAGTTGCAAGGGAAGGCAGATGAGCGGTCAGAGAAGGAGCAGCAGAGCCGGGAGCGCTGCAGGGGCTGCCGCGGGGAGCGGAGGCAGCGGCTGTGGGGCCGGCTCGCTCTGCTCTGCCCGGCTGACAGCAAAGTTGCGCCGTGGCCACGACTCGGTCAAACCCGAACGGCCGCGGGGGACGTGTAGAAAGAGCGAAATTCTCATTCGAGAGGGAAAGGGAAGCGCTTTTCAACAAGCGTTCACTGGCGCGGTGCGGGGGCTGTTTCAGACCAGCACCGCCACCAGAGCTGGGGGCAAGCTCCCGTGCGCGCCTTCTCGCATTCGAGACACTTAATTAAAAGCAAAGCCAGAGCCTCTCAGATTTCGAACTTGAGCAACTCCAGACTCAGAACAATTTTACAGGGGAAAAAAGCCCAAAGCCCGTGCAAACGCTCAGACCGCCGGCAGCCGCACGCTCCAGCGCCGCCGGACCCGGAGCGCATCCCCAGCCCCGGGGGAGCCACGGGCGCCCGGCGGAACCCTGGCCCGGGAACAGACGGACTGGGGGGGACAGCAGCTCCCTGCAGGCGGGCGAGGAGCCTCGCAATGCCACCAGCCAGGATCACCCCAGCGGGCAGCGGCACGTACAAGCGCCCGTGCCTGGCGCTGCATCCCCCGAGCCCGGAGCGGTGTCCGTGTGCCCGGTGCCGCCGCATCCCTGAGCCCGGCGGGGACGCGCTCGGAGCGGTGTCCGTGGCCGTGTCCCCGGTGCCGCTGCCCCGCTCCATCCCCCCCGAGGGATGCGGGGGGCTCTGCGCTCCCCTCACCGCTGCCCAACTTTGTTCCCCGAAGTTGCCCACCTGCAGCCGAGCCGCTCCGGCCCCGCAGCGCTGTCCTTCCCCGCGGAGCCAGCGCCGTAATCCTGCGGCTCCCGCGGCTCCCGGCGCCTCTTCTGGAGCGGCGCTGGCCGCGCTCCCGGCGGCGGGGCGGGCCCGGCGCGATCTCCCGCCCACCGCCCCTCACGGCTCCTCAACTCACCGCCCCGGGGCCGTACAGCCCAGCGCGGCACAGCCCAGCGCGGCCCGGCCCAGCCCGGCCCAGGCCCTCCGGACGCAGCCGGGCCCGCCGGCGCCGGGGATGCTCCGCTGGCGGCGGCCGCGGTTCCCCGGGAGCCCCGCTGGACCCACCCGCTCAGGGAGGATGCGCTGCCGGGGAAAGTTGAGGCGTTATGGCTTCAATGAAAACTGCATCTCGTTTCTGGGCTGGAAGCCCAGGGAAAGAGTCAGGTTCACGTAGGTCGCTGTGCAGGGGCCGGATGGAGGTTTTATTGGACCTGGCTCTGGCTGATCGCAGCATTAGAGATGTGTGGTGTAATTAAGGCTGAGCAGAATTCCTTTAAGTTCCTTTTTTGAATTTTCTTAGCAGGTAGTATTAAAATTTCCTGAAACCTGTATTATCTTTCAGCATCCCAAAGCACAGTGAAGTGTGTGTTATAATAAATTGTGCATTAGCACCCTGTGCCTCAGTTGAAGTCAAATTTTACCACAGATGACTTCGTCTTCAGAGCCACAGTGCAATGTTGATGTAAGAGAGTCATTCATAGTGCCACAGAATGTTTTGGGTGGAAAGGGACATTAAAGGCCCTCCAGTGCCACCCCTGACATGGCAGGGACACCTCCCACTGTCCCAGCTGCTCCAGCCCCAATGTCCAGCCTGGCCTTGGGCACTGCCAGGGATCCAGGGGCAGCCACAGCTGCTCTGGGCACCTGTGCCAGGGCCTGCCCTCCCTGCCAGGGAACAATTCCTGCCCAATATCCCATCTAAACCCACTCTCTGTCAATGTGAAGCCAATCCTTGTACCCTGTCACTCCAGGCCCTTGTAAATTCTCTCCATCTTTCTTTCAGGCCCTGCAAGGCCACCCTGAGCTCACCCAAAGCTTCTCCTGTGTGGGTGAACAATGCCAGCTGTGCCAGCCTTTCCTCCCAGCAGAGCTGCTCCATCTCTGGCATCATCCTGGAGCCTCCTCTGGGCTCTGCAGCAGCTCCAGCTCCTCCCAGTGCTGGGATCTCCCAGAAGGGAGAAAGGATTCAGTGGCTGTCATTTTGTGCCCAGAAGAATTCTGGACAGGGTGGTGATGCTCTGCTCTCATGGCATAAGGAGGAAGGATGTAAGAAAAACAATTTGCTTCTTCAGCAAATAAAATTTAAGTTACTACCACCTCTGTTTCCCTTCCTGTCCAGTTGTGTCATGAATTATTGAAATGTGCTGGCTGAGAAACAATGACATCTCCTCTGGGGAAAGTAGAGACTTGACACAGCATCTGTTGACCCAGACTTGGTGCAGGAGCCCTGACCTGAAGAGATGTCCTTACTTCTCCATGCATGTGCAGCTTTATAATTAAGAAATGTCCAGCACAGAAGTGTAGCCACTTCTGTAATGAAATGTGGCACTGGTCTGAGGAAGGGATGTCAAAAACTAAATTATCTCAGGAAAACAAGATGCATTTTTAATTGACAGATGTGATTAAATAAGACTCTTAGAGATGATAGAATTACAGGGATTTAATGAGCTACCCTGAGCTGAGCACAGAAGTTTGGAGCAGCGAGGTCCAGCTCAGCCCTGGTATGGAGCAGGAGGGTGCTCCTGATTGTTTGGGCTGCTGTAGCACAGTCTGATCCCTCCACACATCTCTGAAACTCCCCCTTGGGCTTTTGCCTGGAAGATAATCCTAATTTACAGTTACTATTGCACTAATCCTCAGCTAGGACTGGGCTCAATCTTAGTTCCCCACTCAGGCAGAGCGTGGTGGCTGTGAGCTGCTCTGTGGGGCAGTGGCTGAGCGCAGGGCAGGAGCCAACCCAAAATGCAGATTTGGCTCCCTCAGAGCCGTGCTGCTCACGTACTCACAGCACCCCAGTCTTATGAGAGCTGACAAGGTCAGGGACCTGTGGCACAGCTCCTCACATGGAAATAGCAGCTTTAGCTGTGAAGGCCAGCGTGAGAAGGATAGCCTGTATTTTTATGCTTGACCAACCACAGAGGCTGTTCACATTTTAAAAACGCATCCTGCAGTTTGCCCTGTCTGGTGTCCTTCGTCACCTCCAGCCCAGCCCCATTTTGGACTCCTTTGGCCAACTAATATATTTTTTCAATTTCAGTTAAGTCAAGGACTTGAAATTCCTATCATAGCTATCAAGTTTGGCCACATAAATGATACTTTTATTTTAAGTTTGTCAGAGAGGCACTTTATGAGACTGTGAGGTTGAAAAGATGACTCTAATCTTTAGGATGACGAGTTAAAAAGGACAAAACCCACTCTTCCCCTCACTTATTTTCCTGCAACGCAGGCATGCAGAAATAGTGGGTTTGAAAGTGCTTTTCCTGTATTCATTTCAGAAAACACAACAAAGGTGCAGTATCACCATATACTTACTGAAGGGAAGGGATTCTTTCAGGTTACCTGGAATGTTTTCCCCCAGCCCCTGAGCCTGTGCTGCCCTTCTGCCATCTGGGGCTTCTGAACCCACTGCAATATTCACCTTCAATAATAACAACTGAATTACCAGTCTCATGCTCCTTCCAGCTAATGATTTTTTTTCATTTCCACTTGTCATTCAGACATCGCTGTCGACAGCTCTCTGAAATTACATGTGAAGAACAGCAATGCTTCTACTCTAGTGTTGTCTAATTAGGGCTTCCTAAAATCAAAGTGGGAAAAAAGCCCTGCACAGGTGTAAGCAGGTACATGAAGATCATATTTAAAATTCCCAATTAATCATTTGTTTTGAAGACCTGGTTTAACCCTGTCCATCCTGGTGACAGCTGTGGACCTAAAATATCAACTGAGCTCTTGCTCCTGTTCACTACACCCTCTGACTGTTCTCTGCTTTAGTTGCTGTGTCCTTTTCCCAGCAAATTTTCCATGTTCATCTTTTCACCACATGGATTCCCCACATAACTTTCGTGTCCTGCTTTGGCAAACCTTGGTTTTCAAATCTGAGATGGAAATTTAGCCATCAGTATCAAGCAGACTCAGATACACCATAAATTCCTCCAGAAGAAAAAAAAAAAAAAGTGTTTTTCTCCAACTGCTTTAGCTTTTGAAGAGTTTCTCTTACCACTGGCAGAAATACCAAGGAACTCACTACTTTAAGCAGAACTCGGTTTGTAAAACATCTCTAGGACATTGCCAAAGTGGGATTTTGCTAAGGGGCTCAATGAAAGACCATTAATCTGGCCTTACCACTGACAATCCCCATCAGTTTCAATTAACTGAAACAGCCTGGAAAGTAGAATATTAAAAATAAATTTAAAACCTGTTGAAAATTTAGTTTTCAGTCCTTCTAGGCATAAAGGTTAGAGCAGCCCACCTCTTCCAATCACACTTTCAGGCATTATATGTCAATGGCAAAAATATATGGACAAAATATAGGATCCTTTAGAAGCAGTTAAATGAGTAGAAAATCAAATCTTTCCAGTAATACTTATGGATTGTTATTTAAAGAGAACTGCTTAATGTCAATTTAATCTTCCTAATTTTTAAGTGACACTTCCCTCCTTAAGCTGACACTGATACCAACTAATCTGAGGCCTTGATGTGCAGGCACAGTTAAGGGATTGTGCATTTCTTTCAAGATTGAGGTCAGCTGCAACAACTGTTTTTTGGGGTTTTTTGGAATATTTGTATCACAAAGCCCAGGGGAGATTCCTTGGTGTGGTGGTGCCACAGGAGAAGCTGAATTCACTCCCTTGCCTGATCCATGGTCACCAACATCAGCCATGCTCCTCGTGCCCATGGCCAGCTGGATTTTGGACAATCCTGCTCTCCACAGGCCTGGGAGGTGTTATCTTAAAATAACTCTGTTCTTAGAAGCAGCCAGCACAGCTCTGGTCCAATTTCACTGAATTCAATGGTAACACTTATTTTGGCATTGAACCCAATTGATTAAATCACCAAGCATCTTAAAATTCCCATTTCAGTGCCTCCATGAGCTGCTGCTCGTGCTAATAAATGGAGAGTGCAACTGGTGTTGGGAGCAGCAGGAGGGAAGGGCCGGAAGGGGAGGCTTAATGAGTGGCTCTGGCTGTAGGAAGGAAATTAATTCTGTGGCTGGATTAAAGAGCAGCCCTGGAAGCCTCACTTTGCCCTGACAGAATCTGCATTTCAGGGTTTACACCTCTGTACTCACCCCAGTGGTGTTCTGTGGATGCAAATGTCCTTAATGCAGGCAGGACCTGCAGCAGGCCACGGTGACTATTCTGAAAGCCATCAAAGAAAGTGGATTATGTGCAATTGTGCTGGAGAGCATCTCACAGAAAGAAAATGATAATAGGAAGGTTAAGTGCCCAGCAAGTGCAAACTGATATACAATATCTTGAAATCACAGAGAAAGAAAATTAAAATGAGGAAATGATTTCACATATAGGTAGATGGAGGCATAAAAGCAATCTGTGAACTCTGGGAGGGAGAGCGATGAGAGTGGTGCTGTCAGATGTGCAGCCTCTTGCCCATTAGAAAGAAGTGATTGAAGGCTAATTCCAATAAACAGGCAATTTTAGTTTTGTCATTATTTCAGGCTTGGTTTTTTTGACTCTGCTTTTGTGTGTCGTTGAAATATTTGTGTATTAATAGCTACTGATTTTAATAGCATTACAGTAATTTGAACATCTGCAGCTACCAGGCATTAAAATACCATCACTCCCCTGTATTTCAAGTTATTTTTGCAGTACTTCTGCCTGATTTTGTCACTGCCATTAAAATGCAAGGGATCAGTTCTTATCATTACCCATTAACTGGCAACCTTGAGCTGAAGTGTTCAGCAGGAACCAGCCTGATGCCTGGAGGCCTGACCAGCAATTCAGTGGAAGGCAAAGACATTTTATGTCTGTCCTGGAAGCTGAGTGATGGGCTGTGTAACTTTCCTAATCAAATCCAATTAAACACAAAATCGTATTCCCACCACCCCTGCCATCCTTTGTTCCAACAAATTGCCTGATGTACTATTCAAGTTTGCTAAATATGGAACATTGTATTAATGAGAGGGTTTAATTCCACCAAAAGGCTCAGCTTAGTTTGTTAAAAAAAAATGAGATATTTTGTTTAGAGTGCTGAGGAGCTCTCACAGGGCAGGAGGCTCTCTCTGGAGGAGAAATGACTCCTCTCCTTGGCTCAAAGGAAGGGAACCCACAGAGGATAAATGAATCCAAAAATATGACTCTGAATTTGCTTTTAGAGAATGAAGACAGAAACAAAAGCACAGGAAGGCATTGCCAGTGAAATGTGGTGGAAATTTTTGCCCAGCAAAGAAATACTCCTGAAAAGTGCTCTGAAATGTGATCCCCGGCACTGTGAGGAGAGGAGGAAACAGCAGCTCCTCCTCCTTCTCTTCTCAACCTCACAGGGATTTTTCCTTCTACTCCAAAGAGCTTAACTCATATTTTTAAAGTGATTTCTGTAATGGGACAATATTTGCTTGCAAATGTGATGTAGGATTTTAGTTTTTTCCAAAGCTTTTCCTCCTAGCTGGGCAATTCATGGCAGCCAAACACCAGGAACTGCCTTCATCCCTTCAGCCATTTCTTACACAGCACCTTCCATGCAGCCAAGGAATAATTCTGTAGAACTTTAAAATCATCTGACACTTCAAATGTTAATATAATAAAGTAGGTTCAGGCTTCAGCATTATGCAGTTTCATTCATGAGTTAGCTCAGGCATCCCAAACATGTCTGAGGGAAAGAGAAGGTAAATGCATTTCATCCTTTGCCAGCAGGATCAGATGCAGCCAGATAAAACAAGGAGCATAAATAACAGTGACCTGGAAAGGAACAAAATGAAAACCAGCCTACCTGAGAGATAAAAAAGGCAAAAAAAGGGCCCCAGGATCTTGGATTTGGTGAAGTATTTCAACCACTATTTGCATTTGTCTCCATGAAAACACACGCCTTAATGCCTGTCCAGGTTAAGAATACTTCCCTAAATCAAATGTTAATAATTTTGAGATCTATAAATACCCTGATGGGAAAACTATGCATCAGTAATGAATACAAATGACCCTGTGCAAATGTCTTTGAGCAGGAAAAGCAAGGAAAACAGCATGTCATTGACCTCCAAGCAGAAAGTTCCTGCAGCTCAGACTGAGGGCACTTGTGAACACAAGCAGACTTTAAAATACTTAGAGAATATTAAAATAAAAGGAAGATTCTAAGAGAATTCAAGTTGATAATATATTATTTTCCCAGTTCCTGCTGTTGATGATTCTTGTGCCCCTCCCCAAGCAGCAATTCCATCCGTGGCTGGCAATTTTCCACATTCTTCAATAATTCTGTCAAACTTTCCTTGACAGCAAAGTGCTGGCTGGCTGGAAGATAACATCTCTAATTTCAGCATTAGAATCAATCCAATATCAGGTTTTCTACTCACTGAAACCCTGCTCAGAGCTGGCTCCAAAAATTTAGAGATGTTGGCCAGAAAGTGGAAGAAAACAAGTTATTGGTTTTTTCTGTGTTTTATTAAACTTTGTCCCACTGGATGCTCTTGCTGTTAATTAATTTTTCCTTTACAATTCCAGGTAAGCTATTAATCTATTGACTTGAGGATTTTTCAAAGCCTTTCCAGAAATAAACTCTGGGATGAAAGGATCCTAAGCTATGCATGAAAAGTAGAACTGCTGTTTTGTCATTTTCAAGCCCATGGTTTATCCCAAGCCTCTCTAATTCCCTTTACATGGATGTCAGGTGGAATAATACAATGAAAAATTACCCCAAGATGTTATTTCCCATTGCAGAGGTGATTTGTACAGAAAGTTTACCAAGTTTTTATATAAAAGTTGATTAAAAAGTCACAAACATTCCAACTCCTGTTATTTAAAAGCAGCAAATTAATGGGCTTTGGGTTTAAATTAATACTGGTTTTGTTCTATTCTTGCAATTCCATCTCATTATCTTTCATTCCCTTAATCCCATTGCCCAAAAATTTGCTTTCTGATAGTGAACTCGACAGAAACACTCAAACACTTGCAGTTGTGGAATGCAAAATCATTTAAATAATATTCTTTTTGCTATTAGCAGCTCCTGGATAATACAGGAAAATGCCACAAAATTTTCATTATTGGAAATAGATGGCGGTTTTTTCCTATGAATTTTTAAATTGCCTCTATTATGTCCCACTATGTGTGAAATAAATGTGATTTAAGCAGTTGTGCCCTCTACTGGCATAAAGAAAGTTATGAAAAAAGAGAAAGAAGTCCCTTGTTTCCACATGCTGTACCAAAACACAGTGCTCAAATCGACTTTTTGTTGTTCCTTGGGGTTTTTTCAATTATGTTTTAGTCACATTTGAAGACTGGATTATTTTCATCATTAAATCTTAGCACATTAAATGCTTACAGATATTATTTTTAAAATAAAAAATCTGTTTATACTGCTGAGAGATTATAAAAAGGCTTTGCCGTAGAAGAATATGATGGTGGGGAGGTTGTGTTTACACAGTTAAAATAACTTCATTTTTATGAGAATTTTAAGAGCTGTGCTATCAGAGACCATGGGAACAAAGCTGTGTGAAAAAGTCCTTCATGAAGTTCAGAGCAGCTTTGGAGCATTCATTTTAAAGAAAATCTGGAGCATTCATTTTAAAGGAAATCTGTAGGATTTGATGCATATTGTGAATTTGAATATAGAATTTTTCATGTGATAGAGAACAATCAAACCTCACCCTCTGCTGAAATGCTTCTAATCAACCCTTCACCTCCCATTTAAAAGAAAACTTGATTTTCTGTCCTATCCACCACTGCTGCAGTTGTCAGCTGGCATTGAAATGGAATAATGAAGGAACAAAACCATCCCCTTTGGTGAGGAACTCGCATGCTGCAACTTCCCAGCATGGGCAGGATTAGTCAGGGATGCTAATTGCAATCCTAATTGACAGATTTATGCCATAATATGGAAGCCATTCAGCACAGTGGCAATAATGTTCATATCTAAGGGAGCTGTGGGGAGCAGCCCCACACTGGGAGCCAGCTCCACGCTTTTATCCAGCCTGTAGGAACACATCAGATCCCTCATTTTTCACCTTCTGTAAAATGTAGTTACACACTGCAGATTAAATGGATTCCAGACCACACGGATCAGAGAAGGAAAAAAATAATTACATCCCAGAAAACTTAATAGTCAGCAGATGAAGGGGCCAGTGTACTCTTGCCCCTTTCCTTGGCTCCAGCATTGTCCCTCTGCAGTGGAAAGAGTTTGTTTACAGCAGAATCCAAATCATTAATCACTGAATTAAGTTATAATGTCCCCTTTAAGTGGCTTTATTCATAAGGACCTGTATCTGGGGATGAGGTGGGTACAAACAGCACAGGGTCAGCCTTCAGAAATCTCAGGCTGCTATTAAGGGCTTCATTGCCAGAGAAAATGACACTGCCCAAATGAGCTGTAATCATGCAGGAAAGCAGGGGATGCACTTGTGCTTACAGCACAGTTCTTTCTGCCAACTTCTCTGTGCTGAACTGTGTCACAGTAGGAGTAAATATTGGTGTCTCAGGTATCACTGTTGCTTTGAACTGCTGTGTGTCTCAAACATATTTAGCTTTATGGCAGAACCTTTTCCTGGACAAAACCCAAAATCCCTTAATATTCTAAGTCTGATTGTCTTTGGTGAATCAGTGGAAAGCAAAATATTTTTATGTATCTCAGGAGTATCTCAGAGAAGAAAACCAATTCTATTGCCATGATCATCTTCATCCCTGAGCCTGGTAACCAAACTCTCCACCTTCAGGCAGTGTTGCAGACAAGTTCATTCCTTGCTCCTGCAAAGAGCTGCATGGGGCACTTTGGGCTTCACTAAGTGACCTCCAACTTATTAATTGGTCACAACAATTAGCCAGAGTTCCCAGGGCTTGATGGCCCTTGGTTACATGTGGTTCAATCAGGATCTCATGGATATTCATTCCACTCTATCCACACACCAGAGCTGTTGTCCCATTCCTCTGCCCAGCTCGTCATCTCTGGCACAATCCCAGCCCTCTGTGAAGTGAGAGTGGAAAGATTTTCCCTTCCTTCCACATTTTGTTGAAATCGGGCATTTTCTGTGGCCATAACTCCCATGGTGGGAATGCAGGTAAAGGACATCTGAGAGGGAAGTGCTAAAGTGGGCTGGCCCTGGGAGGGAGAGAGGGATCGAGCAGGATCCTTCCCTGAAATTCCCTGGTGGAATAAATTAACCACAGTGCTTTACTCCCCTGACTTCACCACAGGAGCATCCAGACTCAGGAAGAACAGAATCACCCCACAGGGCCACCTGAAAAGGGACTTTTCTATTTCCTTCATATCACGTCTGTGATTTGAGCTCACCCTGAGGTGAAGCTGAAGCTGAACCAGCCCCAGTCCCACTCCCATGGTCAGTGAGGCAGTGCTGGGTGACTGCTGCTGGGACAAACCCCTCAAGGCAGCTCAGAGAAGCCCAAACCTCCAAGCAGGCGCAGATCCCACATTCTGTGCCCACCCAGCCATCAGTGATGGCTGTGGAAAGCAGAGCTGTGATTACCTGAGCAGGTTGAGCCTCGAGGCTCCTGGAGGGACACCTGGAGATGGCAAATCCTGGGATGTGTCGCCGCATCTTCGGGCACAGTGTCACCTGTGACTGGCAAAACTTGATCTCTAAGGACTAAATTCAGCTGTTCACCTCTCTGCAGCTTGCTTTCTCCTTTTCTGGCCCTTGCTTTATAATTCTTTCCCTTTCTGCTGCTGCGATTTTGCTGTTCTGGGAACTTTGCAGAAGAGAAAAACAAACAGATCAGTGTTTGATGTTGCACTTTCTGTTTAGAAGTTTGTTTTCCTTTCTTCTTCCATTGCATCAATATTAACATGTTGATTCATAAGCCAAATAAATAAAGGCTATAAATACATTCTTTCTATTTTGTTTTTTAAATTGTGAGAGCTCAAAGTTACAGTTCCCACAGCAACTGCACAATGTGCACAGACATTAAAGGCAGGGATATTGCCTCCCAAGGGAGCAATCAAATATGCATGAGGGACTTATTTACACGTGAGGACCCTGCAAGTTTGAAATCCCAGAATCAAGAAGCACCTTGGATTTCTCCCTGATGCACTTTTGGGAAGAAAATCCAAAGATGTTGGTCCTTGTGGGCACAGGGTGGCTTGAACTTGCTCTGTGCAGAAGTGCTTATGGATAATGGGATGGTGGTGCCTTTACCAGAGCTAAAGATGCTGTGGATAAAGTAATTACTGTAATTAGCTGAAATCCACAGCCAGAAGGTGTCATAACAACCAAAGCATTACAAAGAGAAATCATTGTTCACAGTCCTGATGATCCTTAAATGCTGTGCAAGAATTTCTCCCAGTCTGATTGAGCAGGAGTGAAGAGTGCTCTGTGTGTTGGAGAAGTCCATGCTATCCAAATGCTCTATCTTTTGCCATCCATGAATTGATTTAATCCAGGTTTCTGGTCCTCCATCAACTACTGCTTAATCAAAATTTGTTTTTTAGGTCATGAATTCAGCATTTAAGCTCCTACCCTTGCCCAATACTGGGATCTCAGTTTGCAACTGATGTTCTTCACTGGGCCTTGCCATTTTAAACCCAGGTTTTCCAACAGCGCAGGCAGTGCTGGCATTGCACCCCAAGGCAGGAATTTGGGCATCTCCCTCAGCAAGTGCAGTGTTGCTTGGTAATCCAACATGTGCCTCCTGCTAATGAGGAGCAGCCCAGAGAGCCCAGTTCTCTGAGAAGAGAGAGAATTCAGATTTAAAAATGTAACAGAATAGATTATCTTCTTTCCCATGGTTTCCATCTTCTTTTCCTATTTCCTATCACAAATAGTAGAGACTGTAGGCATCAGATTTCAGTGATAAAAAGAGAAGCAGCATCTCATCAAGTGACTGAATTCTTGCTGCCATTAATCTCTCACAATCCAGTAATTAAAAGGAACTAGAGGATTCCGGAATTTGAAAGGAAGGGCCATTAGCATGTTTATAAGCAGCTGGATATTTTATAGGCAAAAATGGATGAGTGTTATGAGTTTTTAGGCCTCTGCAGCCCATCTCAGCTGCTCTGGCAGCCAGAGAGTATTTATGACCCAGAGGAGAGCACTGTCCTCAAGTGTCACCTTGAACCTGCTCATACAGACAGGCCTCTGCATTATCATCCACATCCCTTGAATTCAGCACCAGCGTGTGCCACGTTCTGGGAGGATACAGGAGCCTGGTGTCTGTTTCTGTACAGAATGCATCAGATTTGTTTTGACAGAAATAAGAGTGATTAGCATAAATTTACCTTACCACAGGGACGGCATTTGAAAGCAGTTGTATCAAAGCACCATCATTTCTGTGGAGCAAGTTTGTGCTGCACTGTGAAAGATGCCTTTTAAAATGCTTTTATTTTTCTGAAAAGCAGCAGGATTTGCCAGGCAGATAATTTTTCAAAAATGTTCCAGGATTTCTTATGGATATTAATTTCTGTTTAAGCCTCTCCAAACTTTGGCAGGAAGACAAGTTTCATTTTTCTCTAACAATTCCTTTAGTTCTGCAGATGTTGTAGCCAGATTGGCAATAAATTTTGCTGGAACAGTTAACTCAACTTAGGGAAAGGTGCTGTTATTTAATATTCTTTTTCTGTCTCACCTTTTGAACCTTAATTTATAGGTGGTGTCTTTTATAGCTACCATTCCATATAAGTCTGCAAAACTTATTAGATTATTATGTTCACTGCCAACGAGAATCTGATTGGTTTTCTAAATAAATATCTTCAGAAGCATGAGCATTAAACATGGTGTAAAGGGAAAAGTCCGTTTTATGTCCCATTTCCAAATGGATACACATGTTTTGATTACACCTCTGTAATTTCCACCAGTCTGTTTCTGTCTGCCCTTTATTGGCCTGATTAAAAGCTTACTGGAATGAGTGGGAAATCAAACCTCTCATTGACTTAAGTGGCTTTGAAGCAATTTTCAAATAGTTGCTTCACATTTGTTCCTTATTACACTTGAGAGAAGCTCTGTTTTCCTCCATTCTCCATTTTGCTCTGCCTAAAGACCAGGAATCTATCTTTGCTCTTTCATAACCCCAGACATCTGCACCAGTAACCATCCATGAAGTGCAACAGTTCACTCTCAGCTCAGAAAAGGACCTGACTGCCAAACACGTTTGATATTCCTGTGAAATGGAGTGTGGCCTTCACCCTGGGCAGCAGCCCAGCTCTGCAGGGTCACTTCTGGCTCTTTTGGGAGCACTGCACAGGAATTGCCTTTTTTTTCCTCCTCCCCCTACTCAGCAGGAAATCTAATCAGAGATTTTGGTCGCGTGTTCCACTGACAGTCAGGGGTTTGTGCATGACTTCTCAAAGCAGTCAAGGAAACCAAACCAGTCAGTCCCAGTTCCCTGTACTGGGCTCTGCACCCTGACTGGGATGTGTTCAGGAGCCCCACAGATCCCCAGAGCTCTGCCCTGGCTGTGCTGTTCCTGCAGGAGCATTTCCTTGGCATTTCCCCTCGCCTGGTGCCCAGCTGATGGAGGGATGGTATTTAAGCTGCCAGTTTTGGCAGCTGTTTTCTGTAATTCAGAGACAGGCTCTGAGTTTGGGGTTACAGGTGTTTGACCAACAGCACTTCAAGATGACAGGAGATGGCTGGAATTGTACCATAATGCCCATGACATTTTCAAACAGACAACAGAACCTCACCTGCAAAATGTGCTCAGCTTCAGTGCCTGGGTTTTCTGCAGCACCTGGACTTGCCATGAGCTCAGGGAATTTTGTTTTGCTTCAGTACTTGGGAAGTACAGAATCTATTCCAAACACAGAGAGCAGGCAAAGCAATCCCTTTGCATCCCAGACCAATCTAAGCTGGCTGAGGAAATCCCTGGGAATTCTCCTGTCATGTGGAGGACGCAGAGTGAGGATCATGCTGGAGGTTACACACACCCAGGTGTTTCAGCCTGGCTGACAACCCTGTGAAACTGTCCCTGCCTCACTCCTTGCTTTCCTGGGTGGGTACTTCATTTTGTCCAGCTGAGGAGCTTTTTCACCCTTCCCCTTCCCTTCCCTCAGCCCTGGGCCAGCTCTGTGGTCCCCAGGTGCTCTGCAGATGACTCCTCCATGACACACTGGCCATTACAGTCCAGCTTTCTCTGTTCTGAGCATCTCCTTTTGCTGCAGCCTGCTCCTTCCTGCCAGCCTGTTGGACATCCCAGGTGACTGTACAGCCCCAGGGCACAGTGGTCAGTTGAAATTCAACCCAATTTTGCCTGAAGGTCAGGTGTATCCAATGCTCAGGATATTAAGTTTGTGTGCATTCTTGGGAAGAATATGGTTAGGAGTGAATTTGGAGGTTTATATTCAGAGCTACCAGCAAAAGCTGACTCAAGGGGAAACAGCACACACCAATAAGTGTAAACAAACTCCAGTCTTTGGAAATGAGGGGAAAAAAGAGCCTCAGTGCTGCTGCATCCCCAGCAAACCTGACTTCTGAGCAGCAGAAGCTCCTACGTGAAATATTCCTTTGTTGCAGGGATTTAGGGAAGCTTCCATGCCGATTCTGCACTGGAGCCACTGTTCATCCTTGCAAATTTTGTGAAGTTCTTTTAGACAAGCCAGGAGATGAACAGGGCAAGGTTTCTTCCGTGGGTAGATCGCTTTCTGTTGCACTGCAGTGAAATGGTTGGCACTCAGTTGGAGCTAAATTAATAAACTTCTTTCTGATGGCTCGAAGTTACAGCTGCTGTATTGTGGAGCACGCAGATAATTGGAGTGGTCAGAGTTGTCTCTGTGGTGCTCGGAAATTGATGTAATAATTTTGGACCAGAAACTGTCTAAATAGAGAAGAAAGCATGAGCATATGTATAATATATCTTCTAGAATTCTGCCAAGACGTCCAATGAATTGGATTTGGAGTTAATAAACTGTTAAATAAAATGCCCATGACAAGAAAAAAAAAATTCATTAACTAGGCCTATTGACAGCTTCCCTGATAAGGTAAACAACAGTCTATAATCATTAACAGCTCGTGCAGAGATCTGCATGGCTTTGCTGATATGAGTTCTAATAGAGCCATTGAGAAGGAATTACAAACACAGGCAGAAAGGACAGCGTTCTCATGTGTCACTTTTTATGGTGTTGATTTGTATTTTGATTCCTTTCACAGTGAAGGTTGCTTAGAGTTATAGCTGTCTGAGGGTCAACAAATTTCACAAGGAGCTGGTCCCCTCCATCGGCCTGAAACAATCCCAGAACCTTGAGCTCTGAAATTCATGGCACCCACATGGAAAAGTATCATTTGCTGTGATTTATTCTGGCAGGTACATTATTGGGTGCATGTTATCCAGGACAGATGGCCGTGCACAAGAGCACAAGGAGCTCCAAATCACACTTTTGGAAACTTTTCTTACCATGGTGTATCAGGAGCAGAGCAGAGCCTTTAGTGGGGTAAGGTATCACCAGACAACATGAATCAATCACTGCTGGCTGTCCCAGCAGAGCATGCCCAACACCCTCTGCCAAACCTCTGCCAGAATCTCCATTGGGTTCCTAAAGGCCTTAACAACATAATAAGTGTGAGTGCAGAGAGGGCAGAAATACCAAATATTAATGTGGTGTCACTCCAGCCTCTTCTCTTTCACTGCTTTGCCCTGTGAGGCTGCTGTGTAATCTGGCAGCAACACAACCCAGTGCTCTACATTTCCTCTCAGTGAAACATCCCTTGATGTCAAATTTGGTTTGCAGGCTTGCACTCGTGGAGCAATTCCTCTCAGCCAGGGGGAGCAGCAGCAGAGTGTGAGGTTGTTGGCCTGTCTCCAGTACCATTGTTAACAATTATGACATGACTGTCAAACCTGATTATCAGCTTTTAGGGATCTCTGTGAGACCCTGTAAGCACAGCTGCTTGGCTTTTTCCTCAAACACTGCTCTTGGAAGGCATGAGAAGAGGGAATGGGCTTGGCCTTCAGGAGAAATCACTGGGTGCTTGCAGGAAGCCATGGCAATCAGGATTTTTTGGGATTCTCTCTACCTGTGCTTATGTAGAGGTTTGAGAAGTTCATCCCCAAGAGCTCGGTTGCTTTTCAGAGCCCTCGGAGAGATATTTTGGCAAGTGGCCATAGCAGCAAGTCAAGGAAGGATGCTGCCCCAAGGGAAATGTCTAAACTGGAAAGGAGGAGGTATGGAAGAGGGGGAGAGGGTTGGAAAAGGGCAGTGCAGTGTTATGGTGATCTGTATTCCACGTTTGCACCCGGCTCTGTAAGCCAGGACCTCCCTTCTGCACTCACCAAACTGAATCCCCCATCCCATCCATCACTTCCCATCGTGACAACTCTCACATTGCACCAGTTGGTTCCTCTCAGGTGAAAATAAACTGGAAAATGTCCCAGGAGCACAGGAGCACAACCAATGCACACCTTCAGGAAGTTCATCCCACAGGAGGAGACCAGCCCTGTTCTGCAGTTAAAAGCTCCAAGAATTGTAGAGCCAAGAGCAGCTCCCCACAGCAGTGGATCTGCCCCATTAACTGGTGGTGACAGGGCCCCACAGTACCTGTGTGCTTGGACAGATCATCATGGTGAAAGAATAAGAAACCAGTGATCCTGGTGTTAAATGGTGAAGGGAAATCATCCTGTATCTGTTATTTTACCTAGTGAGGGATTTTTGTCACATTTTACCCAAAGGAAGCTCTGACAGGGGGTTCCAAAGGCTGCAAGGAAGGAGCATCTCAGGTACCTGCTGTGTGGGGAAGCAAGTGTCTGCAGACATCCCTGGAAGATGGAGAATCATTATCCCATGCAGGTGCAAACTCTGCTTATTTGCTTTGCATCACCACCCCTAATCTGCCACAGGAGACAGAGGCTGGGGTTTTGAGCTGAGATGTTCAGCAGGCTTCTGTCTCACACACTAATGGCACAAAAAATAACAGATATTACATTTCAAATGCTATTTCTTCAAGTCTGGAACATCCCTCTCCTGCTGGCCTTATCAAAACTCCCATTGTAATTGGCAAGTTTTCATTTCAGTGGGAATCTTGAGGGGGGATGTTGGGGGGAGGTCATTGATTTCTCACAACCGATTCAATCTTTTTATATGCTTGACTGCCCTAAATCACTACAAGCAGGAAACTATTTTCAAAATTTCTCAAGAGCCCTGAATGTATTGATTGAGTCTAACTTTGACTTCAGACATTAAATTCTCTCTTTTCCTTGAGAAAAACAACCCCTAACCTTCTATAAGGCCACTTGGTTTTAGTTGTCTCTGTTCTTGCTCCATTTATTTATGCTCCTCTCAATGGCAGTCACATTAAGCCTTTGACAGTTTGTTCAAAATTTCCTTATTATTGTTTTCCCATTTTCCAATGAAAGTTAATTTTATTCGAATTTTCTCCCATTGTGTTGGTTCAATTACTAGCCCCAAACAAACAGTTGTTGTATTTTGTGCTTAATAGCAACATATTGCCTGTGTAGTCATGTTTATAATTATTTCTCCTAAATTCCACTATCTCCAATTAAACTGCAAGAACTTTGAAACTTAGAAGTTGGTTAATGGGGAAAAAACCCTTCACTGTTGGATAAATCTTTTTGCTAATATCCTCCCTTGCCTTTATAAATATACCCTGAGATTTAATGCAGTTAGCACGAAGATTAGTGATAACGTTTTACCTCATTTCCCCCAATCTATTACAGTGTGCAGCTCAATTAGAATTTTTAGAGCTGGTCCATCATGTTAAGGGCTTCCAGTTTGGGTTTTAAGTCATGCAAGAGCTCAGCACGCAGCGGGATCATTGTCTGACCAACATGTGAAGACAGTAACTATTCTTTATAAGGAGTTCAGAGTACACCAAATCAGTACAGGATTTGGAAAAAATACAAAAGCTGAAATTTCTAGGTATCACTGCCACTCCAGGACAGTCCTGTGTGTGACATCCCTGCGTGTCGCGGCCTGGCTGCCATTAAAGCCTTGGTGGCATTTGAGCTGTGTCTCCCCGTGACAGCTGCTCCCTCCTCAGCTCGGGGATGTCACTCCTGCTCCTGGACACCGCTGACAGCTCATGATCAGAGCTGGGGATGCAATAAAGCTGTCCTGGGGATAATGGCACTGAGGGCAGCTGAAATCCAGGCAGCAATCACGGCATGGCCAACCAGGCCCTCAGCACAGGGATCTGTGAAGGAGATTTCTCACCAGCTTTGCTCCAGCTTTGATAGGCCTCGAGCTCACACAGGAAAATTAAAGCTGTGAGATGTGATCTATCACATCTAAAATTAGAGATGTGATAGAAGCTTTTAAAGGACAGGTGTTTTAAACAACTCCGTGGAACTCAGATGTTGAGCAGAAGAAGGAAGAGGAAGAAGCTGAGCAATGATTTGGCTTTCTTCCTTTGCCCTGCATAATCACATTTGATTTTTGATTTTATTTTTGGATGAACGTCATCTGAGCAATGAAATTTTTATACAGCCTGTGTTTTGGGTTCAGGTTCCTTTTTGTGTGTTTGGTTTGTTTGTTTTAAATAGGGTTATTAGGCTGGGAGTCCTGTGTGTGACATCCCCGCGTGTCGCGGCCTGGCTGCCATTGAGGCCTTGGTGGCATTTGAGCTGTGTCTCCCCGTGACAGCTGCTCCCTCCTCAGCTCGGGGATGTCACTCCTTCTCCTGGCACCACTGACAGCTCATGATCAGAGCTGGGGATGCAATAAAGCTGTCCTGGGGATAATGGCACTGAGGGCAGCTGAAATCCAGGCAGCAATCATGGCACAGCCGGCCAGACCCTCAGCGCAGGGATCTGCAATGGAGATTTCTCATCATACTTTGCTCCAGCTTTGTTAGGCCTTGAGTTCACGCAGGAAAATTAAAGCTGTGAGATGTGATCTATCACATCTAAAATTAGAGATGTGACAGCAACTTATAAAGGACAGGTGTTTTAAACAGCTCTGTAGAACTCACACGTGGAGCAGAAGGAAAAGGAAGGAAGAAGCCAAGCAATGATTCAGCTTTGTTCCTCTCCCCTGCATAATCACATTTGATTTTTGATTTTATTTTTGGATGAACGTCATCTGAGCAATGAGATTTTTATACTGCATGTGTTCTGGGTTCAGGCTCCTTTTTGTGTGTTTGGTTTGATTGTTTTAAATAGGATTATTAGGCTGGGAGGTTTCATCAGGAAAGAAGCAAACAACGAGGACTGCAGGATTGGTATTGCCCAGGGACTCTTGTCCAGGCTGGAAAGAGACATTTCACAAGGGCATGAAGTGATAGGACGAGTAGAAATGGCCTTAAGCTGAAGGTGGGAGGGTTTAGATGGGATATTAGGAAGAAATTCCTCCCTGTGAGGGTGGTCAGTGCCCAAGGCCAGGTTGGACAGGCCTTTGAGCCACCTGGGACAGTGGAGGTGTCCCTGACCTGGTTGCACATTGCGTCACTTTGTCCTTAGATAATGAGGAGCTGGAGAGGCCAGGGCTTATTTTATGGCATTGGGTGAATCTAAAACACTTCCAGCTCCTCCATACAGAAGCAGATTTTGGAGAACATTCCTCCAGTCTGCCAATCTGTACATCCAGCTGTAGGCAGTGTTCAGGTGTAATCCCAAAGGCTTGCATGTGCCTTTACATGCAAATAAAAAAAGAAATGAGCACACACTGCAGTTTCCAGTGCTTGGATTATGGTTAGGCTTTAAATACACACAGAAATCTTTGCAAAAACCTGGTCCCAGTGGGAAGCAATCCTTGGGAGCACTGATACACAGTGACAGAACATCACTGAAAGGAGCTGCAGCCTCAAATCGTTCTGGTAACTTTGATGCAGCAACATAAAGCCTGTAAAAACTGCACTTCATAAAAACAGGCACTTCCACACACCCAAACTGTAATTCCCTATGAAAGTTAATCTTTTCTATTACTCTTATTCTATTTGTAAATGGAATGCTGCTTTGAATTATGGCCTGGTGCAGCACTCCTTTTATGCTTCAGTAGTCATGGCTTTGGTATTTCAGGTATTTATTGTAGAATCTTGTCTACTCCCATTCATCAAACACCTGCACACCAGTCCTGCCCAAGGAGAGCTCAGATCCACAGCAAACTTGCTGTGGGGATATTGCAAGTCAGCGTTTCTGCTGCCTCTCTGTGATACATTAATTACAAAACAAATAATCAACAAGTACTTAAGCAGGTGTTCCAGCCAGCAGCATTTCTTATGTGTTTAAATCATGAAATCAGAGAGTCATTCAGGTTGGAAAAGACCTTTAAGGTCATCAAGTCCAACCATCAACCCAGCACCACCATTAAACCATGTCCTCAAGTGCCAGATGTAAGTTCTCTTTGTGCTGTAAGCTGAACCCTGACACAGCCATAAAATCCACTACACAAAATTGAATTTTGCCTTACATATATGATAACATTGATACTATTTTTTCGAGCTGTCATCTGCATGAAAATACAGCTTCCTTTTCATGCAGAGAGCTCTTTATTCCATGGGTGCTGTGGAGAATCTTGAAAAGACTCCTGCGAGCTGCCAGCCTCTGGTGGCAAATCGATGTAATCTGCATTACAATACTTGCATCATGACTTTGAAGAGGGACCGAACTTGGCTGGCTGGCTGTGCATCCAGAATCACTTCAAAGATCCCGTTTCTGACATTCAGGGATGTCTCTGGCTTTGTTCCAATTCATTGCCTTGTAAACTGAATTCAGAGGCAGCCGGAGAAGCAGCCCCTCCGTTCACCGCCGTGGAATGTGCAGCAGCACAGACCCTGTCCTTGGGCTGGGCTGATAATCCAGGGATTTTGGCTTTGTGGGGAGGCAGGCAGGGTGACAGCAGCACCACTTCTTGTGTCACATGTGTGCCCCAAGGCTTGCTGACCCCACAGGGAAAGCTCTGCAGGAGTGACTGGGAAAGAATCCAGTTTATCCCCCTTTTTTAGAGGCTGGTGATGAACTGCTCACTGTAGCAACAGAAGATAATGCTGTCACATCTTACAGATATTGATATCCACCCTCAAACCCTGGAAAAAGGTATAAATGTACTTTCATGCACATTCTGTAGTTCACATCATCTCAACACCCACAAATTAATGTCTGCACTGCTCCACTGAGAGCAAAACACAGAAACCACAGAATATCCTGGGTGGGAAGGGACACAGAAACTCAGTGAAGTCCAGGCTGCAGAGGTCACCCCAAGGACCACACCGTGTTCCCAAGAGCATTGTCCAGCCACAAAAGCTGTAAGAAAAAACACTTTGTCCTCTGAGTTCCAGCAAGCTGACCAAATCATCATCACCATCATCATCAATCATCATCACCCCAGCCCTGTAAGCAAGGTGTAAAATGCCAGAGCTCTCACATCTCCCCCCAAAATTCTTCATCACACCCAAAGTTCCCCAAACCCCAACCCCTCCCCAGCTCTCCTCCCATCACTTTACATTGCTGAGGTGCTGCTCACACACCTCTCTCTCTCATTCAGCCCCTGGACATCCCAGCAATTCATTTCTCCCCTTTCTGCTGCTGGAAGATCTTCCTGAGGGGAATCCCTGCTTTGAAGCAGTCAGGCTTGAGTGCCACAGGAACAAAGGCAATGAGACAGCGACAATCAGAAAGAGTCAAACGTGTACAAGCCGTTCTTCCCTGGAAAACCCTTTTTTCTAGGAAACCTCCTTCTGAGAGCTTCAGATTTCTCCTGGCAACGCTTTATTGATTCTGTGTGAATAGATCCTTTGCTTCAAACATTTATTATCTTAATATCTCAGCAGCTTCTCGAGATGACACGTGGAAAGAAGAGCCATTAGCCAAATTCTACGTTGGAGATTTCAAAGTGCAGGGAAACGTGGCATCAGCCACACTTTTGACAGGGTTGATATTTCTGCTGGCAGTTTATATAAAAGATTTCACCTGAATTAATATGGTTAGGAAGTATTTGAGTGGAATAAAATGTGGTAAGGGAAGCTATCCCTGCAAAACAAAATAAACCTGCAGATTTCTTTGGTAAACTAATCCTGGCCTTTCTAGCACAGACCAGCTATAGCTTTCATGACGACAATGGGATAGAATAACTTTTTATGAACTCTTTACATATATTAAAGTGGATTTACTGAGGCTGAAAACCTTCTGTTGTCTCTTGGTGGACAAGTCAAATGTATTAAAATGGTAATTCTTTCCCATATTTTTAATCCTCTCAACATGTTTCCCTCACACATAGAGTATGAACCAAAGATAGCAGGATTTAGCAGAACATTTGCAAATTTTATTTTGGTAGATTGTGTAACGCAGGTTCAAGGTAATGGAAAAAATTACAGATCCCTGAAGGAAAAGGAACATTGTCATTTCTGAAATTCAGCTGTAATAATTGGGCATCCCAATTATGTATAATCCTGTATGAATTAGTAACTACAATGGTTCCACTGAATAGGTCACAACCACTGCAAAGAAGCAAAATTCTGCTTGGCACTAATTTATCACTGCTTTTAATGAACCCACTGTGAATAAATCTGGTCCATTATTTATGGGGTTACCTACCTGCCCGTACATTTCTTTTAATCACAATTTTCAAATTACTCTGCCCTACCATCTTTTCCTCTCCCTCCCTTATGTGGCAAGCTTTTCCACAAGGCAAAAGGATTAATTCATATTTTCTTGATGTTTAGATTTACCAGCCTCACTTTATGGGGTCTTTCTGTCTGAAACAACAAACCAGCACATTTTGTGCAGTGCAGTAAAATTGATATGGATGAAGGACAATACCTGTTCCTAAAGCACTATAAATTTTTTATTAGTCAGTGAAAGAATACAGAGTAGCAAACTTTAACTTTTCAATGCAAAGTCTTTGGGAAGCCCCTTCCTCTCAAATAATTGATATTTTCTTTGGTCTGGATCTATATGAACCTGCCTGAAATGATACCACCCTCAAAAAGTGATCTCAGAACTAGATGAGCCAACATGAGGCTGAGTGGTTTAAAACCTAAATTTTGCTTCCTGAATAGCATTTCTAATTTGCAGATTTACTCATTGCAATGTTCAGCCTTGTTGTAGAGGTAATTTCCCCCTGATTTTAATGGCGTAGAGCATCCTGCCTTCATTAGGAAACATCAGGCACATTCCTAGTAGGAAGGGCAAGAAAGTAAATATTTTTCATTGCATTATCAAACTAAGGCTAAATTAGATAAGGATGTCCTTGCCAATAGCACAGTTTAGCAACTTTTGCTAAATGTAAGAATCCAAGGTGGTGGCCCACGGGACTCCCAGGGCTCAGGCTGCTGCTGGAAGCCCAGATTCTCTGTCTCCCATGGTAGATGCTGCAGAGTGCTGCCCTGAAGTGCTTTTTGTGCCTTGGCACAGGGATCCTGCCACTGACACAAGAAAATGCTTGTTAAGAGCTTTTCCTCCAACCCCTTCTCATATGGTGGCCCTCCCCTGCCTTCTGCACCTCCGTGGGTTCAACTGGTGCTGCTGAATTTACGAGGAACAAAACGCCCTAAGCTGTTCCATTCATGTTTTATTCATGTTCCCAACCTCTCATCTTATTTACCTGGTGTGCTGCCTGCCAGAAGTAGTTTTTGGCAGGCAGCAGATAATTTATTTTGTGGACATCTGCTCCAAATGTTTTGTGAATAATTAGAGAAGTCTGTAGGGTCTGTTCAGTGGGATTGAGCTCTGACAACATCAAGGGATTTCTGATCCTCTGCTCCTCCTCTTCATAAAATAAAGATTTTAAATTTTTTTTGTATGTAAGAAGAATGTTTTCTCAGTAATTAAGGTTTTTTTGTAGAGCAAAAGAGCTTCTGTTAGGACCTGTTGGGCTCCAGTCAGCTCAGTGACATATTTCATTGTCTCCACTCTCATGGTGAAAGACAAAATAACTTGAGGAGCAGCTTCATAAAAAAAGAGAGGGGAAGACAAGAATTTCTGTGTGAAGATGATGCCACACTTTAATAAAAATTGCAAAGTTTTAAGTAAGGGATGAATCTATCTTATCAGATTCATCATTTAGCCACCAAAATAAGCCAATGAAAATTAAGTTTCTCAAAGTTCATTTGTTCTTGCCTATCAGTACAGCTGTTCATGTTCATCAGGTTAGGGCTGGCCAGAAACATCTGGTGTAATTTAGATATTTGAGCCATTTTTGCAGCTTTGAGCTGCTTCCTATTCCTTCCTCTCTTCATGCTTTTGAATTCTCCACATTTTATTTTTGTTTTTATCGTTAAATGTGGTTGGTTTTTTCTTATATATCTACTTGCTTATTTTCACAAATGCTGTAAAAGTGAGAAATAAATATGTGGCCTGGGAGAGTGACATCTGAATATCACTGGGTATCTTGCTTTTGGAGATATTGCACATCTTCAATGTTTATACCATTAATATTTAAGAACCAAGATTTATTGCAAGGTAACAGATATCATAGAGAAGAGAACACTGGAAATGGCATGGCTGTGATTATTTATATATGGGATCCTCTTTTTGGATTGCATTTTTGCATTTCTTAGCTGAGTAAGTGAGGGTTTCTCTCCTTGGTTAACAGGTGAAAAAAGTCCCAAAAAGCAGCTTCAACCCCAGGGAATTGCACTACAGCCCTAGTGGTGCTGGGCAATGTCCACCAACACAGATTTCCAGCAGATTTTAAGTATAAGTGAGACTTAGAGAGGATGGATTACACCCTTATTAACTGTACTGGAAATCTCTGGCTTTAATCAAAGGATAAGTGGTTGTTCCTCTCTGAAGCTCACGGACATACCAGGAGGGTGCCCACGTTCATCCTCATGGGCACAGCCATGGGCACAGCTCTCAGGTGCCCAGAAGCACCCAAGGGATTTATTTATTTATGTATTTATTTTGTGGGTAATTATCTCCAGTTTATAAAGGACTCCAAGCAGAGTTGAGCATCCATCGAGGGGCTCAGAGATATTCTTGTGAGCATCATTGGCTCAGGCTAATTACAGAAAAGCAGAGTAGACAGGAGGGTTTCCAGAGAGGGTTTTTCCCATTCCCAGTGGGCATTGCAGGCATGCCAGTCAAAGGAAACTGGAATAATAAGACACCATTACTAAGGATTTACTGTAATGTCAAAAGAACTTTAATTAAAGTTGGCTCCAGGACTCCGTCCCTGTAATTGTGCATCGGAGCTTTTCAGCCACTGCTCATCAGCAATATATTCAGCAAGAAATAGATCTTATATCTCACTTTCCTCCTTCATGCCATGAATTATCTGGAGCTGGTGGAAAGCTTCAGCTTTGGCTTTGCTGCCTCATGGAAAGTTCAGGATGAAAGGGAAGAATATATCTTTTTTTTTTTCCCTGCCCAGCTGCATTCAGGGACCTTTCCTCAGGGCTGTCTGGGACCTTTCAGCTCTGCAGCAAAGTTCACATTCCTGTTAGGAGAATTCTCCTGGAATATTAAACTGCAGGGGTGGAGACAGGCCAGCAGCAAGCAATGTGATCAGCAGCTCATCCCTCCAGGGCCAGTGTGCACCTCTGAAGCACTGAACAGCTTTTCCTGGCAGTGCTGGGATCACTGCAGCCTGGCATGGGGCAGCAGCATTTCATAAGCTCTGCCTGCCAAGGTGGCAGGGGACCAAGTTCAGCTCAATGCACAAGGTTCCTTCCAGGCTATGTTTTTCAAGGGATTCGATGCCAAGAACAAAAATAAATAAATCTCAGCCATTTCCTGGGGTGGAATTGGCAGAGCTCGGGTCACCGTGTGAGGGCAGAGGTGACATCCCTGGCTGAGGAGGAGGAGCAGCTGCTGGTGAGGCAGTCAAGGAGCCACTTGAACTGCCCATGGCACTGGAACAGCCTGACCATCCCTCATCCAGCCCTGCCCCACGGGCTGGAACACAGCTACCTGGAAAACAAACTGCAGCTCCTGCCCGAAAACCTGCAGATGGTGGAGCGAAGGAAGGGAGGAAGAGTCCAATCAACAGCAAACCGAAACTTGACACCTGAATTTCAAATAGTCAGAATGCAATTACCCAGATTGGGCCTCGGCTGGGGTTCCAGGGGACTGAGGGGGGTTTATGTGTGGTTTGGGAGTTTTATGGGCTCACACAGCTGTGGTGTGTGAGTAGCAGGGACAAGAGAGTGGCTGTGCTGAGAGAGCTGCTCAGGCTGTGCTGGCACATCCAGGGATGGAAGCTCACAGTCTAAAACTGTGCAGCCACAGCAGAGGCTGAAGCATTCAATGCTTTTGGTGATCAGAACCCACAGAAACAAAACCAAAGCCACAGCAAACAATGACTGAATGCACCAAGAGCCCACACTCCAGGCTAAGGCTGCCCTGCATCTCTTGGTGGTGAATGGTCACTTCTGGCACAAACACCAATTGAATTGCTGATTTGATTCCTACCAAAACCAAAAGTAAAAAAATCCCTTAGAGGTCTCCTGGTAAAAATAGAAACACACTGATGTGACTCAAATATATTCTTTTAACCTCAAACAAGTATATAATGCAAGATAGCACAGGTGAAGAGCTGCATTTTGTCTTTGCAGTTGTGCTTCTCCTCCTTGCAGGGCTCCCCAGCATCCCTGGCTGCCTGGCATCCTGCAGGGGCTGCCTTGAAGGTAGGAGCAGCAGCCTGGTGCTGTCACATTTTGGCATTGACACTGAGGGATTTAACTGTCTGCATGGGAGGAGTTTATATTTAGGAAGTGATACAATTCCCAAGCTTTTCCAATAGAGCTGTTTGAATGATTAGCTCCTGTTTTCTGTCTTTATTTAGAGAAAATTGCACTTAAAAATAAGTTATTTTCGTTGTGATCTGCCTGCCTGACTGCCTTCACCAGCAAGGTTGTCTCACCTGTCTAAAATTTCAAGTCTCTAAGTACATAACCGAATTTTCATTATGCAGCAGTTTCTTAATAATTTCAGAAAACTAATCCTGATTTGAAGTAATCCTGCAGAGATGTCAGCTCTCACAGCCTCAGGTGCTAATTCCAGTTCTGACACAAGCTAAGCTCTGTCCAGTTTCTCTTCTGCCTCCCCTCCACTGCAGCTTTTCCCTTCTTCCCAGCAGTGTTGCCACACTGGGTTTTTTCCTCTTCTTCCTTCAGGGGGTTTAAGTATAGAAACTCTGGACAGGCTGAAATCTGTTATTTAATAAATCACCAATTTCTAATGTGAAAAATTAGGGTTTTTTTTTCCCTATCTTTTTCCAGGAATTTAACCTATATTAATGTATTCAATGCCCATTGTCTCACTGTAAATCCAATTTATAAGGGCAATGCTTTAATTCCACAAACTGCCTTCCAGATCAGCATGAGTTAACCAAGTAACCGCCCTCTCTGTTGGATATGTACATTGCTAATTTTGGTCTGAAATTCAGCAGTGAGATTTCCTGCCTCATGGCACGTCAGGAGCAGAGGGGATGTGCAAGCTCGGAGCTGCTTCTGAGCTTGGCTCTTCTGGGCTTTGAGGTTGGTACATGGAGGCTGTGCCTGGGAAACCACTGGTAGTTACTAGGCAACTCTTGGGGCCAGGGTTGGTGGAAATTCCAGCAGAATTTCTGCTTGCAGCATCATCTCTACAACCCTGGAAGAGCAGCTTCCAGAAGGGAAGGCTTCTCCTAAATAAAAAATAAAATAATAATAATAAAAAAAAAAATAAAGCATGTGTAGAGCATTGCACCGCCCAGCTCACAAATCAGGGGGTTTGTGTTTAGATGTCATTTGCAGATTCTGTGGAGTGCTCAAAGCGAGCTAAATCTCATAAATCTTGAAAGAAGGCAGCACTGCTTCTAGCTCATCTATCACAAGAGGATGGAGCAGTGCTGAGAGGCTGGAGGAGCAGGGGAAGCAGCCTGGAGCTGGCACAGAGCAGAGGACAGGGGAGGCAGGTGCGCCCCCACGAGCAGAGGGTGTTCACAGGCTGTGCCCACAAACCCTGGGCACGGGGAGGAGCAGGGTGACAGGCAGGGGGACAAGGCAGGGACACCCAGGTGACACCAGGGGCTGCAGGAAGGTGCCACAGGCCAGGCAGTGAAAGCCCAGAGTGTCACAGGTTCAGGAGGGTCCCTGATGCATTTCTGCTTTGCACTGATGCCATGGTGATTTTTTGCCTTTTCTTTTATATATCTCTTATGTATTCTCAGTACCTTTAGCATGCATAAAGTTAAAATCTTGCTTCTTTCTAAATTCATTTTTTTCATGAGAAATGCTTGAACTCTTGGATGGTTCCTCTTAAAATAACAAACATACAGCAGGGTTCACTCCACTAACTAACACTTCACTAGGAGAAAGGGGATTCACCACTGAATTCTTCTCCTTGCTACTTAAAGATGAGGATTTGTTTGCACACAATGAGAGAGGGCTCCTTACCAAGGACTCAGATTTATCAGGCAGGAGTGTCAACCCCCTGGAAGTCCCTGGACTTGCCAACCATGAATTGAAGGCAAAACAAAATGGGGGAGGAAAAAACCCCGAGTTGAACATCTGTTGGCTGTGCAGATTCAAAATTTATATCAAAATAGAGGCAGTGATCCCTCTTTAAAGTATCACAAATCTAAACCTCAGCCTGGTGCGTGTCACAGCACACCATCTGTTAAATTAATACAGTTTAATTAATCAAAGTTAAATGTTCTTACATGTTTTCACTTTTGCATCTGAAGAAGCAATAACTCTACAGAATAGTGAATATCCTGCAAGTGGATCTGGGATGATGCAGGATGATTAATGTGTTTACACTCAACATCCAGCCAATGGAAATGCTGAATCTGAAGATCTATGGGGAAATCTGTAAAAAGTGCCAAATATAGAGCAGCAAGTATTTGATGTACCATGTAAAGGAAGGGAGAAGAGCAAGGCTGGGGATGACAGCTGCCATCTAGGTGACCACCGTGTGGAGAATATCCATGTCTTACCCATGTTCCTAAGGTGTGATATTGAAGATTTTTCCACATGGAGCAGTTGTTTCTCCTTGGTATGTCCAGGTAATATCAACCCGTAGCCATCTTTGACTCCTAGGGAAATTTCCTGGGTTTGGATAAAGAGAAGTACTCCTAAAATTCTTTTCCCCATAAAGATCAATTCCTAAAATATTCCTTTGAAATAAATACAAATTCTGCACTGAATTAAACCCCAGAGAGATGAGGAAATTAGCTTTGAATTCCCAATCCAATCCCTTTGTTATTTGCTTTGACCAGCACAAAGACTCCCATGCTGAAGGACCTCATGGTGTGACATGTGTAATATCCTGGCATTAAAAAACTAAATAGAAAATTCAAAAATAACAAAAAGACCACCCAAAAGTGTTCTTTCACCCAAATATAAAGCCAGCAGAAATGCCCACTCCTTCATCATCCCTCTAAAAGTGCAATTGGCTCCCCCAGCACAAGCAGAACTCCTGACTTTTATTGCTGTCCTGCCCCACAGGACCTGAGCAGGGAGTGCTGGGACACACAGATGATGGGATTGGAACACACAGATAATGCTGGGGACACACAGATGATGGGATTGGAACACACAGATAATGCTGGGGACACACAGATGATGGGATTGGAACACACAGATGATGGGATTGGAACAATCTTCCCAGAGATGAGATTGGGTTACATTATTTTCTGAGGAGAAAATTTGAACTTTTTTTTTCTCTTTATTCTGCATAAGCAACTACTGAATTATTGCTTAAGTAGAGACACAAGAGTGTAGAGAGAAGAGTTTGATTATCCCTGGAGCAGGACTGTGAAATTCATCTCTCCAAAGCATGGCTGAATTCTTCACTTCTCTTGGTGAGAAAGAGCGAGGAAAAACAAATAATGTTTTCCCTGTTCTATTTTTCTTTTCTCTCCTTTATGCTTTAGTTCACCTGATAAAGCAATTTAGGCAACAAAGTCAGGCAGAAAACCAGGATTCCCTTCATTTTTATTTTGTTTTGCACTTTGTTTATCCATTCCCACCTGAGCTGGGTTTAATCTCACGCCTGCCTTGGCTGGGCAGAGTTTTGTAGGGAAAAGCACGAGGCTGCTGAGGGCATGGGGTGTTCCCTGCCCCGTGTGCTCTGCTCCCAGCATGGAGAGGCTGATCCAGGAGCCCCAGAGGGGCTGCACACACAGATCCCTTGGCCAACTGCAGGATTAGAGGGAAAGGGAAGAAGCTTTTCCTTGGGAATGGGGAGGCAAGGAGAGAACCTGGAGCGAGTCAAGGGGAGTTCACTGCGTGGCTGAGTCACAGCTCAGCTGCTCTGCCCATAAAGTTATCAAAAATACAGGCTTGGGTTTTGTTCTGGTTACTGCTTCATTCCCAAATGCTTCAGTGATTTATGACCATGAGACTGAACCAAAAAAACAAAAGGATTGCTTTGTGTTCCTGCTTAAACTCTGTCCTTGAGAGGCAGGGGGAGAACAGGTCACTGCTTAGGATGCAGGGCTGGGACCACGAAGATTTTGTTTCTTCCCCTGCTCAGTCCAAAACTTCCTGTGTGACTTCAGAAAACAGCTTTCCTTGCATCTCCAGTGTTACTCAGTTAGTAGTTGAGATTCAGGAGCTGCCTGGTCTCTGGAAGGGTAAAAAAAAAAGCACCTTTCTCCTTTGCTGGGTTATGGTGAGGAGGAATAGATGGGATTTTGAGGAGCTCAGCTCTCAGCAGAACAGGCTGATCAATATCTGGAGCAGATCCAAGCTATCTGCTGATGGATGGCAGGGAGGGATTTACCAACAGAGCTCAGCACAAGCTTAATGAAGCTTTTGCACAGCATGAACTAACAACTATTATCACCTCAGCACCTCCTGCATTCATCAGTGGATCCTTGAGGTGTGGGGAGGAAGGGGAAAAAAACACAGAATTTATTTTCTTTTTCTGTTTCAAGCTGATGTCCTGATTAAATGAGTCATTTGGTGGTAATTAAATTGCTGAGATGGTGCATGCAGAGTTCCCACTGCTTGTCCCAGTGTGCAGATCCACTGCTGAAGGACCACAGCAGATCTCCAAAGGCAGACTGTGCTCCCTGTGCTCTCCTCCTGAGAGGAAAACCAGATTTTTAAAATCAGGTTTGAGCAGGCTGAGCTAGAAAGCTCTAGAAGTTGCTCCTTCTCCTGATTTCTCATTTTCTCTCACCAAAGAAATCCAATCTGTAGCACTAAAAGTTGCTCAGATCCAGAGGTTTTCACATTTGCAGGGGATTGTTGCCGACTCTGCAGAAATACAGAATATTTGTGTATAAATAATCAGAATTGGAAACACATGGCTGCATAGGGGTCACAGACCAATGTATAAATGCACTATATATGTGAATAAACTCATCCTTTCCAAAGAAAGTTTTCTACTGTCTAAAGCATTTCTCTCCTCATATTTTTCCCCTGAAGTGTATGTTTATAAGAACCTCAGCAAGCTGTCAAGCAAAATAGTTTTTATCAACAAAAATGAATTCATAACTGTAATTTCCTTTCAAAGACTGAATCAATTTCTTTCTGGGTAGTGTTTACTCCAGAATTCTTAGTGCTATCACTTAATTTCAGAATAGTTTATTGCTGCTGTGCTCTAACTTTAGAGATATTTTTTTTAACTCTCTTTAAGAGAACATAGACATAAGGGTTTCCTGTTAAAATCTTCATTGTTTATAAATTTTCTTCCTGAAATTCCTCTGTAGATAACATTGCCTCTCCTGAGAGTAACTGTTGGTACAACAGGAAAAATTAAATTTATATTTGAAACTATTATTCCTACTCCTGTCATTTTGTGAATGACACAAACCCTGATGTGTAGGTTGACACTCAGAGATTTAATTTTTTAAAAGATGATATCAGGCATCATCTGCCCCCAGCCAGCCTCACAAAAAGAATCATGAAGTCAATGCCTTGTGCCAGGAGAGATTAAAATTGGATTTTAGGAGAAGTTTCTTCATGGAAATGTTTTTCCAGCCCTGGCAGAGCTGCCCAGGGAGTGGTGGACTCCCCATCCTGCAGAGCTGTGGATGTGGCACTTGGGGACAGGGGCAGTGCTGAGGTTGGGCTCAGTGATCTTTGGGGGTTTTTCCAACCTAAAATATTCCATGATGCCCTGGTATTTGGGGTGTGAGCCCCAGCCAGAGTCCATGGGCAGATCCAGAGCTGGTGGTTGTCACCCAGATCTGCTCTGCCCCAGCGCAGAATGTCCCCTCCTCAGAGCCACTTTTGGGACAGGTTTTGGGGGAATATTTCTGATTTGTGTGAGTCCCACTGGAGTCAGCAGACTGGGGATGCTCAGGGTGTTCCCAACATTAAATCCAGGTACAGCTGCTTTGGGAGCTGCTCTGAGCCTCTGCTGCAGCTCCCTCCAGGACACACTCCTTGATTACAAAGTCACCATTAAAATTACATTATGGGATGTGACTGGGGTCAACAATCCTGGTAAACAAGAGGTAAAAGCAACCATTAAAAGACATTTGCTGGAGGCAAATCTTTGTAGTCTTAGAGGAGGCCAGGTAGGTCACTGGATGTGAAACAGTGAGATCAAGCAAGAGGATGAATTATTAATTGCCAGAATTCATTATTTATTTCCTCAGTGCTACAGTTTACCCAGAGCTTTGTAGGCAAACAAAGGGAGCAGTGCCCTCAAATCAAACTTCACTTCTGACAGTTTGGTTTTGTGGCATTTATAGCCAGCCTTGTGTCATAAATTCAGGGCAGCATTCAAAGAACACTCCACTCCGTGGCAAATCTCCCTCCTCATTAAGATAGGAGCCAATTAATGTTCTCTAATCAGCTTTATTCCTGCCATCCCAGCACATGACTGTGTCTACAAACCAGATTAACCTCCTGGCTGCCAGGCTGTCTCACACCCCTGTGCTCAGCAGTATTTTGGAAAGATGTTGTGTACAAAGGATTTAAAATTATGTTTTACTATCAGAATTTTCTCTGGAAATTTTGTTCTCTATTTCCGGTGGGCAAGTGCTGACTCTGCAGCTCTTTGGATCGAAAGAGTGGAAAATTAAAAGTTAGTCTTGGATAAAAATTTGAGTTGTTTGAACTCATACATTTAAACTTAGGTTAATTAAATATAGTCCAAATTAACATTCACCTTGGTCTTAAGAAATCAGATTTAGATGAGAGTTTTAAAGTTATGAGCAGTTTCTGCAGGTCTTGGTTTAGGCTGAGCACATTATATTTACCGTCCCTTTGTGAGTTGGGATCAATATTAGTCTTAAAAACAGTGAAGGGAATTTTTCCTTTGGATGGAAATAAGGATTTCATTCCTTGTGAAAACCACCGAGTTTGTAAATCTAGGATAGGACTTTTCTAGGAAAGGATTTTTGCAGGATTAGAGTTTTGGAAAAAGTTGCTCTGTATTGTCTGCTGAGTAATAGAGATGAGGTTTTCAGTGAATTCTGAGGAAAAGGAACTTTTAAAATTTTTCCTTCTGTAAATGATGATTCTCCTATCCTTGGACTAACAGTTAAAGCAGTTTATGTTGAATGATAAATTCTTTTAAAAGTCTGCCTTTCACTGATGTTGTTCTCTATTCACTTCACCTCACGAGTTACATCCAAGTGAGGACCAATTGATTTGTTCTGACAGTCTGGACCAACCTAAGCTGGTGGAATCTGTTCAAAGAGGAGCTCAGTGCTCTCCCATCAGCAGAGAAAATTCTGGTTTTAAACATGAGGTGCTGACAGAAGCCTGACAGCCACGACTCTGAGAGGAAAAATATTGCAGCAGTAGATGTGTGGGTTATTTATCTGTTTAATTAAGGAGCAAATTAATTCCTGTTAGGAGGGCAGGGAGCATTTGACAACCCCAGAATCTGTTGCCTGAACCCCTTGGGAAGTAAAACTCATCCAGAGACAGAAAATGAAAGCCTGTATTGGGATCTCAGAGCATCACTGAGGATCCAGAAGATGAGGAAGTTCCTGTGCTGATTAAATATTCCAATTCAGAAATCCAGAATTAGGGAATGGAGCTGCACAAGGTGCATGACTGACCATTAAAATGCATTCTGGCAAGTAAAGAGGGAGAAAATAATTTTATTTCTAAATATTAATATGGGGGAAAAACCCAAGTTTTTTAGTAATGAATGAGACCTTTGGGTGTTTTAATGAGCCTCTGTACTTCAGGAGAGGGTGCTGGAGCACACACCAGGCATTTACAAGTGAGCAGAAATGAATAGCCTGTCTGATTCTGACAAATTATCCTTGGAGAGGAAAATAACTCCATAAGAAATATAGTTGGTGTTAAACTTAATAAAAACAGACCCTGATGGACTCCCCTTGGAATTGTGGCAGACCTTGCACTCCATCCCTGCTCCTGTCAGAGAGCTCCATGAACTTATAATACATGTGAAAAAAATATTCCTTTCATCCATTAAGTCATAATTACTTTTCCCTTCCCCCCAGAAGAAATTTGGAGGTGAAGCTCTATCCCTTGATGGAACTGCTGGAACTTACAATTCCAGCTAAAATAGGAATAGCTTAAACCACTCACTTCTTTTTTTCCAGAGACGCAGCAAGATATCTTTAAGAAGAATTTGCTGCTCTCATGGGAAATCCTTAGGATTTGCTTACCGCAAGGAAAAGCCAAGCTTTCCATGCAGCTCCATGCAGAAAGGGTCACACAGAGCTGCTGCACACGTTAAACCTTTGGAAAATGTGCATTTGTGGGATGCACAGGGGGTTAACCTCTGTGCTGGAGGAGATGCTTCACCTTCCATCCCTTTTGGTGGCCACTTGTCAGGATTTTGTCACTATTTCTGCAAGCAGCTGCTGCCTGCTGGGGCTGTGAGAGGCACTGCTCATCCTGAGGGGAAGAATTGCCTTCCCAAAAAGATGTGGGGAAGGATGGAAAGGTGAAATTCTACAAAGCTCAGGGAGACGAGGGGGTGGTGGTGAGAGATGGAATCAGGGTGTGCTGGGTTCTGTTAAAATGTGCTGCCTGGGAAGTCCTTCAGGAAGGAGCCAGGGCTTCCTTGGGCTGGTGGGACCTCGTGTGATATATGGTCTCCTCAAGCCAGGTCTCATAAGCTCTTGGAGATCTACATCACACCTGAGATAGCTCAGCCACCTCAGATGGCATAAAATCAGCAGGATGGCTTCTGTGGCAGTGTTGGACATGGAAAAGTTTTAATAAAAGGCAAAATAACAATGGTCTTTACAGAGAAAAAACGAGCAAAGGCAAGAGGTTCCTGCTCCTGGTAAAACACTTCACAAAAGTGATTATTTCATTTTGTTCTCTTATTTTTCTAGTGAATTGCTTAGGCAGGACTTTTTGGCTTCAGTCCAGTTGGCTATCCTTAAGCTTGAGGTGAAGTCCCCAAGATCCTATGAGGCCTTTTTTTACCTAATTGAGGAGAGAAACTTCTGGTCTTTTTTCCTTTTTTTAGGAGACAAAGGATAACTTTGTCACTCCATCAAGAGAGGGCACATTCTTACACCCATGGATCACAGGCAGTGTGATTCCAACCTGGATTTCCCTGAAGCTGCTGCTGCTTTGGGGGCTCTGGGGTCACTTTGTGCTGCAGTTTTCACTCTGTGATGGGATTTGGGCCCCTCTCCTCCATCCCTGCCCCTCAGCACACAGGGGGTGCAGGATCCCATTTCCTTGTGCTCATGGCCTGCTCCAAGTACTGACTTATTCTGTGCTTAGAGCCACCATCAGCCATAGATTATATTTAGCCCTGTTAAAACTGTAAATTTAACAGCAAGCGTGCAGTGGTAGAAGCCTCCTTTGCATGGTTTATGGAGGGCTGGAAGGATTTATTTCTTCCACCCAGAAAAATTTCTTCACTAATGCTCAGAGATTTACAATCCCCCAGATCAGGAGAAAGTCTACTCCCAGCTTTATTTGAATATCTGCTGATGGATCAACAGATCTTTCTGCCATGAAATCCTCCCTTTGCTGCTCCCTTGTTTGTTTAAATTGTGGAATATGTTGGCTCAAAAGTACCAAATTCCCATAGCTGCTCTCCTTGGGAGGTAACAGGGAAAAAAAAAAAAAGGGGGAAGAAAAAGAAAAAACTTCAGTTGATTTACTTTCTGCATAGGGCGCACTCCAAATGTTGAATATTGCATTATGTGCACAGCAAAGATTCCAGGCTTAAGTTGTCTGATATGAACAGACTAATGGCATGTTATGGGATTGATTTTCTATCAGCCCTTTCAGGGATATCACTCCTGCTTTGTTCTTCTAACAGATAACATCACCTCCTCTAACCTCTCCTCTCTGCCTCTCCTGGCTGGCATGTGCATTCCTCCCCTTCCCCCTTGCCTTTTCCGTATTCTGTGCCTTGATGGGAATCTCATTTTTTAAATGGGTAATATCTCAATAATAAAGGAACAGGTCTGATGCAGATATGAGCCTTTTTCACAAAAGAAGAAGGAAAAATTGCTGAGTTGAGACTGATGCTTTCATGATACAGAATGAACACTGGTGCAGAACACTGCAGCCACCAGCCTTGGGCTTGATATAAAATTACAGCTTAGTTTTAAGAATCTGATCTAAGAGAGCACCTCAGTCCTGGGGTTTGAAATTATATCTAAGCTATTAATTCCTATTAGTTTCTCTCAGATGCTTTTGCACTAGCATTAAATATGCATATTAAAAAATGATATAAATTTTAAAGTACATCCTGGAAGATTTCTTTGGCCTTTGGGTTAAGCCCTAATTGATTTATACCAGGTTAATACTTAATATATATATTAAATTGTACAAGGAGAGGACTTTTCTGGGACATCTGTAAAGGCAAAGAAGCAGCTAAGAAACAGTGGAAGATTTTGAAATGTATCATTAATATATATTACAGAGAGGGGAGAAACAAGCTCTAAGTATTTTTTCTGGGAGGTTTTTGGTTACATTTCCATTGCCTCTTCAAACATAACATGTCCTTATCCTTGAAGCAAACACACTCCCATATTCATGGGGAAATATTTCATGTTGAAATTAGCAAGTTGCTGAATTGATGTCACCTGGTCCATCTTTAATGTATTCTCCTCTGTTCCAATCTGCAATATCATCCCAGTTATGCAAAGCTGACTGAAGGTTGTGCCAAGTTCAAATGAAGTGTCTATTTATCAATGGGAGGTTTCCTGCTGGAGCCAGAGATGTTAATATTGAATATGCCTAATAGCATTTTTCAAACTCAAACAGTCCTGACTCACTGCTGAACATTTTTGAAACAGAAATCTCAACTGATGGGTGCATTCTGCCTTGGAAATGCCTTCTGGAATTATGGCTTGTCATATTATACAGTTCTCCCCATAAAACTAAGCAGGGAAGGGGCCTGAGGAAGTCCAGGTTATTCACAAAACAGGCAGCAGAGTTGAGATTTTCATGTGCCAAGGAATATTTACGTAGTATATGAAGTGGAGGTTGTTAATTACACACTTTACTTACACCTGTCTTAGGAGAGAGGTGTCAGCTCCTGATGCTGTAATGGGAATTGCTCTTTTCTTCACTTCTGCTTTATCATCCTAATACACCATGAAATTGGACAAGAATTTAAAAAGTATAATCCTGTTTGCCTAAAACCCCCAAAACCTACTCAATCCACCTCCTCTTCCTGTCCTGTCCTCCCTCATGCAGCTTTTGAGCTCCATGACCAATTCTTACCAATTTTCAGGGATTGTGTAACCATCTCAAAACTAAGGGATCTCTCCAAGCTCTACAAAAATAGAAGCCTAAAGTTTGCATTAGGAACACATTCCTGCTTTTGTATTGAAAACAGGGGGGGAGAAAAGTAATACCTTCATTTGTCCTGTCCCTTTCCTCCTCTCCAGAAGAGGATGTTATGAACACCTCCTTTGTGTGAGAAACTTGGGCTGGAATTCACTTTAGTGGGCACCAGAGAATCCAACGCCGAGAGACAAAGCCATAAGAAAGCAAAGCTTCATTAGTTTCATTGCTCATGGAAGTGCTTGTTAATACAGACACTCCATTTTTAAAATGTGTTTCTCTGAGCACAGAGCCTGTCTGGTGGAATTAGAGCTCTGCAGCAAATGGGCCCCTTGCCAGTTCCAAGGAACACAAATTAAGGCTCTGATGTTGGGAGCGTTTATGCCCGTGCTTAATTTTACAAACCAGAGGGAGTCGTCATAGATCTGAAGTTGAAAGTATTCTGTGAGTGTTTGCAGGCTGTTTGTGGGGGGCTGTGGAAATAACCATCATTTTGGGATGTGGTGTGTTTGTACTGTGCCAGCTGAGTGCAGCATTTACAGATTCACCTCTGGAGTGAAACTGGAGGGAGGCGTTTAAGGACTCTGCCATGGACATTTGTAATTCCAAGTTTTCTGATGAGATGGTGGATTTGGGTTCAGCAGTTACAAAGTCTACAGAGGTTGTATTGTCCTTAAAAACACCCCAAAAAAGTTATTTGGGAGAACAATTATCCAACAGGTGGTTGGTTGGTTGGTTGGTTGGGTTCATGTGAATTTTTTTACTTAATGACCAATCACAGTCCAGCGGTGTCGGGACTCTAGAAGGAGTCACGAGTTTTCATTATTATCTTCTAGCCTTCTGTCTGTATCCTTTCTCCATTCTTTAGTATAGTTTAGTTTAGTATTATTTAATATATCATAAAATAATAAATTAGCCTTCTGAGAACATGGAGTCAGATCCATCATTCCTCCCTTTGATGGGGGCCTCAGAAAATACCACATCAACCCTCTCTTCCAAAAACACCTGAGTGGATTTAAAAATATCTCTTCAAAGATTTTGACAGAATTTATCTGAATTCTTAATCCAGCCTCTTGTAAACCCATGGATGCTGGAAGGGGAATGGACTCATCAGGAATTCAGCATGGATGCACTCAGATCATACCTCCAATGAATTGGAAACACTCTGCCTGTTCCTGCCCACTTAGGACTCCAGGATGTTATAATTTATATCTAAATATTGCAGCCCACATTTGTCTGTGACATTGAACTACTGCTCATTGTTTGGAAATAGAAGGGGACTATTTTTCAAACCCTGAGAAGATGAACAGGTAAGGAAAGCTCTCTGGGAAGATTTTATCACACAGGCTCTGCTTCCAAGCACAATTAATGAAAATGTATATAATAGTTATAGAAACAATTTACTTAAACCCCCCAGACTTTCAGCCTGATTCTCCCCTCATTTCCATTAATATAGATTGAGACCATCTCCCTCTGAATCCCAAGGTAAATTATCAGCTGATTTCTGTTAACTCAGTGAGGTAAAACTAATGGAGCAAGAATTAGACCCTTTCCATTAACTGCTATATGTTCTTTCACATTTGAAATTAAGATTATACCTGACTGTGAGAGTAATAAAACATTACAGCCATTCTGCTGAGTTATTTCACTGACCTTAGTTGTTCCATTAAAAATTATTGCCATCAACATCATCCTTCCCATTCTGGGTCATTTTTATACAGGTCTTGCCTGTGGATGCCAGAAAATTTGGCAGTACCTTCTTAATACTCTCAGAAAATGGATGAAAACCCCCAAGAAACTCCAATATCAGACACAGGGTTTTTTTTTCTAAGGCATCTCAGAATAAACTTGGCTTTATCCAAAAAAAAAAGGAAGAAGGGGAAGCTGGGGGGGGTAAGGGAAGAAACTGTAAATCCAGGTGTCATTTTTGCTTGATTAAGGACTCCTTTAGGATTCTGAAGAACTGAAAATTTTGGAAAATCAAAAAAAAAAGCCCTGCAAAATTCAATCTTAGAGGGTTGAGGGAAAGGCTACTGACACTCTCCCCATTTGCTGGGAATAAAGTGAAAAGAAATTTCCCTGGCTGTATTTTTCATAGGCTGCCATTATTATGTTTATATGCTTGTTTTCCTCCACTGTGTATTTTGGAAAACAACCTCAATCTTTCCAATGGCATCTGCAGCAGGAGCCAGAGCTCTCCCTGCACACATTTTGGAGCTGTTAGCCTCGTTTGTAGTCTGGAGGATTTTCTGTAAGCTTGAACTATCCATTGTGTTGAAGTACCTGGTTTCCATTAAAGTTTGATTAGATTTTAATGCCCAACTTTCTCGGGCTTCTTAGGAAATCCCAGCTATCAGGCATAAATAATTTCCCAACTACTTCAAACAGCCCCGACTTGTAATTAAGCAGAGCTATATTCAGGTTAGGGAAGAACTGATGTGAAATGAAGGTGACCCAAACTTCAGAGGAATTTTAGTGAAAGCTGAGACTTCGATTAGTTCAACTGTTGACAGCCTGTCCTCCTGGCTATGGACTTGAGAGAGGATTTTAAATATGCACTGCACAGGCATGTTCACACAGATTGTACAGATATGGGATTAAAAGCAGCCCTTTGGCTCTGAAAATGAGTTCTGACCTATCAGTGCATCCTCTCTGCGTGTGGCACCTGAGCAGATGCCCGCAGAATAACAAAAATGCAGCGATGGGAGGCGATGTTTGTGGCTGGGGACGTTGGGAGCAGCAGAGGCAGATCCCAGAAGGAAGCACTGGCTGTTTGACCACTGTGTGTCTGAGCAACCTTCATGATTACAGAGCTGCTTTACCTCCCTCAGGTATTTCCACAGGTTGTAGGAGCAAAAAACCCAAGCTTGAAGGAGGAATGTGTGCTCAAGGATGGCACTAACACTGACTGGAGGGAATGGGAGCTGATTCCTGCCCTGTGGTTTGGACCTCAGGATAATCTTCCCCAGCATATGAGAGATGATGCAGGAGGAGGAAAAGCAAAGCAGAGGCAGCGCAGTGACACGAGGTGCATGTGTAATGCTGCCAGCAAGCCTTGGGAAGGAAAATATTCCATTGCAGGCGAGAGCAGACAGCGAGTGCAGAGCGAGGAGCCAGCACAGACAGCAGCACACGGCTCAGGCTCACTGCTGCAGGCCCAGCCTCTCCACATTTCATCCTGGCTCTTTCTGAATCACATCTCTGAGGTGTCAAGCACTGGCAGGAACAAGCAAGCAAGAGCTGTCCTAGTTGTGGGGTCTTTTGTCCCTAAGTATCTTCATTATGCTTACCTGCATCAAAACCCTCCTTCAGTTTCTTGTCTCGCCATTTCTTGTTATTCCAGTTACTTAGGACATTATTGCCTTTCCTCTCTTACTTTAGGGATCTTCCTGCATGATACTGCAGCATTAAATAATATTTATTAGCTATAAAAGCAATGAAATTTTTTATAAACTTTGATTCTGCTTCCAGGGAAATAATGCTACAACTGTCAATAATTTTCAGCCAGCAGGAGCTGCAAAGTTTTCCTTCCTCCTCTTTACAAAGTAAAGATAGAAGGGTTCTCCTTCAGCATGGATGATGGAATGAAAAGCTTTGTTTAGCAATGAAATATCTAAGACTTTTTGGGCATAAGAAGACAGTAAAATTTAAAATAATTAAACCCAGCTTGCTTTTTTTTCCCCCTCATGCTATTTGCCTATTTATTACTGTTTCTCTTCTATTTCCTTCTCCTATTTTTCTCCCATCCTCCTTCCCAGGAGAAGGCTTCTGTAATTTCCCTTACTTAGACCACCATTTTCTTCTCTACTGTGAACTGGGATAAAATGGGATAAAACCAGTTCTTATCTCTCCTGAACATTTTCAGCATAGGAATAAGATGCTGCTTATGCTTGAACACTCCAAAACTGTTTTCTAAACTAAAAAACAGTCATGAGAATAATAAATTCCAGATTCTCAGATCACTACAATCATTGTCTGTCACCTTGGATAATGAGGGTTGAACAGCTTTCCCCAGTAATTCATCCACCATTCTCTACGGTTGTACTTCCTTCAAGCCAACTGCTTTTGATTCAAGGGTATCACAGAGCAGAAAGTCCATTTAATTCCAAAAATAAGTCATTTTAATAGCTAGAATGTTCATTTCAAACTTGAGTTAGCGTCACTTCAGCAAAAATCTTTTTAATATCTTTTCTTTCTGCTCGATCAAAGACTTGTTTACCACCACAAGTTCCTCGTTCATCACTGAAATGGAGCCAGGAGTGAGGAATGGGAGCCTGCAGGAGCACCAGGAGCTGAGCTCCCCCTGCCACAGAACCAATATTTATTGTGGAGCTGTGATAATATACCCCATAGCAAATCCACCCTGGGTATGGTGATTATTTAATGGCTCAATGTGGCCTTCTTGTGGGAAAAGAAAGGCAAAATAGAAAGGGTCTGTGTTGCCTCTCGCTCTTTATCAGCTGCAGCTCTGTGGTTGCTCAGGTGGGGTCTGCAGCCCTTGATCTTTGTGCTCTGCATCTTAACCCAGCTCATCCCTGCTGCTTTTGACCTTTCTGCACAGGTAAAGCAGGCAAAGGGCTGTCCAAAAGCAGGGGGTCACAGATACATTTTATGGAAAATCCTTTCCTTAGGATTTTTCATCTTGAGAAGCTGAGAGGCCTGAAGGACAAAATGTAAACAATGGTTATCTGCTGCTGTGGGATGCAACAGGAGCATCTGGGATTGGTCTCATGTGGTTGTTTGTAATTAATGGCCAATCACAGCTAGCTCGGACAGAGAGCCGAGCCACAAACCTTTGTTTTCATTCCTTCCTTTTCTATTCTTAGCTAAAAGTGGAACTTGAATATTCTGCTAATTCTGTCCCAGTCTGGGGGTATTTTGAGAGCTGATCCTATGAAGGATTTATCTCCAGGACAGGGAATTCTGTGCCATGGTTCCCCTTGTCGGCTGTGCCTCACAACTGGGGGACAGAAAAACCCAAACCCTGGGGAAGGCAACGTGGCCAGAACATTTCCTCCTCTCGCCACACCAAATATTGCACTGCACCACTGTCTGGTGATAGAAAAAGAAAAGGGTAAAAGTGGATTGTGGGGATATATTTGTGAATAAATCAGCGAGCTGCTCCATCTCTTTGCAAACACATTAAGTGTGAGTGACAGAGAGACACCCAGATTGCTCAAGTGTTTGCCTCAGACTGCTCTCAGCCTCACTTAAGTAGCACTTGAAAGAAATAATGGGTGTTAATTTAGACACTTGGATAGACTTTCCAAAACTACAGCAAAAAAAATTGACTGCAGATTTGTGCTGGAGGAATTTAAGAGATCAGCATTTGGATAAAGATGAGAGCTGAATTTTTAAAATAGCACCTTTTATTTTTTGTGCCTGTACTAATTGCAAAAGCATTTTATATTTTGAATAATTGTCCTACATTTGTTTCCTGCTATGCACACATCTGCAGGAAAAGAAAAGGAAAAGAAATGGTGGTTTCAAAGAATCCTAAATGCTTAAATACAATTTATAGATATTTTCATGAATAAAACTCAGTTCATGGCCAAGAATTCATTTCCTCCTTTCTTTCTTTTCCATGTCACACCTTTTTTCTCTTACACTGCAACTGTTTATGTGCTTCACATGCAAACCAGCCTGACTAAAGAAGGGACATTGAACCAAACCCTAATCAGGAAATCCATTAATTTAGGATTCCACTCTGACAATGCTGTCTGATTCTGCCCCAAATGTTTTGTCTGAAGTAAACAAGGTTTCAGCTTTAAATTTTGCAAAGCAAAATTGTCTTTTAGAAAGAAATTTATCGCCAAGCACTGCCTGGGACTGTGGCTTAGCAGTGGTGTACCTGATTTAATATGTCATGTTTTAATAGACAAGGCATTTACCTATCTCAATAGGAACTCTGTCTCCCTATAATGCATTTATTTCAGTGTAGTCTGAGGCATCTCTTGCCCAGGATATATGTTTCAATTACATTTCAGTGCAAAACACATTCTCTGCAAGAATCTTCATACTCCATGATCTTGAGTAATGGAACATTTTAAGTGCTGGAGAGCCCAGCTCTGAAATCTTTATTCAGCCAATCTCCCCCAAAGGCAACTATTCCTCTCAGCTACACTGATCAATACCCCAATATGCCAGACCAAAAAGCCTTTGCAGGAATGTGGATTCCTTCTGTTCCTATCAATAAAATATGTAATTAATTGAAAATTGAAAACTTTATTAATTTGAGTTTGATTTTTTTTCCTTTCCATCAGCCCTGTTTTCAGAAGTGTATGGATCCAGCCCAGATTGGATTCTGGCACGAGGCAGGGAAGCTCCAGCAAGGTTTATAAAATCAGGTTGAACCTGAGATCTAGAAGACAGAAAGGGCTGGAAAATGAAATAGCTCCAGTGCACTGGCTGGTGAATTTACTTTCTGTACAGAAGTACCTCTGGTGCAAGAGCCTGGTTGGCATGAGCATTAAATCAGAAGCTTTCAACATCCAAATACCCAAGTTCAGCAGCGCTGTGCCTTGCTGGCACTGAGGGCTTGGAGGAGGAGGAGGAACCATCCAGTGATCCCAAATCCATCCCAAAACCAGGGGGAGCTGGGGAGATGCAAAACTGGGAGAGTCAAGACAAAATCCCCCCTGAATTTCTGCCCTCTCAGGGCTGTTTTATGCTAGTGCAAATCCATAGGTGACTGTACAAGAGGAAAAGCTGTGAAGGGGGAAAAATGTGAGAAAAATTCAAGGATTTGAACAATTTACCCCGTGTCGCACCCTCAGCTGGCTGGAGAGACTCAGGGTGAGCCAAGGGCTGCAGGAGTGGCAGGAGAGCCCTTCAGCACCACAGCCTCCTCCTGAAGCTGCTGAATGTGACACCTCCCAAAGCTGAGGATAAACACTGGTTTGGTTTTTTTTATTCAATTAAACTGGAGAGCTTTTGAAAAACACAAGTTGCAAATTTCCCTGCTGCATTCTCGGTACAGCCACTGGATTTTTGTTCACAAGAGTTGTTTCCTCCTGGAGTTAAAGCCTGAACCAAGTGAAAATAATCTTGTAAAGACAGGCAATAGATACAGATATATGAGATTTATATGCTTTCCACATTAACAGAGCTTCTGTTATAAATCCCTATTAATCAGGCATTCCATCAATATAAAGTTTTCCATTAAATCCAGAGAGGAACTGTAGCAAGTGTAATCATAGAGCTTGTTTAATACAGTGCAATGATGGCAACATTTTCATCTCATCTATCTGGCTGCAGAGCTCTTCCCCTCCTGAGCTCATTGCTGAGTGGCTGAACAGCTCAGTGACAAAGTGGAAAATTCTCCTGAGTATCAACAGTGAGGGAAAAAAACTTAAAATCCTCCTCTCCGACTCTCAGCAGTTGTAAAGCAAAGCCAGAATGGTGAATTTCAGAACTGATATTTACAGGAATTTTAGACCCACAGCTCAACAATTGAAAAAAAAAAGCCAAAAAACTCAAATGTTTTTGTGCAGTTTCTTCCTACTTTTGGTTTTCCAGGTGACACCTGGGCACTTGGCAGGAGCAAAGTGAAAAGCTGCCCCGACTTGGCTGAGGCACAAATGGGAAAAGTGTTTTTATTTTCTATGCTCTGTGTATTTGTTATTGTCCAGTGTCAATGCAGGAGAGGCAGGAGGAGAACAAAACAAGGAAAAGAGACAAAAGGAAAGGATTGAGCAACTCAGGTCTTGTAATGAAGTGCTGTGGAACAAAGCCACGAGTTTTAAAGGAAACATTACACAGACTTGTTGAAATTAAATAGTAGGTACTGAGTTAGATTAGACCTGAGAGAGAAGAAAATGAAACGGAACAGCACTGGGAGGAAGGATTTTTAACACACCTGGCTTCACTGGTGAGAAGGCACTGAGGAGGAGAAAAGCTGCTCAGGGATCATTGGGCTCCTGTTCCCTTGATGAGAGGTGAGATGTGGGCAGTGCTCCACCTCAGGGTGCTCCTGAGGCTGGCAACACCTGCAAGGCTGCAGAGGCTCCCATTACAGGGTTTTTTGCTTGAAAAAAGGTTAAAAACCCTGATATTTTCCATTTCTTTATCATCTCGAGCCATTCTTTTGGTATGTCCCCAGTGGAGATTTTTCCTGTTCTGTGTTGTTTGCCTCAGGCAAAACATCCAGGGCTTGACTCTCAACTCTGCCCTGGCATCTTCAGCTCCTGACACCAAGGGCATTTCAGGAGAAGTGGATTTATCTTTCCTTCCCCTCCTAAAGAAATGTCAGCAGACACTGAAAAGCAAACCAGCTTTTGTTCCAGTGGGTCTTCAGGGTGATTTTTGGGGTGTTTCCAGTGTCACTGGTGTTCCAGCACCCCCAGGAAGGCTCTTTGACACCCTGTGTTGTATTTCCAGTACAATCAGTGCCCTACCCCAGTAGATTTCAGAGTGCAAAGTGTCACCACTCAAACCTCTCCCAATATTTGGGCTGTGCCACCTGCCCTTGCTGCTCATCCCAGCCCTGGGTCACCACCTGCCCATCTGGGGTGGTGACAGGGACACAGGCCAGAACATTTAACACCAAGCGCAGACTTTGGAGAACCAAAACTGGGAAATTTGAGGAATATCTGATGCATTTGCCCACAGGTGAGGATATTTTGATGATATTTTCCTGCACAGCCCCCAGCCCAGTGAACCTCCTGTTGCTAGATGGAACATAAACAGCAGCTGAAGTGGAAACCACAGGGAAAGGGCCAGAAGCAATTCATTTTCCCCTGCTGAAGACAATCCCACACACCTGGCTCAGCTCAGTGCTGTGTTCCACGCTGTTTGTGGGGTCCATCCTGGATTTCTGCAGCCTTCTCTGCTCTGCACGGGCACACCAGCACAGATAAACCATTCTCTGTCCTCCCTCTTAATGTTTTAGCTTGGCTCTCTGGTCTAACACCCTTATTTTCCCCATCAGGAAAAATGCAAAGGGATTTTAGAGCAGGTGGAACAGCAAAGGAAGAGCCAAACATTTTCAAATAAGGACAGCACAATCTTTACTCTTTCCTTACACTTCTCTTTCCTCCTGTGCCAGCTCCTTGCCTTTCTGCAGGCTGGGGTGCAGACAATGAGGTTTCTTTTCAGGAAATTCTGATATTTCTGCCCAAGAACAACTGACGTGCTTCAATTTTGGTGTGTTCTAAGGCATCCCTGCCTCACGACCCCAGATATCCCCTGGCAGTGAAAATCTCCCTCCCTGTTTCTCTTTTGGAGCTAATGAGGCTGTGCATTTACACAGCAAATTCAATCCATCCCCAGCCCCCCGTTCTGCAAGCAGTACATTATTATTTCCTGGCCTTTCAAAGGCTTTTTAGACTAGAATATAATGGAATGGCTTTTAACAAGGACTGCCCAAAAGAAGAAAAGCCAGGAGAGAGTAGACCTTGCTATCAACATATTAAGCAACTCAGCTGAAACCCAAGTTCCTTTTACAAGCTCTATTTTCAGGTGTATTCTTAAATCATAAGGCAACCAACAGAAAGTTAAATCACAGTGACAGCAAAATGCAGTTTAATTCAAAGTTAGCAGGTCAAGCAGGGCTATGTGGGATCCTCACATTCACCTCAAGCTATTAATTCAGATAAAACCCACCAGCTGCTGCTGCCCTCGAGGATTTTATTTGCCATGTTTCTGCTTGTTAGCTCACACAAACGAAGAAAGGAGAATTTTTTTTTACCCTCCCAGATAGGATTTTCAATTGACTTGTCCAACTCCTTGGCACTGCAGCACTCAGGAAATGTCCCCGTTGCAGTGGCACAGGCAGAAATCGGGAGCAGCGTTCTGTCCTGGGCTGCTGGGAGCCCTCTGTGCCTTCAGCATCCCTGAGGATGAGCAGCAGCTGCCAGCAGCTGTCCCCTGAGCTCCCCAGACAACAATGAAGCAAATAATTTCCTTAATTATTTATCAAGGGCTGCTTCCTCAGTCAATAAATTTGTTTGGCTGTCTCCTGGAGGCCTGGCTTTCTGCTTTGTTGGGCTCTTCCACGTGCATTTGAAACATGTTCTATTGCTCATATTAATATCTACAGAAAACTTCCTTTCTTTTCCTACTTTTCTTTTTTTATATATTTTATTTTTAAAATATTTTTTATATTTTTATATATATTTTATTTTTAAAATATTTTTTATTTCCATATAATCTTATGCTATTCTTTTGTTTTATCCTGTTGGTTTTTGTTTTTTGTTGCTTCTTTTCTTCTGTGCCTGATGTTTTATGAGACACAACTTGACTTTTAATTAACCTTTTATCCACTCTCTTCCTTTGCTCCCTTCCTCTGTCTTTACATTGGAAAGAACTTGGCTTATGTATTATTTTAATTATCCACTGTGCCATTGAATTCCCTTTGTGTTTTCAGGATTTGACTTGGGAGAAAACTGGACTGTTCTTGTGAGTGAATGTCCTCCAAATAAGCCCATTTGCAGTTTTGTTATGAACTATTTTAATCAACAGCTGTGAAATGGCCAATAAACCAAATTTGTATTCAGTGCTTCTGCAGTGGGAGAGATGATTAATTAATTTAAAAAAAGAAAAAGAAAAAAAAACAAGAAAACCAAATAAAAATCCTTCTTTTCTTCCTGAAGTGGTGCCTGGTTTGGGTTAAACTCCCCAAATACCAGTGGTAAAATGACCTTTTCCCCCTTTGAATTTTGGCAGCTGCACCAAAGAAAATAATCAAAGAAAAACTCTGCAAATGTCTCCTTTTAAAAGCACAGAGGGGTTAATTATTCCTGTTAATTTTTGAGAATATAACTGAGCCAAGAGTAGGAGGAAGAAGAGTGAAAGGGGAGAGAAATGAGAGGAGCAGAAAGAGTTTTTTCACCTATCCACAGTCTGGTCCCAAATAACCAACAATCATCAATTTTATTATTTATACAAACATCCACTTTTATCTGTAAACATATATTTTCAGGTGCAGTGATACAATCTTGCATTTAAACATATTTATGTGGGAAAAAAGCCTGAAAATGTCACACATAACCCCATCCCTCCCTGGTCCCTCACAGAGCTCTCCCCCAGCAGAGGCTGCCTTTCCAGCCAAAGGTGTGCAGTGATTATTCAGCAGGGATTATTCCCTGCAAACATCATGCTTGTTTTTTATCACTCCTTCCATATGCAGTTTGCAGCCTTTGTTCTCCTCACAATCACACAGTGAAATATGAAAGCAGCCAAATCCGAGGCAAACAGACACAAGAGAAAAATGAAATTAAGTCAATCTTACAGGGAGAATACAACCTTCTCTTTCATGCCTGCACAAAACAAAAAAAAAAAAATTGAAACATTAACTGCATCCTGAAAAATAAAGCCTCCTGCTCTAATACAGAGGATGGTTTCAATCACATCATGTCAGACGCTGTTGAAAGAATTTTGACATTTTTCAGTTGGTGGAATTTTGTCTTTCATACCCAATATCCTGCTAGGAGTGCTACATAACTGTGCTGGCTCACCTCAGGGGTCATTAAAGACACAAAAAAAGGCTTTTTAATCTCTAAACTGAAAAAAATAATCAGCAGGAGAGTGGGTATGGAATATATCCTTGCAAATCTTCAGCTCAGTGTGGTTATGGTGACAGAAATCTTTTATTTTTGGGTCAGGTGTGCACTCAGTCCCCTACTGCAATAATATCACTTCCTCTCACTTCCATAAATTTTAGAAACTGTTCACTCCTCTCAAAAGTGCAAAATGACAGAAACAAACCACATCCACACCAGTTGCCCTGAGAGCTCACTCCCTTTCCTCCTTAAAAGCAAAACAAAACCTTTTAAAAAATCATTACTTTCTCAAGGAAATCCTCAAAAAACCAGCTAAAATTTTATTTATCCATTGCCATTCTTCCCATCTGAGCAGCAATTATCAAATTCATGCTGTGAAAAACAGAGGTGGAGTGAGGTTTGCTCAGAATTCCTCCGGATGTGGTTTCACTTCCATCCACATTCCAAATTTACCAACTGCTTGGGAAGGAGCCTGGAGGCTCCACAGGAATTCCCACAGATCTCAAACTTTACACAATTGTTTGGTGCAGCAGTGAAGGTTTTTCCACATCGCTTTGGGTCATTACTGCACAACTCCTTGTTTTCCTCCCCCTCCAAAAAAAGGCAGTGTTGGAAATTTCCAGACAAGCACTGGGAGGAGAGGAGTCTCAGGCCATCATCACTCACCTTCCTCAGTGATTTGGAAGGATCTGTGGATAAATGCCCACAAAAACCTCTGGATCTCCAAAAATTTCACTTTTTTGTCATTACCAACAAGTCTCAGAACCTCACACACTTCTGCAATCATTTACTGCAGTTTCCTTGCTGGGATCTTGTGCTTCCCCCTCTATTTGATAACAAAATATTGATAACAACTTAAAATATATTGATAAGAGCTGCTCCTCTCCTTAGACACCTGACTGCTTATCTTCTTCCTCTTCTTCAAATGAGAATTTCTCTAATTGTAGCACAAATTGCAAATACTTTGGCACATAAAATATTTCACTCGCTAGGAAGGAGCAGTGCTAAATTTTTATGTTGATTTCTAAAAAAATCCTTATTAAACAGCAAGTAAATACATTCAATTATTTTGGTAATTGGAAAAAAAAGTACCATATGATGAATGTCAGCTTCTCAAGAATAAAATGCCATATTACCTGCTACCATAAAGGACATGCAATTGAATATTTTTGAAGTATAAATGATAAAATAGTTTTGAAGACAACATTTGAGCCTTTTTTTCTCCCTGAAATTATGTTTAGCTTGGCATGAGAACAAATGAGGAAGCCTCTGGCTGCATTTCAAACCCATGTCTTGGACCTTTTCATTCTAGACTGAAAGTTGACACTGCTGGAAAGCTTTTTAGTGAATTAAAACATTTTAGGTCAGGTTGTTGGGTGGGGAATAAGATGTTCAAAATGAAAAACTGGACTAAATTTCAGGAGATTGAAAAACTTTAATTTTTTATTACATTTCTTTACAGGATTAATAATAAACACTTATGTAAGTGAAGTGCTGTTACAGTCCCAGAGTGGTTTGGGTTGGGAGGGACCTTAAATCCCACCCAGTGCCACCCCTGCCGTGGCAGGGACCCTTCCCACCATCCCAGGCTGCTCCAATGTCCAACCTGGCCTTGGGCACTTCAGGGATCCAGGAGCAGCCACAACCAAAAATTTCTTTCTCATATCTACCCTAATCTACCCTCCCTCGTCTTAAAGCCAATTTAATATAAAATATTTCAAGGAGACTGTCCAGGATTTTTGCAGGAATCCATTTCCCCTCCTTAGTTCAGCTCTGCCTCTCAGTTTCTGGTCACTTTATCCCTTTTCATTACTTACAAACAGATCCTGTTAACAGAGCTGCTTCCCTTCCAAGTCCTTCATTTTTCCTAATTCCTTCTCCATCACATCCTAAGTGTTGTGCTGAGTGGAGAACAGACCCTGCTGAGAGCAGAGGGTAAAAGGTGCCTTGTCCTCACTCAGCCTCCCCAAAGCAGGATCTGCATTTTAACCCCTTCCCTGCTGTCCCTATCAGAGGGTAGGGGCTGTGTGCTCAGGGGTTCATTGTCACAGACAAGTTTTATGGAAAATCCTTTCCTTAGGGTTTTTCCTCCTGAGAAGCTGAGAGGCCTCAGGAACAAAATTTAAACAATGGTTATCTGCTGCTGTGGAATGCAACAGGTGCATCTGGGATTGGTCTCATGTGGTTGTTTCTAATTAATGGCCAATCACAGTCAGCTGGCTCGGACAGAGAGCCCCGAGCCACAAACCTTTGTTTTCATTCCTTCCTTTTCTATTCTTAGCCAGCCTTCTGATGAAATCCTTTCTTCTATTCTTTTAGTATAGTTTTAATGTAATATATATCATAAAATAATAAATCATCCTTCTGAAACGTGGAGTCAGAGCCTCGTCCCTTCCCTCATGCCCAGACCCCTGTGAGCATGGTCACAGTTGGTCACCCAGGCACTATTTCAGCCCAGAGTTAAACACTGGGAGCAGTTTAAGGAGCACACAGCTGTTTATGTGGGTTAAGCTGTTCATGCTGAAGCACCAGGAGCCCAGGAGACTTTGCACTGGGTTTGTTTCACACATCCCACTGTGACCTTGTGCCCCAGCTCACACAAAACCTTAACAGGGATGTAATTCCTGAGCACCTCATGTGCAACTGTTCTTCCCTGAGCACAGCTTGTTTTATTTTCCCATCCATTCTGCTTTGCTAAAGATGCTCCAGATGAGCTCCAGTGATGCTGATTTGTCAGAGGAGCACAGTAAGGGCAAGCTGGAGACTGGCACACAGGAGTTTCAGGAGGAACAGAGCGCAGTTTTACCAGATAAACTCACAAAATTTAACAGTTGCCTCAACACATAAAAGAATAGACAAGTTGTTTTAATTTTTTTACTTTCTCCTGCTATATTTTAGTAACAAATTCTTGTATCCACTCCCCAGGGACACAGCTTTCCCATCAACTGATCAATGATACCAGTATTTTTTATTTTTAATGTCTTTTCTTTATCATCACTATTCAGAGGATTTGATTCCAGTCCTTGGCTGTCAAGGTGCCCTGCCCTTCACAACAACTCTCTGATTGCTTGTAGCAGACTGCCACTAAATTAGGTTTTTCATGAGAACCAGACTAAGATGTATTTTCCCCTAAGATCACTTTCCTGTCTATGATTTCATGTGTGTTGATTATTTTTTTTTCTTTTGAATGGATCTGTGCACAATGGAGGAAGATGTGTCAAGCGATTTGTGGGTGTTTGGTTTGGGAACCAAAGTTTGTGAAGCACAGCATGTGCTGAAACGTTCACTACCCAGAATTTCCTGGTTTAAATTTATCAAAGAACCATGGAATGCCTTGGGCTTAAAAAGACCTTAAAGATCATCTTTTGCCATGGGCAAGGACACCTTGTGCTAGACCTGATTTCTCCAAACTCCTCAATAATCCATTAGGGAGAGTTTTTTATCCTGTTGGGAAGCTGGAGGCGACTGGGGCATTTCAGAACACCCTGCCTGAGTTCCTGGGGAGCAATTGCCACCAGCTGCAATTTCCTGAGACACCAGAGCAGTTTTGTCACTGTGATATTGTCTGAAAAATCCCTTTGCCAGGATTTCTTCCCCTGGGAAGCTGAGAGGCCTCAGAATGTAAACAATATTTACCTGATTGTTTCAGAATGTGGTCTGGAGATCTTTACCAACAGGTGCATCTTTGGCTGGTTCCATGTGAATTGTTTTTAGTTAATGACCAATCACCATCAGCTGTGTCAGACTGAGTCAGTCACGAGCTTATATTATTATTCTTTTCTAACCTTCTGATGTATCCTTTCTCTTTCTTTAGTATAGTTTTAGTATATAATTTCTATAATATAATATAGTATATAATTTCAATACGATACGATACCATATAATATAATGTAATGTAATGTGATAATATAATATAATATAATATAATATAATATAATATAATGTAATCAGCCTTCTGAGAACATGGAGTCAAATTCTCATCTCTCACCTCATCCTGGGGACCTCACAACCCCACACTCACCTCCTCGTGTTGATGAGGAGATTCTTCTTCCCACCAAGCAGAGCAAAGGACACAAAGAAGGACATAACAGGGCTATGTGTCCCTCTTTGTACACATAACCCTGAATTCTCCTCAGCTCCTTCTTTTCCTTGCAATAAAATCATTATAAATACCACGTTCTGCAGAGCAGCACGGGCTGAGCTGGTGGCAAAGTGGCCTCAGTGAGGTTTCCTTGGAGCCAGCCCCAGGTGATGGTGCCACTCCTTGGCCAGGTGCTCAGGCAGGGACACCCTGAGGGAAGGCAGAACCTTCTCTCCCCCCATCCCTCTCAAACACAAACTCTTCTTCCCATCAAGTGTCCTTCAAGCAAAACCTTTGTGCTTCTCAAAGAGGAAAAGCTCCTGGATTACATTTTTTGACAAGACAGATGAGAGGGTTTTCACATGAGACCAGGGGAAGTAATGAGCTGTAATCTTTGAGCTGGAAGGTATCTATCTTTTTTAATTACAGCTAGATTATTTCTATATTAGCCCCCACGGCAAAAGGCAGAGCCACAGAGGTTTCTCAAAGCTCTGCTGTGCCAACATGAAGGGATTAGAAGAGTTTGGGACCTTGGCAGAAAAAAAGAGATTTTCAATCTTGAGTCTATTTTGAATTTTATAACTCCATGCAATTTATGTTATTCAGCGAGCAGGTATTTTGACACTTATTCACTACAAGTAAAAGGATATTGCCATCACATCAGGGAGCTGGTTATTAGATAGTCCCTGCCAACATTTCTGCCTCAGTCTGACGTGTCTCTGCTGTCCTTGTCAGAGGAAGCTGCAACCTTCCCATCAGTTAGAACAATTGAAACCCATTTAACCAAAATATCTCTTTGCATTTGTATTTTTACATTGAGATTCCCTTTATCTTCTGCCTGAAGGAAGAAAGTGCTGTCTGACTGTGATGTTCCCTCAAGATACATTTTTATATTACAACTTTTGCTCTTCCAGTTGAGTTTGCCAAGGCCTTGGTGATGCCTGGAGCCTTGGGGGAATTTTGCCAAAGCCACCATGGTTTAAGCTGCTACAGAGATGGGCATGCTGAGTGTTTCATGTTCCTGGATAAAAAGGGCATCTCCAACCTCCAAAACAGCTCTGGTAGAACAGCTGCTTTCCTGAGACCTGTTCCTGCAAGAATAATTAGATGAGAATTTCCTTGAGTGAAATCCTGGTGCTGCCCACATCCCAGCTGAGCCATGGAGAATAAAAACACTATCTACAAAAACTGTAGCTTGGATGTTATTGGAGAACATTTTTATCAAAATATTTATTGTTTGGAGTCAAGTTATGTCAAAGTTGTGTTAATGGCTTTTTTTTTTTTCTTTTAAATGGGATTTATGTCTTGTGAATGGGATATTTTTTGTGTGGAAAACAGGGATTTTCTGGGCAGCAGCACTGATAGTAAAATTCCACACAGCCCTGCTCTTTCTGAGTTTATTCCTCAGAACACTTCCAGGGTTGATTCCCTCTGAAGAAGAGGAGCAAGGCTGTGTGCAAGTGGTGAAGAATGGCACAGATATTTCCACACCTTTGGAAAGGAGGAAAAGTAAAGGTAACAGAGAAAAAAGACAAGGGGAAGACTTCAAATCAGCAGGAGAGGAATCAGATAAAGAGACAGAGAAGTCAAATTTAAGAGTCAATTTAGGAAGGAAGTGCATGATGAAAGATGTCTTTTGTCTTTAGGTGTTGAATTGAGCCCTCCACACCTGGGAGTTGCTGTTAGGTGAGCACGGAAAACTAACGGTGGAAAGCAGAAAGTGGTAACAAAGTGAACTCATACCAAAGGAAGCCTTTAACAAGTTTTCCTTCTCTTATTGCACCTCACAGGTTGTATAACTTCAGATTTAATGGATATTCTTAACTGGAGTTCTATCTGTGAGCTGGAGGGAAGGCTATTAGCATGCTAATCAGTTCTGCAGAGTAAATTGGTTATAGGAGTGGGGTAAGGTACAATAGGGGAATATTTTTTAATTAGCACACTATGAAGCCAATACTCCCCTCAATGCCTGTGCATGTCCCCTGATGACATCCATTTCAGCCACCTCCACTGGAACCAGGGGCTCTGCTCCATCCCAATGCCAGGGAGATCCAGGGAGGGAGGGCGGCCACGCTCCCACCTGCAGCATGAGCACTGATGCCCTGTGCAGGCTGACCTGGAACAGAAGCTAGATGGAGTTACAGAATAAAGCAGGGATTTATTCACAGCATCTCCTCCATGGATCCACCTTGGGCAGCACCAGAGCCCAGCCAGGGCTGCACCCAAGATGAACCAAAATGGCCCCAAAATGCACGGCCGGGCACGGGCTCTGTCCCTGGGATCAGCTCTGCTCCATTTGCACCTTGCAGTTCATTGTCCCATTCCAGCTTTAGCCCTGCAGTCCCACCCTGCTTGTTTTTCCCTCTGCAGCCCACGGGGTTTGTGCTCCTGGGCTGAGATTTGGGTCATTTGTCCTTGGTGCCCAGCTGGAGCAGGAATTGTTTTGTCTCCCTGCTCTGTGCACAGAGCTCACCATGCCCTGATATGAATCCCAGACCCACACACTAAAGCAGCACGGAAAATGTATCTGAAATACTATTGTATCTGAAAAATATAAAAGCTAAAACCTGAGGCATCAAAAACTCTGGGGAAGCAGTGCAGGTGCCCCATCACAATCCCAATGGTTTTGGATGGAAAAACCCTAAAGCCATCCCATTCCACCCCTGCCATGGCAGGGACCCCTCCCACTGTCCCAGGTGCTCCAGCCCCAGTGTCCAACCTGGCCTTGGGCACTGCCAGGGATCCAGGGGCAGCCACAGCTGCTCTGGGCACCTGTGCCAGGCTCCCTCACAGGGAGGAATTTCTTCCCAAATGTAATTCCCTTGGAAGGTTTGTGGATTCTCACCCACAGGATGTCTTTAAAGGAGAGTTTGACCTGTTTGAATCACCTGTCAGGTTTTACAGCCAATTCCAGGTGGGTTTAGTGCTTATCCTGGACTCAGGCTAAACTCACATTTTCTGCAGATGGACATGGAGGGTTTATCACTGGTGCTGGAAATACCTGAGAGAATCAGCCCTGCAAAACAATCTTGCTCACTGATTATCTTTCCTTTATTAAAAGAAGTTTCTTAGGTTCACAAGCCTCAAATGAACCTTTGGAAGACTTGGTGGAGAAAATAATTAAAGCACCAGGAAAAAAATGGTGTTTTGGGAATCATAATGTGAATAATAAAAACAGGGCAATCATTTGCAGTTTGGTATGTGGATTTTATCACTTGCACCACATTCTTTTAAATTGGCTTCCTTCAATATCAGCCACCCCCTGGGGAGGTAACAGTGTTTTAAAAGTCATTGTGTAATGGTCAAACTTTCATTTCCTTTATAATTTCTCACTGCTAGAGCTTTTCTACTTGGTTCCCTCAAACTGTTCAACAAACTATAAAGTATTTTGGAATCAATTCTTGCATTGAGAACCTTGAGGTCCATGTGCTCAAGAGCTGAGTGTGTGATGGCCAGGAGACAGGATATTGTTGAAGGAAAATCAGCAGATATTGAATTTCTGCAAAAAAATACAGATAAAACACCTCTGTGAGCTCCAGGCTTTTCTTGGTACATCCCACACATCACTACTCCTATTTACAGATTTTCGTCCTCTACTTTCATTTATTTATATTTTACTGTGTAATAATTCAATAGAATCTGAGATTTGAATCCTTGAGAGAAACTTAAAATGCCTCTGTAATATTCTTGACCAAAGTTTGGAAATGGCTCCAGCATTATTGTAAGATCCTCTGGAAAGTCAATTTTAATTTCCTCTCTTGCAGGTAAAGGATAAATGACAGTTCTCTTGTATTAATTTCTGAGTAAATTTTTTTCACTGAATTAAAAGGTTTTAACATTATTAGAACACAATACTGTCTAATAAAAAGGAAAGGATTGTTGGGGGTTTTAGAGACCTCACTTTAAACTCCTTGCAATAACCACCTCAACCATATGGCTAAGGTTTATTAAAATACTGAAGAAATGTTGTATTAGAGCAGCTGAACATAAAAGTATTGGTTAATTGGGCTACACCTCTGGTGTCCTACCAGCCTTATCCCTTTTATCTCAGGCTCAGGAGATATTTATAAAGACAACTCTGCATTTGATGCTTTTTCTTTCTTTCTTTTTTTTTTTTTTTAAATGCAGGCTAATAATTAATCTTTTGGAGGAAAGCAGAAGATGGTTCAGATGCCCTGGCTCTGTTTGCCACAGAACCTAAATCTAAAGGTCCAAGACCTCAATCCTGCAGATGAGAACAGTGAATGCAAAGGCAGGAAATGCAACCCCAGCATCCCAAAGGCCCCTGGCAGCACTAAACAGGACACAACACAAATCTGGGCCCTCTAATTGGGGTGGGTTTCCTCCTGCAGCCTCACTCCAGCCAGCTGGGAAGGCTGGAGGGCATTGCCAGGGCTCTGCCCACTGCAGGCTCACGTTAATTATCCCTGAATTAATTCTCTGGGGAACTGGAGAAGATTATCCGGGAAAACTTGGAAAACTTGGAGCCTGAGTTTGACAGAGAATCAGCCACAGCCCAACATTTAATCACCCAAACTCCAAGCACTGACAGTATTTCTGGAGTGATTTCAGCCCCTCACCACTGTTAAACTAGAAAAATGTTCTTCTGCTACTTTTGTTCACAGGGAGGGATTGAAATTTCAATGATTTCTTGCCTGATGGTCCAAATTTTTCCATTTTAAGGGCCACCTATTTCTATTTATGGAGCTTCCACTGGCCAAAATGAAGTTAGAATGCTCACAGCCCGCTCTTGCTGCAAGGCCTGGAATCAGTTGCAGAAAAGACTAAAGGATTTACAGGCACAATAAATCAGTTTGGTTTTTTTTCCATTGAAATCATAAATAAAACAGCCAAAATAACAATGAGAAATTCATGGAGTCCATCAGCAAAAGAATTACATGGCTGGTAAAGGTCACTTGCAGTTATTTTGAACCCTGTCAGCCAGTTTTGGCCCCATTTAATGTGAACTGTTTGTTTTGTATCTCTCTGGTTTTTAATCAGTCATGCAGTACCAAGTCAGATGTTTTATAGAAGGCTATTACAGGACATTACCATGGTTATCAACAAAATTTGTAATCTCATTCAGAAAAAAAAAAAAGGCAGTTTTGACAAGATCTTCTTTCCCTAAGCCCACATTGATTGGCATTAATTAGGTTTCTACCGTTAATCCTTTATTAATCAAATTCTCCAGCAGCCATTCCAGGCCCAGCGTCAATCTGACAAACCTGCAATTACCAGGGTCACCACATCTCACTCTTTGAAATACTGGAACAACATTTGCTTTTCCCAGCCTCCTGGCACTGCCCCACTGCTCCCAAACTCCCTCGAAAATTCACAAAGGCAGCTGGAGGAGCTGAAGGGCAGCTGGCTCCTATCAGGAACTGCAAAATTTGGCAGTTTTGGGGAGCACTGGGCTGGCTGGGCTTTGCTTTCAGCTCTCCTTGGTCACAGCAGTGATGCAGAGATGCAGTTTTGGATGATTAAACCAGGGCTTTGCTAAACAGAGGGCAAAGAGGAAGAGAAAAGAAAACAGAAATAAGGCAAGAAAGGAAAGGAGATGTGAGGCAGAGCTGAGGGCAAACCCAAATGTTTGTTCTCCATGCCCCGGTGTCCTCATGGGCCATGGCAAGGGGAAGAGCCCTGTGGTGGTGTTCACAGGGGGCCCAGGATGAGGGAAGAGATGAGAATCTTGACTCCGTGTTTCAGAAGGCTGATTTATTATTTTATTATATATTTTATTTTAAAAGAAAATTGTATATTAAAACTACACTAAAAGAATAGAAGAAAGGATTTCATCAGAAGGCTTGAAAGGAATAGAAAGGAATGAATAGTAAAATCTTGTGACCAGAAATCAATAAAATCTTGTCTGACCAGAGAGTCAGACACAGCTGGGCTGTGATTTACCATTAATTAAAAACAACCCCATGAGACCAATCCCAGATGCACCTGTTGCATCCCACAGCAGCAGATAATCGTTGTTCACATTTCTTTTCTGAGGCCTCTCAGCTTCTCAGGAGAAAAGATCCTAACAAAAGGAGCCCTGTGGCTGTGGCAAAGCCCGGGGTCATTCCACTCATCCCTCTCTGGGGTTCCCAAACTCCCTGAGGGGGTACCAAGAGTTCCAGCTCAGCCCTCGCCCAGAGCCTTGGCAATCAGGGTCTGCACAAAGTCACTCCACACAAATCCTCACTGGACTTTCCTGAAGCTTTAAAAAATACCTTGGAGTAGTTGGCATCATCCAAGTGAACCATCATCCAAGTGAAAAATACCTTGGAGTAGTTGGCATCATCCAAGTGAACCATCATCCAAGTGAAAAATACCTTGGAGTAGTTGGCATCATCCAAGTGAACCATCATCCAAGTGAAAAATACCTTGGAGTAGTTGGCATCATCCAAGTGAACCATCATCCAAGTGAAAAGTACCTTGGAGTAGTTGGCATCATGCAAGAACCACCAGCTCTGGGTGGTTCATCCGCTGTGGCGATAGGACACAAAATGAACACGCACACGTTGGGATGTTGAAAGTAAAACGAGAGCAGTTTATTTTTGAACTGCAATATTTATAGACTTTCAAAAGGGACCATGAATTGGAGGATGAAATTGCTGCTTCTGCAGCTACACTGCTGAAACCAACAGTCTATAATTCCTCTCTTCTTCCACAAAGGAATGCAGAAAAAGCATTATTTACATGAAAAGTGCGTGAGAAACTCCATTACAGAAATGTAAACATCAGAAGAACTTTAGAAGAACAGAGCAACATTCCATGCTGAAGAGGTGGGGGAGGACAGGGACAAGGCCACAGTTGTGACATTTTCCCTTTTCGTTGGCCAAAGCTCTACAGGATCTTTGGGATGCAGTGGGGTGAACCCCTGAACACAAAGCTGGATGACAATTCCATGATTTTCTGACCCTCTTCTCTTTTCTTGGACTCACACAACACTTCAAAGCATGTGACATCCACAACTTCTCACATTTATTATCTTAGTGTATCTTATTATCTACCAGTTATTATCTTAACTCAGCCTTAGGGTGATCTGGATATCCCCATTTTTTGTGCTAATTTTGACCATCTCATTTTGTCTTCTCCCAAGCTGCATCATTCCACAAAGCTGGAGAATTTATTATATTTTCATCCCTAGCACATGGTCTAGATAATTCTGCCAGCCAAGTGTTGGGGTTTTTTTCCAAGAAATCCTTTTTGTCTTGATGGTAGAAACTTATCTTGGAATAAGATTAATATTAATCTACAGAAAAGAACAAGATAAAGATAGATTTTGCCTATTAAATTTAAGAATGACAATCAGTTAAGTGTCTCCTAAGTAAGCTAAATTAAAATGAAACACCAAGAGAAGTATATATGACAGGCTATAGTGTATTAAATGGTTTCATTATACTCTGATATAATGGATAACAAATGGATTTGGAAATTGATGCAATGTTTAGAAAAAAGGATTCCTGAAGAATTGCAATAAAATTAGGCTGAATTTATGTCTCCACCATTAAATTTTCACTGCCACCTCACCATGTTAGCTGTGGGTTTTAATGTCTGTTTATGTGCCTCTTTCGGGCAGAATTTGAAATTAGTTATCAGTTATCATGGAAGGAATGCTTAGGAATAAATCCATATTAAATTTAAAAAAAAACTGGGTAAGATAGGGATGCAGCATTTGTAATACTAGTAGGGAGAAAGTAAAGGCAGAAATATGTTTGTATTACTAACGAACTAATTAAATTAGGTATTAATGTAGCCAATATGCACAGAGATTGTGCTGCTTTTTTATGTTCTAAATAATTTTTCTTGCAGCACAGCCCTGTAATAACATTAAAAAAAATTTAGTGTGTTATGTTATACCTGAAAAATCACCATAGATTCAACTTTGTCCAATAAATTGTACTACTGAACCAATTTAAAATTCTCCATGAAATCTAAAGATAGATTTAAAATTTATTAACAGGAGCATAGAAGGACATAGGGCAGATTAAAAAAAAAAAAGGGCAATTAAACCCAAAGTATTATTAGTAATAACACAGCAATCAATCACCCCTCTTATCTACTCAGATGGCTTTAGATTTTATCATTTAAAAAGCCCTGCTGAAGGCAAATCCTGCTGAGCTGAGCACTGCAGCAAAGGACCACACTGGAATTTGTTCCTTCAGTGATGCCTCAGGTTTAGATTTTATATTTTCACATTCTGTGCTGCTTTAGTGTGCAGTTCTGAGCTCCATATCAGGGCATGCTGAGCTCTGTGCACAGAGCAGGGAGACAAAACAATTCCTGCTCCAGCTGGGCACCAAGGACAAATGACCCAAATCTCAGCCCAGGAGCACAAACCCCGTGGGCTGCAGAGAGAAAAACAAGCAGGGTGGGACTGCAGGGCTAAAGCTGGAATGGGACAATGAACTGCAAGGTGCAAATGGAGCAGAACTGATCCCAGGGACAGAGCCCGTGCCCGCCCCGTGCATTTTGGGGCCATTTTGGTCCATCTTGTGGCAATTTTGGGTCCATCTTGGGCTCATTTTGTGATCATTTTGGTCCATTTTGGGCTCATTTTGTGTCTATTTTGGTTCATCTTGGGTGCAGCCCTGGCTGGGCTCTGGTGCTGCCCAAGGTGGATCCATGGAGGAGATGCTGTGAATAAATCCCTGCTTTATTCTGTGACTCTGCCCAGCCTCTGCTCTAGGGCAGCCTGCTCAGGGCATCAGCAGAGCCCAACTCCTCAGCAGCTGCTCCTGGAGTAGTTTTGGTTCAAGAGAGACAAAAATCAGACAAAAATCAGCACTGAGGGTGCTCACCTGGTGAGGAGAAAGCTCCAGGGAGAGCTCAGAACCCTTCCAGGGCCTGATGGGGCTCCAGGAGAGCTGGAGAGGGACTGGGGACAAGGCCTGGAGGGACAGGACACAGGGAACAGCTTTAATATCAAGGAAAGTAATTTTAGATTGGATATTAGGAAGAAATTCTTTCCTGTAAGATGGAGAGACCCTGGCACAGGGTGCCCAGAGCAGCTGTGGCTGCCCTTGCATCCCTGGCAGTGCCCAAGGCCAGGCTGGACATTGGAGCACCTGGGACAGTGGGAGGTGTCCCTGCCATTGCAGGCGTGGCACTGAAGGGGCTTAAAATCCCTTCCAACCCAAACCATTCCAATATTCTAATAAATTGGAGATTCCATATTTTACAAGGAAAACTTCAGAACCTCTCAGCTCCCTCCTGCATTTTAACATAACATGAACAATTATAAGAATTGTTAAAGCCAAGTAAATACTTGAAATCCACAGTGTGATTTTGCAGCAATTTTAGCTCTCTTCCAATAGGCTGATAGGCAGAAGAGGTTTTTGTTGCTCTGGCTACTGTTCTAAGCACTGCCTGCTGAGTAATTCCAAGGTCACAGCAAGGAAAGTCAAACAGAAAAACTGGGATGGGGAAAAGGCATCAAGTGGGAATAATTTGGGTTTGCTCTGCAAAGAGCACAAGGGGCTGAAGAAGCCAAATAAATAAATGTAGTTTTGGCATCTGTTGTTTTCTCTATTGCTTTATTCTTTCCAACATGCCAACAATAGTGTCAGAAATTGAGGAAATTCAGAGGGCACAACAAAAGTAACCTGCAAAAGAGATTGCAATCTGAATTATCCAGGGGAAAGGAAGTGGAGCAGAGCTCTTGCCAGCAGTGTGGAACAGAGAAAAGAAGCAGCAGAAAGGAAAATAAACAAAAAAACCCTTTAACATCCAAAACCCCTCAGACACAGGGTGTAATTCAGGTGGTAGCTCTGAGCAGGGCCAGCAGCCCAGGGCATTCCTGCAGCAGAGGTTGGCAATACCACCAGCCCAGGTCACAGGCAGGTGCTCTCAGGGGCTCTTGTTTGCTGGGAAAATCCTCCCAGCTGTGCCTCCAAAGTGAGTTTTGCAGCCTGCCTGCTCGAGCAGTTTAATCAATATTTCACTTTGATGTCTGTGTTACACAGGGGCTAAAATGACATTTACAGGCAGCCCAGAAGATCTGAACTCCTGCAATCACCCCAAACATCTCCTCCCTTGGATTTCCTCTCCCATCTGTGTGTTAATAAGCACCAGGATTGGGAACCAGCACTGAAACATTCCTAAGCCACGGCAACCCAGGAGGAACTGGAGGCTGCTCCTATTGCTGGAAACTGAATGGAATGCTCCAAATTAATCAGAGATTTTGTAATTCTCACTTCCTTTGCTTTTCCTCTTGTCTCCTCTGTTACCTGGACAGAGCAGAGAGCAGTCACAGCCTGGCACATCCTGCCCCATCAGCACTGCACTCTCAGCCACCAAAGTGCTAAATCAGCTCCATTTACAGCCCAGGAATTTTCACCAGGAAATTCACGTTTCTGTGGAAGCTGCTCCAAAAAGGGAAGCAAGAGTGGCAGGGTGGGCCAGGGAGACGAGGCAGCAGCACTTAAAACAGCCTGCTTGTGATTAATATATTCCATTTTTGCTGTGAGGATTGCTGCTCATGAATGTGTCTGGCAAACACGATGTGACAGGCCTAAGGAAGCATCCAGACAAGTTCACCTATTCTTAGCTCAGTGTACAGCAAACTTCTGTTTGGAGGCAAGGACTCATTTTCCAGATCACATCTGAGCATTTTTAGGATAATTGAGACAGCTGTTGGTGAAGAAATTGCTGTAGCTTGAAAATCACTTGATGCTGTAAGTAAGCTGCTCTTCCTGGGTCCCTGTGAAGGAGAAAGGAAGAACCCCCTAATTTCTTGTCCAGCACGAGTTCAGGAGTATTTGCAGGAAGTTTTTTGGTGTTGGCAAGTTAAGAGAACAGATTTATGGGGAAGGAATGAGGGGAGGGTTTAACAGGTTTCCCTTTCTCACTATGACTGAATACAAGACCTCAAGTCTTTCCATGATTATAGAGTCAAGTGTATTTTCTCCTTCCCATCATATGATCACTGCTACAAACATCCATATTTATGAGCCCTTCAAGTGAATCCAAGTTGTGAGCAACCTTTTTCTTTTAATTTCCACTCAGAAGTGTGGAGATGTGAAACAAGCCCCTTTCTCAAGATGAGCACACAGAAATGAGAAAGCAGAGCTGACCTGCAGCCCCTGCCCCTGTGTCTTCTCCAGCTTCTGGCAAATGAGGTTATTTTCGTGTGGCTCAGCCTTGAGCACACAGAAAGGTTTCCTGAACACATGAAAAGGTTTCCTGAACACGTTTTCAGTGTGGAGCAAGCACAGCAGCACTGCTGGAAGGCAGGTGGCACCAGGTTTTGTGTCCAAGCCCTGAGCGTGGCATCTGAATCAGCAGAAGAATCAGAGAATGGTAACTCACAACTGGTGATGGAAAAAATTATTCAAAATGTTTCACCAAACTCTCCTTTAAGGTGCAGCTACAGCAAGTTGAAGTCTAGACTTGGTCCTGGTGCAGAGGAGAAACATTTTACTTTCTAGCAGGATGACATCCAGCTGTCATTAGATTTTGTCTCCAAAACAAAATATCAAGTTTTGATTTATTGGTTGACAAAATCCTCCTCTTTGTCCAGTTGTCCATCACCAGCTAATAAACATTCAAACCATCTTGTAGTGCACCTTTGCCACACCTACAGGACCAATGCCAGGCAGAAACCCCATTATTTTTATAATCATTATTTTCCTGTGCCTGGAACACACCAGGGATCCCTGGCACAAAGTACACCCAGGCAAGCAGGAAATTCCCTTTAGGAATTACCTGGAGATGCAGACCCTAAACCTGCTCACAATGAAGCAGCATCATGGAAAATTAATGAACTCTCAGCTGATGTTTCTGTATCCACACATGACTGGCAAAGTTCACAGATGGCTCCTTGTCTGTCAAGGCCCAGTGCTGCCATTTGAAGAGTTTTTTAATAATAAAATGGCTTTTTGAGTAATTGACATTTCCCTTTGCTGTCAGAATATACACAAGTTGGGCTTTGCACCTAATTCTCTCCTGAAATGTGTGCAGGGGTGGATTCCCTGCTTCCAAACTGAAAATCAGGTTACTGCCTTGAGTGCTAGCTGGAGTTCTGATGAATGTTTATTTGGCACCATGTTCATACTGTTATGCACAAGTGCATAGAATTAAAATAATAATTTCTACTTGATTTCATGCTTCTCTGGCTTAATGGTCTCTGATGGTTTTTAGCAGATCCATTATACATACTTAAATATAGAAAAAAACCTGCTGCATGGAAGGAAAAAACAAGTTTAAAGTTGTGATCAAATTTACTCCAAAAAAAGTTGGAAAGAAAATTGCAAATATGACTTTTGCTAGGATTTTCCACTGGGTCTTTTCTGGATAATATGACACCTCAGCATTTGTAATAATCAGTGATACCCCCAAACCAATTTTCTTCCTGTCTCTAAAAAACCCTGACAGCTCCTGTTTTCCCTCTAAGTGTTGTTGAATGCAATTAGCAAATTGCTCAAGGCATGATTAAAATGTCATTTTTTGGATCTGTGCCATCTCCAGGTCCTTCCTAAAGCCCCTCACTACCTGCCCAGAGTAACCCTGGGCCACTCAAAGATCCTGTCTGTGATGGTGCTCACAGGGGTCTTTGGATGAACGAAGAGACGAGGATCTGACTCCATGTTTCAGAAGGCTCATTTATTATTTTATGATATATATATATATTACATTATACCTATACTAAAAAAGAAATAGAAGGAAAAGGTTCATTTCAGAAGTCTAGCTAAGAATAGAATAGAAAAGAATGATAACAAAAGGCAGCTCTCTTGGACTCTGTCCGAGATAGCTCAGCCTTGGTTGGCCATTAATTATAAACATCCAAGATGGACCAATCAAAAATCCACCTGATGCATTCCACAGCAGCAGATAATCAATGTTTACATTGCATTTCTGAGGCCTCTCAGCTTCTCAGGAGGAAAAATCCTAAAGAAAGGATTTTTCATAAAACATGTCTGTGATATGGCAGAGGTAAAGAAATAAAGTAAGATTTACTAAAAGGCCTTAAAGGAACATTAAGATTTATTAAAAGGTATTTATTAAAAGGATACAGCTTAGGCAGTGCAAGGGCCTGGCTCTACCCAAGATGGAGCCAAGATGGACCCCAGGTCAGGAGTTCTCACACTTGTGTCAGTTTTGCTCCATTTCCATGTTGGGGTTCATTGTCCAATTCCAGCTCCAGGTGATGCAGTCCCACCCTCCCAGGTTGTTGTCCTTGGTTCTGGGGCTGGAAAAGGACTGCTCTGTGTGACTGTGAGGAGAGATGCTGACACTTTATATGGAGTTCAGAGTCACAGAATGCAGTACAGAGTCTGGAAAATATGAAATGTAAACCTTGAGGCATCACATTCAGCTCAGCTTTAAAACAGTGGGGTCAAAGCAGCTCCAGCTTCCCTCAGAGCAATAGGGAGCTGCCAAGGGAAGGGCTGCAACTCCCCTGGCAATCAATGGGGTTTTGGTGGGAAGGCTCAGGAGGCTGTTCTGGGAAGGTTCAAGTGTTTGTGATCCCTCCACCAACCCCAGCGTGCTCAGCTGTTGTCACCTTCTGAAGGGATTGTTTGGTTTGCTTTGGGTTTAAAAACAATTTATTCGCTTCTCTCCATTCTCACAAACCCCGAGTTATTTTTATCTTGTTCTGCCTCAGGGGGATAAATTGCTATTGCTTAACTTTGCAAGGCCTGTTTATGGCTCATTTTCTTACAGGATCTCACCCCAGGAGAGCCGACACCCTCTGGTTCTGGCTCTGGGAAAGCACAGCTCAGCTGCTCTGGGCTGTGTGAGCACACATTCCTCATGGAAAATATTCCCCAACCTCTGTCCTTTCCCAGCTTCCTCACCAGCATTGTTCCTGCTGTGTCCTTCCAAATTTGGGCTGAATTCCAGCAATATCGGTGTGTATTAGCTGCTAGAAATAAATCATGGAAAGAAATTTAAGGTTTACCCCAGCACCTGTTGCAGCTTGCCATGTCCAGCATTTCTCATAAATCCATTTTTGTTCTCAGCAAAAAGAAGAATATGAGAATTTATCTGGAATTTTCTACCATTGCCATGTAGAAATTACAACCAGGGTAATATTGCAATTTTATCTTCATTGTCTCAATTCAAATAATGACTTAAATGATTAAATAAATCTTAGCAAGGACATAGGATTTTCAGGACTTCTACGTGTGGTTTTCATGAAAGTGAAATAGATTTGGGCCTATCCCTGAAAAAATTGAATTTTGCATATTTATTTATTACTACAGAAGCATTTCTGTTTGGCATTGTTCTGGCAAGTATAAATTTTATAAGTCCTTTGATTATTTATAATAATAAACATTTTTTCAGCAACAGCTGGTCTCAGATCATTATCTTATCAAACACTATTTATTTACCCCACATTTTTAACCCTTGTATGTTTTCTTTCTCTAGTCACAATATTTTATCTGAAAAGCAGTCAAGCTGTCTTTGGAAATCACTCATAGCCTGTTAAGGTCACATGTTTTAGGAGCAGATTTTGGGTAGTGCTTGAGCACTGAAGCTCCTCCACCTGCAGAATTCGTGGCATCCTCTCTCTCCATGGATGCTGGCTGCTCTCAGAGACAAGTGAGGAACACTCTGACCTTCCCACAGAGTTTTCACGCTCTGAAAAAAGAGATTTATTGCACTGGCAGCAAGCTGGAGGCTGGGGAGTGATGGCAGTGGAGCCCTGCTCCTGGCACCACCAGGGAGAGGAAACATTCCCACACCCTGAATGTCACGTTCCTTTGGAATTTCTGACAGCTCCACATCCAGCACTCCATGGAGACAGTCTGAGGTGAGACAGGGATTGAAATAATCCCCACTGGGAGCCACAGAATGGGTGCTGGCTCTGCTCTGCTGTCCCTCTCTGGAAGCAGCTCCTGGGGAGGTTTTGGGATCCACCATGGCCTGGTGATGCAGAGCTCACTCAGGCGCCATCTGCACCTGCAGGAGAGACCCTGGGCAATGAACCACAGCTCCACCCTGGCTTTTGGGAGGTTCTGTCTTTGGCCCCTTACACCATTCATAAAAAATCATGGAATCCCAGAATCGCAGAACAATTCTGTCACTATAGGACACAAAGGAGCACAAGCGCAAACACCGCTGCTCTCAAGGTGAAGAAGAAAAGGGAATTTTATTTTCTGACTCCAACATTTATGGTTTTCCAAAAGTGACAGTGGATTGGAGGTGACAGTACCACCTCCCCAATGACACTGGTCAAACCATCAGTCCATCAAATTTCTCTTCTTCCATAAAAGAATGCAAAACAATGAGTTATTTACAGAAAGTGTGTGAGAAAGTTTGCTACAAGAATGTCAACATCAGAAGGATTAGAAAATCTTAAAAAATCTGTGAGACACTGTTCTAGTTGGGAGGGACCTTAAAGCTCATCCAGTGCCATGGCAGGGACACCTCCCACTGTCCCAGGTGCTCCAAGCCTCGATGTCCAGCCTGGCCTTGGGCACTGCCAGGGATCCAGGGGCAGCCACAGCTGCTCTGGGCATCTGTGCCAGGGCATCACTGCCCTCACAGCCAGGAATTTCTTCCTGAGTTCCTAAAGCAACTTCCCTCACTTCGTATGCCCCATCCCTTGTCAAAAGTCCCTCTCTATTCCCTGCAGGTCCTGAAAGGCTACAACAAATTCTTTCCTTCTCTTCTCCAAGTCAAACATCCCCAGCCTTTCCTGATAGATCTGAGTTTTCTCCTGACCAGAGCAAAACCAGAAAGGGAAAAAGGAGAAATAAAGCCATCCTTCAGCTGCCCAGGGTTAATCATGGGAATAGAGGAGATTTAAGTTCAAATCCATCCTCCTTATTTGAAGCAGAGAATTGAAGTTGACACCTCCCCTCGTCCCAGATCAGAGTGCATTAACCATGAGAGCAGAGAGTCAATCCCTCACTTTTCCTCCTCCTCCATCTCAGGCACAATTGAAGCTGACATTATTTAAACACAGAAGGAACTTCAAGGAAGTACAGAGGAGATTGGGAGCATCCCAGGTGCTGGAGTGGCTGCAGAATTTTCTGTGGGAGCAGCAGGAAGGGCACCAAACCTTCAGATAAAATAGAAGATGGATAAAGCTGAGATGATATCACAAAGTGTGGGTATAACTCGACATCTACTGAGTGTGAGCTGTATTTTCACTGACATCACACAGCTTGAACCAAATGGATATTCAATTTGGACTTTTTTTTAATCAATTCTTCACATTTTTAACTGAGAAAAAAAAAAGGTGACATGAATTAAAGATAATAGAGGGATTGTTACAACTACTATTGATCAAAAAGCAAAATAAGTATTATTAAATAAATTACAGCCAAGGCATGACCTTCATCACAAGACTTTTTATCTGTTTGTAATTTGCTGGATACATAATGCTTTTCAAAAATAGTTTAAAATATGATCATTTGAAGAGCCACCTGTTTTGAGGAGGTGTAAGTTAGGTGTTAGTTAATGCCAAAAATTGCAGCCTTACATGACATTCAAGTCCCTGGGAGGTTCATATTCAAACAAACCAGAAAATCATTGAACTTAATTTCTTCTGGTCAGAGGTCATCAAATTTATAGAGCAAGAGCACAATAATTCGGGAGGGAATGAATTCTGAAATGCAAATCTCAAACAGGAGGCAAGAGGGCATTTTATTTTCCCCTTGCTGTTATAGTTTTGGGGTTTAAGTCTGGCTTCACCCCTCCATCCTTCAGCACATTTGGGTGTTTTATCATGAGAGACACTCACAAATGTGCTCCAGCTCTGGATCCCATCTCTCAGCCAGGTGCACACACCTTGATGGGAGCTGCTCCAGTTCACACCATGGCACGTGCAGACATCAGCTCCTGCCAGAGGAAATGTCTGCACCTGGATTTGCAGAGAGAATTTTAATGTTTGTGATCTCAATTAGAGCAGGTTTGCTGACTGCTGGGCTGCCCCTGGGATGGATGGATGGATGGATGGATGGATGGATGGATGGATGGATGGATGGATGGATGGAGCAAGCTCCTCTGCACGGGGGAAATGCCATTTGCAGCAAACATCAAAGCACGTTCAGCTGTTTTCCAAGTGACTGCTCGGCCTCCTCTCCTTCCTCTCATGTCACTCAGTCAAACCCTCACCCAGCAGTGTGGGCTGGGGCAGCTGAGGCAGCAGGACCCTCAGCTGATGGCATCCTGTTGGCTTTTGTTGCCAGCTCTTGCTTTCCTCTCCAGCCTCTGCTGGCTCCGTTCTCCAGCTCCGAGCATTTCCTGCACCCAGATCCCCCCAGAGCCATCACCAGAGGCACTGCACAGCATCCTCTGACAGCACAACGAGCCCTGGGCAGCCTCAGTTATTGGTTCCATACCCCAAATCCAATTTATGATAAGATTATTTTGATTCACAACACCTTGAGTGGGTCTATCACAGAGTTGAAATGCTTGGATGAAGACTCTGAGCATTGTTGGAGTTGGAAGAGCCTTCCTGTTCCACTGAGTGCTCCACAAAGACACTGTGACAGTTTTTCCTTTCAGATTCTCAGAAGCTGAAAATAGAGGAAAAGTCAAAACAGGCAGGAAAATCCAAGCCTCAAAGTAGAGAGTTTGTAAAGCTTTAAATGCATCCCCTGGGAATTGCTGTTCATCCTTTTTCTATAAAACCCCCAAACTTACAGAGTGATTCTCATATTGGCTATTTTATTGTTCTTTTATGCAAGAACAGCCTAAAGTACTCAGGGTTTCGTTTGTTTTGTTGTTTTGTTGGGGTTTTTTTTTCATTTTTTGGTAAGCACAGAAGCTCTGTTCCCTTCTCACCAGCACTTTCTTTAAATGAAGGCAAAGTTTGAAGCTGACTCATGCTATTTGTATGTGTTGATAAATCACATTCAGCAGCTTTCTGCTGGTGGCTCAGTGCCCCTAACCAGTGAAGTGTCAGGATCTGCCATGGAGGGGATGCAAACCTCAGGGTATTGATACCTCCTGGCAACTACAAAAATCAAATGGGAGAAAACTGAGAATTCTACAGCATCCTGCAGACCAAACCCAGCAGCAGGGAGGCTGAGCCTGGCTGTCACTGCTGCCTGGGCCAGGAGTGATCTGCCTGGATCCTTCTTGCTGTTCCACATCTGAAAAATGAAGTGCAGTGGAGCTCTGTGGCAGCTCTTTGAGAGGGTGAAGCATCAGTCATGCCGCTCCCTGAGAGCTCTGCACTTCCAAAAGCCTTTTGGAATAGTCACCAGCCCTTTGAGGGACTGTGAATGCACTTGGCTGGTTTGAGCAGAGATATCAGCACACAGAATTACACCTTTAAGTAAGGTATAACCTTCACAATCAGAGTCAACACAAATGTCAAAACATTTCAGAAAATAATTAATCTGAGCAGTTTCTTTGAGTTGCTAAAATGGATTTTGGTACAAATTGACTCACCTGTTTTTTTCCCTCCTGGCAAATCCACATTGTGCTTCTCTCTAACATTGTCTTTGCTTTTTCAAGAGCATATCAGATTTGATTTGAAAGTAGAGCAAACAATATATTTTTTTAAAGTCTTCATGTATATTTTATCCTAAAGCGATCTGTATCATTATTGATTGTTCCTGCAATAAGAAAGTTAATAGGATGAATTGCAAGTAGTTGCCATAGAAACTACCATTGGTCTCTTTCTCTTGGAGAGGAAGCACACAATTAATTTGTCTTTTAACCTACTTTATTGCTGCAAAGTCCATACAAATGCAGCAGCACAGGTCCAGATTCATTATACACTTCTGTGTCATTGTGCTCCTAAATCACCTCCTCAGATACACTTCTGAAAGTGTTTATTGGAAAGAAAGTTTTGATTCCATGTATTTTTCTGCTGTTTAATTGGCCCTGGATGAGAGCAGAGATGGTCAGGCAAGGAGGGCCCATTCTTCTTCTGCCATTCATCCAACACTCCACTCCCATGCCCTGCTCCTCTGCCAGCAGAGCCCTTTGGATCAGAGCATCCCTGGGGCAAAACCCATCAGCTCTGCCTAAAGACAGAGGCCAGACAGAATTAAGGGAATAAAAAGCTGTTCTATTTATTGAAGGGCCTTCAGGTACATTTAGGGCAGACAAAGCCCCCAGGGGCTACACCCAAAAATGGATGATGGGTCAGGGTTTGCACACTTTTATTAATTTGGTCCATTTGCATATTGGGGGTGAATCTGCCAATTCCAGCTGCAGGTAATGAAGTCATTGACCCCAAGTTTGCTCCCCCAACTCCCTTTTGTTCCCCTCTCTGGGCCTGAGGCAGTGAGGTGTCCTTGGTTGCCAGGCCTGCAGAGGAATTGTTGTGTCTGCCCCAAATGGGAAAGCAGCAGCTCACTCTGTACTAGAGTTTTACACTAAAGAATTGCAGGATTACAAATAGATGAAAAAATATAAAAAGCAGAACCCTGAGGCGTGAGGGATGACCTGGACAATGGCACCGAGCTGCCCCTGTCCCTGCAGGCCTCAGGGGTGACAGCAGTGCCGGGCAAGGCCGCGGTTCCAAGGAGGCGCAGGGGAAGCTCTGCAGGACACACTGGGGGCTCATCTTCCAATTACAGCTCCTGCTAATGAAGTCATTCACCCCAGATTTGCTGCCCCCAACTCCCTTTTGTTCCCATCTCTGGGCCTGAGGCAGTGAGGTGCCCTTGATTGCCAGGCCTGCAGAGGAATTGTTGTGTCTGCCCCAAATGGGAAAGCAGCAGCTCCCACTGAGTGTGGGGTTTGGAGTTACACACCAAAGAACTGCAAGGTTACAGATAGATGGAAAATAGAAAAGCTGAAATCCTGACGCATCAGGGCTGACAAGGACACCTTGCAGCTTTACCCCAGATCTGCCCACAGAGCTGTTTGGGAGCTCATGCACAACATCTGCACACAAAAGGACAGGAATGGGGGGGGAAGAGGAAAGCAGAGATACCACAGCCCCTGAAATGCCCCAGAGGGGGAAAAGGCTGAGGGCATCCAGAGGAAAGAGGTGAATAAAAAATAACAGAGGGGTCAGGGAGTGAGATCCTCACAGACACAGCTGCAAGAGGGGAATTTTAAGCAAATTCCTGTCAGAGGAGAGAGCAGAGGTAAATCCTTGTAGACAGGTAATTCATTTTTTCCACCTCCAACAACTTCAACCCTCAATTTAAACCCTTATTAGATGTCTGGACATCAGAACTTGCTGAAACATGGCACAAAATGTGGGGTCTCTTGTTTTTTTTTTAATAGTTTATTTTTGGATCAGCCGATAGAATTGTTTGTTATAAGCATGAAAAGTGAGATCATGCTTTTCTTCCCCTGTAAGTGCTGTAGCCAGAGCAGGGAACTTATGAGAAGAATGGCTTTTCAGAAAAACAGCCCAAAAGAAAACAACATGAAACAAACAACTGAGGATTTAAAAACCTTAACAAATGAAGTGGAGCTCAGAAATGAAAAAAAAAAATCTGAAGATTAGTACATGAAAGAACAGTTGAGGTAATTAAAATAGGAATACAAAAGTGAGATTTTATTTTTTTAAAAGTGTGGATTTTTTTCCCCCTCTCCTTTCTTATGAGTGTGAAGTGAACTTTTGTTTTGCTTTTTAAGACAAAGCAGTGGCTGATCTATTCATGTTTGTTGACAAAAGCACTTCAGCTCAAGGAGGAAGAAAGGCTTGATGGAAAAGAGGTGTCAGTCACTTCCCACAGCAACAGTGCTGCCTCTGAGAGGGAAAGACAATAGAAAAACACTTTCTAAAAGGACTTACATCCTGAGAGGCAATAAAACAACCACCCCAGACTCAATTCTCCATACTAAACTGATTTTCAAGCGAATGATTCCTCTCATTTCAGTCCTTCAAGGTCTGCCTGTGTATCTGTGGAAGAGAGAAGAACCACAGCCAGGCCAGGCTGTCCCAGACCTGCAAAGCCCTTGCCCCCATTTTTGTGTATTTTAGCCAAACCTGGCTCAGTGTACCTGTGTCAGTTGTGCCTTTAATCTCAGCTTTAATTGAGGATTTCTCATCAGCAGGATTAGATGTCTGTCTGCTCCCATCATCTTGTAAACACAAGGATAAAGTGAATTTAGAGAGAAGATTCCCAGCCTTTTATAGTCCTGGTAGCCTGCAGGCCTCATTCAGCTGTTTTCACCCACCCAAAGAATGCAGACACCTTGCCACAGGACAGCAGCTTTATTTCCTTTTCTGTGCCTAATTATCTTTCAGGAAGAAAACAGGGTTTTTTTCCCCTCAGGACTCTGGTGCACCTGGAGAGAGCAGAGCCTGTGTGTTTGAGAAGAGTGAGCCTTAACTCTGTGGGGAATATGTGAGATGGCACCCAAAACCAGGACAAGCTTTTCAGAGCTTGGAAATCATCCCATCCCATCCCATGGATCCCATCCCATCCCATGGATCCCATCTCACCCCATGGATTCCATCCCATGAATCCCATTCCAATCCATGGATCCCATCCCATGGAATCCACCCCATCCTATGGATCCCAGCCTATCCCATCTCACCCCATGGATTTCATCCCATCCCATGGATCCCATCCCACCCCACCTCACCCCATCAATTCCAGCCCATCCCATGGATCCTATCCCACCCCATTAATCCCATCCCATCACACCTTATCCCATGGGTCCCACCCTATCCCATGGATCCCATCTCACCCCATGGATTCCATCCCATGAATCCCATTCCAACCCATGGATCCCATCCCATGGAATCCACCCCATCCTATGGATACCAGCCTATCCCATCTCACCCCATGGATCCCATCCCACCCCACCTCACCCCATCATTTCCAGCACATCCCATGGATCCTATCCCACCCCTTACACCTTATCCCATGGGTCCCACCCTATCTCATGGATCCCATCTCACCCCATGGATTCCATCCCATGAATCCCCTTCCATGGATCCCATTCCAACCCATGGATCCCATCCCATGGATTCCACCCCATCCCATGGATCCCATGTCATGAATCCCAGCCCATCCCACCCCATCCCATGGATCTCATCCCAGCCCATGGATCCCAGCCCATCCCATTCTATGGAACCCATTCCACCTCACTCCATCCCAAGGATCCTATCCTATCCCATGGATCCCATCCCATCCCATTCCCCTCCCATCCCATTCCCCTCCATGGATCCCATCCCATTTCCAGAGCTCAGCTGCAGCACCTGACTCCAACCCCACTGGGATGGGGATGCCCCAAACCCCCGATCCCTCTCCAAGCTCTGCCCCACACCCCATCCTTCATTCCTGGAATCTTTCCCTCTATGCTTAAATCATTCATCTGGCTGAGACAGCAAATCCTCTTTCTGCTGCTGGCAGCCATGCCCAGTCTGGGGATGTTTTTAACATCCCCCAGTTCCTCCAGCCTACAGGAACAGGAATTTCCACAAGAGAAATCAGGGCTTTGTATTGTCACCATTATTTCTGCATTTAGGACATAAATGCTGCAATCAAACATGTAGATTATCACTGCATCTTCAATCCATGGCTGCATTTTAGCTGCTCCACATCTTTCAGTTATCAACTTTTTGTGTGTTATCAAAGAAGCTTCCAAATTAGAAAAAGAAAAAAACAAAATCCTTGCTCCAGCGTTTTTTTAATTATGAGGATATTTATTCAGGTTTCCCCTCATGTTTCTTTTGTGTACCCCAGGCAAGTTATTTATGAATACCAAGGGACTGGTTCTATTTTTTCTTGCCCCAGTGGGCTGTGATGTCAGTGGAGTTATTTTGAATAACCCTATTATAAAATAGGTCAGGATCAGGTAATTTTAGTTGATGAAGAGTGTGGTGATTACCCCTTATTAAAATTTCTCATTGAGCTTTATAAACTTTCACAATGCATCAGCAGAACTTCTGATGAAAGCTCTAAAAACCAAAGCTTTATTCATTATTATTATTTATATATTCAATGTTTTGGTGCTATCCATTGCCCTGCAAGTCTCATTTCATGGTCTAGCCTGAAGGGTTGTGGGCAGTTTTATGATTTGGTTGCTTTGCTGGACTCTCCCAACACCTCCTCCATTGGAATTCTTCACAATTAAGTTAATTATATAACAATTTCTACTCTAACCTTATCTAAAAGTGCCACCATCACAGCAGAAGATGGAGGCCAAGAAGAAGGAGGAGAAAGGCTGGACACACTCAGATCCCTCCATCTTGCCCCCTGAACCCCCATTCTAAAAACCCCAAAAATCTATTTTTCCACTCTGTAATAAATTCACTATCATTCTACTTAAACCGTCGTGGCTTGTAATTCTTCATATAAGGTTGGTTATTGTTTTTTCCAAGGGCTAAATCAAAGGCACAGGGGTCCTGGGCTCTGTGCCAGGGTCTCTGAGCCCCCTGGGCAGGGTCTCAAGCCCTCCAGGCCAGCCAGAGGAATTTCCTGGGTTCCAACGTAGCTCAGGGTGTCTCGTTTGTAAGAGAGAAACACCTCACTTACTCTTCTCCGTGGTCAATTTCTCAAACAAAGGCCAGTAATTAACCCCAGGAGATTGTGCCTTTTCCCAGCTCCTCCTGGAGGCCACTGGGAGCTGCCTGATTGCCAAATCAAGCCTGGATACCTGAAATTACGAGCAGAGCACGTGCAGGAACATGGCAAATATAGCTTTTTTAAGACCTTGTATTTCTTGCAGCAGGGATGACAGAGCTGTGTGTTCCCATTAAGGAGGAGGTGGAAGGCTGGAAGCCTCCCTGGAAGTGTGGTGCTGCTGCCTATGCTGCCACACACGTTTGGGATCATTATTTGGCTAATGACATTAATGAATATGTCCAGCCTGCTGCAGCAGTTCAGTTCCATCATCATTCTCTTCTTTGGGAAAATGTTAAAAGCATAAACGGAGGGGGAAAAAAAAAAATCAAACTGATTTCCCAGCCAGAGAAAACTATTGCATCTAAATTGTACATTAACTGGGCTGTGTTCCACACAAAGGAACATGAACTTCTGCTGCACCATTTTTTTTCATATTCAAGATAATTATGTATTTGTCCTTGCCTTACCTTGTTCCTTTTTTTGCAGCTCTAGTTACTTTTTTTCTAATAAGAACTCATTTAAATGCTCAGATTAACAAAAGGACTGGTCAATGTGATAGGTTATTAGAACAAAATCAGCTGCTAAATCCTCCTCTGCTGTTAACTGATTCCACTCCAAATGATGTGCGGCAGCTGAGGGTTCAGCCCCACAGCTTTTCTGGATGAAAAAAATACCTCTGTGTCTCACTGGTGTGTCCTTTCTGGGTGGTTTTTAATGTTGATCATTGAGTGGGAAGAGGGAACAAGGGTGTGGGGGTCCTCAAGAGCATTCAGAGCCATGGAGGACCTGACCATCTGGGTCCCCCCAGGAACCCCTGAAGGACCTGACCAGCCTCACCTGAGTCTCCCCAAGAGCCCCCAAAGGACCTGACCAGCCCCATCTGGGTGTCCCCAAGAGTCCCTGAAGGACCTGACCAGCCCCATCTGGGTGTCCCCAAGAGCCCCTGAAGGACCTGACCAGCCTCACCTGGGTCTCCCACTGGGGTTTATATTTAAGCTCAGCCCTTGGATCCTAATGTGGCTTGACTCTGCTGAGGGAGAGGTGGTTCCTGTCTTGGCTGTGACCCTAATTCAGCTGGATTGGCTTTTCCAGCTGCACCTTGGAGCTGCTTTGTCACCACAGGGTGGTTTGGTGCTCTCTCTGCCCCTTGCTCTCTTTACCCTGCTCAGGTACTGTGGGGCGGCTCTGGGAAGGGAAAAGCTCCAGGCTGAGCTCCCTGGCAGGAATTCCCACTGCAAACCTGTTGGGAAGAACCCAGAGGCTCCTTGGGGTGGGCTGCTGAGGGAGCTTTCCAGCCTTAATGATTCTGTGTTGTGGAGGAACTCTGAATTATTTTTAATATTTTTTTTCTACTCGTATCTTGAAACAATGTGAGTGTCAGTACTTACTGCTCCTGTTTTTGCACTAGAAATCCCCAGGTTTTATAGGCATTCGAACACCTGTGGGTTGCTCAGATGGTGACTTTACACCACTCGTCACCAAAAGGGTTTTGCCCTTCTCAGGCAGCATTTCACAGCAGTTTTCCTGGTCCACTCTTCCTCCCTGGGGCTGGCTGCACCAGGTGGCATCTGCTGTGCTCCCCTTCCTGCATCTCTGGTGGGAGTGTTGCCTCGTTCCAGGGGTGCTGTTTGTCAGCAATCAGCAGGGCTCTTGTGTCTCCAACAATGGAACCACGGCAACAGAGCCCTGCACAAAAGACTCTGCAAAAAAAAGCAGATTATCGAGTACAAAACCCATAATAATCCTGTTCTAATTCCACAAGGTAAATTTGCTCACGACTCTGACGGACAATAGGATTGTCATGGCATTTGGGGAAAATAAAAGCAGCTCTAATATTGCATGAACTTCCTCCTTGGTTTTGTTTTTTTGTACCTTCTGCTGGTTTGTCTCGAGACTGCTGCAACAAATCCTGCGTCTGAGCAAATCACCCAACGTGATTAGACCTTGGATTCCTGCTTGTAGATGAGCCTAGAGGAGAATGTCCAAGATCTTTGAAGCTGAAAATTGAAAAATGAATAGCAGAGGGAAGCCAGATCTCAGAGCTCTTGTACAGCACTGCAGAATGCTTCACAAAACTCCTCAGTAATTGCACTTAGCACATCAGCTGCTCTCAGGGTGATGCCTCGCCCCTTACCTTGTCACTGGTGAAGCAGGCAGGAAAAACCAACTCATAAGCATGTTTTAACCTCTAAATTTCACTCTACCTGTAAAACAAGAGGTTGCATTAACCTTTGCGAGGGGGAGTAATAGCTGGTAATTTATCTGTGCAATTTGAGGGAAGCACAGTTCCATGGGGTGATTACTGCAATAAATAACTGGAGTAGAACACCCTTGTCCTGACATAAACCCAACTTCATTTTTGCCAATCCTCTGTGTGGGGAGTGGGGCTGGGAGGGAAGGAAGCTGGAAGGGAAGCATTGCAATTTCCTCATGGAAGCCAAGGAGATGTGGAGGCAAGGATTTAAGACCCAATAGATGAGGCCTCAGTTTTTCCTGCAGTAACATCAGTGTCTCCCATTGTGTTAGGACAAGCAAAAATAGAGAGGCAGTAGCAGAGGCAATATATGCTATTGTACAGGTAAATTGTTTAGGGCAAGAACTGTCCTTTAGTTTTATGGGAACATTACCTGCCACAACCTTGTTCAGCCCAATGAGTAGAATTTCCCTGAGCTGTGAGCCAAAGTGATGGCAATATTATTACACAGGTAATAAGAAGTCTATGACCTTTGATAAATATTTTTGGCTTAGCTTCATTTTAATTTAAGAATGTCTGTATGTAACAGAAACATCCATCAAGGCAAAACCTCCTTTCTAAACCAGCTGAAATGTTGGTTCCCTCTGCCAGCCCTGCAGTGGGCTCTGCTGCAGGAGCAGTGTTTGGTTTATCTCTTTACTGGCCCTTCTGTAATCTATATTTTTTCCCCTGTCTGTTGCTAAGCTTAATTGATAAAATCCAGGATAGCCCAGCAGGAAATACATTCCAGGAGAGAATTTGCTGGGGATGTGGTGTGGAGAGATTGCTGTAAAGAACAGTGGAGTCTCTTTACACTCTTTTCTCAATTCCCCACCATGACAGCACCTGGCTGTGCTTGGGAATTGGGATTTTGGCACACCCAGGCTGCCCTCACCTAGCCAGCCCTCTTTTTTCTGGGGCTATTATGGGAGAGCTGGGGTGGCTGTGATTACTGTGCTTTTAAATGGTTTTTTTAATGCTTAAAACCTAGCAATAACTATCTAGCAGCCTTATTCCACTGGCCTGGTGCCTGTGGCCATAATGAGCATCTCTAGCAGGGAATTGCTGCACACTGCAGATGAGGGAGCCTGTAGTTTAGTCCTCATCAAGCTCCTGGGTGTATAATCAAAGAGAAGTTGACAGAGAAATTAGAGTTGAATGCAGAAATGATTTATTGGTTTTCTTCCCACTGTGAAGTTTGGGGTTTTGTTTTTTGTTTTTTTTTTTAACTTAAAATATTTTTTCTTTGCTGAAAATCCAAATGTGTCATTCATTTTTTGAGTTTCTAACACCTTTTCAAACTCTGCACACGGAGTTCTGGAAATATTCTAAATTAAGAAAATCAGAGTCAAACTGTTGTGGGTTTTTTGTCAAGTGACTATTACTCAGACATGACCTACCTGCCAAATACTTCATGATTTTCTTCCCTAAAACTGCATTTCACAGTGCATGAGCTCTGCTGCAAAAAGCTCACGCACCCCAACTGCCCACAGCCTCCTGAATTTCTGAGACAATAACACTTAACTCAGATGTTTCAGAAAGAACAGACCTCTCCCCGCCCTCAGCATGCAGATTCCACCTTTTCCAGCCAAATAACCAGCCTGGTCCTCTCAAGGATGTTTGGGGCTGAATTTTGGATTATCAAATGGAGACCAGCATGTGTGGGTGACCCAGCGCAGACCTGGATGGTGAAACTCAATGAGCTGTGGAGGTGCTGCTTGAGGAGCTGGTTAAGCTCCCCCAGTCTGGTTTTGTGGCCATGAGGGAGATTTAAATCTGTAATAAAATTGTCCCTTCAGGGATTTATCCATTAAGATTTATCCATTAGGATTTCCCAGTTTTGTGAGAGAAAGGATTGCGGGAGCCTTACCAAGCTGTGTCCCTCCACACACCTCCAGCTTCCTACCCAGGCAAACACAATGAAATTGGACAAATACATCAGAAATCTTGCTTAATGATGAGGGTTTACTTAGAGCAGCCCTCTGTTAGATGTGGAAATGTGGCTTTTTCCTTCAGGGAGCCTTTTCCTGTTGGCTGAATCCCTGGGTTATGATGTTTTGCTGTCACTCATTTCACCTTCTCTTTGAGATGATAAAATACTTCATCAAAGCGAGTGGGGCTGCCAGTAAAAACTAGCATGATTCCATAGTTTATGATATAAATTCCAATATATTCCAAAGTTTTATACTAGATCTTCAGTTATTTTTCACTCGAAAGGTGTGGTCTGCACCATAATTATCAGAGAATTCCAGAATGGCTTGGAGGGGTCATTAAAGATCATCCAGTTCCAAGCAGGGACACCTCCCTCTGTCCCAGGTGCTCCAATTCCCAATGTCCCACCTGGCTTTGGGCATTGCCAGGATCCAGGGGCAGCCACAGCTCCTCTGTGCCAGGGCCTCCCCACCCTCACAGGGAAAAATTTCACTTTCCAGCAGGCATTTAATGAAAGCATCAACTCCATTTGTTTCTCCATAACTTCCTATTAAAAAGCAAAATAATCAAGAAATCAAATCTTTCCTGGAAGGTTATTTTTAAGCATTTGTTTGTTGCTCTTGCTGGAGAGGTAAAACAGCCTTGTTTCCAATTGTGGAATAATTTGTGTAATATAACAGGATTTCTGGATTTATTGTCTTGTGTTTTGTTTAGCTCCTGACAAAAACAGTTTGTTGTGAGGAGAAATAAATGCACGGTGCTGTGGGCTTGATGGGGATTGTTTTTGGGGAATTTTTGCCTGCTGAATTCACATTTTGTGCACTGCTGAATATTTGCTATTGAAGGATTTAGGACTGAGGCATTAGAATTGGTGAGAAAAGAGAGTGAGGGGTACTGGGGCACCTGGGAATTTAACAATGGGGCTTGCACTGGGGAGGAGAAAAGATTGGCTGCTTTTTATTAAAAATCCTTGTCCAGGTGGTGAAGCTGCATGAGCTCAAATGCTGAATATTTCCTTCTGTTTCCCTGACACAAAACTGAATTTCACAACTGTTTTTTTTTTTTGGTTTTTTTTGTTTTTTTTTTTTTGCTTCTGCTCAATCCCATAAATACTGCATGTTTTTGAAATGGAAGCTGTTCCATAAAGCTAAAATTAGTTTAGACTCTGTCATACTTTAGGAAGGAATTCTGAGTGCTGCTCAGTGGAAGTGACATTGGGTTGTGCTGGAGCGAATGACTGGATGATGGTTTAAATGCCCCTCTGGAACATGAATACAGACATTTTGATTAATGTCTTTGTCATGGGCAAAGATTATTTAGTTAATGATTTGCAGTTTCCTTTGCCTGGCTGCAGGAAATGGCCAAATCCCTGGGTGCAAGGGAGGAACCAAGCAGCTCGAAGCCTTTGGGTTATTCATGTGCTCTCAGCACGTGCCCAAAGCTCCCCAGAGCCAGGCTTCAACTCACAGGGGAATAAAGCTCATGAAATGCCAAAAATAAAAATATCTTGTATTCATATTTTGAATTATGGGGCTCAGAAGGCCAAGGTTATTTGGGAAGGCAAAAGCCATAGCTACGAAGCTATGTGTGAAGCTCCTCTGCTTCACACGCAGCGTGGGTTCCTAGTCTGGAATGTCCTTTTGGCCATGTGGGACCAGCTGTCCTGGCTGTGTCCCCTCCCTCTGTCCCCCTCAGTGCCCTGGCCACCATGGCAGCCCAAAAACCAGAAAACACCTCTGGCTCTGTGCTCAGCAGCTGCAGAACCTCCTCCTTTATCTCCCTGTTTGCGAAGCCCTGAGAGGGGAAAGGGGCATCCTCAGCCCCAGGCAGCATCATGGGGGTGAAGAAGGGGGACTGGGGTAGAGGGGAGGGGACAGCTGTGAATTCTGTGCATTAATTTGTACTATTGCAAATTAACATTCTGTGAATTCTGTGCATTAATTTGTACTATTGCAAATTAACATTCTGTGAATTCTGTGCATTAATTTGTACTATTGCAAATTCAGAGTCTATGAATTCTGTGCATTAATTTGTACTATTGCTAATTCAGAGTCTGCGAATTCTGTGCATTAATATGTGCTATTGCAAACTAACATTCTGTGAATTCTGTGCATTAATTTGTACTATTGCAAATAACATTCTGTGAATTCTGTGCATTAATATGTACTATTGCTAATTCGCATTCTGTGAATTCTGTGCATTAATTTGTACTATTGCAAATTAACATTCTGTGAATTCTGTGCATTAATATGTGCTATTGCAAATAGTCATTCTGTAATTCTGGAACAGGCTCAGGTGACAGGACAGTGCCACCAGCATCCTGCTGCTTCCCTCCAGAGGCTCAGACAGAACCACAAAACTTCAGTTCTGCAGTGCTAAATGCCTTTATCACTAGGGATCTTAATGTTCACTTTTATCAGTAGGACCAGCTGTGATAATTCTGTGTGTGTGAAGGAGCAGCCCCGTGCTCGGTGCCATTTTTAGTTTCAAAGCTCATTTTGAACAAAACGTTTCCATGTTACGTGGGAAATTCTCTGTAAGCAAATTCATTTCTCCAGCCCTGTTGTGTACAGCCTATCTCCTTCTGTTCTAGATGCATTTTTATTTTATTTTTCTTCTCCTCCCTCTTCATTCTCAGCTTTCAGAAATGCAGAAATGGAAGCAGCCATTTGAGGTTTAAACAACTTAAGCAGTTACTTTTAAATTATCTTAACATGTTCAAAAACCTTGCCAGATTTACCCTTTGGAAGGTAATAAAATAATTTTGAATAGAATGTGACCAGATAAAATGAATATGATTTTATTATTCATGAATACTTTAACCTGAATGCTTTAATGCCTACATCTCTCTATTATATTAAATAATGGGGAAACATAAAACTGTCACACTGGGGTTTGCAGATTGATTTTCCCTATGGATTCCCCTTATGCTTTCCTATAGCTATCCCTGCTGCTGCTAATGGAACTATTCCTTGGATACCTTTTTCTCGTTATCTTCTCCCTCTGTTGAATACTCCAAGCCCCTTCCTGTCTGGTTGGGAGATTATTCCTCTTTTCACAGGGAACACACAAAAAACTTCATATATTCTGACCCACATGGGTACTTTTGTATCTGCCTTCTTCTTTGGTACTTCTCTTCTTTTTTTTGGCTATTTTTCAGATGTTCTCTGGGCATTTTTTTCCCCAGACATCCCACTTGAGGGTATGGTTTGGGAGTGATGCTGGGATATTTAGGTGAGGCTCCCATTAAAGTTAATGAGACGTGTTTTAATGCCTGTGCACTGTGTTAACAATACCCTTTACTGTTTATTGTCTGCCTCAGAGGAAAGGTCACTTTCTCCTTGCTCCTGGATCTTTACCTTCTCCTTTAGATCTTGGAGGTCACTGAAAGGGAAGAATGAAAGAACAGGACCTTGGAAATCTTTTTTCTTCAGCTGCCCTAATTGTTCTGCAGCTCCAGTTTCTTTTGAGAAGGAGCTGCAGGAATTACAAACCTAAGCAGAGCATTTATCCCAAGTTGCCAAAAGCACAGTGAGGGCAAGCTGCTGCTGAAGGAACACAAGATGAACTGTGGTGTTTTGTGCAGAAAATTCCACCAGAACCAGGAGGGAATGGCAGATTTCTGAGAAGGAACTTTTATCCCACTGTGTGCCTCCAGAGCCTGGCCCAGCAGGGTGCTGCCTCTGGGCTGGGCACAGTTTGCTTGTGCCAGTCTGGATAATTCATATTAACAATAAATATTTGCCCAGGCACTCTGATTGCACAGCACACACCTCCACCTGTGTCCTTGCCTGAGGAGTTTTGGGTGGAAATTCTGCTGCTGTAGCAGCAGGAGGAGATGAGCACAGGTCTGAGCTGAGCAAGGAGAGAGAAAAGGAGAAGAACTTCAGCTTCAGAAATGAATTCCAGGGAGTGAGAGTGAAATTCCAGCCCCTCCATCTGGGCTTGGGTTAGAGTAGCATCCAATTGATCAGGAAATTGGTATTTCTAAACACTGTTCTTAAATGCTCTAAAGAATAAATGTTATTTAAGTTCTTTGCCCCCCTGTCTTCTCACGGGGATTATGATATTTAAGTCTTGGTAAACATGAGCTGAGAGCCTAAGGTGAAACAAGCAGTAAATGTAATCTTTGTAATGCAAGCAAGAGTCCAGCTTTAGATCCTTCTTTTCATTCATTTATTAGCCCAAAGGTGATCTCTGTTCTCTATTGTGATGGAGTTTATGTGGTATAATGAGAAGTTAGCTATTCAATACAGCCCTCACCAACACTGCATTTTTTTCCTGTTTCTAAACCTCAGTGGAAAATGACATTAACCATTGTATTGAGCTGAAGAGCTGAAGTACAACAAGGTTAAAGACAGCTTTTGTACTAAAAGGAAAATGAGCCTGGGATTAAAATTCTAAAGTAAAAAAAAAGAAAATACATTGGGTGAAATGAAACATTAAAATTAAGTGACTAACATGGGTGGGTGAAGTTCAATATAAGTAGGAGTGTTTAAGATGAGAAGGCTTTTATCCAACAGTGAATTGGCTAATGATGTTGCTAATGTGGAATCCCAGAGCTGACAGCTTGTTTCTGAAGGCTCTGTCTTAATGTTGCTGCCTGGAGAGCTCCTGGAGAAAGAAGAATATGGGAAGGGGCTGTGTTTGCATGGAAGACAGGCTCAGACATCAGAATCACAACAATGTTTTCCTTTTGGTGTTCCTTGAGGAGAAAGAAAATCTAAAACCACTGCCAGGTAAACTCAAATTGCCTGATGGAGAGCATTTCCAAACAGAGAGCAATGCTTGCTGACTTTCCCTGGCAGCAAGGTGAGCTGGGATATTGGCCCATGTGGACAGAAGAATTTTGCCCTTTAGACAGGGAAAGCACTAGTATTGCAGTGCAGACAGCAGGAACTAATTAATTGGTTAATAATGGTGTCATTAATATGCTTATTGCTCATTTCCTCGGCGGGATCACACAGGTGTTCCAGCCCTAAATAGCTGCAGTGCTGGGGCTGTGCATGCCCAGAATGAGAAGTGCTGTGCAGGAGAGGAGCAGTGGCTCCATGGTGATGCCTCAGGATTTCAGATTTTCCATTTTCCATCTATCTGTAACCCTGCGGTTCTTTAGTGTGTAACTCCAAACCCCACACTCAGTGGGAGCTGCTGCTTTCCCATTTGGGGCAGACACAACAATTCCTCTGCAGGCCTGGCAAGCAAGGGCACCTCACTGCCTCAGGCCCAGAGATGGGAACAAAAGGGAGTTGGGGGCAGCAAATCTGGGGTGAATGACTTCATTAGCAGGAGCTGTAATTGGAAGATGAGCCCCCAGTGTGTCCTGCAGAGCTTCCCCTGCGCCTCCTTGGAACCGCGGCCTTGCCCGGCACTGCTGTCACCCCTGAGGCCTGCAGGGACAGGGGCAGCTCGGTGCCATTGTCCAGGTCATCCCTCACGCCTCAGGGTTCTGCTTTTTATATTTTTTCATCTATTTGTAATCCTGCAATTCTTTAGTGTAAAACTCTAGTACAGTGTGTGTTGCTGCTTCCCCATTTGGGGCAGACACAACAATTCCTCTGCAGGCCTGGCAATCAAGGACACCTCACTGCCTCAGGCCCAGAGAGGGGAACAAAAGGGAGTTGGGGGAGCAAACTTGGGGTCAGTGACTTCATTACCTGCAGCTGGAATTGGCAGATTCACCCCCAACATGCAAATGGACCAAACTTATAAATGAGCAAACTTGTAGGCCAGGGGCTACACCCAAAAATGGGGAAAAATGCCCAGAGAACATCTGAAAAATAAAAAAAATAAGAGGAGAAATACCGATTAGGGTTTTCACACCTGACCCATTGTCCATTTTGGGTGTAGCCCCTGGGGAGCTTTGTCTGCCCTAAATGTACTAGGAGGCCCTTCAATGAACAGAACAGTTTCAATAAATAGAACAGCTTTTTATTCCCTTAATTCTTTCTGGCCTCTGTTTTTAGGTAGCCCAAAAGGCATCAGTGGGATCCCTCTGATGATCTCCTCTCCCTTCCCAGCAGATTTCCAAGGACCTTTCCTGTGGGAAGGGTGGTCCTGAATATCCTCACAGTGCTGTTTTCTTCCTCACTTTGTTCAATACCTGTGTGAAATAGTGCAAATTAAATTAGGTGTTTTAGATAGAAAACTGATGCTTTTAAGGTATTTTTCTCTGTCTCCAGCCATGATGATACCTGAGTGAACAATGGATGTTCACTTGCACATGGAGTGGCAAAATTCCCTGGTATTTCCTTATACGGTAACATATAAGGGCAATTCTTTCACATCAATCAAGGTGATTTGGAAACCTGAGTCCTTATTTAAAAAAATATATGAGGAATTACTGCTGGGCAGTTGATGAATTGTGAACAAAATACATCTTTTCAAGGCTTACAATGTGTCACTGCAACTTTGTTTTTATTAGAATTTATATTTCTGAGCAAAGCCACAATTTCTGATCCTTCTGAAAGTTAAGTTTGATGTGTAACAGGTCATTGCAAGTAATCTTAACATGCAAGAAGTTTGGAATTATCAGCAAGAAGTTGAGAATCAATATTTTTAGAGAGGATGGAGATGGAAATGGAGATGGAAGGAAAAAATTTGAACCAGGTGTAACAGGAATGTAAGAGACTGATCTTACTGAAAATTGAGGGCAGTTAGGATCTTGGTTATTCATGTGTCTCCAATTCTTATCAGAAGCAAAAAAGAAGGTGCAGCCCTCTATTTTCAAAGTTTATCAATTAAATTTGTAGGGAAAACTGATCTCTCCCTTGGATTCTGGATATTTCCTTGACTTTGTGCCTTCACATCTACAGCTTTGTCTGGGCTCAGATTTGAGACTCCAGCAAAGAGATGTAACCAGGAGAAGGATTGAGGAATTGCTGGAAATGGATTTACCAGGCAAGTTTCTTAATTCCCTCAGTCTGCCTCTTCTCTCAAGCAGCAAAAAGGAGATTATTTTGCCCTTTCTTCTCTACTTCTTAATAAGTGTAAATTTGCTACAATGCAAACTTTTCCTGTGTCCTGAAAAGTAAAATAAGGACACACCTGCTACCCAAGAATAATAATAATAACAATAATTGCATGACTAATATAAAAGAACTGTTGATGAGGCCTCAGTGGAGTTAACAAGTGATGAGGATGCTCAAATGAGCAGCTCTATTTGCTTACAGATCCCTGTGCTCCAACTTCTTCACTTCAGCAGTTGTTGGAGTGTTCCATGGGAATTTGGGAAGCATTTTTGGACTCATAAATGATGGGGAAAATGTCAGTCATGCTGAAAGATCTCCTCGCTCCTCAGCTGAGAAGACTGGGTATTGATTTACACAAGACTGCATCACATTCATTTAGATAGGTGTTCTGTGTGTTGTATTTTTTTTTCCCCAAATCAATATTTTTTCCAATTTGGCTGCTGGTAACAGTCAGGCTGCAGCCCAGCATTCCCATGTCAGCACAGAAAAGCAGCCTTTGCTTTAATTGTCAAGAGCATCTGGCCCTCTTTGCCTCTTGCTTGCCCCATCTGAGCCCCATCCTCTGGCTGGCCAGAGGGAGCCTTAAATTTGATAAAGAAGTTGGTTACAATGCAGTCCTGCAGCTTAAATGCCGTGACATTTCCTAGGCATTAACATAAGAACATTAAATTAAAATTCGGCTCCTCGGGGAGCGCAGCTCGGTGTGGCTGGGGAGAGTTCACTGGCTGATTCACTGAGTCTGAGTTCCAGCTGATTGCAGCTACAGCTCCCACGTTCCTTCCAGGGCAGCACACAACCAGGAGGCAAATTCTGCTCTGAGGTGCCCTGAGACAGCTCAGAACCACAGAATGAACCAGGCTGGAAAAGACCTTTGAGATCACAGAGTCCAACCCATGACCTAACACCTCAACGAAAGCATGGCACTGAGTGCCAGGTCCAGGCTTTGTTAAACCCCATCAGAGATGGTGACTCCACCAAGTCCCTGGGCAGCCATTCCTGTGCCAAATCACTCATTCTCTGAAGAATTTTTTTCTAATTTCTATCCCAAGCTTCCCCAGTCACAGCTTAAGGCTGTGTCTTCTCATTTTTTTTTTTTTGTTTGGTTTGGTTTTTAATCACAGAGTTACAGGTTTGAAAGAGACCTTTAAGATTGAGTCCAACCCAGCTCTGACACCTCAACTAAACCCTGGCCCCCAGTGCCACATCCAGGCTTTGTTAAACACACCCAGGGATGGTGACTCCACCACCTCCCTGAGCAGAACATTCCAGTGCCCAATCATTCTTTCAGTGAAGATTTTTTTCTGATGTCCAATCTAAGCTTCCCCAGGCACAGCTGAAGGCTGTGTCCTCTGGTTCTATCAGTGGTTGCCTGGGAGAAGAGCCCAACCCTACCTGACTGCAACCACCTGAAAAAGGTGATTGAGAGAGATGAGGTCACCTCTGAGCCTCCTTTTCTCCAAGCTGAGCATCCCCCGGCTCTCCTCACAGGACTTGTGTTCCAGACTCCTCACAAGCCTCGTTGCCTTTCTCTGCACATGCTCCAGCCCCTCCATGTCCTTCCTAAATTGGGGCTCCAGAACTGGACACAGCACTCGAGTGCTGCCCAAATAATGATGAGCACAGGGACAGAATCACTGCCCTGCTCCTGCTGGCCACACCATTCCTGATCCAGGAGCCATTGGCCTTCTTGGCCACCTGGGCACCCTGATGGCTCATGTCCAGCTGCTGTCCATCAGACCCTGCAGGTCCCTTCCTGCTGGGCACTGTCCAGCCAATCTGTCCCTGTCCTGCAGCTCTGAGGGCTTGCTGTGGCTCCTGGGGCTCTGCCTTGGCCTGGTGGGGATTGATCTGAGCCAGGCCCCTACACCCAACAGCCAAGAGCCCCTCCTGGATGGGGTCACTTTGCACAGGCCTCATTGCCTCTGGTGTGGCTGTGACAATGACATCAGCTCAGCTGTGCCCACTGAGTCCCAAATGGGCTGAAAATGAGTGAGGATGGCAGCGGGGCTGGGGTGGGGAGATCTGGGCTCAGCCCTCTGATCAAAGCTCATTGCAATTAAACACATTCCTGCTTTCCTGAGCAGCAATTCATGCTCTAGAACCCCATTAAACACACACACTCCTGGCTTTTCTGTGCAGCAATTCATGCTCTAGAACCCCATTAAAGACACACACTCCTGGCTTTTCTGTGCAGCAATTCATGCTCTAGAACCCCATTAAACACACACACTCCTGGCTTTTCTGCGCAGCAATTCGTGCTCCAGAACCCTGAGTGTTGGCTTTAGTTGTTATCCACATCATCTAAGCACTGCTAAAGCTGGGATGGTGTTCCTGGAGTTGTTATGAAATAGGAGCTGTTGTTCTGCAGTAAATTGGAAACTATAACTCGGGCTTTGATTAATCTTTCTCTGAAACGTGGAGGTCATCCCTAATTCCCAGATATTTCTATTCTCTGTGTATATTAATTTCTAGTAGCCTGGGGTTTAATACATATTTCTCTGTTTCATTTCCACAATTAATGGCTCTAAGACAACACAGATAAAAATGTAAATGAGCAACTCATCTTTATGCTTTTCAGCTCCATGTTTACAATTGCAGTTACAGTGAGCTTTTAAAACTGCCCAAACAGCTTTTCCTGCAGATATGAAAATTATGAAGTTACCCTTCTAAATTACAGATTTTAAAAATTGCTGTCATTTTAAACACCCATATTTTTTATGTTTATTGGAACTCTTTTGAGTATAAATGCAACACACTCTTTCTTTTTTGTAATGCAGAGTAATACATGATATTAGCATAAAGAGAAGCCCACATACATATAAATATTTTTTTTTGCTTTTCTGCAATCTTCTCTGCAAAGATTTTAGAGTAGGGACCCATAAAAGAGAGCATTTCTTGCAATGGTTTTCTCTAAATTCTCTTCCAGGATGCACTGCTGTGACAGCATCTTGGAATCAAATGTGAAAAAGAAAGTATAAGAAAATTGTGGATCTTGACAAAACCACGGGGCTGTTACAGCTGCAGCATAATGGGGGCACTGGGAAATTAAAACTTCCCACTTTTCCCTGAGCTGCATTTCTACAGCTGGCAGTGAGAACTTAATTTCCGATTATGTGTTAGTTAAAGAGCTAATACAGTTGGGAAGAGGCTGTTCTAGCACACAGATAAAGTTTCCATTCACCTTCTTGCAGCTAAACCAAGAACTGAACTGGGGCAAATGGAATAAGGAGGTCACAAACATTGCAAATGTGCTGCCTTGGATGGGCTGGGCTTTAAAGGGGTTTTTTTCCTGTCCTTTCTGACAAAGAATATTCTGAGGCTGAGATGGGTTTTTATTTAAGTAGTACCAGGTTAATTCTTCAGCAGAACTTATGGCTGTGTCTGAAATCCAAGGAAATGTCAGCCCTTGGTGTCCTTGCTCATGGCAGGGGTTTGGAATGGGATAATCTCCAAGGACACACTACAGTGGTAATGATAAAATGCAATGGTAATGCTAAAAGTTGAGTTGAAGGCAGAAATGAAAGCACACTGGAAACGTTTGGGGGATTTTAATACTCAGGGGGTAAGAAAAGAAATACAGGAAGTGAAAAAGGAAGTGTTGGCTGGGGCAAACAGAATTTCCTCACAGCTCTCAGCAGGTTTGGGGTAAAGAGGCAGGGAATATCCCTGGAGTGACATCCACCCCTGTATGGAGCGGGGTCTCCAGCACTTGAATTAAGGGAATCAAAGCCACCATTGCATCCTTTATTTCCTGCAAATATCAACAGTAAATGGGACCAGAACTGGCACTGAGGCTGCAGTAGACTGGCCTGATTTGAGGTTGTTTCTGTCATTCCAGGTAGATAATTTCCATGTAACTTCCACTGAGTGGAAGGATCATAGCCTGGACTTGGGCTGGCACTGAGTTTTTAATCCCTACTTTTCTGTGATTCCATTCACTTTGCAAGATGTCAGAGCTCTGTAAGTAATGAACAGAGATCTGTAGAGGTTTTGGTGGAGATTCCTCATCACTTTTGTGTCAGATTCAGCTGAGCACGGAAAGCTGCACTAAGCACAGGGATTACAGCCACAGTGAAGAGCCTAAATCTCTCCTCTCTTTCCTGATCACATCACTGTGACTGGAATTAAATCTCTAAATGATGTCCTACTCTCAGCTCCTACCTGCTGGAAGAGGGTCTTTGTTTTATCCTTGGTGTTTAGCTGTTTTAGGCAGAGGGGTTGGCAATGTCCCTCTGCTGCTCTATCCACATTTAACACTTCATACCAATTAACAAATAATGGCACTTGCATTCATATCTTTATTTTGGTATTTTAATTACCTGTTGTTTGAGGGATAGGAGGCGTTCTGAATTTTTACTCTTTCACCTGTGTTCTCAAAATAAAATACACTCAAGGCACACTTATCTGGGGGATGTCTTTGCTGCCCAAAATTGTTTGTGCTGTTTGTCTTTGCAACACAGCTTCTGAGGGAGCACTGGCTGCATTTGTGGCAGATTTCTCTTGGTGTAGCAGTGCTGCAAGAGGCACCACCAGTGTCTGTGGGAAGGTGAAGCCCTGACACCCACAGTTCTCCAAAAATAAAGTATTTTGGCATGGCAGGATGGAAGGTCCATCATTGTCTGGTGTTTCTCACCACGTTCCTGCCCAGGACCTGGCCAGGCTCTCCTGTGCTGAGGTAAAGCCTTTTCCACTTGCTTGGACTAGAATTTATCCTGCTAAAATCAGGTTCCCAGCTGCTAGTGATGAACTCAGATCCCTTTTCACCATCAAGGGATCCACATTGGAGAGTAATCTCTATTTCTTTGGACTTTGGTAAAACCCTGGTCCTGGGGAATTCAGTTGCTGAGTTCCTGCTTATCAGGAGGAATAAAGGGGAAAGGTGTTAAGCCCTAAATTTGTGGCAATTCACCTCAAAAATAGAGATCTGCAGTGACTGTTTACAAAGTGGGAGAGAGGAAACAAACAATACAAACAGACACTTTTTAAATTTTTTTAAAGAAGGCTTTATCAATAAAACAATCTTGGTTTTTTGTTTTGGAAGAATGGCTAGAGATCCTGAAAGTGATACCTTATTATATTTACTGGGCTATCTACTGCATATTATGCTTTCCTTTCTATCTTTGGGTATAACAGGGCCATCTATCAAAAATATTGGTAATAGAGAAATACACTGGATAAGGCAAAAGTAATTACTCACTTTCCTTTGGTCTGATTTACAACAACTTAAATAAAAGAGCAAATAATCAAGTTCCCAGGCAAAATCTGAGTGCTTTTGGTATCATTTTCCCCCCAAGTTTGCTTTGCAGAATATAATTAAATCTGCCCTTGGTGGATAAGGAACAGCCCTGCCCTTTCCCATCCCACACATGGGCACAGTTTGCTTCCCTGATGTTGTTTTGCAGAGTTGGCAGGAGGGATCTGTGCTGGTGCTGCCCCAGAGCCCAGCCCTGGAGCTGCACAGCCCTCCCAGCTGTTCCTGCATCCTTCCCACCCTCTGTTTGCCATCCCAGAGGCTGCCAGGATTCTCTGGGCTTCCTGCAGGGCTGGTTTGGTACAGGATGCTCAGCAGCCCTGCAGAGCTCCCAGCTGGTTTGTGGGATGCCTTGGAGAGGCTGCCTAGAACAGAGGCTGGACAGGATTGAGAGAGTAAAATGGGAATTTATGGAAGGTCTTTCATAGGCACACCTTGAGCAATCCAAAGCCTGCCAAGATGGACGATGGTCATGAGTTTTTCAGACATTTATAAATTTGGCCCATTTACATATCAGGGGTTAATCCTCCAATTACAGCTTCAGGTAATGAAGTCTTTACCTCCAGGTTACTCCCCCAAATTCCCTGTTGTTTCCATCTCCTGGGGCCTGATACAATCAGGTGTTCTGGGGCCCCAGGCCTAGAAATGAATTATTTTATCTGACCAAAATGGGAGAACAGAGATGACAGGCTCTGGAGTTTAGAGTCCTACACTAAAGCAGTGCAGGAACTGAAAAACACAAAAGCTGAATCCTGAGGCATCATGTGACTGCTGGGTTTGCTCTGGAATAATTTTGAATGTGAGGATGGGAGGTAATTCTTTATTCCTCACTCCTGCTCAAGATTCCAGGTTTTCCTGGGGATTTTTCACACTGTGCCGGTCCCAGCAGAATTCTCCCATTCTGTGCAGAAGTTCAGAGAGATGCCCAGATGTGGTGTTTGTGAGGATCTCCAGGACGAGGTGAGAGATGAGAATCTGACTCCATGTTCTTAGAAAGCTGATTTATATTATATATTATATTATATTATATTATATTATATTATATTATATTATATTATATCATATCATATATCATATCATATCATATCATGCTATACTAAAACTACACTAAAGAAAGAGAAAGGATACATCAGAAGGCTTAACAAGAATGATTAATAAAAACCCGATTAATAAAAACTCCTCACGGCCTTGACACAGCCGGACCATGATTGGTCATTAAATTAAAACAATTCACATGGAACCAATCAAACATTCACCTGTTGATAAACAATGTCCAAGCCACATTCCAAAGCAGCAAACACAGGGGAAGCCAATGAGATAATATTGGTTTCATTTCTCTCTGAGGCTTCTCAGCTTCCCAGGAGGAAGAGGATTTTTCAGAAAATGTCATCGTGACACCCAAGTCCTGGAAGAGGAGGAGTTTCCCTGGAGCAAACAATGAAGCCCAGAATGGACGCTCTTGCCAGGCTGCTCTTGGCTTTGGCTGGGAGTTTTGGGCACTGAGTTTTCTGGGGTTGGGTGAGGATCCCCTGCAGCCTTGCGAGCTCTCCAGACCCAGCTCATGGCACAGCCTCAGGCAGGTGATGCCTCTCGTTGGGAAATTTATGTTTTTCACACCAAATCTAGGAGGGAATTCCATCCCTTGGGTTGACTTTTGGACAGAAGAGCTCTGGAATGAAGTCAATGTTTCTGCTTGAATGCTGCTTCCAGCTTCTGCTTATTTGGGAATGTATTTGAATATTTTGCCCACAAATTTGAGACAATACAATGTAACTACTAAAATATGCTTTACGTGCACCATCATTTACATCACTGGTAATAATACAGAAATATTCAACAATAAATAGTTCCTGGGCACTAAGCAGAAAAATTCAAAGCCACTGAAACAATGAGAGATATTTCTATTTAGTGGCTCTTTTCTGTCAGTAGAACATGGTGGATATCATTTTAATGTCCTTTCTTTGTAAATAACCTAATTACCTCAATGAACTGACTTTGTGAACAGAACTATTTTTGTCTGGGGGAGCGAAAGGGAAATCAGAACAGGAAAGAGAACATTAAGTTCATTTTGGGTACACACATTTATCTGTAATTTTATTGCTCCATCCCCAATTTTTTTCCTTTCATTTTGTGCAGCATTGAGTCTCTCACTCTCCTGCAATTGCTGTTTGCACTGGTCCTTTCCTTTCCTGACTTTCAATGGCAAAATAAATGTGGTTATTTTCATATTTCCACTAAAGGTTTCGGGTCATAAATTTGCAAAATATCATTACAATTTGGTAGAGGAAGAAAGGTAATTTTCACTGTTACTTTCTAAACAGATTTTAACCTCAAAAAATGCCACAATTTGGATTTTTCATAAAGTCTGCTGGAGACATTGTGGCTTTTACACAAATTATGTTGTTACCAGTGGCTTGAATCTTCAATAATCCCATGGAGTTTTTATTTCATGTGCCCTTTGGATGTGACAGATTGCAGGTCCTGTCAATAAAAGGGACATTTTATGGTGGAGTCTAGTGGTCTGACATGGGATTCTTTTCTCTATGAACACACTGGGTAATTTTTCAGTCAGGATCTGTAATAACAGTGAAGAAGAAACTGCGTAATTCAATTTATTGCAGGAACATCCTGGAGCCTGTGTCCACCCTTTTCAATCTTTGTAAATGAAATTAGCTGAGGAGTTACTTCATTTTGGGATATTTCAGAACTCTCCCCATGTTTAGGAAGCCATTGGAGAATGGGAGGGTTTAATGCATCCATTATTAAAATTAGACCTCCTTACTTTTGAAATGTTCATGTGGAAATAAGTTCTGCCACTATTCAGGGACCATAAACCATCTAGGCACAAACAGCCTGTCTGTAAAAGAATGGAATAAGGCAAAATCCCATCCAAAATTATATTAATATAACTATAAAAAACCATATCAAGGGAAAGAAAATATTCTAAAGTAAATGTCTTGTATAGATGTCATATTGGATCTAAAGATAAGATTTATACCTATTTAAACACATGTAGAAATCAGATTTTGAGATAAGAAATTGTTTAATAATATTACTAGAGTTAAAATATTGCTGTCTCATTAGGGCAGGGGTAATATGAGCTAGTCTAAAATAAATTAAAAATATTTCATTATCTTTTAAAAATGGTATAATTTGGAACTATTTTTCAACAAATTTATTCTGGAGATTTAACCACTTTTTTTCCCCATTTCTAGCATTGAAATACTGCCCAAAAGGTCGAGTTTTATCCTACTGGGCTTAAAGATAACTGAGAATGGCTTCTGGAAGCAGCCAGGCTTGGCTTCACTGCTGGGCTCAAAGCCTGACACATCCTCCATGTGCCACAGGGACGTGGGACAGAGCTCTGCTTCCTCCTGATGCCTGTGACAATAAACTTCCTTCTTTCATGATGAAAATCCCCTTTAAAATAAAAGACAACGGAGGCAAACAAAAATAACTCTGCCATGAAAGCAGCAGCAGAAGATGTGCAGCAGCTGTTTGCCACTGAGTCAAACCAGCCTGAAAAAACCCCAATTTTTATGCCCACATGTAGCTCTTTTTAATTATCCTATTACTTTAATCACACCTGCTGCCTGACATCCCACTCTGTGCATCCCAGCCTTGCCAGGGAGGAAAGTTGACTGGAGGGAATAAAATCTGATTTTTGAATGTTTTTACCTATTGTTCCTGTGATACTGAGGCTCTGTTGAGCTGGTGCTGATGAGAAAAACTGAAAATATTTCTTTACTCTTCTTGATGGGAGCTTGGTGGAATTAAAAGTGACAGGTCCAAAATCTGGAGACCCTCAAACCTATTTCTTACTGAAGCAACAGGAGAGAGAAGGGACAATTAAACAGCTTGGTTGGTTTGGGTTGTTTGGTTGTTGTTGTTGGGGTTTGGGGTTTATTTTTTGCCTTTTTTTTTGCTCTAATCCAGCAAATTCTCTCTTAAACCTATTCCATTTTCTCTAAATCCCCAACAGATCATTCAGGCTTTAGGGACTTGATACTCAGGGCAAGCTACTTCCATTCTGTCTTCATCATCTGCTGAGTGGGGATAAGGAAAATTTTCAGGGATTTTTACTTTCTCGAGAGGAGGTTGAAACAGTGATGTACTTCATTGCTGCCATAACTTGCTTTAAAAGTCATGAGCAATCTGTTAAAATTAACCATTTTTAATGTATCAAAATTTGAACAGCGCTGACAGAGCTTAGGACCACAGAGAGAGAAACTCCTTTATTGCCACAGCTCCTCAAAAAACCCATTTTACAAAAATTTTTATCAGGTTGGTGTTTTCACTCATGGAAAACTGAGTTTGTTTTCATTGCTTATTTCTGTTTAGGAATAATTAATATATTAATTGTTAATTTATAATTCCTCTGTGGAAGTTTCTGGTATTTTCAAAGCTCTGACTGGAGTGAACCAGAGAAGGAACCAGGAAAATCCCAAATATTTGTGCAGTGCAAATGCACCAGTCTGGAAGGTCCTCACCAACAAAAACAGCTGATATTGCCTCCGGAAAATAATTCTTGGATAACACTTGGATTTGAAGAGGGAGCTGGGATGCTCAGCTGGAACCAGAGCTCATTTTAATGTTCTGGTTTTATATTCTGTATTCCTTACATTCTGCTCCAAACATCAGTGCTGCTTCACCAAATGTGAATAAAAGAAGGGAAAATCTTCACATGGAGCCAGAGAACCTAATTAAGGCAGATCATTAGGGAAGGGGTGGGGAAAGAGGAGCAAATAATTGGGGTGTTCTATTCAGAGTGCCACTGTAGTAATTTGGCTTAAATTTATGGATGTCAAAAAGGTATTTAATTTTTTTCCTTAGCAGTGAACCATCTATTTTGACTGATTTTTTCACTTTAGGGTCTCACTAAGATTGGGATGATCAGGAGAAAACTCTTTCATTGCAAACTACAAAAGATTTCACCCTTTAAACAAGACAGTGAGAGAGAACAGAACGGAGTGAAACTGTAAAGGAAATGAAAGGATTCCTGTAAATTACAGAAATATATGGATAGATTTTAGTTTTTCTATAAAAATAAAGTTGCAAAGCAGTTGATGGCACCTCAGTGAATGTGCACAGGTCTTACCTGCACTTTGTTAAACAGCCTCAGTTATTTCAAACTTGCCTGGATGTTTAAAAAGGAACAGCTTCACAATATACAGAATTTATATTGGAATATGGAGAAGGCTAAATGTTACAAACAGCTTGAAATGCTGCTGGATTCTTGCTGGTGCAGTAACAACTCCAATCTATAACTGGAATATTTCTATACAGGGATACCCCTGTGGGACACTTGGGGATGTGCTTATTGGAAATATTCTGGAAACAACACTGGAAGTGTTTTCAGTAAGCAGTGCAAAATCACTTCATCCTTTTCCCCTGTTCCTGTGAAATCATCCCTGATACACCACTGAATCTGGAATTTTAAGGGTAAGATTTTAACTCTGTTTTAAGGTCTTGGCACAGAATGGAAAGAAACCCAAAGCACAAATGGGAGAATTGTGCCTTCATTCCTTCTGTGGCACTGACATTGGTGTTTTCCATGATTTCATTGATTCAGAAGAGCCTCAGTTTCTCCACACACTCCAGTTTTAGTGTCAATTTCCTGCTCCTTATTTCTCTGCTCTTGCCCAACAGCAGAAAGGAGACACTGGTTCACTGTAGTGGATGGAACAACACAAAAGAAGCAAATTTCATCAAAAATTCCTCATTTTTTTGGCTGTGCCACCTGCAGGATTGGGAAGCCTGGATTTCTGAGCCAGAGCAGTGCTACAGACACACCTGAGCTGAATCTCCAGGGCATTCCAACAGGCTGAGTCCCATCCTGTTTGAATATTTAATAATTCCATGAAATTAGCATCGATTTCCGAACGGAGCAAAGGGAATTAAAAATTGCCTCCAAAAAATTGCAGAGCAAATTAGCTGATCCTCTGAACGTCCAGGCATAATTAGAAACCAATAACAGCTGGAAAACAAATGTCAGCCTCAGCTGGAGGTGTCAGGAGGAAGTCATCAGCCAGCACTCCTTTTCCTTCCCCCAAGCCAAACAGCAGATGAGTTATCCCTAAAATAAACATGGCCCAGCTGCTGCTCTGGAATTCAGTACAGAGGGAAGGTGAAAATGGTGTGGAAGAGGCTCAGACTCATGAGTTGTTGGGAAGATGGAGAATCAAGAAGGTTTTTGGGACCAAGGGCCTTGCCTGGCTGTCTTAGGTGGTAAAATATGGATGGGGTGTGTGTTCTATGTCCATCTATCAGAAGTGGGGCAGTTATCTTCTATTCATTGGGCAATTTTCTTTATTTCTTCCACAACCAATCCTCCTCCAGGAGATCTCTGCTGTCCATGGCCAGTGAGTGTCCCTGCATGGCTGGGATTCCACAATATTCCACAATATTCCACAATTCCATCATCCCATGGGGGCATGCTCCTTGGTTTTCTTACTGCCTTCAGCTTCATTGGTTTATTTCACCAGCACTGGAATTGTCTCCTGCACTCACTGAAATCAACAGCAAAATTTTAATTTCTTCATTTTGAGCTTAATATTTAATTAATGAGACATTCCAGAATATATTTCCTTCTACCAAAACAAAAAACAAAAAAAACAAGCACTCTGTTTTTTTGAACTTCACCTGGGAAATCTGACAAATATTTACAAGTTTCTTTTAATTTACATTGTTAAGTGTCTGTATAGATTTTTGGTTTCTGTAAACTCTGGATTAAGTTTTTAGAGCTCTATTTCAATGCAATTATTGGTGTTTTGTGATTCAATAACCAAAAACTGGAACCTATTCAAGTGCCCCTTGTCTTTTCAGGAATGATAAACAGAAACTGGACTATTCCTACAATTTTTACTCTTTCTGTTCTTGCAAACCTCAAATTCCACATGAAACATTTCAAATTCAGGCAGATAATGGGAGGCTGAGTTTACATCTAATTTCTCATAAAACCCTGATTGATTCTGGTTGATCTCCATTTAACTTGTCAGGAGTTTTTGCAGCTGGGTAATTGAAAAAGTTTTTGCACAATCTTGTATCTGAAAAAAAAAAAATCTCATTTATTTATTGAGTGCTTAGTTATATTTACAGGACTTTGGTTTTCAAACAAAAATTTCATATGTGCTTCCAGGTTTGGAAATCCATATTTTTTTCCCTATTTCCCTGAATGTGGAGCTCTGTTTTTTTTCCCCAGTGATGTATGAGCTTCATGGGGGCACAGTAAGGACAAATCAATGAGCCAGGTGTGCACAGTGAATCAGCAGGGGCTTAAAACTGCCTCAAGATATATTAACTCAGGGTGAGTTATGCATGAAAATCTCCATTCTCCTAAATATCTGTCAGCATGATTTCTGGATAATGGAAAATTACCAGTTCTGTAATCCTTATTTCATATAATAGAACTGGGACCAAATTTATGAAGTCTTGTTGGGTTTTAATGGAATCCTTTGTGCCAAAACTGGGGAGAAGTTTAGAAAAATATTGACTGAAAAAGGCTTGGTCTGCGTGTTCCAGACACCAAAATCACAAGTGGCACTTTACTGCAACACTGAGGGAAGGAGACCAAACAAAAAAGAAAAGCCATATTCCACAAATCCTGCATGAAGCTCAGGAAAACCTCACAGATACCCATTTATATGTGCAAGTAAATCAGATAAATTCTATTTACTTGGCGTAAGCTTCCTGTTTACTTTCAGATGAAAACAATTTTTTGCTCAGCAATTTTCGTAAAATCATGGAATCCCAAAATGGTTTGGGTTTGGAAGGACCTCAAAGCCCACCCAGTGCCATGGCAGGGACACTTCCACTGTCCCAGGTGCTCCAGCCCCAGTGTCCAACCTGGCCTTGGGCATTCCAGGGATCCAGGGCAGCCACAGCTGCTCTGGGCACCAGGGAATTCATCACAGAGAACAATTCCTTTCTAATACCCAACCTAAATCTCCAAATCTTCCAGTGAACACAGCTTTTCCGCTCCTCCCTGGAATATCTTTTGCACTTGTCTTCCTCTGCTTGGCACTCAGCATGGAATAATTATTTTTATTTAAGATGCTGTGAGGTTTTTCCCTGCAGGATCATCCTTCATTATCTCAGAGCATCCCCAGCAGCTCTGCCCTGGGACAGGAGGTTCCACAATCTCCATTTCATTTCAGGAGTCCAGATCTGACTGCAGCTTTATTTTTTTCCCCTGTCCTTCAAATAAAAAACAGCACCATCTGCTCTGTCTAAAAACCTACCTTAGGAACTATGAGTTAAGAAAATCAGGATAAAAAGGGTTCAATTCAGGAGCCACCTAAAGGTTAAACCCAAGCCTATGCAAAGAAGTGCAAGAAAGATCCCTTGTCTTAAATCCATTTTTCAGTCTTCTTTCAGTCAATATTTTTCTAAATCCATTTAAAATCATCCAAATGTGGCTGTAGCAGGATTTAATGCACTGAGCTTATAAAGCTCCAAAGTAAAAGGGAATTTCAGCACCTGTAGGAACCTGCATTTCTCAGCCGTTATATACCAGTGTGAGGGGAATTTTGTGGAAATCCTGAACAGCAGCAACACCTGAGGGAAAGAAGGAGCTGAATGAATGAGGCTGCACCATCAGCCCAGGAAAAGGAAAGGTCCTGGAAGGGAACTCTGTCCTCCACTAAACCTCGTCCCCAAGTGCCACTTCCACACCTTCTGTGACCCTTCCAGAGATCCCACCATTTCCTGGTCAGTCTGTTCCCATTCGTGAGCACTCCTTAAGTGAGGGAATTTCTTCTGGGCAGTGTGTCCTGTTAATGGAATATTGATGGACAGGAGAGGGTGGAGCTGTTGATGTCGGACTGTGATTCCCACATTTCTCAGGTCTCAAGGAGGTGCTGGTTGGGCCTGGCTGTCCTTGGAAGAGCTCAGGTGTGATGGTGTTCACAGGGGTCTCAGGATGAGGGAAGAGACGAGGATCTGACTCCATGCTTCAGAAGATTTGATTTATTATTTTATGATATATATTACATTAAAACTATACTAAAAGAATAGAAGAAAAGCTTCTCATCAGACGGTTGGCTAAGCTAAGAATAGAAGAGCAAAGAATGACAACAAGGGTTTGTGTCTTGAAGAGTGAGTCCAAGCCAGCTGTGATTGGCCATAAATTAGAAACAACCACATGAGACCAATCCCAGATGCACCTGTTGCATCCCACAGCAGCAGATAACCATTGTTTGCATTTTGTTCCTGAGGCCTCTCAGCTTCTCAGGAGGAAAAATCCTAAGGAAAGGATTTTCCATAAAAGCTGTCTGTGACACTCCAGCTCTGCTGGAACCTTCCTTGAAGCATACCAGGTGAATGGATAAATTCTTTGATTGCAGTGCACCAACATTGCAAATTTAACCAACTTTTCCAACATCACAACACCCGCCTTGAAGCTTCAAAGGAGGAAAAAGGCTGATTTAAGCTGCATGAAACAACAAAATTCACAGTGTTCATCATGACAGCAGAGAAATGTAGCATTTCTTTAAAACCCAGGAAAGTTAATATTTTTCCCTGGCTGAAGTTGGGTAAAATCCCAGATTTTTATGAAGACACTCATTATAGTTGCATATATTAAATTATGATTTCAGGGGAAGTATGGCTGATGTAAGTGAAACCCAAAAGAAATCCTATGTAGGGTGGAAAAGTACAACTCGAGTTTTTCTTTAAAATCAGCTTTTGTGTTTGGAATGTGTTAAAAGAACCTGCTGGTGGCAAAAGTTTCTTTTTAAAATATTCAGATTCTAAAATAATATTTTAAAGGCAAGAAGGAAGATTCAAAGGAAAAGGAAAGTTGTTCCACCTCTTTGGAAACCAAACATCATCCATGAAATATTGAGCAGATAATTTATTAATTTAGAGAAGAAGGAGTTTTACATGAAAATAGTATTTTTAGCTGGGCTTTGGCATTAAAGTGTTATGTTAAATTCTCAAAGTCCTTAAAATATGGAGAGTGCAAGAAAATATTAATCTGTTTACTTTAATTTTTCAAATATATGAGTCACAGTCACATATTTCTGTCTTTTGTGCCCATAATTTTGAGTAGCTTTAAGGATTTGTGACTAATACAGGGCATGACTGTCATTCTTTTTTTCTCCCCAGTGTTAAATATGTGTTTATATTTTTAAAGCCTGTTTTCAGAATTTGTTCTACATTTTCCCTGAGTTCTGCTCTGAGTATCTTTTTTCTGCAGTTGCTCAGGGTTTTGTTTAAAGTTACCTAATAAAGAGCATGGAGTCAGGGTTCTCACACTGCAGGAATATTAGACTTTAAACAAATATCTTTATCACCCTTTTGCAGTCAGTGTTCAACTAAACAGATGAATATTTGACGCAGTGTTAAATTAAAAAAAATATTTGTAAAAGTGTTTATAATGTATTCCCTTTCCTTTCCCAAGTGCCATGAAAAACAATTCAGGTTTCAAGAGAGCCAGGAATGAGAGTATGAAGAATATTATGCAAATATGAGCATAACTATGAATCTTCCTCAATATTTGCAGTCCTTCTGCTTGTGATTTCAGCCATTGAGGGAAGAAATACAACCTGGCTGCAGCCTTGGCTCCCTTCATCATTTTAAATCCTGCTAGGATAGGGGCAGTGATCCAACAATAAAATCTGCCTCTTCCTCCCCCTTTTCCTCTGGGAATTATTAATAATTATTGTCATTTTTTATGATTCAGTTTGTCATTAAAATAAGGGTGGTTCTTACTACAGATCTGCTCCATCTTCTGCTCCATCAGCTGGGGGAGAGCCTTGCTCAGGGCACTGGCCACAGTTGGGTAAAACCCCACATTTTTATCAAGATACTCATTATAGTTGCATATATTAAATAATAATTTCATGAAAAGTATGGCTTATGTAGGTGAAACCCCAAAAAAATCCTAAAAGGGTGAAAAAGAAGAACAGCACTGGTGCCTGGAACACCCTGAGTGCTGTGGAAACCCAAAATCTCCTTTTCCAAAACCCTAATCCAGAGCTGGTCAGGAACAGCCTGTGAGCTGCCAAAACAATGCAGATATTTTAATGTGTATAAACCCCACAGATGCTGGGTTTGTGTTACTCAAGTTTATATTGAGAGATAAATTTGCCTTGTCTATGATTTTAGACAGAGGTTGTTTGCCAAATTGCTACAAACATAAACAGAAAACTTTGATAAGATGACAAAGATTTCAAAGACAAGATCTAATCAGTAAATTGGATTAACTTTCCCACCTTTCTCAGAGCCTGTACAGCTTTTGTGAAAACTCTGCTGAGATTTCTTCTATTAAAGGAGACTGGTGGCAGCTCCCAAAGGCTCTCCAAGGCAGTGAACCAGGAATGTGCATTTAAAGCTGGCACTTTGCCTCAACTGCTCCCTCTCCAAAACCGCCATGGACACCCCAACAACCCCACCCTGTGCCTTAAAGCTCCTTTTTTCCTTTTAAAATGCAGTTGGTAAGGTCTCACCTATCCTCAGCAGCAGCCCTGGCTTTATTTCCCATAAATGAGGCTCATCATTCAGATGCTATCTGTGCTCTGGAGCAATTCTTCATTGCCTCCTTCACCTGGCACGTTGTTTTCCGGCCTGCTTGATATTCTGCTGCCTCTTGGCATCACAAAGAATGTCCCATAACCTTATTTCTGTGGCCTTGAAAAGCAGACCTTGTCCCCCAGAATATCTGAAGTTCTTGAGCCATTGGAATGTGTGAGGGGAAGCAGAGGGGCAGAGACTGATCTGTTGTCCCTGGTGCCAAGGAAATGGCTGGAGCTGTGCCAGGGCAGGTTCAGGGTGGATTTCTGGAAAGGTTCATCCCCCAGAGGGTGCTGGCACTGCCCAGGGAATGGGCACAGCCCCAGAGCTCCAGGAGCCTTTGGAAAACCCTCCCAGGGATGCCCAGGGTGGGATCTGGGGGCTCTGTGCAGGGACAGGAGCTGGATTGATGATCCTTGTGGGTCCCTTCCAGCTCAGGTTAATCCATGTTTCAAACCACAAAAGCTCAGGCATGACATCCTCTCTGAAATGCATTATGAGCTTGATGTGGAGAGGAGTTCTGTGACAGCAGAGAATGGGAAGGAGAAATTAGCACCAATTCCCCTTGAAGGGCCAGCTCACCCTGTGGTGGCATCTTGAATCTGTCACTTCAGAGCAGCCACCAGAAACACTCCCAGCTCTTTAATCTGACATTAGCTTTATTTTCTGCACTATTTTCTGCACACCCACCTGGGCTGGGAACGCTGTGGTACCACAGGGCAAGCACCAGGAGAGGTGTTATCAAAGGCCTTGATATAACTTCACACCCAAAGTCATAATTATTTCATTTTATTCATGTGTGGAAATGATTTACCAGCAGGTCTTCCATGAGAAAAGCTCCTGCCTTAAGTGCCCACACTCCTGAGTGCTTGCAAACAGAATGCTGCTTGCCTCATGAGCTCACAATGCAAGGAGAACCTGTTACAAATTCAGTCAATGATCCAACAGGAAATTAAACCTTTTAAAAATGGATGAACCAATGAACCAAGTGTAATGGAAGAAAATGCACAAAATGGGAAGAGTGAGTCATTAACTTGATTTAAATATGATTTTTTTTTCTTTCTTTGGTGGTACGGCACCAAGGTCTGACATGATTTCCTCTTTCAAGAATGCAGCAAGATGGGAAAAGAATTGGAATTAAACACTGCAAAGATACAATTTTTTCTTTTAATTAGAAAAAAAACCTCAGTGTCATACCAGGCAGGAGAAAAATACTAGAAACTATTTAAACCTGTGAATCTCAGTTTAATATAAAGTCACCCTTTTCTGTGACCCTGAGGGGGAATGGACTTGTTCTTTTTCTATAATATTTAACTATATGCAAGGACAGGAAAGACAGAGAAAGGTCTTTTACTCTGAATCTGAAGAATTCAGAGCGAGCCAAAAATGCCAATTATTGCACAATTCCCACTCCCAGACCACAGCACTGGGATTTGGTTTGAGGAACCTGGCTGATGATGGTGCTCTCACTACAAATAATATCCCAATCTTGAAAGAAAAAATTCATTGCTATTTGCAGATGAGGCCCTTCCCATGAACACACACGTCATGAACATCAAGTCATGAAAATTTCAGAGGTAGTGATTTGGTTTTAGGGGTTTGGGTATTTTTTCTTTTTTTGTTATTAAATTGCTTTTAAGGATTTTTTTACTTTTAGATTCCCTTTAAGTTTTCCTTTCCTTTTCTGATTTACACCCCATTTTCTCTGCCCCTATGAATACCACCTTTGGGAGGTTTTTTCCTCCTTCAACAAAAGTTTTACCTAATTTCCCTTTTAGAGAGGTAGGAGTGCAAGGAAGGAGCTGAAGCATCATCTGCGTTCTTTTGAGGGGAGGGGTCCTGGAAAACAGCTATTTCCTTGCTCAGGATCTATAAGAGGGAGAGGGTTGAAAATGGAAAAATAAAATAATTAACTGAGCCACAATGGTCAGTGGAAATTCCACCAGAGAGAGAAAAGCTCATTTTGGGGATGTTGTCTATGTATGATTTGTGGTGTCCTCTTTGGCACCTATTTAGGATATAGATTGTGGAAGACACCTTTGTTTTAATGGAGCTCTTCACATTTTGTGACACATTACCAGAATAAGAGGATGGTTGGAATAATTAGAAAACCACCCTTTAAGGGGAGATTTTTAGCCACTCGTTTGGCTCTAAAGCCAAGAGAATTCACTGATAAAGAGCAGAGTGACTCGGGGCACCTGAGTAAATCAAGGAATGGGAGTGTCTGGTAGTTCCTGGGAAGTTTAATCCCAATGTCATGTCCTGCTCAGAGCTGTTCCTGATGCCCTGTGCAGGCTGTGCAGAGTCACAGAATAAAGCAGGGATTTATTCAAAGCATCTCCTCCATGGACCCACCTTGGGCAGCACCAGAGCCCAGCCAGGGCTGCACCCAAGATGAACCAAAATGGCCCCAAAATGCACGGCCGGGCACGGGCTCTGTCCCTGGGATCAGTTCTGCTCCATTTGCCCCTTGCAGTTCATTGTCCCATTCCAGCTTTAGCCCTGCAGTCCCACCCTGCTTGTTTTTCTCTCTCCAGCCCACGGGGTTTGTGCTCCTGGGCTGAGATTTGGGTCATTTGTCCTTGGTGCCCAGCTGGAGCAGGAATTGTTTTGTCTCCCTGCTCTGTGCACAGAGCTCACCATGCCCTGATATGGAGCTCAGAACTGCACACTAAAGCAGCACAGAACCTGAAAAATAGAAAATCTAAACCTGAGGCATCATTCCATCCCAGGCCATGTGAGGAGCAGGAGCACCCAGGTCTGTTTGGGGCTGCTGCTGTTGCCAATGGGATTATTCTGCAAATGAGGCACAGCCCTGCATTTCCCAAGCCATAAACACAGGGATGCAGACAAATCCTATTAACAAATAACAGGATTTGTGCTTGCACTGTACCTCCTACTCACCACCTTCAAAATTTACCCCGTGCTGGCTGAACTGTTGTTCTGCATGAAATCGAGTAAATTAAAACCCATTTAAAAACCCAGCTAAAAACCCCCATTGGATTGCACTGAAGTGTGAATAATGATTCAACATCATCAGCTGTGGTTGCCATAAGAAACAAGATTTCATAATCTATAAAGTGTAGAAGAGACAGAAATGCCACAAGCAACATTAATCCACTAAAACGATAACCCAAATGGGATCTTATTTTCAGTGCTGGGATAGTTTTTGGTTTGTTGGTGTTTCTTCCCCAGCTCCTATGGTTTCTCAACAAATCAACAAAAGCAGCTGTAAACCTAAACAGTTTTCAGAAGCCTGAAGGCTCAATCTGATTGACTGTATTATCCACCCTTTGTTAATAGTCATAAATTATTTGTTTCTGTTGGAGAAAATCAAGAACTACAAATAAAGGACTTTTATCTGAGTCATAAGTCACTTCATATCACTGTCTGCTGTTCCACAGTCAAAAATACCATGCAGAAGATGAAATTTGCTCTGAATATTTGCAGTGTTTAATATTTTAGAAGTCCTAGCGTATCACTTCGGGAGAGCTGTGTATAAATTAGCATGAACACAGAAAATGTTGATTTTATTAATAAAAAGTAGAGCAAGCAAGTAGAGTAGCTTTGTTCCTAAGGATTCACTGAATTTTAAGCAGAAATCTCTGGTTTTATTTCTTATTTGTGTGATGAGGATAAATCACACAGCCCAAGCAGGTCAGTGGGTGATCCGCGCATGAAGACAAAGCAACGTGTGACACACTGTCAGGAGGAAAACCAGGCTGATGAACACTGGGAGATGTAAACTTTGAAATGCAATGAAGGTTGTCAGGAAGGAAGCAGAACTCAGGGTGTTTTGTGCAGGCTTTGACAGCCGTGGCTTTCAGGAAATCCTCGTGTTTGGGGGCAGAGCAGGGTAACCAGCACAGGGATGTGATGAACTGCCCAGCAGATCCCAGGGGAAGGGTTTGGATAGGGGGAAAGGTGGTTCTGGAGTAAAAGATAACCCACTGAGCTCTGTTTTCTACATTTAATAAACCCCTCTGGAGAGGAAATGGGTTTTGGGAGGGATATTTTTATGTTTTAATGCAAATGGGTTTCGTGATGTTTTCCATCCTTCCAATGGCGTTGAACATTTGATGTTGGCTTCCAGAAATTCTTGGGTTAAAACACAACTGTCCAAATTTTCCTTTCACTTAAATAATTAAAAAAAAATGTGTTGATTTGGATAAGATTACTCTTTTCTGCATGCACTAATAAACTTAGGACACTGAATGTCTCAAACCCTCATTATTGGGGCTTCAGGTAAATAAACACAGAGACACTTCATCAAAAGCAGGAACAAACTGAGACTGAAGAAGTTAGGAACAGAACTTAATTTCATTTCCTTTCTTTAATTTCCATTGCTTTCATACTTGATTTCTTTTCCTTGCACAATGGCATGTTCACACACACAGTCCCAGCATGGAGTGTGGCTTTGCACTGCACACCTGTGCAAAAAGTGGATTCAGAGTCAAGCACAGCATGGCAGGTGAGCCCGTTCTGCTGTGTACTCAGGTTTTATTGTTGCCTGGCTGTTATTTAAGCCTGCAAAGCAGTTGGTTAATGTTACATGGATTCATGGAAGATGCTCCTCAGTATTATTTCTGTCAGATCCTGGCTGAAACCTCTCCTTGTCGAATGCATGCAGGACTTAAATAATTCCTGTTTGTGTCAGCTACTCAAATGTTAATACCAGGCTCTGTTCTGCTAACACCTGCACATCAGTTTTTGATGAGTAGGAGCCTACTAAAATCATAACACTGTCCTGAATTTCCAGAGCTGGACCAATATATTCAAATGTTTTGTTTGGGTAGCTTACATCTTCCTGCTTCAGTTTTCATTTTTGCCTTCTTTACCTTCCCCCCCTTAATTCTTCAGTTCCCTTCTTCTTAGTGTGTAATTGGACTAAAAATATTTAAGGATGAGAAGTGCTCTCATCTAACTGTAAATTCCACAGAGTAGGCTTGGTAGAGCAAGATAAATAACATAAATTATGATAAGGATACATTTAGGGCTTGATTTTTAATGGTGTTTTTTTACAGACACCTGTCCTGGTTAGTTTGCAAGATAAATAACAGAATCAGATCTATCAAGGAACTGGTTTTTATATGAAATGTGAACCTGGGAAGTTTGGGCAGGCTGACAATATTGAAAAACTCGTGGGTTTTGATTTGCTAAAGGTTCTGTTGATTATTTTATATTCTTGATTGTCCAGTTGTAATAATATGAATCCTCCTACAGTTCTTCTGTGGGTCTGCTCGACAGCAAATCATGCTCCTACTCAGGAACTTGGAGAATCTAATTTATGTATGTTCGTTAGATGTTTGTCAAAAAACACAAACTTTACTCATGAAGCTTAGCTTTTGCCCATGATTACTTTAGATGAGCAGGCTTTCATTATGTTGTAAGAAATAAATCCTTTTAAAGACTTAAAACCAGTGCTCCTCAGATCCAAAATTATTAATTCCCCTACTTAAGGAAGTAGAGCTTTCCTTAAGCTGGTGTGAATGCCACAGATAAATGATTAACATTGCCTTTTGCATAATTGCATGGCCAGGTGAAATGCTTCCATATATATTTCATTGATATAAAAGGTGTATGAATCCATACATTGCATTTTAAAGGTAAAAACAAATGAGAGCTGCAGCAGGCTGGCACAGAATGGATTCTGCTTTGCATTTTGGAAGGGCTGTAAATCACTGGAGCTCTGCAGTCAGAGTTTATGATTTCCATCAAAGAGCACGAGGGACATATTTCACTGTAGTCTATCCATTATTCTGCACATACTTGAGAAGAGAAACTCAAACAAAGCTCTCATTAGGAAACATTGACAGAGGACCAGCAGAGAATTCATTTACTGGTACATGGTGATACAGCAAAGGAGGCTGCTAGAGCCATATATCAGAGTGCCGTGGGGATGCAGGGCTGGGCAGGAGATGTGCATCTAGACAGGGGTTTTTGTACAGCTCTTCCAAGGTTTCTGTTTGTTCTGATTTCTGGCAGCTTGAAAGCAAATGAAAATTTATAGCAGAGGTGTCAGGGAGCTGGGAGGGCTGGCTGCTCCTGCAGGAACAGGCAGACAGGCAGGACAGCAGCCCTGTGGCTCACAAAGGACATTCCTGGGGCCACCAAAAGTCAGAACTCAGAGTGATGGGGCAGCTCAGCAAGGATTTGAGGCAAGAACAGGCCCAGAGATGAGAACCAGGGTCAGCCACACGCCCTGGTCCCCAGGCAGGGACAAAGGGAAGAATTCTGTGAATTCTGTGAATGCCCAGCTGGGACAGCAGAGCCCAGGGCTGGGGACAGGACCAAAAGCAGGACCAGGCACAGGTGGGTGCCCAGGTGTGGCTCAGGGCAAGGCTGAGCGCTCACACCTGAAATGGGGCTGGGGAGGAGCCAGGGGAGCTGCCCAGGGCATTTAAACCCTTTTAGTGCCCTGGGGGCCCCATAATGCAAATCTGAATCTCTTGAAGGACTGCTGGGTACCCAAGAGCCACTCTCCTTGAGCAGGAGTGGTGAGTATTGTATTGGTTCACACCCAAAGGGGTCTGTGTGTTTTACAAATGGTTTTTTTCCCTTATCTACACCAATTTCATGTCTTCTCTGTCTCCCAGGGGTTAAGGTTGATGCTGCTCTTGGGGTTAAACTCCAGCTGTAGTAACAGTGTGGAAAGCACTGACAGCATCTAATGGCTTGGCAAGAATAAATAAAAAATAGGCAAGGAAAATATTGGCTCAGCTGCTGAGGGTTTGGGTGCTGCTGTGGTTTTGGGGATTTTATTTTGTAGGTTTGAGAAAATTCCGAAAGTGCAGCATAATTTCTGCATAAATTCTATGGGAATTATTTTTTAAATATATCTTGCTGAAAATTTATTCTAGTTTTGTAAGTATTATTATCAAAATATATGTAGCCTGAATAATATCTAAACTTTAATTTACACTAAATGAAATTAATTTTGTTGCTCATTTGACACTGGGGATTTTGTGTGTTATTAGGATGATGTGATGTGTTCATTTGGCTTCATTATAGTAATGATCCTTATATAGGTTATTGCTGGTACCATACCCTGATACCTCCACTCATGGAGATATTAATAATTGGAAAATTGAGGTTGTGTAAGGATTTGTGGAGATAAATTCATAACTTTGATAGAGCCTTCCCAAAGCAGTATGGACTGAGACACTCTGCTGGTCTTTATGGGAAATAAATTCATTTTTCCCTGATTTGGAATGATGAGTGAATTGGGGAAGAAGCTGGGATAGAAACAGACACTCAGAGGCCAAATGTGTTAAGTTTTGTTATTCAGCCTTGCTGTAGCCCAGTTTTAATTGCTGCTATGAATCCTGATCTGCTTTAGGAACAGATCTGAAAGCTTTTCCATCAATGTGCACATACAAACCACTCTAAAGGGTTTTATCTGCATCGGCTGCAACTGTTGCATTTCAGATCTGTTTTGTATAAAATCTGTCTTCTGACCATTTGTTTTTGTCCCAGCCAAGCCGTGGCTGTGTCAGGGGGTGAAATGATTAGTCCTGTGTTAGAGGTTGTGGATCAAGGTCTCTCCAGAGCAGCCCTGTGCTGCCCATGGCCATTTCCAAAGGGAATTGGGAATATCAGTTCCCTTTAATTGTGTTCACTGAGAGCGTGATGCTTTTTTTTAAGTGGAAGGTCAAGAGAAGCTGAACTCATTTAATATGGACTGAAGTAAAAAGGTAAAACACTGACTTTGCACAAGGGTAAAGTGAGAGGACAAAGGAGGGTTGAGTTAAATTGGATATTGGGAAGAAATTCTTTTTTAATGGGGTAGTGAGGCACTTGATGAGTTTCCCTGTGGCTGCCCCTGGATCCCTGGCAGTGCCCAGGCCAGGCTGGACATTGGGGCTGGAGCAGCCTGGGACAATGGAAAATGTCCTTGCCGTGGCACTGGATGAGCTTTAAGCTGCCTCCCAACCCAGACCATTCTGGGATTCCATGACAAATTCCAGGGACCCTGAAAATGTTTCTTTGCCTGGCAAAAGCCCCAGGAGTTCATGAAGCCAAAGGCACAGGCTCATGGCACTTGTGACTTAAGTTAGATCAGAAAAACCCTTACCTTTCTTGATGTAGGATTAGAGAATGGTTTGCTGCCATGGCAGAAAAATCATACCCTCTGCCATGGGTGTGGTGATGTCATTTATCAGGATTTATGGCATGGAAAATTCAGCCACTAAGTTACATTGGTGTGAGATGGAAAGGAGGGAAAGATGTGTGGGAGCCTCAGGAAGAGGACCTGGGTTGGGATTGTTGATCCTGGGAATATTCTTAGTAATTTGTATTATATGCAACACAATAGTGGTCTGAGGGCTACAGACTTAGAATACAGACTTAGAATTTTATTCTCCACCCCATGTTGTATAATATATATACACTATAATATATACTTACTGGTGTAACTATTTTTCTGATAAAGAGATGCACAATTCCTTGTCCTCTTCTTATTCCCCATCATACGGGACATAAGTATGAATATCCTAATTCTTTTTAACAATTGCAGTAGAATTTACAAATTTACATACTTTGAGAACATGTTTGTGTTCAAATTACCTATTATTGAAAAAGGAGTTGAAACTTATACTAATGAAGTCCTCGATCTTCAGGTTTAACGTCCTTGTAGGTAGTGAGAAAATCTGTTTTGGCAAGAAATTCTCTCTCCCAACTCCCGTGGACTGAGGAAAGGAGCTCAAAGTGCCACTTAGGACACTCCTGGCTGGATTTTGCCTCCTGAGCGACAGCAGAGGTGAGGGTGAGGGCTGGAGGGGGAGAAGGAGTTATGCTCACAGTGATTTATGAATTTCAAATAATTGATGTTTCCAACCAGTGTTCAGTTCTTCATCAGTGAGAAGCACAGCTTGTTTATCACCTTCTTAAATGGATGGAAGGAAATATGTGCATATTAATGTGGGGAGAAAAAAAAAATGGCTTATTTATAAAAATTTATAAATGGCTGAGCGAAAACTTTCCAAGAGATTTTAATGAGGGTAGATAATAACATGGAAGAGTTTAACCAAATTTGGTTTTCAATCATATCAGAAGGGACACTTAGTCACAGTCTCCACACACTTGATCCTCTAAGGGGCGGTTGTGTCAAAGAGAAATCTCCAAATCTGCTGGATGGGGATGAAAGGCAGCTCTGGCTGCTTTCTCGGCTGGTTGGCCTCAGATAATGGCATTTCAGGCCTAGGAAACATTTCCATTTACATGCAATACTGACAGCTGAATGAGTGTCTCTTTGCTAGCTCCAAACCTGAGCATCCTGAGCTTTAGTTTAATCTCAGGTCAGGCTGCCAAGTGACCTTTAGATCATGTTAGTATTTGAGCTGTTTTGCACTGTCTGTGAATAAAATCTCTGGTATCTTTATGGATTTAAGGAGTTATTGACCTGTGGTTCAGGCATATTTGCATCATTTAAATAATGAGGTTATTTATTGTTAGAAGCCAAGGAAGAGAAGCATGGCCCAAGTCAGCCAGGGGCTCAGGCTCCCTCTGTGTTCCAGGTGTCACAGTGAGGCAATGTCCTGATTTTTGTGTGCTTTTCCCAATAATAATAATAATAAAAGGAAACTGCTTGGCAGGCTGCTGGTGTCTTGTTCATATCTTTAATTTTTGCTGCAGATACTGGTCACTGGGACATAAAAATTGCATTGGGTTAAGGTTTGGGTGTACAAAACTTCTTGACTTTTAAACTGACCCCAAATTCCAACCCTACAGTTGGAGAAATGGTCAGTGAGAAGGAAACCAGTGCTCAATGTGGTTTTAATTGTACAGTGGGATGCTGAAAGTTGGGGAATCTAAAGAAGCTGCTCTCCAACAGCAGGAGAGGAGGGTGGAAACACCAGGCTTGTCCCTAATGGATATTAAAGCAGTTGGGGCCTGAAGCTCTCAGCTCCAGTATTTAATAGATGAGCAGTAGCTGCTGCTGTCATGCTCTATAGTGGAACAGCACTATTACTATTTTATTACCTTTGATTAGCTGAAATTGGATCTTATAGCCAGTAACCTCTCTATAAATGCATTTAGCAGCAGCTGTATTTCTGGCCAGCCCTGGCACCATGAGGAGCTGCTGCATTAGAGAGCCCCCATCCATCACACTTCAGATTTGAAGCAATATCCTCTCCCTAAATTAACGTCATCACCTCCTAACAGCTGTGGCCACCAGCTCAGGGATGCTTGATGAGCTTGTCAGTGTTTCCAATATAAATTCTGCCTTTAATAGATTTATTTGTGAGTTAGGCCTACTTAGCTATAAAAATCTGCTCTGGGTTGGAATTTGGCATGGAGGGCTCTCCCTGGATGATTTTCTTCACAGTCCTTCTGTGCTTGATTGAAAACTTTTTGCCAAATCCAGTCAAGCATAATAAACTCCTGGAAATAGTAATTAAGGGCCTTGATGGCTCTGTGGCTGTGGTTTTGGCCAAATGGTTTCTTTTGGGGGGAGCAGGCAGAATCTGTTTATTGCTGATGGGATCTTCTGTCTCCAAAGGGTGCTTGAATATTATCCTGCCCTAAATGGTTCTTTGAGAAATGTAGGCCTCCCCTCTCCTTCCAAAATATCAGCTCTGTTCCCTCCTCTAAGAATAACAGAAATTAGAACAAGAAAATTTTGTGTGGATGTAACAAAAATGTAGGCCTGTGTCTTTATTTTTAGTTTAACATATGAAATCTCTGAGTTTAAAACGCTTCAGAAAGAAATAATTCCTTTATTTTGGATGTAGTGAATCATTTCAGCTTCTCTTCTTGGATGATGCTGGACAAAGAAAACTCAACCTGCAAATATGCATTTGGATTTAGCTGGAAGATATTTTTTGCTAAAATGCAGTTTCTCTGGAAAACATAAATATCTGGTTTTAGTCTTTAGTCGATACTGTATCACCTGTTAACACAAAACTTGTCCAACAATGTCCTAAAATGAGAGTTGGTAACAACCACGCACTCAGCATGTATTTATCAGCAGAAATTTCAATATGAGCACGTGATGGCCAGATGTTTCCATTCTTAGAGCAAGATAAGACATCTTAGCAATCTTTGTGTTTGAAAAGCAGGTGATTCATCAGTTTGTGGGTTTTTTGTGAGTTTTCATCTTGGTGAAATAGATTTTCAGGCAGAATTCATGTAACTGCACAGAGAAGGTGCAGTGGATGCCAACCCAAGTGTGGTCCATGCTTTTTCTTCCTCTCTCCCTGATTTGTTTCCACTCTGCAGGTTATTGTGTGTCAGGAGTGATCCAGCTTTCCATGGAAATGGGAAAAACTGCCAAGGCAGCTCAGCTTAGCATCTCATTCCCATTTATCTGCCTATTGTAATCTGTAATTAGCTGCAATTTCCTCAAATGCTCCTGGCACAAACATTTTCAGGTCTGCTTTAAACTCAGGTGTGCTTTAAACTCCATCTCATTAAAACATCAGGAGAAGCAGTACCTTGACACCCTTCCCGTGTCACTGTGTGGTGGCAGCTGCTGTTTATTCACTCAAAGTTCTGCAAGAACTGTTGGGGGTGTGTTGCCCTGGGTTTTTTTTAAGTTTTCTAAGCCTTCTGGTGTTTACATTCTTGTAATGAACTTTCTCATGCACTTTATGTAAATAACTTATTGTGTTGCGTTTTTATGGAGGAGGAGAAATTTGGACTGTTGGTTTGTGCAGTGTCATTGGAGAGGTGGCACTGTCACCCTCCAACCCACTGTCACTTTTGGAAATCTATAAATGCTGGAGTCAGAAAATAAACACTCTCTTTTTTTACCTTGGAGAGTGGTCGTTTTATCTCATGTCCTACAGCAACAGGTGTGAGTGGCCTGGAGGGATGAGAGATATCTGAGTTTGGCCTCTGAGATGAGCGTGATAAGGGTTTGGAGTAGTGCAAATCCAGCCTCCCTTCTGCTCTTTGCAGCTGCCTTTAATGCCTTCAAAACATGTCAGCAGTGGAAGGAGGAATAATTCAAATAGTCCTGGAATACGAGGGGAAAATGAAAAATGGGGAGCTCTGCACAGAGCAGCAGCACCATGTGCTATCAGCTCTCTTGAAGCCTTGTAAACCTGTCAGAAACATTCTTGCTAATAGTCCATAATACCTTGTTGTAGAAGTAGTAATCAGTGATTTCTGAACCAAACAGGCAATTCAGAAATGAGTCATTGCTCGCATTGATTTTTATTTTTTTTTATGTGGTCGGCTGCAGTGTCAGGCAGTAACAGCAGCAGCAGCGTGTTCCCATCCCATTGTCACAGGCACAGCTCAGGTCTCACACAATGAGGCACCACTTTGACCTATTGCTATGCAAATTCCCTTCACACGTGTGTTGATAGTGCATTAAAACATGTTTTGACTGGGATCTGAAAGCAAGGCCACTATCAGAGAGCTGAAATGGAGCCATTTAGGGCTGAAACTAATAATTTGTTAGGAATTGCTCACCAAAACCTGTTCTTAAAAATTTCCATTAAGAACAGACTGTGGGTCTGAGGAAACCGGTGTTTTCTGTAAACATGGCAGCATTCAATGCAGATGGGCAGGGACATTATGGGATGTGTGTGCAGCTGGAGATAAGGAATGTTTGCAGGTGTTAGGGATGTCTTCTGTGACTTTGGAGGGGCATTGGCTGGGAATGCCACCAGGATCACCCAACCCAAGCTGTCTGCAGCCTGGAGCACTGAGTGACACCTGCAGGGATGGGCACTCCAAACCTCCCTGGGCAGCCCCTGCCAAGACCTTTCCATGAAGAAATTGTTCCTGATGTCCACCTTGAGCCTCCCCTGGCCCAGCCTGAGGCCATTCCCTCTCCTCCTGTCTCCCTGTTCCCTGCAGCAGAGCCCCTGATCTTGTTCCACCCTCCTGTCAGGAGCTGTGCAGAGCCACGAGGACCCCCCTGAACCTCCTTTTCTCCAGGCTGAGCCCCTTCCCAGCTCCCTCAATCCCTTCTCAGCTCTGTTCCCTTCCCTGGACCTGCTCCAGCCCCTCAATGTCATTTCCCATCTCTGGAAATCTCCAGCCACCTCTAATCCATCATTTTTTGGGGTTTCCTTCTCTCCCCGTCAAAGAGGAAATTTGAAATTTTACAGCCCCCAACTCTGGCAGAGTTGTGATTGTGAGATCTATCCCAGGGCTAACATTTCATGACTTTTGTTCCCAAAAGGGAGCAATCCAAGTCAGGAATGAGCCCTTTGTGTCCTGAGCCTGGCAGGGGCTGAGGCCGTGGGTTATTGCGTGCCGTGGGTTATTGCGTGCCGTGGGTTATTGCGTGCTGTGGGTTATTCTGTGCCGTGTTCTCTCTCAGTGCTGTAGGGACGAGAGTAAGGTTAGGAATTCTATCACAGTTTGATTTTCTAGCACCATTTCCCTCTCCGGCAAAAGAGGTTAAACTCAGCACATAGAAATGTTTTCTTTTGAAGGCTTGACAATGGTTTCATAAGCATTTCATGGTCTCCACCAGCATTTCTACTGAGATAATCCAGTTGGGGTCAATATTTGCAGAGCTGAGAGTGGCCCAGATACCAGAGATGGGCTGTGAAATGTTTGCAGTCCAAAACCGAACAGCAAACTTGCAGGCCTGACATTTTAGTGATAAAGGAAAACATTCCTCCAGATGTTTGCCAGGAGAAAAGTGAAACAGAAAAAATGAATGTTCTTAATTTTTTCTTTGCCCTGAATAAATGTGGTTATGGAAATAGATAATAATTGCAAAATATAATTGTTGGGTTTAAAAGCACCTGTCATGTGGACCTGTACTGAAAAAGGTATAATGAGGCTGCTTAATGAGATTTTTCTCATATTGTTAATTCTTTGCTTAGGATTAGTTTCTGGGGGAATAAATAACATCTGAAATCCCATTTTGAATTACAGTACTCCCTCTGTCCTGTCTTTTGTGACAGTAAAAATGCACCTCAGTATAACAAATGAGTTATTTCTTTATTTCCACTCTGACACTGAACTAAAAACTACAAAAAAGTGGTAGAAGATGAAATAATTTTCTTATTCAGGAGCCAGTGGATATTTATTTGGTATCCTGGAGATGATTAACACTGGAGAGGGAGATCAAAAAAAGGCATGCAACTAAAAATATAAAAAGGAAAGAGTAGATATTAAGTCAGAAAATTTCTCCCCTTGAGATACTCCATGAAACTCCCATATCTTAACTCTAGTTTCTTTAACAGAAATTTTCAGAAGGCTTGATCTTTCTGTGTACAGAGGAATTATCTTTTATTAATGCAGGCTATTAAGCTGTGTGTATTGAATTGTTCATACTGGTGATAGTTCCTAAACTTTCAAATTTCTGGAATAGCTTTTCCACTAAATCCAAGACCCGTACATAATACATGATGGTGTGCTGGGGGCTGGAGATTTTAATCTTGGTTTGGATCAGCTGGGTCCAAACCAAACCAGTACTGCCCCTTCAAGGCACCAATTGCTCACAGAACTCTGTTCCTGTGTTCTTCTGAGAAGAAAATAATGTTGGGCAATGATGTTGGTGAGGGGCTGGGAACACAAACCCTGTGGGGAAGCCCTGAGGGAGCTGGGGGTGCTCAGCCTGGAGAAAAGGAGACTCAGGGGTGTCCCCATCACTCTCACAGCTCCTGAAAGGTGCCTGTGCTCAGCTGGGGCTGGGCTCTGTCTGCAGCAGCACTGACACAGCCAGAGCACACAGCCTCGAGCTGTGCCAAGGGAAATACAGGTTGGAGAGCAGGGAAAAGTTTTTTACAGAAAGAGTGATAAGTTCTGGAATGGGTGCCCAGGGAGGTGGCGAAGTCCCCATCCCTGAATGTGTTTAACAAAGCCTGGATGTGGCACTGGGTGCCAGGCTTTAGTTGATGTGTTGGGGCTGGGCTGGACTCAATGATCTTGAAAGTCTCTTCCAACTTTTTGATTCCGTGAAGGTTTGCTATTGTTGTAAAAGAATTAGGAATTCGCTCTTCCCCAGTGTCCCCAGCTGTTTCATCTCCCTTATTTCCCCCTCCCCATGGCTGGGCTGCAGATTTGGAAAAGCAGGAATTTGGTGCTCAGACCCTGCTGGAGTCCCACAGGAATAAAGAGCATTAAAGGCTGCAGGAGCCACCCCCCAAGGGCCAATCCAGCAGCACCAAGGAGGAAAATGTAAATCTATGGAAAACTCTGCGTTCATCCCGGCTGCAGATAAGGCCTGGAATGATAAGCAGCAGATAGGATCAGACCACAACGTGAACTTGCAACAAATTTATCAGCAATACATGGTTGATATACAAAGGGATGCTCCCTTAAATCAGTAGGGAACATCCTAATCACAGCTTCAGAGTTCAAAGTGTAGTATCTTTTATCTGATTCTTCTATTTCTTTTTTCCTTCTGAAATATAGTTTCCTGATCTAAGGAAGGGCCTTCTCTTCACTCTTTGATTTTTTTTTTTTTTACTATTTATTTTTTCATTAGCTTTTCTATTTAATTTGTTTTCCCAAATCACACTCAGTAGTATCAGAATATTTGTGGAACAATCTGAACTCCCTCTGGTGGTCAGCTAATACTTTTGGAGTTTTACATCTTAAACCATCAGTTCAGGGATTTTTTCAGTGAAGGGTGGTTGCATACTTAGCTGAGAATTTATGGTATCTCTCATCTAATTCTGTGATGAATTTGGCATTTATGAATTTAATATGTCCTAGAGAAAAGTAGCTGAACCACTGTAAATAGAAATTAAATTCAAAACTATTCACCTGTTGGATAAACAATCTCCAAACCACATCCCAAAGCATCAAAACACAGGAGAAGCAAATCAGATAATTATTGTTTTCATTTTTCTCTGAGGCTTCTCAGCTTCCCAGGAGAAGAATCCTTGGGAAAGAGATTTTTCCAGAAAATCTGACAATCATAGGTCTTGGCTTTGGCTGTTTTTGGCATTGAGCTCTCCTGGGCACCAATTACAGGTGCAGCCCTGAGCAGAGGCAGCAGCAGAGTTTGCTGTTCCCGCCTCTGCCCCTGGGTGTGTGAAATCCCCTCTCAGGTAACCCTGGGCTGCTGATGGGCACAAGGAAAACACTGCACAGGTGTTACAGCTGCTGGAGTCACCAAAGCAGAGACAGAGGCACCAGAGCAGGGCTGAAGTGCAAAAAAGAACCCTGCTGGGGCTTGGTGTTGCTTAGGAAATGCTCAGAGTGTTGTATTCCTTGAGTGTTTTAAATATACCTGAAATGAAAGTGCTTCCTAAACTTAAACTTGAGGATCTGCATGACTGCACTGACCATTGTCAGTGCTGAGCAGAACTGCAGAGCTCACACCAATCATGCCATAAATTTATTTCTGATCTGCTTAAATGTAGCTCCAGCAGCAATCTCTGAGCAGAAGTTCAGGCACAGAGTCAGTGAGTGCCAGTCCTGTGTCTATTAGAGGCACAGCATCATTAAGTGTGTCATTGCCTCTCAATATCACAGCTGATGTTAACAGATAAAAAACCTTTCTGGGGATATCTTCATTCTCAGGGACATTTTGAAGCCATTCCTAGGCGAGGGCTCCCTCTTCAGTCCTGCAGCAGAGATCAGCATTCGTTTCTCTTGGCAAAGAATGTTGGGTGTTTTATATGAATAATGGCAAACATATTCATCATCTTTTGCAAAGACATTTACTCCAGAAAAACGAAACAAAATAATGTGCTGAGCACTGAAAGTTTCATGACAAACATCATTTGCTGCTCTTGGACTCTTTCTCCTTCTTGGGTTGTTTTGTTTTGAGTTATTTGCCCTGGATGGAATATCAGGTCTTTGGTCTCTGGACGGGTTATGTGAGGTTAGCAAAATAATTGAAATGGAGGAAAACACAGCTGATATAAGAAACAAATGTACTGAACAATACAGTGTGTATTAAACTGGCAGTAAAACAATTAGGATGTGCACTCATGCAATGAGCAAACACAAAAATATCTGCACACAGAAGCATCTCGAACAGGGTGAGCAGAGTGAACAAAGCTAATTCCAAGCTCAGGATGATCGTTTAGGCCATTCCATGAGCTCATCCTCGTGTTGTTTGACTAATATCAGCAGTTTGCTCCCATAAGTACAAAATGATGTTGAATTCTAATGGCCACTTAAGTCATGGAAACAATATAATTAGAGTAATAAATACAACTTCATGTTTTCATAATTAGAGTCATAAATACAATGCTGTGTTTCCATAATTTACCTGATTGTTATCTGCAATTTATTGTTATTATCCCCTGGCACTCGAGGGCCCAGAGAACAGGGTAGTGAATAGACAGAACATTCTGACTGTCCTGAAAATTATCCTGATTCCAGAGGGGGAAGATGGGGAAAGGGCTGGAAGTGTCTGGGAAGGTTGTGGTGTCTGCAATAATGACAGAATAAGGGGTGGAATCACAGAATCCCAGAGTGGAAAGGACCCTCAGCATCATCCCATTCCCACCCTGCCATGGGCAGGGACCAGGCCCCATCCAGTCTGGGCAGCTGGAATGTGGCACCCAAAGTTTAGGAGAACTGCAGATTTTGTGAAACACAGGATGTGCTCAAATCTACCAACATTTATGCCCTTTTTCTCCCTTTTTTTTTTTTTTTTTTTTTCCCTGTGTGGAACCAGACAATCCCCTGGCATTTCCTCTCCCATGGTTAATATTCCTGTGTTCCTCTGAAGAATTGGATATTCTCTTAACACATCCCTGTGAGTTCCCATGCTGTGGCCAGGGCACTATATGGAAAACCACAGTAGCCCCTGTCACTGTGGGGTTTTCAAAAGGAGAAAAAAGCCACTGGAGCTCTGAATTCCCATTGATACCAGGGTGACACTGCTTCAGTTTTATCTGGTTTTTAAACTGTATTTTTAATGCAGTGTCAAGTCACCATTAGCTGAGGGCTGGGTGGATGTGGGTTGATATTGCTTTGTTTATGATGTGGGAGGAAATTCAGGTCTGGGTGTGATCCACTGAGTGATCAGATCAGCTGTGATCCCCACAGCTGCTCCAGAGCAGGTAAAACCCAGGTAAATGGTTTTTACCACATCCCAAGAGCTGCTGCTTCCATCCTTCTTTTAAAGGACAAATATCCAGGGACACTGTCACCCTCCCTATCCCCCAGCTGTGGCAGCAGACCTAATTCTGTTTATTGATACACATTAGAGTGGCATAAATAAGTAATGTTGTGCTAACAGAGAGTACAAAACTCACTTTGTAATCTTCTAAACGTGCAGTCCCTTTTTGTGGTTGGTTTTCTTCTTTGAAGTTGGTAAATCCTGTGCTGCAGTAGCTGAGTCTCACTGAGGTGTGTTTGGAACTCCTCATAAACACACTAACCTGATTTGGGGATGAAAGGGGGGAACTTCCAGGGTAAATTCTAAATGCTCCAAGTGTGCTAAAAGACATAATTTGGATAATTTATGAACAGGCAGCCTGCCAGCCCGGGTGTGCATCAGTGTTCTGTAGCCTGGCACCTGCTGCTGCTGGGAAGTAACAAATTGATTAGGAATCCTGTGACTCTTTCTTTTCCTTTTTGTGCTGGATAAATTATTTCTGTATATTAATAGACACATTAGGCAGTGAGGTATAAAGTTCCTCTATAGATTTTTATTCCTGGAAGTGACAGAAGAATAATTTGAGTGTCCTACTTACCACTTGCTTTTGCCTCATCAGGAAATGATTCAGCCATGATGCTGCTGATGCCAAAGCTTTGTTCAGAGGGTGACACACCAGAGGTTTTTGGGGTTTTATTTTGATTTTTTTTCCTTTTTTTGTTCATTAGCAGTTTAGTTGCCTATCAGAGAAAACCCATCATTAACCTATCTGAAGGAAATGATGACATCACAGTGCTCCAAGGCAGATAATTATCTCTATTAATTACAGAAATGTGGAATCATTGTCACAGGGAGTCCCCCTGAAGTGTCCCATGGGGGTCACAGAACCTTCAAGCAGAACAGAGCAGGCCAATCCATGCAAACAATTATTCCAACCAAAATCATTCCCTAGCTGCTGGAAAAGCAGTGAATAATTTACTCAGGGTGTGCTATTTGAAAAGCTGAGCAGTAGCAAAGTAGCATGAAAACATTATTGTCAAAAAATGTATGAGATCAGCAGTGGGTAAGAAATTATTCATATAAATCCTATAGGATTCACTTCAACAGCTCTAATTCAAGTTTTCTGAGCTTTTAAAGTCATTGCACTGATTGATCAGCCTTTGATCACTGTTTATCTCAGGACAGGAATGTGGGGACCCTTTCTGCTGGGCACTGACATTTATGGTTTATTTCCTTGTGTTTGGTGGCACCACAGGCACAGAATTCCAGGAATTAGCACCCAAAAGTCCCTCAGGCCTGATCTTCTCATTGGTTTCTCCTGTTTAGGGAAAACTCTTCTCCGAGTTTTCTTTGCTTTCTTTCAAGAAATATGAGGCAGTCTGCCTTGCTCTCCTTTAGCAGAACTCAGCAGAAATGACATAATAAATTAGTATTTTAGTTCTGTTTGAAATGCAGGTGCTCTCTTGTTCCTCTTGCCATATCTGCTGCCTTGGATTTCTATTTTCTCTTGCTCTGCCATCTGTTTTTAACAATAGCAAGATTCTAATTTTCAATTTTCGGTGAAATAAAGTGCCTCAGGTGTTAATTCATGCTTCACTGGTAGCATCCTCTGCTTTATCAGTGCTAAATATGGATCATTGTCTGACTGCATCCTTTTTCATTAGACAGTTTAGTATTCTGCCATGATTTGATTCACCTTATTGGACTGGAAATAATGGCCACAGTCTGATTTCTGTCTAAACCTACACTACAGGGAAAGCTGCCTGAACTTATGCATCCTAATTTGGATCCTGGAAATATTGCTATAACCACATGTAGTATTTCCAAATTGTCAACTTAATTTCAGTTTGGAACAACTCATTCTCAGTGCAATGGAAATACCCCTTCCCCTCATTTTCCTTCCTTATTGTGCACATGGAAATTCCAAGTTTTGCTGGGAATAACAGACACAGTTTATTCTGTTTCTCATGTGGCAGAACAAACTCCTTTTATTGAGTGATTGCCACAGTCAGTCCCCAGTAATATTTTCTATTAGTGCTTTATGTTTTGATGCACCTTCAGCTGTATTGCACATTGTGCTGCAATTATTTTGCATTTTGTGTTGCTGCAGAAGGGTTCTGAATAAATGATCCAGTGGAAATGTCCCTGCCCATGGCAAGAGGCGTTGGAGTGAGATGTCCTTTAAGGTCCTTTCCAACCCAAATCATTCTGTGCTTCTGAGATTTGAAGCTTCCATTGATTTAGAAGCAGCTCTAAGTTGATTTCTGTCCTATTAATTAGTTTTCCAAATTTTGTTAAATATCCATGCTCCTCCCTGCTTTCAGCTGCCTGAGCTATGAAAATCAGCTCAAAAGTACAGATTGCAAATCCTGCAAATCCTCCTGCCTGGCCATGCTGAGATTCCAGACATCCAGTGCATCCTGGGTGATGTTCTTGATTACAACATTTTATTTGATTTACATCATTTTCCAAATTCACCATGGACAAAGAGCTGTTTCCTCCACTGCAGCCTGTGCAAGGAATTCCTGGAGGAATGAGCTTCTTCAAGTAACCCCAAGATTGACAACTTAAACAATTAAAACTCAGGTTCAAGCTCCATTTTTAGGGCAGCTGTGACAGTCATTTCCTCAGGTGCATGTGGAAACCTTAAATACAGCTCATTTCTAAGTTATTTTAAATTTTAGGAGCTGGACTCTGGTTGGACAATGAGCTGTAAGTGCAGGAATCTGGGCTAGAGGAAAATCTCTGTTCCTGAAAAGTGGATTTCCAGAGAATTGCACATCATTTTATGATATTGCATAATTTTTAAGGGATGCTGTAACAGACAACTCTGTTAATGCTTATCCAAACTGTTGTAACTCTTTTTAGAGGAGGATTTCACTGTGCTATATTTGGAACAAAGTGCCTTCCAGGAATGATTTTAATAGCCAAGATAAAGAGCTTGCTAGTTAATAAAAAAATAGAAAAAAAATCCCAGAAAACTGTTGAACATGAATGTCAACATTTTTAATGGATTACATTTTTTATTGTATGCTTCATGTTTCTGTCAGGGGAATATGATAATTATAAACTAGGAACAATAATGAGGGTTTGAATATTCATAGGCAATTAAAATATGTTTCTATGCATTTTGTCAGTGCCCTGTGGGAAATGTTGCTCATTTTTTAGGAATAAATGGTTCACAATCCTTGGTGAAAAATATGGGGTGGAAATCAAAACACCAAGCAGGGCACAACACTAACAAAGTTCTGTTGATGATGGGGAAGGGAAAATAAATGTTACAGCATTGATTAGAAACAGATTAATGTGTAATTCCCCGTTCCTCCTGGCAGTGGATTATTAAAATTGTGGAATATCATGAGTTAGAAGGGATGCACAAGGATCAATGTGGAATAAAAGTACTGCAGCTCAGGTTTTAATAGGTGTAGGGACAATTTCCACAACTCTAAATATTAAATATCTGTTTAGGATCAAAAAATAAATGCAAAATATGGGAAAAAAAATAAAATAAAATGCAGATATGGAAAAAATGGGATGACCCAGAAGAAGGTAAGAAAATAAAAGGCAGTGTTAATATAACTGGTGGATATATGTGCTAAAAATCCTTGAAGCAGCACTTGAAGCTTTATTGTGCTTATTTCTGGTATTTAAACAGGGATTCCTTCAGAATTGCTCCCTCTTTGGAAGTGTTTTTCTCAGGAGATATTTTTATTTTCTGGTTGATGTTCAGGAAACATTGATGGCACATTCATGTGCTTTGAAATTGAGCTGTCAGAAGCCAAATTTTGCTCTCATGCACATCAGGGCTTGATGAGAACCTTTAGCAACTTCCTCAGGCACTTTTCAGGAAGCAGGAAGGCAGCAGCAGGGACATTTTGGCAGGAATTTTCCTGGGCTGACAGCACCTGTTGGAATGACACCTGGGGTTCTCCTGCAAGCAATTCCTGAATGGCCAAAATTCAATTTTGGCCACAATTCCTTGGCCAAAAATGCCCCATAAAGGTGAAGTGTGATGTCAGCCTCCTCTCAGAGCTGGCTGGTGAGCTTGCAGGATGAGCTGCAGAAGTTTTCCATGGCAGTGGTTCCAATCCACTTTGGAATTCTGCATTTTTATTTAGGAGGAGGAATTTTAATTCTATTTAAAGCTGTGTCCTTGCCAGCAGAAAGAGGTGAAGGAAATGGAAAAACAACACAGGCAATGTAGATAATTTAAAAAATTTAATCAACCCAAGGACTTCAGATGTGTCTTAGTTTGTGAGGTTGTAATTTGTACTTGAGGAGTCAGAAAAATGAGGGTTTTGTATTAACAATGTGCAATCTATGTACTGTTTTCAGCTTTCCTCCTTAACACAAAAAATATAGAATTACCAAAAAAATATAACCCAAGTCCAAACCCTGATAAACTGTTTAATTTTGTTCCCCCAAACAGTTTCCATCATTTATAAATACTAAGTTTCAAACTGTGGCCATTTGCTGCACGACTTCTGGGAAGTCATTTTCCAGCTCGCCTTCCTTTGCCTGCCTCAAGCCTGAAATCATCTGCAAACTCAACATTTCCCATCTCCCTTCCAACTTCTCTCCTCAAGGAGAGCTCGGAGCAAACTCTCATTTTTGTCAGCAAAAATTATATTGGCTCTCCGAGGAAAGGAACACAGAAACCCACCAGGGACTAATTTCTTTAATATATTAAAACCCATTTTTACATGCCAGGATATTCCATTGTTCTTTGATGTCCCAGCATGTAGCAAATGATTATGGTTTTGTTGTGGCTGTTTGCAGGATGATGAGTGATAAGGTAAGCTCTGTGCTTCCCAGTTTTTTCTTTGCTTCTGCTTCGTGGGCCTTGATAAATAATTCATGGAGCAAAATTACTGTCCCAGAAAAAGGCAGTCTGTTTCATCAGGCCTTTCACACTTTATTGATTAACACTTATAATTTTTTAATGTGCAACTTCCCTGGAGTTTTGAAGAATGGGGAGTTTGTTGTTCTCTTTCTTAGAATGCTCCAGCAAGGACTTCAGGAGAACTGGGACAGCCATGGAAATGTTCTTTTAGGCCAAAGGAGAATAATACAGCCAGAAGTGGGATTGATGCTGTTACGGGTACATTTGAATTTTCACCGGGTAATAGGAGAACACATGCAAAATTATACCAAATGGAGAAAGAATGATAAGGAGGAAAATGGAGTTATTTTGAGGAGTTAAGTGCTGGGTGTGCAGCTCCTGAAAATCCTCACTTTTTCTTTCCACTCAATAGCCCCGATGTTGATTTTTGCTGGTTGCAAATTTGGTATGTAAAAGGAGTGAGATCTGTGCTGGAAACAGGAGGAAAATGGAGAAAACACTTTCGATTCCTGCACATTTGCAAGACTTAACAAGCATTTTAAGAGTCTGTCCTTAAAGGCTGTTTTAAGGCAAAACCCCAATAAACCATCAGTTCCTAATCTTGTCCCTTAAAGACATGCTGGGCTTTTTTCCCACCCCATTTTTCAGTTTGTTTGAGGCTCTGAGTCTCTAAAGATCAAACTCTGTTCACCTTCAGAGTATTTGATTTTCTCTTATTTAGAGTGGAGCTGTATTCCAGTTATTCCAGTGGATCCAACTCTTCTCCTATCACCTGTGTTGTGTTTCCCCACCCCAAAAATCCTCCTGGAAGGTTTTTTTTCCTCACCTGGCCCAAAGTGCTGTTGGTTTTTAATGATGGAACAAACCCAACTCCTTTGGGCTTCCTGGCACTGAGCACTGGGCAAGTTCTGAAAGAAAAAAACAAAATAACCTACTTTCAAATGTCTGCATTGTGTGAGAAATGATGGCAATTGTTCTCCCAGGTATTAATCAGTTCCTTTTGATGTGGTGGTTAGAGTTTTTTAAAAGGAAATTTAAATACTTGGGAGTGACTGTCTGCAGGTGGGCTGTAACCCTGGTCAGGGATGTTCAATGAAGTGTTTCGCCCAGAAGGAAAGGGAATTTTTAATAGGAGTGTTAAGGTTGTCTAAATTTATAATGCAGAAATTAGAAGTATTTTGGAAGTTGTCAAAATAAGTGTTCCTTTAATTTTCAAAGCCCCATCCATACTTGTTCTGGAGCTGTTTTTATTTAAAATTCATACCCATAATGTGCTACTGAAGGTTGTCAAGATTATAAAAAAAAACCTTGGAAGAGCTAAAATGCTTTTCTCTGATCATTAGTTCTTATTCTTTCTTGCAGAATATTTTAGCACTTTTATTCTAGCATAAATACAATAATGCTAAACACGCCAATATTTCTTTGCCAGTTATTTGAAATATTTATGTGTGTACTTGAATTTATGAAATTACTGTAGTGATTCCATTGTGATTTAGGAACTTTCAGAACATGGATTAAGACCCTTTCTTTTCCTAAAGGAAGAGCACTGATAGATTTAAAAACTGAGGTATTTTTCAGTTGAAAATGGGATGTAGAGCATGGATGGCCCAGCCCCTGTGATGTCTTTGCAGCTCTCTGTTAATATGGAATCGCTGTTGTAAATTTTACATCAGCAGTAAATGGGGAAAGGATGAAATTTGGGTGATGGTTGGTTTAAAAATGGGTTTTTTTCCTAACACAGCAACACTAAATTGTCCTCTCTTCTTTTTTAGCCACTAAAAAAATGTAAAGATGGTTATCTATGTGTCATTCTCTGTATTTTTAAGCAGACTCTGAACAAGGTTATACTTTATTCCAGATGCATCTAGGCAAGATTCCAGTTAGGTATTTATTTAGAAGAAAGACATTTTATTTACAAGGCCTCCAGGATGTGTTCTGCTTTATGAGAAGAAATTAATGCAATTTTGAAAGCTAGAGAAAATAGCTGTAATTGCAACAACGGGATTGTTGTGACAAAGCACCTGCCAGGTGATACAGAACCCTGTGGAAAAAGAGAATTTCACTCAATTCACCAACTCCAGCCCAGCTCTGACACTGGGAATAAGAATTTTCTCCAGGGCTAAGGAGCAGCAGTGCTACAGGTGCCTTGTTTATGTTGCATTTATGACTCTGTGATCCATTGGTTCAGGGTTTGGAAGCTGTGGTCACATCCTACATCTCTTCCCCATAAAACTGGCTCCCCTGCCCAGCTGTTGGATTGTTTAGGATCTTTATTATCCCCATTATCCTTTTGTTATTGCAGGGATGGGAGGGGGCTGCGCTTTGTGCCTCTGCAGCTTTTGGCAGTAATTAATTCCTGCACTGCAAATTTCTTTTTAATCACGTCGGGGTCAGCAGCCGATGAGTGGCCTTTGCTGGTAAATATCTGCTTCCAGTGCTGCACGGGCAGGAGCTCCCTTCCTGCTGGGGTTTTTTGGGATAAAGAGCTGCTGGTTTATTCTATCCTGTTGAATAACTCAGAGTTAGAAACAATTCTGGGGTGTTGTGGTAACTTTGGTTACCTTGCAATAATTTCGAAGAGCAGAAATCGGATGTTGTGCACCATTGTTTATTATTTTATTTAACTTTGATCAGGCTCTAAAGGTGTGGCAAATTGAAATGTGACTAAAATGCGTTAAAGTAACAAATATTTGATGTTGTGATGCTCAGGCTTAAAACTTTTGGGGGTTCTCTCAGGTTCCCCTTGCTGGGAGCTCTCTGCTCAGAATTAAGCCACAGCTTCAACTATTTCAAGGAAAATCTCAGCTTAAAAATGAATTTTTGGTACCTAACTTTTGATCCAGAATACTGATTTATGTTGTTCCACTCACCAGAACATTCAGCCAGCCAATTGTAACAAACTTTTAAAAAATTTTCTTCACAAGATTTTCTAATATTTGGGATCTTGTTGATGTTTCATTGGCAAGTTCAAATCTCAATCAATTTCTACTGAGAGGTTTAACTTTGTTCTTGTCCTGAAATTAGAAGATTTCTCCCCAAATTTTAGCAAAATTTATTGCAAGGGAGTAAAACATTTCTGATCTGTAAAATGCTGCTTCAACTCAGACTTAAGTGGAAACAAGGATTTTTTTTATTTCAAATCTTGTGTTGTAATGACAGTAAGATGTACCAATAGGATTTTTGGTTCAAAGATGTTTTTCCTTTAAGTTGTGGATTGGTTTTGGGTTTAGCAAATATAAATTAATTTTTCCAAGGGAAAAAAAAATCAAAAATTACTTAAAGATGGGAAGAGAAGTGTTATGGGACTGGGTTGGTCCGTTGTTAACATCTTCCTTTATTGGGAAATCAAAATAATAATTGAAATCTGCTGGAGAGGACCTGATTAAAAACCATGTGGATAAAATCAATTTTGATGGTTATTCCATTCCTTCTTCAGCCAGAGGTTTTGCTCACCACTTGCCAGGTGGGAGCTGAAGACAATAAATATCTATAGAAGATGAGTTCTTTAAAATTAAGTGGATTCAGAAGGCCCCATTTAATTGAGCAACTTTCTAAGCTTGTTGTTTTGTTTTTTTTTAGTTTTGTGTAGTTGTTGGTGTTTTTTTAGTCTCAACATGATTTGACAAGATGAATTCTTACTTTGTAATTATGTCTGTGCTAAATTCATTTTCCACTGATCATAATTCTTCAGGGAAATCTACTGTGTCAGAAGGAGTTTTCTGGTTAACAGATATAACTGGAGCTTGCTTTGAAATGTGTGAAATGTTGCAGTCCAAAAGCAAATTAAGAGCATTGTGGTTGCATATTCAAGTAACATCTTTAGCATCACATTCCATAAAGAGTTCTAGTTTGAAACCTACTGTCACTTGTGAAAGCAGATGCAAAAGAATGAGAAAATATCTCTGGCATCACACAATTATATCTAAATAACTAAATTTATCTTAAAAACATGAAGATTATAGTTTGCCATCTGTCATGGGCTCGTCTCTGTTACTGAGGGACATGTTTTGTTTGTGAATAGCAAAAAGCTGGTGATGACCTGTGTTTGTACAGCGTGTTTTTAAGTGCTGGAGGTTTTTCTGGCCTTAATTTAAATTTTGATGCAATCAAGTCCTGACAGGAATCTGTGGCCGTCACCCTTCACCTCAGCTGGGGTGGCTCTCTGGGCTTTCCTCTGCTCATCCTTTCTTCCAAAATCACTTCTTCTCATCTTTCTTTACTTGAGCCAAACCTAATTCTAAAGAACCTATCAAGGAGGGATCACTTTATATATTGATTTATGTATTGATGCTCATACATGAATATTCTAGCTGATACAAATGGATTACATAAATTTTATCTCTGATTTCATTTTCTCCCACCACCCCATTCATCCCTGATGTTCTTTAGAATGTGTCAAGCCAGCAAACATCATTTTCCCATGGGTCAGAAACATCTCTAGAGGAGCTTTATTTCTGATATAAAAATAAAATAAAAAAATATATAAATATTTGCTGCATTTGTGACCCCAGTGAGCAGCAGCATCCCTGCAGGGTGGGATGGGCTCCAGGACAGGTTCCTCAAGCTCCCTGCAGGGCCGAAAGCTCCCAGAGCTCTTTTGTCTTGAGCTGGATGTGGTTTGGTTTGGCAGGACGTGTTTTATGTCAGCTGCAAAGCCCTGTGGAGTGGTGATAACCTGCTCAGCTGCCAGGGAACTCCTATTTCACAGGGCTTTTAGGTGGCCACAACTGCTCATTGATGATTTGTAGCACAGGGCTGGGGCTGGTTATGCAGGTTATATATGGACTCTCATAGATGGGCTCAGTATTTCCACACAGGGTGGCTGAGATATCAGTGCCTGAACCATGCAAAATGACAGGGCACCCATCATCATCAGCTAAATATTTTGGGGATACTGTGAAATGTTGGCGTTTTTCACTGTCTGTGAAATCAGCAATGGAGAAAATCTCAGTTTTTCTCCCTCTTAATGGGACAGATCAATCAGTTCAAAGTGGGGACAGCGTTCTGCACAGCAGAGAGAAAACAAACGTTTGGGAACTAAATGGATGACAAATTTCTCTGCGTTTTATAGGCCATCATACACCAAAATTGAAGTTTTTATGGCTGGTGGTGTGGGGAAAGCAGCCAGCCCTGTTTGGGAGCTGAGGGTAAATCCAGGGGAGCAGAGTGCACATATTTCCAGGAGAGGGAACATAAAGAGTCTCTGCCTCGAAACACCAAATGCTTGGTTCAGTCACACTCTATTTTTGAAGCTTTCAGCTCCCGCATTTTGAGATCTACTGTTTCATCACTGTGTGAACCAAAGAAGATTGTCAGTGTCTAGACCACATCTCCACCATCGTGTCTCTCTTGATTAATGACTGAAATGTGCAGATGAATCGCTTGGATTTTGTCCTTGAGAGCTGCAAGGGGAAGGTTGCCAGCAGGGAATGGTATTTCTTCCCGTTAGACACATTCCTTGGAAAAACTGATCCTCTGCTGTACTTACTGAAACAATATTTCTCCTGATGTTATTGCCCATTTCTGCCATTTCCCCGAATAAATGAGTGCAGCTCCCATTTGTCACGGGGCAGCACTGGCAGGGAGGAGCAGCCTTTGCTGTGATCCCCTCAGCCAGGCAGAGCCATCCCACCAGCCATCACACCCCCTGATTGCAATTTGGGACAAAATCTCTCAAAAAACCCCAAGATTTATTAAAGAATAAAATCCCTGAAGCTTCCAGCGTATTAGAAACTGGTGCTGCGCTGGTGTGAAATGGGTAAAGATCGTGTTGCTTTCCCCATCCCATAAATTTGTCCAAGGAATAGACTCTTCCTTGCAGTTAATCAGAGTTTTTTAACCACTGTCTCCATATTTTAAAGGGGTTTTTTTTATTATTCAGGATGAATATAAATCACTCTCCCAATACAAGCAGATTTCAGCTAAATGTCATGTTCAGATGAATTATAATGATCACTAAAAAAGTACACGACACGAAAAAAAGTCTGGAGAAGAAAATTCATATAATGAATTCATTCCAGGCTTGTGTTTTGGAATTAGATGAACAAGTAGGGAATAGGAAAGTTATGATGGAATAGCTGGTATTTTTCCAGAAAACCAGGGGAGGTTGTAAAAATAAATCCCTGAATTTCTAAGCAGAGAGGGGTGTCTGTGTAAATCTGCTACCACTAATATTAGTTAACATTTCAGGGATGATTTGATTCAGCCTTCTTCAGAAAAAAACCCCAATTATAGTTGTTTTTTTCTTGATAAAGTTAACAGGCAGAGATCAATAATGTTAACAATTATGGGAAACTTGCTTTTTGTAATTGTGTAACCAAAAAAAACCTCTTTCTGGATAAGAGATATTTCAGAGTACATGTGGAAATACTCATCAGCTGGGACAAAGAATTAATTTGTAGCTCTTTCCTTACACTCTGGTCTTTTATTACTGAAATGTCACATTAAGAGACTTGTAATTCTTTGTGCTAAATACATGAAGCTGAAGGGAAAAATAGCAGTTTCCATCCTAATGGTGGTTTCTTTGTGCACCTCTGAGAATAAATTATTTTACTCCTGTGAGTAAAATAATTGTAACACAAGTGTAGAATCTTGTGCTGATTTCAGCCAAGAAGTAGTCACAGATATTTCCCCAAATATATTGATTTACAGTAATCATTTAGCTAGCAAATATGGATATATTGTTATTTACTTGTTGATTCTGGGGAGAAAACATTGTCCCACATTTCAGAGAGGGATATTTTATGTAATACTAAAGGTTTAACATAAATCCATTAAAGGCAGATAACCCCAGATATTTCTGCAGATGTTTTGGTGTCAAACATCACTCAGTGGGAGACCCAGGAAAGCTGCAGCTCTAACCAGAGCTCTCCTCTCATTTATAACATCTCAGTGGTGTCAATTCCCACCTAGCAAACAGCAACAGAGCCCCCAGAATGAAGATTAATGAGCATAATTGATGCACCACTGGACTGGAAATGGGATGGAAACCTGGGGTTTGGGCACTGCAGTCACAGAAAGGAGAATTGTAAATATTCTTGGGAATGTTGCAGTCTGACTTACAAACTTTTACTGAAGTTGTTGCTCTTCCAAAAAAAAAAAAAAAATTAGAATATTTTAAGATTTCTACTCATGGCTGATGTAGATTTTAATTCTCTCAGTGATAGATGAGGGTTATGTGTGTGAAGAAGTGAGGACAGTTGTGCCTGTCACTTCATTCCCCTGAGCACCCACGTCCCAGCCCTGCCAGGACTTCTTGCCTCCCAATCAAACATTAATGAAGCGAATCACTGCTCTGGAACTGCTTATTACATCTGCTTTTAACTATTTCAAATTAAAAATAGGCCAGAAATGTACTTTCCATGCTTCCTAATGGCGTTTTCTCTCATTGCCCCTCGTTTGGAGTACAAGTTTTGAGTGGGAATTGGAATAATCAGTGAAAAAAGTTGGAGTTTTAAGGATGAAATGCTGGAAGTGGAGATGTTTTAAGGGCTACATAATTTTAACTGCCTAATAATAGAGTAAAATGTTGTAATTATTTTGTTAAGTTTTTTTGCTGTGTGTTGTTCTTAATCAAAATGATTTCCTGCTTGAAACATTAGCCATTAATTTATGCTTAATACTGAGAAGGATAAAGATTTTCCCTTGTCAAAATAAAATTTGTTTCTAATAATAATGAGATTGTCACTTCTCCTATTTTCCCTTTGCTTCCTCTTTTGTTTCTCCAAAATTAATGTTTTCTGATACTTTTTAAATACAAAATTGAGCACACAGGAAAGAAAAATCAATCTCATTAATTACAAGGCAGCTTTGTCCCGAATTCATTAACGTTAATATCTTATTTTCCATTGTGCATTTTACACGGATTATTTGCGTTCACAGATACTCATCAACAAGTGCTGGCTGAGATGGGGCAGGGAACAAAAGTGGCAGTGACCTTGTCACGGGTGAGAGAATTCAGACCAAGCAATGGTGGAGTCACCATTTAGTGACAGATCCCAGGCCCTCAGCTCCAGACTGGCAGGAGCTCCTTGGTTTTGGCCTTGGGACAGAATTCATGGAGTTATTTAGACAATTCTTATTGGGATCCTTTGGACTAATTACCCTCAGCAAAGAATATTATATTTTTGTTGAGTTTTCCGGTGTGGTGCTTTTGTTTTCAGGTTGTTTCGTTGTTTTGCAGGCTTTGTTTTTTGCACTGATTTTGACCCACAGCACTTGATGTTTTTAATTAGTACTTTTGTGAAATCCTGTGAACAGTGGTGGTAGAGGTCCGAACCCATTTTACCCAGATATATCCAAAGTAGATATATTTCTCCAAATCAGGTTTCTGTAATGTGAATATATTGATTTCTCTTAATTGTAGTGATTTCTGTAATTTCATACACTTTTGGTTCCATGTTGGTGTGCTTGTGACATAAATGTTGTGAACTCTCGCCCATTTTCAAAATCCAAATTCCACAGAAAACACTGACTTGTATTGGGTAGAACCTTTTGTAAAACAGCTCCAGACACCACATTTTGTGAGACTCCTTTAAAGTCTTTCTAGGAGGAGAAAATTCCTTCCTCCTTCTTGCAAAGATGAGATTTTAGTTAATAATGATAATAATAGTCACTAACAATGGCCACACACGTCCTTTCTTCAAATGAGTCGTTTGGATTTAGAGACCTTCAAATTCTTTGATCTCCTGATTTACCCAACAGCCAGCAAGGTTAATGCTTAATAAAGTAAAATGCCCTTTTTATAATCACTTCATTAAAAGTGAGCAGCAAAAGGTACATTAAATTAAAGTGTTTGTGATATGGGATCAATTTGGTGGAATCCCAGAGGCCTCACTGTGCCTCATAAAGAGCTCTCCACTTTGAACATATCCGTAAGTGACCCATGGAGAATTTCTGTTCTCTTTAATTTGAGGAATTGAAATTGCTTTTATTGCCTCCAATGGTAGGAAGTACTGAATTGAGGGATAAATTGTCCTGGAAAGGAATTAGGCTGTGGGTGTACAGCTTTAATAATTCATACTCATTCAGCAAATGAGCTATTTATAAATGGGAACAAAATTAATAATCATATTCCTTAGAAAAAGTTTCCTTTTGCTCCTATAAGTGGATAGGATTTGTGAAGGCTTGAATGAGCATTTCCTGGATTATCCACAAATTGAGGGGAAAGATAAAATCCTGATTTCTTGGCCCATTTTGAATCCTTACACCTTATAATTATTGGACTGAAGCTCTAAAAGCTTTTAGTGGCCCCGCTGTTTGCTGATTAATTGCCTCCAGGTGTTGCAGTAGTTTTTCTACTTAACATAAATAGAAAGCAAAACTAAACGTATTTTACACATCTGTGGTGATCTTGTGGCTGCTGGGTTTTTTTAAAAAGTAATTCAATGATGCTTGTAAATGTTTAATAGAATTAATTAATATAATTAATATCTGTCTTCATAGCTCTTATCTCAATTAAAATTGGGTTTTTTTCCTTGCAGCTGGATCATTTTTGGGATACGGATAATTTTTGGAATATGGAGCATTAAAAGGACAAGGTGAGGTACAGAAGCATCTCTCCCATGCTTGGCTTTGTGAACCAGGGATTTTCTCAGTCAGGGTTTGACATTTCTGTGCCTGGAGCATCAGGTTCTGGTCTGTCTCTCTTTGGGACACAGAGCAGAAAGCAGAGGGCTCTGCATACTCCACAGATGCCCTCAGCTCATTCATGACCAAAATGAACCTTTGCAGCCTCTGCTGCTTCCATCATTAACAGCCTGCTCTAATTACTGATGCTACACATGAGCACTTCCATTCAGAAATGCAGAGGAATCCTTCTCTCCCCTTGTTATCACCGTGCAGCACTTCATCCTCGTCCCTGTAATTAAAATTATTCCAGGTTCTGCCCCATTTCTTCTGGGTATTTCTCACTGGCAGAGCTGAATAACCAGGCCTTGCTTTGGCCTTTTACATTTTCCACTCCCTCAGTTATGACTGGGAGCTGTAATTTATCAAAGGCACAATGAGAGGTTATCAAAGTCTTGTTTCAGGAGAAGAAAGAGGAACATTACCCTCCAGAGATAAATCTTTCATTAAACTTTACAAAGACCTTAAGCAGTTCTTACCCTATTTATCTTGCCTGTCTTTCTTCCCCATGCTCCAGCTGCCAGTGTTTAGAAAGCAGCACAGGGCAGAGAGCCAAAACAGGAGCTGATTTCCCAGCCAAATGCAGAGACTTCCCCTTCCACAGCTAACGTTCCACTTCATATCTAAAATTGGCCTTAACTCCCAAAATTCTTATTTTTTCATGTCAGGAAACTGTCCTGTGCAAGACCAATATTTTTAGGATTCAGAGAGGGTCAAAAAAAATATTCATGGAACACAAAAGATTAATTTGGTCAGGAATAAACTCCTCTGGTTTTGCTTTTTTTTTTTTTTTTTGTAATTTGTCTTGTTTAAGAATTTAATGTGTCATTTGCCATTTTTTCAGGTAGACATTGGAATATGAAGGAATTGGATGAGGAATTTTTTCAGGTGGATCACATGGAGAGGAATTGCAGAGGGAAAGTAGGCATTGAAAATAAAAACTCTTATCAGCTTCTGGAAAAAGACATTGATTATTTTATAATTTATTATTTAATATTTTTTTTTATTGCAGTGCTTTTTTTCTCTTCCTTTTTAAAAGATGCTATTGAATAAGAAGGAAAAGTATAAATAAACTAGACAAGAGCAAGGATTGCGGGGAAGAGAAATTATGGAGTTGTGACTTCAGTAATACCATGGTTATGATTAAATATGAATTTAATTCTTTGTAGGGAAAAAAAAAGGACACAATATTTGTCCAGTCCTGACTTGGGCAACGCTAAAATGCAGATTTTATTTTAGATCTATTAAGTTTCTTCTCATCCCATGGACACTTTCAGTAGGGGAACAAGAACAGGATGAGTTTCCTTGGGGAGTGGTGGGGCTGGGATGAGACTGGCTCATTCCACAAGGACCATTCCTGATTTCCCTGAATAAATCAGATTTCTGTGGGGGTTTCCTTGCTCCCCTTTGCACTGAATCCCAGGGGATTGCTGTGGGAATTGCAGGAATTCCAGCTCTGCTCACACCCCTGATCTGCACAATCCCCAAGGCAATGATCTTCCTTTGGGAAATTCATTTTCCATCCTCTCCCAAAATGATGAAATATTTCATGGATCTGTATCTTACCCCTATATGGGCTCTGTAACAAGTGGCTGAAATTGTATTTAGTTGATTAATTGGTTCTGTCATGAAGTTGTATGAAATTAGATTTCTTTTCAAAGTCTCCTCTTTTTCTGTGTGAAACAGTGATTTATTTAATGGCTGTAATGCACTCAGGCCAAATCCATTTAATGTTGTTATATCTATATTGAAATCCCCTCGTTTATTCATAAAAAAGAAGGTGCTCTCCCTTTTATTAAGAATTTCAGTCAGAAGACAAGTGAGGCTTGACCTCTGCTAATGCACTGAGCCTTTTCAAAATGTGTAATAAATGTTAATATTTAAATTCAGAAATATTTAGGGAAAATAAAGTTAGTAAAGGTTAACGAAGAATAATGGATATTGAGTCATTTTCAGCACTGGTGTCTAGAATACCACATTTATTTCAGCAAGAGGAGTTCCAAGGGTGACAGTTCTGATTTCAGGAACATTTTGAAGTGAGGAGTGTCCCGGGGGATTCCTCTGGGGTCTCCGTTTCCCCAAATTCAGGCTGTGACCCTGCAGGAGCTGGAGCAGTCCTGGGCTGGTTCAGGGACCTGGGGCAGAATTTGGAATTGGGGCTGGGAGAGGCCCAGGGGTGGCAGCTGAGGGAAATTCCCCTTCAGGCTGCACTTGGTGATCCAGAGCCACACAAGAGGTGAAATAATTCTGATTTTGTCAACAAGCAGCAGGTGCAGAATAGTTGAGATGAAGCCTCGCACTTTTCTTTTTTTCCCTTTTTTTAAGTGGTTTTAATGCGCTTTTAAAGTGTCCTTACATTAAAATACCTTCCAAAATAGCATTTCTGCCCTGACTCCTGCTCTCCCTGCCCTTGTCAGGATATTTCTGAGCTTGTTTTGGTGCTATTTAGACAAAAGCATGACATTGTGAGTTGGTTTTTTCCAGGTTTCCTGGCCAACGCTCATCTCCTGAATGACACAGTAAAATCTTTTCTCTGTCAGTTGTTTTGGCTGTTCCAGAGAGCCTCCCATCCCAAAGGACAGGTAGGAATGGGGATATTTCTGCTTGTGGGAGATCCTAGTGACAGATTTAGGATTGGGAATGGGAGCTGAGACAACAGTGCTGAAATTCAAGGTACATTCATGTTAAGATACATTCATGTTCAATTTCTACAAATGGAAGGAAACCAATTATGGAAGACCTTGGAAGGTTTTTCTCCACATAGTGCCTTGTTCCCAAACTCTTACTACAGCCCTAGGGCAAAGCAGGTAGTAGAAAACATTAAGAAATTTATTTTTAAATACTTTTCCTGTACTTTACTCTGGGAAATCAGTGGCAAAGCAGCCCTGGGTGCAGCAGGAGTCACAGAGCAGGGCTGAGAGCTCTGGGATGTGGATTTTGGGGAAGGTAACTCAGCTCCTGACATCAGGGATGGTGAATCTGGGATGTGGAGGGAGGCACAGAGTCCCACAGAGTCTGGCAGGGAGCTGTGAATAAAGGGAATTTCTACAAATGGAGGGAAACCAATTATGGAAGATCTTGGGAGGTTTTTATCCACATAGTGCCTGGTTCCCAAACTCTTACAACAGCTCTAGGGCAAAGCTGTTTTCTCTAGGTTGGAGAAAACATTGAGAAATTTATTTTTAAATAAAATTGACTCTGGGAAATCAGTGGCAAAGCAGCCCTGAGTGCAGCAGGAGTCCCAGAGCAGGGCTGGCTTTTGAGGATTTCCCCCAGGAGCCCAAAGCAGGAGGAATCCATCAAAAGCAGCTTTGAGGCTGGGTTTGGGAGAAGCTCCCACTGATTTTCCAACCTGAAATGGTGACAGGGAGTGAAGCCCTGGCTGCCACTCATTTCTGCAACCACAAGAAATTATTATTTCCTTAATAATTTCCACAGTTGTTAAGGAAAGTTCCTTTCCTTAATAAGTCCCAGATAAACACAGAGCTCATTCCAAACCTGAGGACATCAGGGCAGTGTAATCACCCTCAGCCTGCTCTGAACCTTGTTCACTCATGCTTTGCTTTAAAGTTTGCTACTTGGAAATGTTTTTACTGTGGAGTTGAAGGTGTGAAGCTCAAATGAAAGGAATAAGTCATCACTCCTCAAAGCAAGCCGCCAAACGTTGCATATTTTCCTTTTTTTTTTTTTCAGCTGTAGTTTTTAACCTAAGTCCTTTTTGTCTTGATGCTGCTGCAGTGTAGAGCTCCCAGATAAGCTGGGAGCAGCCTTATTAATCTCTGATTAGACAGGCAGCTCTTTAGTTTTTACCAGAAAGACTTAACAAGGGCAGGAAGGCAGCAAGAACCTCAGCTGAGCTCAGAGAACAACTCAGAAGCTTCACATAATGAGCTGCTTAAATAATGTCACACATTTTGCCATTGTCAAATTAGGCTATTTTTATTTTTTCCATGCCTTATTTCAATTGCAGGTGCCTAAAATATTGAAGGCTTCACTTACTGAGTTTTCATTTCTTTTTTTCTTTAAAATGGGGAGGGGATTTACCTCAAATAGGGTGAAAGATCACAACAAGGTTAAAGGTCTGGGAGTTAAAGGTTACACAAGGGAGTGAAATTTCATTTATATCAACTAAACCTTCCTGACCTTTGAGGTCAACACATCCATAGCAGTTTATTGCAACTCATGTATTTTATTAAATAATAATGGATGTTGGGATTTCAGACAGCACAATTCCTTCTCCCTCTTTTACTTGGCTGAGGTTTATGACAGAAGGATAAGGATCAGCCAATCCTATTTTCAGGGTACTTTAGGAAGTGGAGGCAAAGAACTGAAATTCCTCTGCTTGGCTCTGAGGATTGGAATTTGGGCTGGGTTCTTGGTTTAAACCAGCTGAGCCCTGATCTTTATTTTGGAATTCCTGGATTACATCAAGCTGCTGCAGAGATGTGGTGCAGCAAATGTGGGGTTTGTTCTCCCTCTTGTGTTCGCTCCCAACCCTGATTCCACTCACAGCCAGGAAAGTTCATTTTGGAAGCTGTTCCCATTTGAATTCTTCTTGTCATGGGTGAGAAAAATCAAGTCAAATTCTTGGTGAGTTAGTTAAATTCATTTTGAAAACAGGATATAAAAAACTTCCAGGAGATTTCAATTTCTCTGTTGAAGGAAAAGAATTGAGAGAAGAAAGGGGAAGTTTCTCTCATGCTAAGAATCTGCTCTTGTAAAAATTTTCTTGGGTTTTTCACTTTGCTCCTGCACCAGTGATGGTTTCTGGAAGTGAGAATTTACAGAGTAAATGGAATTCTCCACTGAGCAATGTGCTGGAAGTTCAGAATTTGTGATAAATAAATTTCTCCCACATAAAATTATCTGTATAATTCCAAGTTATTTCAAATTTTCCTTAATCATTTGGGATCTCTGAAAGTACCACTTTACCCTCATGTATTTTCTTCTGCAAAACCTGGCACTACCCTGAATAACTGTGGAAATGCAGCCGGATTTTCTTATTACAGGACAGTGAAGGTGGCAGTAATAATAAAAAAAAGGGTAAAATCAGAGGAAAAATACAGATATGACCATAAAGACTTATCTGTAAATATTGAACGGGGTGTAGTTCCCTGTGTTGAAATGAAGCACAGCCCAAACCAGAGCATGGTTCTGCCAGCAGCTCACTGACTGCAGCCTGGAAAATGCTGTGGGGTCATTCAGGATCCCTGTGCTCTCTCCTTGAGTCAGAACATGAATTTCTGCAGATCCTCCCATATTGCAGATCTTTCCCGTGTTGCTTTTGCAAGCCTTGGAACATAATTCCTGTTTTCCCAGCTGGAGCAAACCCCATGAGGAGTGACAGCTGGCTTCACCCACACGCTGGATGGCTTTTCCTGGAGTGATGTTGCTGCTCTCATATCTGCAGCCTCCATCTCCCAGTGCTGTGTTTGGTGCTGCAGGCGCCCAAGGCAGCTGTATTTTCAGGAGATAATTGGGTGTTAAGATGCAGAGGTGAACTTGCAGGCAGCTGTGAGAAATCCCAGCTGTTCCTTACCTGCATTCCTTCCCCCCTGGAAGAGTTTTGGAACCTGGTCTGTAGTAAATTGTGCTGGAGTGATGGGAGAGCACAGACAGAAGGGCAAAGAGGGGGAGTTAAAAACCAGCCAGTTCATCAAGTTTTTATTAATGGCATTCTTCAGGAAAGGCTTGTCCTGCTGAATTAAAGAGAGGTTTGATAAGCGCAGTGCAGTCGGTGTGCGTGAGGTTACTCTTACTCTAGGACATGGAGGGGGTAATTAATGACTCTGCTTCATTACTGGGCTCCAGCAGGAGCTCAGGGCTGAGCTTGCCTGCTTTGGCAGAGCGCTGGAGGAAGAGGATGAGGAGCAGCTTCTCCTGGTGAATCACCACTGCAGGTGAGGAACTTGCACTGATTCACCTCCGCAGGTGAAACACCAAGGTGCATTTTCCCAGTCGCTGATCTTCATAAAATCATGGAATGCTTTGGGTTGGAAAGGCCTTAAATCCCACCCAGTGCCACCCCTGCCATGGCAGGGACACCTCCCACTGTCCCAGGTGCTCCCAATCAGCCCCCATGTCCAGCCTGGCCCTGGGCACTGCCAGGGATGCAGGGCTGGGAATTCCATCCCAGCTCATCCCCACCCTCACAGGGGAGAATTCCTTCCCAATATCCCATCCAGCCCTGCCCTCTGGCAGTTTAAAGGCATTTTAAATTGTTTTCTGTATTTCCTGCCCTTAGGCTGTCTCAGGCTGCTGGCAGAGGCTGGACCAGCAGCATCCTGATGTCCAGGAAAGGCAAATTCTCCATTTCTCTGCATCCCAGCTGCTGGGATTGAGGTTCTCCTCCTCATCTCTGCTGCCAGGGGTGCCAAAATAAATGGTGAGTGTTGTAAAAGAATTTCTCCCCATGGGAGGGAAATTTTAAAACACATGATTCCTGAAAGTAGCCTTCAAGCAGCACTGGATCATCAAATCATGCTAAATGGATGCAAATTGTCAAATTATCCTTCTGATAATTACCCCTTTCTGATAATTCCCCCTAATTCAAAGCCCACACCAGAAAAAAACCCATTATTATTTTTTTTCTTTTGCAGACTGATGAGATATTTTCTTGCTTTAATTGACAAAAATAGGTTTGATAGTTTTGAAGCATTTAATGATTTTGCTGCTATCTTTGATCTGTCATTTGCTTGATTAGCTCAGATTTTGAAGGGAAAGGTTGTTTTGAAAAGGGAAATCTTCTCATTTTAGTTTTGAAAATGCCAAATAAGATATTTTGGTAATTTTACCAATTTAGGAAATAATCAGATGTGCAGAACTTGATGAAACTGTTTTGGTTTTTTTTTCTGCATGAGTTTTGTTTTTGAGGATTAATAACTTCATTAAAAGGGATTTTTTAAAATTGTTTTCCAAACTGATGGCTTCTGTTTTCCTGCTGAAGTGACAAACTGTGAAATCAAGAAGAAAGCTTTTGAGGTCTGTCTTTAAGACAAAAATGGACTTCAGAGTTTATTCATAGCCCAACTTCCCAACAAATTCTCTCTTTACAATATTTTCCTAAATTGCAAAATTTCTATGCTGTTATCTGGTTTGCTTTGTTCTCAAATATTCAATGTACTCTTCAAACTCCCAGCAACTCTCATCAGATTGCTTTGCAGAAAGAACTGAGGAACACACAGAATTATTTTTGGAAGAGAAACACTTTCTCTAATTGGTGCTGCAGAAGGGTTTAGGTTTATTAGCATATGATTGCATTTGGGAAGTCTGAAGTGCTGCTTTAATTGGAAACTAATTTGACAAAGAGGAGGGCAGACACGTTGTTTAAATTAAGAAACAGAGAAATAAATAAGTCCTGGTGGTGTTTAAATTTAGTAAGAATTACAGAGATTCCCATCTCAGAACATTTCAAAGATCAGGTATTGCTGTGAAGTCCCAGCTGCATCATAGAAATAAAACTTTCTCATAGCTGCACATCCCAACAAAGAGTGAGTTACCCAGAATGCAGAGGCTTCATAAATTTCATTTTTAGAAATAAAACACACTTGATCTAGGAATAAAATGTGCCATTGCTACGGAATATCTGCTTTTCTGGCTGCTTACCAGGCACAGCCTGATCTCTCCTCTCCCTGCTGAAGTCTCCGAAGTTGTTGTTGCCCTTGGGAATTTGTTGTTACCCAGGAATTTGTGGAAGAGGTTTTACAGCAACTTCTGTGAGCCAGAGAGAAGTTTGATAAGAGGATCCATGTTTACCCCTGAAAGAATTTTCTACCATGGTCACTAAAAGAGGAGATGAGATTTATAGAAACTAAATCCTCCCATCCATACATTTACACATGGAGGGGTGCGCTGAGGGAAACTCCTCTGAGAGTGATTGAATTATTCTGGTTTGTCATTCATCATGGCGGTAACCAGGGCACACAAAAACTGAGGGTTTCCTTTAATAGCTGAGTTAGCTGGGTTTTGATCAGATTGATATTTGATATATTTGTTTTCCAGGCATCCAAGACAAAAAGGGTGAGAAGCAAAATTCAGAGTGGTGCATAGGACTGAGGTGAACGTAGAGGAAGGTTCAGTGTCTGGCAGGCTCAGCCTCAGGCTGGGTTTGAATTCAGGGATTCAGGGCCTTGTGTCCCTCATGGCTGTGGAGTGGACAACCACCTCTTCCCTCTGGTTTTAAAGCTCCCTGTGCTTCTGAGACCTGTACTCACAAAGAGTTTCCTCAGCACTGATCTTCCACCCATTTCCTCAGGAGGATGTTACCTCCTTTCTCTAGGCCTCGTCTGGGTCCTGTAGGAGTTTTTAATTTTGGTGTATTTAAATTACTTAATGTGAAAATTTAACTTGAAAAACTGATTCTGATCCATTTTTTTGTGTCCAAAGAAAATCTCTAAAATTATCTAAAAGTAAAAATAATTGTGCTCTGCCTTTCCAGGTCTGGATTCATTAAAGGAATGGGTTGACTTTGAGTGGCTGTAGAGGTGGCAGAGCACTCTATTAATAGATTCACTCTGCAGAGGTCCTGCCCTCTGTTAAATAACCACTGCTGCCACTGGATGGGAGCCTGGCAGGACAAATGTCACATCAGCTCAGCAGTTGGGATGCAAATTGAGTTATTCCTCATAAAAGATGCAAGTTCCACCTGCCAAAATCAGCCTGGTGCTGCTTTTGTGGGGCCTCTGCTTTTCCTGCAGGGATATGTGGGAATCATTCCAGGTTCTTGTGCTGCTGGAGATTTTGTGTGATGTCTTAATCCAGTAAGGAAGAAGAAAATAACATGGAAATGAGCTCCCAAGAGTGACTGGCAGAGGACAGGAGGGAAGAGCTTGGCCACCTTGGAAATGCTCGTGCTGGCATGAGGTTGGGCTGACCTTCAAGCTGCCATAAAGGCTTTCTCCAGCCTAAGATCTGCAAAAAGAATTTAAAAAGTGGCTCATAAACCTTTTCTTTTCCTCCAAAGCAAATGGCTGAGGTGGGGTTCAGTCTCTTCTGCTCTGGCACAGGAGAAAAGATGAGAGGAAATGGCCTCAAGTTGTGCCAGGGGAGGTTCAGGTTGAGTTTTAGAAAAGGATTTTTCTCTGAAAGGTTGGTCAGATACTGGAATCAGTTTCCCAGGGAGGTGGTGGAGTCACCATCTCTGCAATTGGTCAAGAGGCTTCTGAATGTGGCTCTTGGGGACAAGGTTTAGGGGTGATTATGCGGTACTGTTTGATTTAATGACCTAGAAGGTCTCTTCCGATCTTGATGATTCTGTGCTTGCTGCTCATGTTTATTTTGGAAACCCAGTCATGGAAAATATCCTTAAATAATTCCGCATCAGTGCCATGAATACAGAGCTTGACTGGTTAGAGCTTCAAGGATTTGACACAAGAGCCAACATTTTCCTGTTCCATGTTTTCAAGAAAAGAAAGGTTTAAAATCCTACAGATCTTGCAAACTTTAGGAAGAATGCAGACAGACCCAGAATGCTTTGAACTCCCATAGAAGAAAGCTGTTAAAGTCAGTCTCTGTTATAAATTTATTCTGCTGTGGTGCCTGTGAATGTCCAAAGCCAGACTTGGACTAGATTTATGTGGAGTCATACATTATGTATCAGCTGTAAAAAAAAATAAGATAGGAAAAAAAATAGAAAGAAAAGGCTTTATGATTTAGCATTAAATTTTTAGAAAATAAAAGTTCTGCTGAAAAAGGAGCTGTGCAACATTAAAAATGCCAGGCTTGTGATCAACACCTCCTCCTCCTCTCAGCTGTCTTTGATGCATTTCTATTTGGCCTCATGCTGGTAGGGGTTGTTAAATTTGCATTTCATGTCAGAGTCAAAAGTCAACTCCAAAAGCTGTGGAATTAGCATTTCATTATGAAACAGTTAGAAAAACCAGGAGAAGTAGGATTTCAATTTTAGTAAAATGAAAGACGAAAATCAGTTGTGAAAGGTTGATTGGTTGGACTCTGTTGGAAAGGTGCTCAGCACTTGGAATTTCACACTCCATGAACATCCAGGACCAGAGGAATGAAGGAAAGGCTGGCACAGCTGGCATTGTTCACCTGCACAGGAGAAGCTTTGGGTGAGCTCAGGGTGGCCTTGCTGGACCTGAAGGAGCCCCAGGAGACCTGGAGAGAGACAATTGCCAGGGGATGGAGGGACAGGACACAGGGAACGGCTTCACACTGACAGAGAGTGGGTTTAGATGGGATATTGGGAAGGAATTGTTCCCTGTGAGGGTGGGCAGCCCTGGCACAGGTGCCCAGAGCAGCTGTGGCTGCCCCTGGATCCCTGGCAGTGCCCAAGGCCAGGCTGGACATTGGGGCTGGAGCAGCTGGGACAGTGGGAGGGGTCCCTGCCATGGCAGGGGTGGAATGGGATGAGCTTTAATCCCTTCCACCCCAAACCATTCCATAATTCTGTGATCTTTGATACTCGAATGTATTTTCTGACACAGATGTTTAATTTTAAATAACTGTTAGATAATGCCATAAAAACACTTTCCCAAATAGCAACAAGTGAAGGTGCTCCATACTTGGATCGGATGATTCTTTAAGTACAAATAAAACCAAGACTGCTCATTTTGAACTTCAGGGCAGAGCTGGAAGCTGCAATGAGGTTTGGAAAGAGAAAAGTGACTCTGCTGCTGGAGGTGTGACTTAGGCTCAGAGTTCCTAGAAATAAATAGAAATCAATCAGTGCTATAGGTCAGGTTTGACAGCACTAAAACTTAATTAAATGGTGTAATTTTCTTTTCAAATTAAAAATCAAATTGTAAAACATTTAAATAAATCCACCATTTAAACTTAAAAATAATTTAAATAAAAACAATTTAAAATAAATATTAAATAAAAATTTAAATAAATCCACCATGCTGATTAGAAAAGTGAATACATGAAGGAATTTATTTTAGGCTGAAGGAAGAAAAGTGGAGAAGGATTGAGAGGACAGCAAATGTGAAATGTTTAAAGTGAGGAGTGGGATGTGTGAGACTGAGTAGGCCGTGGTTCCCCAGGGTTGTGTGGCTGTTGTGCTCTGTCAGCAGCACTTCCACGGGGTCGTGGGTCTGCCTGGGTAAAAATGGTTTTACTGTAAACAGTGAAACTTGCTGTGAAAGCATGACAAAATTCAGCTTTATTCTGCAAACAGGAGTCAAAACTCCAGGTTTTGCTTTGTCACCACAAGCACACCTGGAATTTCTGGGCATTATCATGTCACTGTCCTTAAGGAATGAGCCACAGTCCTGTGGGCTGTTGTTTCATGGTCATTTCTGTGTCATCCATCCTCTTCTGGATGACACAGAAATACAAATTTGAGGTGGATCAGGCACCAAAGTGCAACTGTTCCCTTCAGGGACAGAACACACCCTTACTCCTGTAGGAATATATGAAAACATCTCCCTTTTTTCCTTTAAAAAATTAATTTATTTTTTTTTTAGTAGGACTGAACACAGAGATCTGCACTTTATATCATCTTGTTTAGATTATTTAGGTTGAGTACTAAAGCTTAAATCCAGTTTTACAGACTCACCAGCCTCAGCCTGAACCCCTGGTAACACCCAGGTGTCAAACTGAGCTGCCGCAGCTGCTTCACCCTGAATTTCCAATTTCACCTGGGCCCACAAAAAAAAAAGGTGGAAAGCTGTCTGGAAAAAAAAAATGGCTCTGCTCATCTGTTCTGCATCTCATTTACTTAAACTGTGCACAAGATGGGAACTTCAGGGGGCAGAAAACATTTCAGAGGCTCTGCACTTCAGGCCACCACTGAAATCCAGATTTCTTTGGAAGCACTGGGTTTTATCACTCTTACATTAAAAGGACATGATTTTGTCATCATTTTTTCTGGAATATTTAATATTTATGCTACTTTTGGGGTCAATTGCAATTAAATAAGTCCAGTTTATCTTTGTCTCATATGTGTATAACAGAGAGAAGGTCAAAAGTTTTATTTGGATTAATGTCCCACCAGTTTTGTATATGAGGAATATTTACTACTAATGCATGAAAATAGTAAGGAGAGTTTAAGCAATTCATTGTGGAAATGCCACGAAAAAGGAAATAAGAAAATAACCTCAGAGTGTTATATTTGCAAGCAGCTTTCCATTGGGAAGGTCTAGGAATTTTCTCTGCTCTTTGTTTAATATAAAGGAAAGCTGTATTGGATTTGTGACTGTCTAGAAACTTTAACTAATGAAAATAAAGCTGTAAAAATTATGTTTCTCATATGTAGTTATTGGAAACCTTAACTAATTTCCAGTAGTTGTTAGAAAGTTATGCCACAGAGCAATTACTGCATGGTTTAATGCTTGGTTCTAATTAATTTGTACAACATATTACTTTCTCAGCCTTTTTATTGGTGTGGCAAATTTGCATTGACTTTTTTTTGTTTGTTTTTTTTTTTGCACCCTGTATATTGCAGCTCATGTAATTACTGCTCTTCCTGCTGAGCAATTAGTGAGAAGGAATCCCAAAATTAAACTTAACAGAGCTCTAGAGCTGCCTTTGAATTTCTCCTGGAGATTTTCAGCAGTGCCATACATGAAGACATCAAATCCTTCCTACTAAAGCTGTGGGCTTCACTTTTGGAGTTGTTAATCAATTTAAGTGATTTAATAGGCTGTTAATTGATTTAATAGGCTACTTATCAGCATTTCCTAAGCAAAACTGAAGAGTCAAATCACTGCCTTTTCTTTTAGTGTCCAAAGACTGGAGCATCTTGGATGGGTTTTACATCTTGCTCTGTACAGAAAATAAATCCACTTATTAGACAGATAAAAATAGAGAGAGAATTTCATTTTAATGTGAGTCTTTTAAAAGCCTGATTATTCTCTGCATGTTTACCTTTCAGCTTTATGGTTGTGTTTTCCCCAGTTTACTGTCTAGTGCAAGGGATTTTACGGGTGCATAAAAGCAAAGCTGAACTCTTTCATTGGAGCTGGTTATCTAAGCAGGAGCTGCTATCTCCTGGAAAATTTCAAGAACTAATGTTTAAAAACAGATCTGTGAAAATCCTTGTAGAATTTATTCTCTTCCTGTGTTCTCTGAGTTTTAATATGTGCAGAAATCCAGGTTTCCCTCTGTTCCATCACACCATTCCATTTTCCAGCTCCGTCCCCATTTGTGATCCTGGGTTTCCATGATGGGGAATCATTTTAAGGTAAAATCTACATTCTGAAGAAAGATAACTCCACACTCCAAACTTGATTCTTCAGTGGTTTCAGCATAAAAAGAAATATTAAACCTCCAGAATATTTTAAGGCAGAGCTGCCAAACTTTTTCCTGGCTTCCTCTAAGGAATTCTGCATCTCTGCCTCATGAGTCAGCCCAGCCTGGGTATAAATTTCATAAAATGCAGTTTATATTTGGTTAAAACCAAGCTGTTATTTTAAAATTAACGTTGTTGAGCGAACCTTTAAGATGTATTAAAAATGCCACCTTTATTTCAGAGCAAAGCCATGTATGGAAGTAAATTTAGCATTTAATTTTTCAGTGATAGTCACTGACATTGGATGTTAGTTGTGCTAGGGGCTGAGATTCGGGAATATCAGGAGTATCCATCCATTGGCAAGTGGTGTTACAGAAATTTGGGATCAAGACCCACGGGATATGTTGATTAAATCTTGTCCATGTTTATTGCTGCTTGATTCAGCTCCAGCTCAGGAGTTTGCAGCCTCAGGGATGTGTTCACACCTACTCCTCTGCCCCAGGAGGGTTTTTATTTGTAGGGTTTGCTCTACCTGGACATTAAAATTTCATCGTTCTGGCTCAGAGTGCTCACTAATGATCACTCCAAACTAGCTCAGGGTCTCAATGGCTGATTAGAAGGAATGTGAATTTTCATTCAAACCCCCTTTGATGCTGGGGAACTTTGGGTTTATCCCTTTCCCAGTGAAATCCTGGGGAATACAAAACACAACAGTCAGTTCAGCATGGAGTGATAACAAAACAATGTCTAACCCAACAAATTATTGTTGTTGTTGTAGAAGAGGAGTGCAGAGGGACACAGACACTGGGCTGAGGTGACCCAAAACCTGGAGCTGTGCAGCTTTGGCATCATCTGGGCAGTGTTTGCTGCTTTATCAGAGAGATCCCTGAATTCTCTGGAGACAAATCCTTGGAAATTGCCCGATTAGAACAGGAAATTGTTTTGTTATTGCCCCAGTTTTCTCTGACAAACTACTTTGTCTAATGAAAAGGAGCTGCTTTCTCACTTAGGAGGGAATATTAATAACTCTAATTGCCACTTATTAGCAATTTTACAAGATGCTGAGCACAAAAGTACACTTTCTTAAAGTCTATAAAATAGAACAGCATTAAAGGTAATACGATCACTACTAATTGTTTTCTGGCTGGAAAACAAGATTTTTACAGAAATATTTGAATATTTCACCTATGGGATGTGGAATGAGATCAGCAGCATTGGTATTTTCAGAACAGAAATCATCTGATAAAACAAAAAAGTCTCCCTTTAAGTTCTTTGCAGCCTCACAAAATTCACAGTCAAGGCTTGAGTGCAGCCTTGTGCTCTTCTTGATAGAAGAGTTGTACAGAAAAAGCTGCAGGTAAATGAGTTATAATCTTTATAAAAGCAGTTTGGCACAAACATTTCTCCAGGTTAATTCCTTCATGAGTGTTTGTTCTTATTTGGGGATGTTCTGGTTTAATTTTGCACTGCCAGGTTCCTGTTTCTTCACAATTCTGTAATGAGGCTTTACATAAAAAACTTGGTTGTTTGTTTTTTTTTTAAAGGTAGGTTCTGGATTGGATAAGATTGTCCTTTCAAAAGTTCAAATATCTAGATTTTACTAGAACTGCCTGCTTTTGCATTGTATAAAGGAGATATAATAACAGGTGTGTGTGCGTATACAGAGAATCACAGAATCATTAAGGTAGGAAAGAACTGGTTCTGTTGCCCCAATATTCCTGATACTCCATATTTATTTATCTCATAACAGCAAACTCCACAGAACAAGGTTCAAAGTGGATTAATAGGCTCTGATAGAAATATTTCCTAAATGGATTTGCCTTTGCAGGAACAGCAGGCATGGGAAATTCCTCTGGAAAATCATGAGCAAAATATAAACAGCAGCAGTTTCATTAGTCATAAAAACTAGGACTTACCTATAAACAATATGAAATGGCACCCTTTCATGGATTTATATTTTTGTTTATACTTACATCAGTTATGAAAATTGTTTTAAAGGTATTTATCATTAAAACCAAATTATAATAATAAGTAATTGAATTACTACTTCTAGAATAGTATCTTTGCACTGGCAGCTAACTCATGTTTGAGACAACTCATAAAGTTTGTCTTTATAGGCCAAATCATAGTAGTTATTCCAATGAAAAGTATTTAATCTTGCTTTGAAGCTTCCCTTCCGCATTCTAGTATCAACATAGCTACAGCTATGAAGCCATTTCAATTGTTGATATCAACACTAAATGGTTCCTCTCCCACCAGGGAAGATTTTTTTGTCTCCTGTTTTGATCCAGACCCTCCCCAACCAGTCCCGCACACAAAATTTTGTGGGTTTTTCACACAAAAAATCTGATAAAGCCCTTTTATCATTTCCATTGGAACAGAGCACATAAAGCACCACCCTTGATGGGCCTCGAGAAGTGATAATGTGGCAAAGGATCCTTTCCCATCAAAATGTTATGGCTGTGTTATCATCAGAGAAAAATGTATTTTCCAACACTCATTCAAGTCCAGGCAAAACCACTTGTGCTCAATCAGATGAATAATTTATTTTGTACTGGCAGGGCTGCATTAACACCGGGCATTTCAAAGGGCACAAAGGAGGTGCAGATCAGGCAGGGAGAGCTGAGGGCCTGATGAATTTAGCTGCTCACATGTCCACAAGCACCTAAATGGATTACTTAGGAAAATCAGCAGTGCTGCTCGTACAGATAGGTAATAAATTCTGTTTCATTACAGCGGCTGGTATTTTAAGATTTAAAATGAAGACTGATTAAATCAAGTGAAATATGCACGTAAATTGTCATTATGTGGATGAATACACCTTAGTCTATTAAAATTGGATTTTAGGTTTTGCTCCACGCTTTATTTTGCAGCTCATTTTTGATGACAGTTCATTCCTCCCACTTCTCATTATAAATTCAGCTGTATTTTAGCTTTGCATGGAACAGGGCTGGTGGTGGGGAGACTTTATTTCTCTTTTCGCCCCTGTTTTCTGGCGTCAGTATTTTACACAAGGTCAATAACAAGCTCCAGTGTGTTTACAATTACCAAGAGGATGGGATTTGTTATTGCGCCCCGACAAATGTGCTGATGCTTCCATTATTTATGGAGAGGAGATAAAAATGGTGCAACGTTCTGAGACAGAAGTAAGGTGTGTGTGCTTTATATCTGTATTTTTGATGAGTTCTCTTAATAGGCATGGGCCATGCACAGACCTGTGACCGTGGGATGTAAATTTTGCTTTGCAGTAAAGCTGTCAGTGCTTTGTGGGGGTTTTTATGACTCACATTTATGCAACTTGGAAAAAGAAAAAAAATCTGGTTTCCTGTAGTATTTAAACCCAGAACTGATTGGTTTGTAAAGGCTGTGGTCTCAATGTGAAAACAACACAAACATGCTCACTTAATACTGAGGGTACTTTTAGGATAATTTTATTGTGAGAATTCATTTTTTTTTTTTAAGAAGAGACGCAATTCAGTTTTTAAAACCCCCATTAATATTTGTAATATCTGTGTCTATTAATATCTGTATTCCTGTGGTCCTTGGTTCAGCTGGAATTGCTGAATTACACCCTGAGCCTTTGGGATGAGTCCCATGGAGAAGAACAGAATCCATTATTGGGCAAGGGCTGTGGCTTGGGACTGTCACCTCCTTTCCCTGCTGGGACAAGGTGGGATCAGTGTCCCCTCACCAGATTCCTGTCTGGGGTTTCAGGAGCCATCAATTACTTGGGGAAAAGCCTCATTTCTAGTGTTTAAAGGGGTTCATTCCAGCTCCTCAGGAGCTGGGGATCCCAATCCAAACTTTTTCCTGGCTTCCTATAAGGAATTCTGCATCTCTGTCTCATGAGTCAGCCCAGCCTGGGCATAAATTTAATAAAATGCAGTTTATATTTGGTTAAAACCGAGCTGTTATTTTCAAATTAACGTTGTTGAGTGATTCTTTAAGATGTATTAATGCAGGATCCCTTTTCCCTGGGTCCCTCCCTGTGGTGGCAGCCCCTCAGTCCCCACTGGGGACAGCCTGGTGTGACAGCTCTGTCACTCTGTCCCTGCCCAGCTGCTCCCCTGGGAATGCCAGAGGACAGGAATGGGATCAGGACTCACCTCCCGCCCCAGCTGATCTCCCATTACAGCAAATTATCCTTGCTAAGGGTGGGGTGGGAGGGATTTTGTTTGGGGAGAAACTCAGAGCACGTGTCTCAGATTTACCTGTTAATTTACCTCCCTTTTTCCACGCTCCCAGGGGAGCAGAAGGTGCTTTGGCTCCTCTGCACTTCTGTAGAATTTGGGAGCTGTGGGTCCCTGCTCCTGTGCCAGAACGGCTCCTCAAACAGGTAAGAGTTTATTTCACCTGCGATCATTGGCTGAATTTACTTGGATATGGATTTTACCCAGGATTTGTTCCTTTACCTCCCTCCAACCCTCACCACAAGTTTCTGACTAGATCCAAGCAATGCTGCTCTTTATTGTGAGATGTAAAATAATTTCTGTTTTTTTTTTTTTCTTGAGAGAATTGATTTTGTGCTATATCTTAACAGCTTGGTTTAGATGGAGAAATGTTTGAAAGTGAAATTTGATTGAGTTTTGCTTTATGTTCATCTCAGAGTCTCTTTATTCATTATTTAGCTGACCTGGGTACTGAAACCACTTGGAATTCCAGAACTGTACCAAATTCTGATCAGTCTTTGAGGCTTTCCTGAGTGTTTTATTCCCTGGTGAAAGGGAAGCTGACATCTTTGCTAAGCTGGGATACTCCATAACTGAGCAAGGGCCTTTATTAGGATGTGAACTCTTCTCTGTGGAGTTATTTTAAAGCTCCTGAGAGCAGCAGCTTTTCAATAATTGAGTGCTAAATGAGCATTTTGTCTAGAACCACGCTGTTTATGCACCTTTTTATTTTCTCTGCTGCCACTGCTGTGCAGCTCAATAATTATATTTGTTTCAACACTGCCAAACTACTTAAATTTTAATTTTTTCTCCATCACACACTTCAGAACTGCCTCAACCACTGAACAGGTTATTCAGGAGGGCAGGCAAAGTTTCCTGCTCACACACTCAGCATTGTACAGTGGATGTAGGAATGGTTCCTGAAAGCGTTTTGGTGATGTGCTGCTCCTTGCCAGAAAACAATGAACTTTTAAATACCTTATAAATAATATCTGTGTTGCTCTGATATATGTTTGGGCATAGTTGAGAGATGATGGGAATTCTCCAGCTAAGTTTCCCTTGAAATAATCTCAGAAGAAATTCTTTCTAATGGAACGCAAAGCTTTCTTTCCAGTAAAATTTCTATGGGAATCTTGGTGCATTTAGGAAAGAGATAGAATTGGATAAGGGGGAAAAGTTGTGCCTATTTAAGCTTTGAGTGAGAGGATTCAATTCTGCCTGGTGTGAATATGAAACACAAAATCTTTAATTGTTATTTTGGGTGCGTTTGGACTTTGTTTTTTCTATTCCTGGTTTATTAATGCTCAAATCTTGAATGGTTTGGATTGGAAGGGACCATCCAGTGCCACCCCTGCCATGGCAGAGACACCTCCCACTGTCCCGATGTCCAGCCTGGGCACTGCCAGGGACCCAGGGGCAGCCACAGCTGCTCTGGGCACCTGTGCCAGGGCTGCCCACCCTCACAGGGAAGGATTTTCCTCAATTTTCTCATCTGGTTCTGCCCTTATCTCATCCTCCATTACTTTCTCCCTCATCGTGTGACACTTCATTGTGATCAAAACTCTGTTGCTCGTGTTTAGAGAAGCTTTGGGCAGCAGCAGAGATGCCAAAGCAGTCAGATGAGCAGAAAATTGATATTTTGGGTCATTGTTGCTTTTCCTTTTGGTACAGTGAGTGTTTGGTTGTGTGATGGTGTTCACAGGGGTTTTCAGGTGAGGGAAGAGACGAGGATGTTGACTCCATGTTCAGAAGGCTTGATTTATTGTTCTGTGATATTCATTACAGTAAAACTATACTAAAAAGAATAGAAGGAAAAGTTTCATCTCAGAAGGCTGGCTGAGCTAAGAATAGAACAGAAAAGAATGATAACAAAGGCAGCTGCCTCAGACTCTCTGTCCAAGCCAGCTGACTGTGATTGGCCATTAATTACAAACAACCACATGAGCCAATCCCAGATGCACCTGTTGCATCCCACAGCAGCAGATAACCATTGTTTACATTTTGTCCCTGGGGCCTCTCAGCTTCTCAGGAAGAAAAAAATCTCAAGAAAAGGATTTTCATAAATAGATGACTGCGACATAGTTGAAGGGTGAAGGTCAAGCTGAATTAAGCAGCAATAAATGACAGTACAGACCAGGCATGATCAAAATCACACCTTTTGATTTAGGTATCAAAAGTACCTAAATAAGAGTCAGGATAATAAACAAGGATCTCAAAGTTTTAAGAAAACAAATAAAAGTCAGAAGAAAATCTGTACATTTCTCTTCACGATACAACTTTCTACCCAAATTCTACTTTTGCTGAGCAGGGATGGGAAGGGCTCTTCAAAGACTGACACAACTTCCATGCCTTTCACTCTAGGAAATGCTATTTATTATTAAAAGCCTTTTTTTTTGTTAGTGTAGCAGCAAAAAGGGAAAGCAAATATTCACAGTAATGAAGTTCATTACAACTCTCTCACACGTGGAAAACTTAGTGACAAACTGCCAGAGGTTATAAATATCTGCTTATAAATATTTTAAAAAATCAGTCATTCAAGCATCTCTTTGTCATCAGCAAAGCAAACTCTTTAAATTTACAAAAGCAATTCCTGTAATAAAACCATGGTTCAGAGCTGCCACCAGCTCCTGCTGCTGATCTGTCACTTTCTGCTGACTCAGGCAGTGCAGAGCTGTCACTGCCCCTCCTTGGGATGGAAATCTGCTCCTTTGCAGAGAGAAGGAACATTTGCAATGGATATTCCTCACTCCTGGGGCTGGGAATGAGGAGTTTTGTCCTGCTTTGCTTTGTGTGAAGCAGAGGCTGAGCAAGCCCTGCAAATCTCAGGGGCAGCAAAGAGTTTGGTACATCAGTGAGTGAGGTGGAATAAGGATTTGGGAGAGAAAAATCCTTTTTTTTTCTTTTTTCCTGCACCTTTATACCATAATGAAGTTTGTGTGACAAGGAAATTGCCATTGATGTAAAAAGTGGATTGAAATAGAGTCAAGAACTCCACTGCCTATTTCTCACCCCCAGAACCCCCCCGGCAGTCTCTCCTCAGGTGGAGTTGAGCCAATATTGCCATCACAGCCAGGTTAGAGCTTGGGGGCTCAAGAAATAACTCAGATATGTGGGAGTAGAACCAGAGAACATCTGTCCTACAGGGGATCAATCAAATGAAATCATGGAGTCACCATGCCTGAAGAAAGCTGGGAATTTCAGTCCCAGAGCAATGGTGCTGGAGTCAGTCCTGTGCAGCTGCCATCATGACACAATTGTGCTCTGTATTTCTGCTCCTGAATGTCCCCACCACCTCCCACCCTACTGGAGCACCTCTGTAATCAGAAATTCCCTCCTGGTTCCAGCTCTTGTGGCTCTTCCCCCCAAAAATTTGAAGTGATGGCATCATGGTGCCTCTGCATTCAAACCCTGTAACACACCCCAGCCTTGCCTTGGAACCTGGGATTGTATAAAACACAATGAAATCTTAGGAATATTCTTCAGTTTTTGGGGAAAACTTCTTAGCAAAAAATCCCCAGTGTTGTTAAGAAGAGAGGATAACTCAAATCTATGGATTAATCCTTCAGTTTTAAACAGGGAGGGGTTGGCAGAACTGTACTAACAATATCCAGCGTGGTGTTCTATAAAACATCTTTATATTTCACATCCTAACCCTGGTTTTGGTGTTATTTTAGTTTACCTGCTTTGCTCCTGTTTTCAGTTCACTCACAGGTGTGCTGGGGGATTCCTTTCTTATTTTTAGTGCAAGGGGATCTCTGGATGCTCTATAAATGATAAGCGAGAGTAATAGGAAAAAATGAATATCTGTTTGCTGAGCTTGGGAAGGACAGGACTATGAAACAAGGGAGGATAAAATCAAACATTTTTGATTTCCCAAGTCCAATAAAACGAGCTGGAATCTGTGCCTTCCATTCAATTTGTGCTGCCAGAGCAGCTCTAGCGAGCTTTTCCTAAACAAAACAAATTAAAAATCCTTGTAAACACGGGAATTAAGTGCACACAGACTATAAGGTTTATTTTAAAATGAGGATTTTATAGAAGAAGGGATCAGCAGCTCCTCAGTACCCCGGCAGAGGAGCTGTTTCCTCCTGGCATCACCAGAGGGCACTCAGCAATTGCATTTCAGCATCTTTTGCCACCCACGTCAAGCAAATTCCGCCTTTCCCTCCTTCAAAATAAAAGACAACTCGAGATTCCACACAAAGGTTTCCCGTGCGTCACTGCAGGGTGTGTTGCTGATAAATAATTCTCAGCAGAGACGTAAAACAAACGTTGTGTATAAATAGTGCTGTAAATGGCACTTTGGGGAGCAAAGGAAGTTTTAATTTCAAATAACAGGTATTTATTTGTGTCTGATCAGAGACTGGATGCTCCGGAGTCATAGTGGTGCCTTCCAAATGTTCTCTGAGAAGGAAAAAATTAAAAATCTGGTAGAAAAGAGGATTTTCAGGGTTTGGAAATGGGGAAGGATGAGGTGGGAGAGGCAGCCTGGCTTTGGTGCTCTGTACAGGGAGGGCTGATCCCAAACACCCTCGAGTTCCAGCCCTGAAAATTCAAACAGTTAAATATAAACGTTTTAGAATAAACACAAACAGTTAAAAGTAAGTATTTAGGGAAAAATACAAATAGTCAAATATAACCATTTAAGAATAAATACAAACAGTTAAATGTAACTATTTAAGGAAAAACACAAATACAAACAATTTTATATATAAATATTTAAGAATAAATTAAAGCAGCTAAATGTAAATATATAAGGAAAATACAAATAATTAAATATAAGTGTTTAAGAATAAATGTGAATCGTTAAGTATATAAAGGAAAATACAAATACAAACAGTTAAATATAAATATTGAAGTACCAATACAAACAGTTAAATGTAAGTATATTAAGAAAAATACAAATAGTTAAATATAAATGTTTAAGAATAAATACAAATAGTTAAACTAAAGTATTTAAGGAAAAATACAAGTACAAATAGTCAAATATAACCATTTAAGAATAAATACAAACAGTTAAATGTAACTATTTAAGGAAAAACACAAATACGAAGTTTTATATATAAATATATAAGAATAAATGAAAGCAGCTAAATGTAAATATATAAGGAAAATACAAATAATTAAATATAAGTGTTTAAGAATAAATGTGAATCGTTAAGTGTAAGTATATAAAGGAAAATACAAATACAAACAGTTAAATATAAATATTGAAGTACCAATACAAACAGTTAAATGTAAGTATATTAAGAAAAATACAAATAGTTAAATATAAATGTATAAGAATAAATACAAATAGTTAAATTTAAGTATTTAAGGAAAAATACAAGTACAAACAGTTAAATATAAACACTGAAGTATCAAAACAATAACAAACATTAAATATGAACCACTCTGGATAAGAAGTGCAAAAACCACGTGCTGTGTTTTCCCTTCTACCCAAGAACCATGGAATCACAGAACCCTTGGTGCTGGAAAATATATCCAAGATCAGAGTCCAACCAAGAGGGAACAAAGTTGTCAGGACAGAGGTTTGGGGTTCACGGTGTGCCTGGAGCTGTGTGTAAGTTTTTGTACCAACATTTTGCGGTGAGTGTGGAGCTCTCCAGGCCCCGGCAGCTCTGGGAGCCTCAGGAAATCCAGGAGAGGTTTCTGGAGGACAGGACAGAGGATCCTGCAGGGCACTGTAGCTGGGGCAGCTCCCATCAGTCCTGTGGCAGGACTTTGCCTGGACTCATCAATGAAGCAATTATCTCATTGAGATTGTCTTTTTGCAAGGAATTATTTATTGGGAGCCCAGGCTGAGGCAGAGCCTTGTCCTGAGCCCTGCTGTGCTCCCAGTCCACTCTGAGCTTTCCCATCGCTCCACGTCCTTTTTCCAGCTAAGCATTGGTACTGAAGCCTTTGGAGCTTCCCTTATCTCTGGCTCCATGTGCCGTAAGCTCTCTTGTTTAAATCCAGCCCCTCTGTTCCCACCAGAGGCTTTCCCAGTGGGAGAGCTGCCCTGGCATCCTCTGCCCTCCTCCTCCAAAGGGAGTCCTGAGCAATTCCTCTGTGCTATCACCAGGAAACACGAGGTTCTTAGCGGATGAAAGGTTCTGAAATTCTTGGCTGTCCAAGCCAAAAGCCAGGCACACAAATCTCTGCACCTGCCTCTGAGCCTGGCTTAGCATCCTCAGGGTGGTGGTTCTGCTTTAGGCAAAGCTGGAGTCACAAACCTAAGTGTTTTCTTACAGGAATATTTTCTCCTTTTTTTAAAAGTCCATCATTTGGCTGTTACCAAAATGGAATCTAAACTTTATCACAATAAGCCTGGAATTACATCCTTCAGAGGAGTGCATTCTAAAAAGACAGATATTGTGTACAACATTCAGAAAGTACAAAAAACCCCTGGCCCCTGACTCTAGAAATGAGTGTTACTGTTTTCCTCCCTGTGCCATTCCTTCTGTTTTTAATCAACTATAGTGAAAAAAGGATGTGGTTTCTCTTTTTAGGAAAGAAAGGGGAGCAGGAAGTTTATTTATACACAATCATGTTAATGACATAAAACATTTAATGTCCTTAAATAATCTAAAGTGTTCTAGCTCTGAGTTAGAGCTGCAGTGTTGTTTGGGGTCTCAAGTTTGTGCCATCCTAAAACCCACAGAACTTTGATTCCCGCACAGCTGCAGCATCACAGATGGATGAATATACAAAAGATTGTTGGAGCTGTGAGGTCATGAACCAGAAAAGTTGCTCAACAAGGGTGCAGAGAACAGTGGGTCCTCTTGAGAGCAGAAACCCTGTGGTTATGGGGGGAAATGCCAGAGCTGTGATGGGCTCAGTCACGTGTGGTCACCCCACACTGATGGAGGATGTGTCATTTTCCTCAGGAAGGGAGCCAAAGGTCAGGGAAAAGAGCAATTCCAAGTGCTGAGTCATTTTCTGTTGGTTTGAGAGCAGATGCTTTGTGTGCTGGGCTTGTGGGTTTTGCACAGCACAACATCAAACACAGCAGCAAAGGACAGAATGGGGAAACACAAAGGCAGAGGAATCAGGTGGGGAGCTGGCAGGGAAAGGCTCTTCCTTTTCAAAGCACAATTCTAGGAGCGAGCTCTGCTGTGGCTTTTAACTGGAAATAATGAGAAATAAAAGCGAAATATCTGAATTGGCCAGAGGAACATTGCACAGTTTGTTTGGGAGATTTCTCTTTGTGACGCTGGAGAAACCTCAGCTGGTGGGTGAGGGAGAGTGAGGCACACAAGTGTGATTTTCCTGGGAAAATGTTTAGTGAAAAGGTGAACGTGAGAATGTGAGGGGCAAGAAAAAGTCTAATTTGATGGCTTGCACCCCTTGCCATCTCTCCATATCCTAGAGATCCCATGTGTTTGGCATAAAAAATCTTTAAAGTTTGTAGTGTTCATTTCACCCATGGTCTGTAACCCTCATAAAGCATTTAATGTCCTTAAATTATCTCCTTAAAGGAGATTATTTCCCTTTTTCATGGAATGCAGCAACTCATCAGTCCCTCAACTCTCTCCAGTTGCCCAAAGCTGGATTTCCTGCCTGCTATAGCAAATAATCAATAAAGGAGGGCAAGAACATTGACTGGGGAAACGCCTTATGGAAAAATCTGATTTAGGCATTTGTGCCTATCTCTTCTATGTGGGCTAGAGCTGCTAAAAATACCAAGATAGAAAACTAATTCCATGATACAGTAATGAAATTTTCTTCAGTTTTCCTAGGGATCTTGCCCAGATTTGACTCCTGTTGATCTCATTAGAGCTTGAGGTGTCCCAGCTTTGCTCACAGCCCCTGTTACACCAGCAATTTCCTGATGCTGCAATTTGGCAACTTTGGGCAGAGCTGTGGGAGCTGCTGGAGGAGGTCCCTGCCAGGTGAACAAGGACACCCAAAAATTAGATATCCAAAAGGCTTTCCTACTCAAAATAACAGATAAACACAGTGTTAGATTGATTTAATAACTGCTGCTGGCAGCTCAGCTGTCCTGCTGTTAAATACAACCTGGCAATGTTTAATGCCTTCAATAATCAGATATTTTTTGATGTATTTGTGGTACCTTCTGCAGGTTGTAGGAACCTGGCTTCAGGTCTGCAGGCTCCAAGGCTTTGGAGCAGTTTCCAATGAGTAATGGTGGAGAATTTAAAGGAATATTTGCAATTACTATAATCCTCTCATTATATTTCGTTTTACATCCCCCAGCGACAAATTCCAGTGATAGCAGCAATGAACCAGCTCAGAGTAACATTTCCTAATAAAGATCAGGGAAATGAAGATGACAATTGCTTCTCATTTTTCCTGCATCCTGGCATGATGTGAAAATTCACAGTAATTTCACTGCATTGAAATCTAATTAATCAATACATTGGAATTGCAGTCGCAGCAGCTCCTAAAGTAGGGCTCAGAATTAATTCTTTCAGCTCAGAGATTCCAACAGCCTTTCTCTTTAATTCTGTTACATATTTCAGCACACAAAGTGCTGCATTTAAATAGGAACTGGATTATTTAATTATTCAAGTTGATTAAGGTGGGTAATTAAATGCTACTACTAATATATTATGTACTTTACATTTTATTTCCATTAAGAGTGGTTTTTAAGTACAAAGTAAAAGGATTATTTGAGTTTCCAAATCCACTTTTCTACTGCTTTTTCCGAGTTGCCTGATTGCTCATCTTCCAGTATTTCCAACATTGAACCAAGAATCAGAACAAGCATTTATGGAAACCAACACAATTTGCAATTACTTGTTTTAGCAACTCTTTTAATCTGGCATTTTAATTCCACCTTTTCCACTTGCCTAAAACCCTGTGAGCAAATTATCCCCAACAAGTCACCTCTATTTTCTAATTCACTTAACCATCTTTTTGTGTGCTGCTGATTTCTCATTTTGGTGGGTTTTTTTTGGTTGTTAGTGCTTGGTTTGGCTTTTTTCCCTTCAGTTTCTGCTTTAGGGACAGAGGAAGTGCCCAGGCCAGGTGGGACATTGGGGTTTGGAGCAGTGGGAGGTGTCCCTGCCATGGCAGGGGTGGAACCAGGTGTAGCTTTGGGTTTATTTGGTTTTTGATGTCTTTTCTCTTGCTCAGCTGTTTGAGCAAGGCACCAGGTGCCTGAGGGGTGAAGTTTCAGAGCAGTTTCTGTATCTGGTTTCCCTCTGGAAGTTGGGAACCAGTTAAAGTTGAGCAGCTTCCAGCCAGGAGTCTCCATGGCTACCAGAGGCTCGGGCTGTTTTCTAGAGACAGTGCAAATCTGGGATGTGAAAATATTGCAAAAAATCCCTTGTGTTGTTCGCAGGGCAGTGAAATCCCTCCATAAGGAAATCAGCATTTTAAAAAAATATATTTATAAACATAATTAGGGTGGAATGGGGGGAGTGTAACACAGAATTAGGACCAGTGCCTGGATCTGGGGTGATGCCATCTCCATCCTGATGTTTTCTGCTGGGATTTTCCTGCTCTGTCCTACAGCTGTGTGGTTTCCATGCAGGTCATGAGCCAGCTGCTCCTTGGCCTGTGGCACTCAGGACCTATTTTGGGGAGAATATGGGAATCTGGGTGCTTTAATAGGAGGTGCAATGATAGCTTAGGAATTCAGCTTTTCTATTTTCCATCTGTTTGTAATTCTGTAAACCTTTAGTGTGTAACTCCAAACCCCACACTCAGTGTGAGCTGCTGCTTTCCCATTTGGGGCAGGCACAACAATTCCTCTGCAGGCCTGGCAATCAAGGACACCTCACTGCCTCAGGCCCAGAGATGGGAACAAAAGGGAGTTGGGGGAGCAAACTTGGGGTCAATGACTTCAGTACCTGCAGCTGGAATTGGCAGATTCACCCCCAATATGCAAATGGACCAAATTTATAAAAGTGTGCAAACCCTGACCATCATCCATTTTTGGGTGTAGCCCCTGGGGGGCTTTGTCTACTCAAAATTGGACCCTTCAGTAAATAGAACAGCTTTTTACTCCATTAATTCTGTCTGGCCCCTGTTTTTAGGTAGCCCCAAAAGGCATCAGCTGCAGGGCAGGTTCCAGAGCATCCCAGCAAGGAGCTCTCCCTGCTGCCCCCAGGGTGTTTGCTCTGCACTGAGCAGGGATCACCCCGGGGCTGACAGAAGCCCTGGTGACAGAATGGGCCCCATCCAAGTTTTAGGGCTGATCTCTTGCACATGAATTGAGTTTCTGTTTGAATTTTGGCCCTCTGCGAAGCTGGCTGCTCATTTTGCTAAGGCAAACCCAGAATACTAAACAGGTAATTAATTTCTGTTCTTTGCCAGGAGTCAAAAGGCAGTGTTACCCAGGCATTGAAGACTGTTGAGGATTTTCGTGAAGCTGAGCATTTAAAAAATATATAAGTAACACATTGATGGAATTTGTATGCAAATAACATAACCGAGTATCACCGATATTCACAATTTATTTTATTTATGCCTGTGTTTTCCTTCTGGCTTATTTAAAAATGTTCTTTGTGATGCAGTTGTGTTTAAGAGGCTACAGAGCTCTCTAATGAGGTTGGGGTGTCTGGCTCACTTGTACCAGAGCAGTTTCCTTTTTGCAATAGAAAGGAGTGAGGCAAGCAGGAGGAGAAGGCGCTGCCCCCAGGGATGGAACCAGACCTCTGTGCTTCTCTGGAGCAGTAACAGCAAAATGAACCAAAACCGTGGTGGTTTTGGGGGAGGATTGCCCCATAAACACCCTCATGAGCTCATTCTGCTGTTTGCTCTTGGCTGTATCCTCCTGTTGGAGGAGGAGAGGGAGGGAAGGGGATGTGGCCAAGCAGCTCCGTGGAGAACTGTGATGGTGTTCACAGGGGTCTGAGGATGAGGGAAGAGATGAGGATGTGACTCCATGTTTCAGAAGGCTGATTTATTATTTTCTGATATATATTACATTAAAACTATTCTAAAAGAATAGAAGAAAAGGTTTCACCAGAAGGCTGGCTAAGAATAGAATAGCAAAGAATGATTACAAAGGTTTGTGTCTCAGCTCTCTGTCTGAGCCAGCTGTCTGTGATTGGCCATTAATTAGAAACAACCACACGAGACCAATCCCAGATGCACCTGTTGCATCCCACAGCAGCAGATAACCATTGTTTACATTTTGTTCCTGAGGCCTCTCAGCTTCTCAGGAGGAAAAATCCTAAGGAAAGGATTTTTCATAAAAGATGTGTGTGACAGAGAACAGCTCCTGTTCTCTGCTCAGCTCATGACAGGAGAAATCTCCCAGTCAAACACAGAGATCTTGGGGAGCTCCAGGCAGGCTGGGCAGTACAAGAAGCCCTTGGAAGCAGAGCGGGAATTTTTGAGCAATGTGATGAGGGAAATCTCAGGCTGACTCACACCAAGGCTGGGAGCTGAGAAGTTCTTTGCTATTCCCAGCAAGAGAGTGGAGATAAATAAAGATAAATCACCTTGTTACATGGCCAGAGTGTGAATTAAGGACTCCAGCCCTCTGAAATGAGAAATTAAAGACCCTGGGCTGAAGGGGGGCTTCTTGTCCAACACATAACATTGAAAACCTCGTTAGGAGCTGTCCTGGAGAGGAGCTCAGCCGCTTGCTCTCATTCCCCCCGATCTGGTTTTCCCAATAAACCTTCCTGAACATCTGCCTGCTTCTCACCATCTGAGCTGCTACAGAGCCACCAGGCATGTGGGATCTGAAAGGATAAAAGAGATTTGGAAGCCCTGGGCCTGCATGTGCCCAACTTTCTGCGATATTTCTGAGCTGAGCGAGAGGAGCTGACAAGACAAAGCTTCTTGGAAGCTTGAGTTGTCCCAGGGGGTCTGTGAAACACAGAGTTTTTACGGGAAAATCAGAACTAAGAGAACTCAAGACTCATTTTGTTTCTCAATTTAGATTGCAGGCTGCTGTTTCTGAGGATGTGTTCCCACGTGCTTAACACTCAGGGTGGTTTTGACATCCTCCAAGCGTATGTGGGTATTTTTAGGGCTGTGTTTTTTATCCAAAAAAAATGCTCCAGTAGACATTTGTAGCCACCCTGGCAAAAAACTCCAGCCAAAAAAGAAGGCAAAGGCACTGCAGCAAGGCAGCATCACTCCAACCCCATGTGTTCAGGAAGCACAGCAGAATTTAAGCCAAACCCAGCTTATCTCTCACCATTTGAAAGCACTAAATGTCAGAGCTTGGCAGCTGTCAATAGAAAGCATTTCCCCTTTCACACTGGTCATTATTTATGCACGCTAAATTATTTATTAATTTGCCTTAATAGAAAGAAAATTGTCTTTTTAAACCCCCGCTAATAGCTGATGGAATGTATAAACTGAATTATGTCCAATATTGATCTGATCTTGTGTATATATACTGACTTCCAGTCAGTTACAATTAATATAATTGACTACAGAAGTGCCAGGCACATTCCTGGAAGGCAGATTAATGATCTGGTGAAGTGATCAAGCACTCAGTGCCTTTTGGCTGATAAATCATTGCAGCTCCTTGATAGGTAGGGCATTTAATTATGGTCATTTAACCATTGTTGACTGTTGTGCCATTGTACAAACTAAAGCAATCAAAACATTAACTCCAGTGTGGAGCTGGAAATTATTGTATCCACAGCCTTGCAGCTCCTGTATGAGCCATGCTCTCAGTTAAACTGGGACAAATTTGGCTTTTTGAAGAAGTCTCAAATATTTGAGAACTTTTCTCTTATTTAGCTGTTAGTTTTAGGAGGGTACTAAATATTTTTTACTTATTTCTGTGCACACAAAGCAGAGATGCAGGGTTTTGTAATGCTACCCAGGAAAGCTATGGGATCAATCCCTGGAAAGGCCCCTGGCATCATGGTTTAGTGGTGGATTTGGCAGTGCTGGGTTGATGGTTGAACTTGGTGGTCTTAGAGGGCTTTTCCAGCCTTAAAGATTCTATATTTATATAAAATTTATATTTTATTTATATAAAATCAGGAATGGGATAAACGCATCCTGCTCCCCTGGAGCAGCAGGGAGGAAGGGCTTCCCTGGGGATCCCACATCAGATCTCCTCCAAGTGCGACTAAACTTGTTGTTCTCTGGATGCTCAGGTATGAATTTGGGAGTGTTCCAATATTTTCCTAATATTCTTCTTAGGCAGGGTCCCTTGCAGTGAGAAACCCTTCAGCAGAACCACAGGATAATCAGTTTTAGCCCAGAAACAGTAATTTAAACCTGAAGCCCCAAACAAGATTCTTTCCTTCCCACTGGAAATCACTTTTATCTGCAGAGCAGAGCTGGCAGCAGGTTTGGCTCTCCCCCAGGGAGAACCTGCCTGTGCTGGAGATAGAAAATCCTCCTTCCTCCCTGATTCCTGCATTCATGCTTGCAAAAATTGCCTGCCTGCTTAATTTTGCTGTTTTCTGTCTGCTAATCCCCACCTTGGAATGATTTTTAAGGGGGTTCAGAGGAATGGAACCAGCAGGCTGAGCCAAACAGGCTCTGATTTTTGGTGTTGTTTTAATAATAAATGAGATGAAATAGGGCTGGTGGCTGCAGTAGCAGCCTGGGGGGGTCAGAGGGAGCTTGGGATGTTCCCATTGTTGCAGAACCTCATACCTGGGCATTCCCTGGCTCCAAAAACCTTCCCTGCTCAGGGAATTGGGTGTGCAGGTATTGCCTGGGCTCAGAGGAAAGAGTGCTGGGTTTGGATGGTTTAAAATCTCCTTGAGCCCAAATCATTGGGATTCTGCCCCTTTTTGGGTTTTGGAGGGACAGTCAGAGGAAATGCTGAGGCCAAGGGAGACTTTTCCCCCACAAACCACAGAGGTGCTGCTGAATTCCTTTGGAGATGAGACAAGGCTCTTTCTCGGGGGTTTGGGGGAATTATTTGTTTTGATGGTGTAACCAAGGTGACAGCGGGAAGCTTTTGCCATTGCCTCAATTCCCTGTCAGAGCCAGGGCTGGGAGGATCTCAGTGCTCAGTCAAGGACATCCTGATGGCACTGCCAGACTCCTCAGTGTCCCTTTGTGTGGCAGTGGTGGCCTCGGGTGACCCTCAGCAGTGGCACTGGGCTGTCCCTGGCTGTCACATCAGGGAGGGGAAGAGGGGCTGCTCCCCTCTGCAGGGACAGCAAACAGTGAGTGGCTGCAGCAGCTTCTCAAAGCACCCATTAATTAAATCAGATTTCAATATTTATGAAATTAATTTCATAAGTTTTCTATTTTCATGTTCAAAATAGAACATGAAAATAGAGGCCTAATTTTCTATTTTCATGTTCTATTCTGAGTGGGGAAATATAAATTTAAATACAAATAAGCCAGGGAGGCAGTGCCACCATGAATTTTCTTTGGGACTTTGGGAGTCCAAAGATGCTGAGGTTGGCCATGAGGTTTGGAGGGCACCGAGGAGGGGTGAGACCCTCTCTCTGGCAGTGAGGCCTCAAAATGGGTTTATTTGCTGATGTCTTCCACATTAAATCGTTGTTTCTTTGCTTAACCATTTGCTGAGTAAGGTTTTATACCATTGATGCTAGAAATGAGCATCGGGCCATTTTATACCATTTATGCTAGAAATGAACTTGGCTCCTAGCACTGTCAAGGTTATCTCTGACCCTTCTGGGGTCCCCACAGAGATCTCCCTGTTGGAGTTCATGTGCTGAGCTAAAGATTACAAATTACAATTAAGCATTTGATGATGAGGGGAAAAAACATCTCGGACCTTGGTGTGGACTGAAATCCAGGCAGCCAGACAGGAACGAGGGGCTCTGTCTCCTTTTCTGCTGCTCAGGGTCAGCCTTTCATGGCTTCTCCTCAAAGGACTGGGAATTCCTGCTGTCAGCAGGGGGAGGAGCTGTGAAAAGACTTTTGCTAAAATGTCATTTTAGGCTGTTCCTGGAGGAGGAATGAGGGGAAACAACGCCGTGGTGTGCGAGGCACTGCGCTGCCTTTGTTTTGTGCCAGCACAGCTCCCAGGGCCCGAGCAGGATTTCAGCCCTGCTGCGGTGACATTTGCAAATGAGAGCATGGCAAGGCCTCGCCTTGGCCACGATAAAATGCTCTTTTTAAGGGTGGGGGATAGAAAAAAAAACAAAAAAAAAAAAACAAAAAAACCCCAACAACAAAACAACAAGTCTGGCTTCATGGAAAAGGGGAATCAGTCCAGAGGGGGGAAATATAAAAAAGGTTTAAGAAGCAAAACAGAATTTAGAAAGAGTCGAGCACGAATGCCAAATCACACAGGAGAAAGAGTCCTGCAGAGGTAGAATGAGAAGGGATGGGAGGAAAGGGTTGAGAAGGACAGGGAGAGGGGGGAAACAGCTTCTGGAATGGCACAGAGGCTTAGAAAGCTAAAATGAAAACAAAAGGCCAAGGGGGAACATTCACATGGATATAAGGAGGAATGAATGGCTGAAAGGCATTTGAAGAATGCCTCTTACAGTGTCTGAACTGAGGATCCTTTTAAATTTGTTTGTTATGAGTTTTACCCTGTATTCTGTTTTGCTGTTTGGTGCGAGGCTGTTGTGTGAAAAATACAGCCCCATTTGAGGGAGCTGCCATCATTCCCTGGGATTTCATGGATCTTAGCACTGCTTAATGTCTCCTTTCATCCTGCTGAAGAAGTGACAGATTGACTGGGGCTATCTTTGACCCCCTGTTTGTGCACCAGGTCCCTCTGTGCTGCAACGAGGGCAAAGTCTGAGCTGCAAAATTTTAAAAATTCAATTTGGAGACCAAGTGGAGCGGCAGAAACAACCCCTGTCCCAGCACAAACCCTCAGCAGCAGCTGCTCAGGGCTGGGGGCAGAGGTGAGCTGTATCACCTTTGTTTTTCCCTTTCCACCTCCTCCTGCCTAATGAGGCACCGGCTGTTTGTGAGCACAGAACTGCTCAGGCCTGCCTTGCAGGGGGATTGTCAGCAGGGCTGGGGAGCCATGCCAGCACATCCATCCTGCAGGCCAAGGCCTCAGGAGCAGCCCCTGCGGTTCTCCAGGTTCCTCCTGAGGCTGTGTTTGTGGCTGCTCTCAGAGGGGTTTGCAGCAAGGAGAGGAGCCAGGTGAGATCCTTGCCCTCAGGAATGGGCACAGGGACTGTCCAGCAGCCATGGAATGATCTCCTGGAGGTTTGGCTGCTCCAGACATTCCTGGGCTGTCACTCTTGAGCTGAGAATGACACAGGAACAGGTGGGAGGCAGTTTTGTAGAAAGAGCAAAGAAGGTTTTATTCAAGAGAACCACACGGTTTTATAGAGTGATACGATATCTTCTACTTGACTGGCTAATGAACAAAAACATCTTCCTCACACACTGTCCTTGAGAAGAACAGAAAGAAATAGAAAAACACCACCTGCAGATTGTTTATACTTAAAAGTTATCACATCTTTACAACTCCCTAAAAGTTCTCACAAGCCACTGTGAGAAATGCTTGCTGTTTATCTGTGTCTGTCCCATCCATCCACACTGGCAGCCCTTGGTCCTGCTGTGCTGGAAGGACATGGGACACAGCTTCAGGGAGCCCTGCACCACTTCTGCATCCTTCCAGGCACACTGTCCCATGGTGGAGAGTGGAAGTTTAGCCAGAAATGGAATTCTTGACATTTTTCTGTCTTAGTGGGGATGGGAAGCCATTCTTCCAATCTTATGTGGTCACCAATTATTGTGGTGTTGTGAGAGTCCCCAGAACAAGGTGAGACATGAGAATTGACTCAAAGTTCTCAGAAGGCTGATTTATTATATTATTATATTGTATTTTTTTTAAATTATACACTAAAGAAAGAGAAAGGAGACATCAAAAGGCTAGAATGAGAATGAATAATAAAAACCTGTGACAGACCAGAGTCTGACACAGCTGGCTGTGATTGGTCATTAAGTTAAAACAAGTCATGTGCAGGGTAAACAATTCTCCAAATCACATTCCAGAGGAGCAAAACATGGAGAAGCTGAGGCTTCTCATCTTGCCAGGAGATGAAGAAATCCTGGTGAAGGGATTTTTCATCAAGTATTGCAGTGACAATCTTATATTTTAAAAAACGAAGGCTTTGACTGGCAATATAATTATAACCCAGAATAATTATTAAGTTATTGCATTTTCTGTCATCATTTGATGTTTGCTTACAAGACCTGGATGTGCCTGCAGAGGCTGGGAGATTTTGTAAGCAGTTCTGGCAGTTTCATTCCAGAGCTTTACACACTCACCCAACAATAGAGTGATTTCATTAAACAGGGCCTTTAAGTAAACCTCCAAACTGAAACTCATCTGCTCTGACATTAGAACCGTGCAAAAATGAGACACATGGAAAACAGCAGATGAGATTGGGCTATTAAGAATAATTAATACCGAATTTAATTGACAATTACTTAGCAAGAGTGATATTTGGCTTTCAAAGGCCATCTACATTTACGGTGCTACACAGAACAATAAAAGAAGCAATCTGTTTTGGGGAGATGAACATAAAACATAAAAATGCAAATGCTCCTTTATCCTGGGCCAGTGCCTCGTGCAGCAGAGCAGGTACTCGATGGGAGGTGCACACACCTTCAGCACAACTTCGGAAGGCATCTCCTCCTTGTTTCCTGGATTCTGATCCTTTTGGGAAAGGAGGGGGAGCATTTGGAGTTGGTGTTATTTACATATAAAAGATTCATCTGTTGTGGGAGCTTTACCCACAGGCAGGTGACTCACAGTCCTGGATAAATTCACTTTTATATTCAATCCCTCTTACTTTGTGATGCCTGGCAGTATTTTTCATGGTTTTTTGTTCCTGTTTGTAGTTTGAACACTGATCTCCTACGCTCTCCTTTGTTCCCGTGCTCACATTATCACCACTTTCTCACCCTTTAGGCTTCCACCCCCCCGCTTTGTGAAGCCTTCAGATGTGGGCAGGAGGGAAAGGGGACAGAAATGAACAAATTAGTGAACGAATCTGTAATGGAATGAATGGAAAAGCCTCGGCACCATAAGGAATCAGTAACTAATGAGTAGGAAGTACTGTACAGTATGTCATTCATTTAGCCCTCCCTGCTCAGGGTAGCAGCAGATGGTGCCCTGAGGGACTTGGATGTTCCCATCCATGCTCCAACACTACTAAAGAGGTGAGATGAGAGGAGGAGACGAGATGGATCACACCAATCAGCCCAGCAGAAAAAATTATTATGATTACATAACTAATGACCCAGGGAATTAGACAATATCAAAAATAGGAAGAATGCCAATTTGTGCTGTGACACGTCTGAGCAGCCAAAGCAATGTGGGGGTTGTGTAGTGAGAATTGTGTGGTTAAAGAAAAAAGGGGGGACTCCTCATCAAGCCTTCAAAAATATTCCTTTTATTTGACAGCAGTTTCTCTGGATGCTGAGAGAACTCCACCACTGGTTATTCTTGCAGTAATCCTGACTAGCTTGTGCACTTGCAAGTTCTTTTTTTGCCATATTTATCTCAGCTGGAAATGTGTTAGAAGCTGGTTTTGCTCTGGTTTCATTAAACACCTTTGCTGTAGGAGCAGAGGCCCCAGCTGAGGAGCAGCAGCTGCTCAGGGACTGTCACAGGGTTCCTGCTCCTGCTGGTGCCACAGGCAGTGTGGAGCTCCCAGCTCCTCCAGTGTGCCATGGAAGTGTCCCCTGCAGGACCAGGCAGAGCTCTTGGTGTCAGTCTTTAAAGGGATGGGATCATGACCCTACAGAAAACTGAAACATCCCGCTCTGAAACATCCCAGGGGAAGGAATATTGGATGAAATTTGAATTTAGTAATCCTGACTAGGTTGTGCACTTACGAGTTTTCTTCTTGCCATATTTATCTCAGCTGGAAACTTAAGAAGTTAGAAGCTGGTTTTGCTCCAGTTTTGTTACACAGCTTTGCTGTAGGAGCAGTGGTTCCTGTCCCAGTGGTTCCTGCTGGTGGCACAGGCAGTGTGGAGCTCCCAGCTCCTCCAGGAACCCCTGTGTGCCATGGGAGTGTCCCCTGCAGGACCAGGCAGAGCTCTTGGTGCCAGATCCTGAAAGGATGGGATCATGACCCTACAGAAAACTGAAACATCCCACATTGAAATAACCCAGGGGAGGGAATACTGGATGAAATTTGAATTTAGTTGTGACGGTGTTCACAGGGGTCTCAGGTTGAGGGAAGAGATGAGGATCTGACTCCAAGTTTCAGAAGGTTTGATTTAATATTTTATGATATATATTACATTAAAACTATACTAAAAGAACAGAAGAAAGGATTTCATCAGAAGGGTGGCTAAGAATAGAAAAAGAATTATAACAAAGGTTTGTGTCTCGGACTAGGGTCCAAGCCAGCTGACTGTGATTGGCCATTAATTAGAAACATCCAACATGAGACCAATCCCAGATGCACCTGTTGCATTCCACAGCAGCAGATAACCAATGTTTACATTTTGTTCCTGAGGCCTTTCAGCTTCTCAGGAAGAAAAAATCCTAGTGAAAGGATTTTTCATAAAATGTGTCTGTGACATTTAGTCGGGAAAAGCTTTTGTTTAACTGATCTCCCTCCCCCATTTCTGATTGGTTTTCTTCTCCACTTTATTGATTTATTTATTGAAATGTCTGGATTGAGATTGCAAACTCCTGCTGGCTGTGCTGTGATCCTGATTCCAGGCTCCTGTTGGTGGTTCCATATGTGCCTGCCAGCCACTCAAATGGGAAGAGCTGACTTTGCTGTCCCACAGCTCAGAGGTCTGGCCGCAAAACGTGGAGCAGCCCAAAAATGACACAAAATGCAGCTTTTTGCCATCTGCTGGAAAATGCTAATGAGCTGATGATCTCATCCTCTATTTTAGACAGGTGTCCACATCCCCAAAAATGTGATGAGAAATGACATCTTTGTTGACAGTCTCATCAGATTAATTGGACTTCAGGAGTGAGCTAATTCTCACATCAAGAGGCATGAGAACATACTGTGGGAGCTGTGTGAAGAACCTTGAACTCCTGCTTCTTGTGCTGTGCCAGATCATAGCAGCTTTGATGGGCTGGATTAGGAAATCAATATCCACACATTGACATGCTAATCCCTCCAGGGACACTCATTAAATAACGCTCCCATCAAGGGCCACAGCGGGATCTGTGCAATCAGGAGCTGCAGCACAGTGCCACGTTTCATTTGGGGTGCTTTCAAAACACAACATGTTTTTCTAAAATGTTAAAATATATATATTAAGCTCCCCAAGCCATAAATTTGGGCATTAAATGGAACCTAAGGTGTTAAAAGCAGGAGGAAGGGTCAGGTTTTGGTGGTACATGTAAATTATTAGGGAGAAATGGTGAGGAGTGAATGGGATCTGCTGGGTCATGGGTTCAGTCCTCTGCTCTGGGAGATATCCATGCCATGGAAAACCTTCCATCAGGTGCTCGAGTGCCACTTGAAAACTAATTAAATATTTCTCCTCTTGGGACTCCGTTCTGTAACCTTTCCCTAATAATGGGTAAGAGGCTGTCATCCAATTTCACAATAAATACATTCCTAGCTAATTTATATTATTTTTTTTCTTTTTTTTTTTAACTTACAAATCCTTTTCTCCTCACTGGGTGCATTTAAAAACACGAATATCAACTCTCTAAATAAATGGAGATTTTCCCTCTAAGGCTGAATTGCACACTTGGTGGATGTTGTCTCATTAAAGCATTCCTGCATTTTCTCATCTCTCTATTCCATTTTTGCACCAATTCCTGCAGGATTTCAGGCTTTTGAGCATCAGGGTGATGGAGTGACACCACTTTTCCTGTGCTCCACATCACCACCATTCCCAAACTTCCATTCCTTGCCCTGCACAAACCTTCCAGTCCCGTTTTGGGACAGCAGATGTTTCTCCAAGCAGCCAGCTGGGGAGGTGGCAGAAATCCTGTTGGGACAAGTGTTCTGGTGGTGTTACATTTGCCTGAGGGAAGGTGGGGGAAAAATAATAATTAAAAAACAAAAAATCACTGAAATAGCCTGAGTAAGCTCATTTATATTTTACTCCTTGGACTTGGTTTTCTGTAAGAAGTTGCTGACCCTTGTAATTAAATAAATAGAATTACTTTTGTTTATGCCATTCTGGAATTCAGAGCAGATATTCAAATCACTGTTGATAGTTAAGTATTTTGCAGAGAAGAAATAAAACAGCAGCAGCATTTCAGACTGGATATTTTAACCCTTTATGGACATAATAGTGTGCATGATACTGAATGTATAGTTTTACTCCATAAATTCTTCATTGTTATTTCTTTTTTTTAAGTATTTCTGTGGCTAAAGACAGCTCACAGCTCACCGGAGGTACCCAAGATCCCCAAATGTGGTAATTTGAAATTTTTAAGTATTATTGACCAAAAAGACCCAGTGGGGCTGCTGTTTAATGCTCTGTTTCATGCTTTGTCTGTGAATTACTTCCTAAGGGGTAATGACTATTGCAAGTCCCAGCTGAATGAAAAAAATAGGATTTAAATGTTTGGGAATCAAGCAGAAAAGGGAAGGACAGTGAAAAGATTTGGATTCTTCATTTCTGTTCTTTATCAAATCTCATGCTTGTGTTTATTAATTGAAATATGTGATCAGCCATCAGGAATGATGGAAGAGTTTTGGATTTGGGAGCTTTTTGATTGGTTTTCGGGTTTCTTTTGGTTGGTTTTTTTTTTTTTTTTTTTGGTTTAGGGTTTTTTTTGGTGTGTGTTTTGTTTCAGGGTTTTTTTGCGTGTTGATTGAATGTTATTATGACTCATTCTAATTATTCTAACTACTAAAAAAGAGCATTATCTCATCTCTTTAGAAAAAAAGCAGCTTATCCCAACACACAAAACACCTGGGTGTGAAGTGAAATAGAATAATATTTATTTCCAAGTTTTATATTGTTTGTAGCTGGCTTCCATCAGATATTCCTGAGTTTACAAGATGAAGTAAGACAAGGATACTTCAACTCTTTTCCTCCTCGATTCCTCCCATAACTTCCTTTTACCCCATCATGAGTTGCTGCAGCTTTCATAAGTCCAAGGCTGCTGTGTTCCATTTTTTCCCCGGTAAAACCCCATTTTTCAGTTCTTTTTTCTCAGACCACTGAACCCAGACCCTGCTGGGCTGAGGCTCACACCCAGTCCTGCCCTGAGGTTTTTCCCCAGCAGGAAAGGCTCATCCTTATCCCCCAGGATGCTGAATTCCCCTTTTTGTGGGGTTCTGTTATCAGTTTGGACTTCAAATAAACATCTTACAGAGCTTCCCTGACTGTAAATTATAATTTTTTTTTCTTCATTTGATCTCCCTGCTCTTTCTTGATCCTCAAAGCAGGCCTTGCAAGGCTCTGTTTAATTGATTATTTGGCTGTTATCTGTTTCATCTTGCATGATTATCAAACACTTTGTGGGCTGGCTTTGGAGGTTTGTTAGCAAGGGATCAGCTGGATCAATGGCACAGAACAGAGATGTTAATTGCTTTAATTGCTTTGTCCACAGCTACTCTCACTTTTAGTCCCCCTTGTCAATCTTGCACCTCACTGTTGTGTGAACTCTTGAGAAACTCTCCAAATATGCTGTAAATCCAAATTAATTTTGTTGTTTTGTGTTATATGTATAAGTTTTATCCTCAACTGACACAACCTTTGGGAGAAAATCTGAAGTTTCTGGGCTCTTTGCTGGTATAAAACCAGATTTGATCAGTCAGTGCTGTTGCATTCTGTGTTATTGAAGTGTTGGCAGAATGTTGTGTAGAAAACAGGTGATCCTTGCTCCCTGTAATTCCACCCTCTCCATTTGAACAGGTTCCACAAAATTGCTTTTGTAGGGTCAGTGTGGGTCAGACAGCCTTGGTGGGTGTGGAACTCCTGTGACTCTGGGTTTAAAGTGACTTATTTTAATAAACAGCCAGAAATTCACACTTGTTTCCAACCTGATGGAAACTACAACATCAGCACCTCTAGAAAAGCTCTCTTGGCTTGAAAGAAAGTGAAAACTTGGAGGTTTAAATTAGCAAGAAATTGTTCCTGTGAGGGTGGGCAGGCCCTGGATCCCTGGCAGTGCCCAAGGACAGCATTGGAACACCCTGGGATGGTGGAATTAGATCACCCTAAAGGTCCCTTCCAACCCAAACCATTCTGTAGTGCTGCAGCTCTACAACCTTCCTGCATGGATTGTGTTTGAGCCATTTTTAAAAGTATTAATTATATATATTCCACGTGAGATGTGAGAGAAAATTATCCATAAAGTTTTTAGCAAGCTGCCATGTAAATCATAAAAGCTCATTGTTATCACTGGTGAGGAGCATCCATTTATGAAAGAGATTAGTTTGTTTATTTACTATTTTTAAGGAGATATTTGTCTGGTGAGATAGCATAACTGGGAGAAACAATAAAACCAGATTATTTTAGGTGCAGGTGACAAGATGACAGAGAATTACATATCACTACATGACACAGAGAAATTAGTGTAGATATTAATGCAGAAGCAGTGAAAAGAATGGGAAAAGTTGAAGGGAGGAAGAAGAGCAGACATGTGGGTCAGGTTGAGAGCATGGCAGCCTTTGGTGCAGTGCCAGAAATGTCTTAATGTGTTCAATAGTGAGGCACTGGTGGAATCAAAGGAGAGGTGATGGAGCCACAGGGCAGGGATGTGACTGGTTTGTCAGCTCAGGGTTGGAGTAATTCCCTTTCTGTCTGAATCTCTCCCCTTAAATCAGCAAGAAGGAATTGAATTCTCAGGAAAAGTTTTGTTGTATTGAAAAGGATCGAATGATTTTGCTGCTGATGCCCTGAGCAGGCTGCCCTGGAGCAGAGGCTGGGCAGAGTCACAGAATAAAGCAGGGATTTATTCACAGCATCTCCTCCATGGACCCACCTTGGGCAGCACCAGAGCCCAGCCAGGGCTGCACCCAAGATGAACCAAAATAGACACAAAATGAGCCCAAAATGGACCAAAATGATCACAAAATGAGCCCAAGATGGACCCAAAATTCCCACAAGATGGACCAAAATGGCCCCAAAATGCACGGCCGGGCACGGGCTCTGTCCCTGGGATCAGCTCTGCTCCATTTGCCCCTTGCAGTTCATTGTCCCATTCCAGCTTTAGCCCTGCAGTCCCACCCTGCTTGTTTTTCTCTCTGCAGCCCACGGGGTTTGTGCTCCTGGGCTGAGATTTGGATCATTTGTCCTTGGTGCCCAGCTGGAGCAGGAATTGTTTTGTCTCCCTGCTCTGTGCACAGAGCTCAGCATGCCCTGATATGGAGCTCAGACTTTATATTTTTCACAAATCTGAAAAATATAAAAGCTAAACCTGAAGCATCACTACAAACCTTATAAAAAACAACTGTTTTCACTGGTAATGTTACAATCTGATCTGACACCCTTTGGGATGTTGGCTTGGACTGAGAAATCCCAATCTTTGATCTTGCCTTCTCCTAACAAACCTGGGATCGCTGAGGGATTATCTACACAGGCAACACTCCTTGTCTTGTTTTGTTTGTGTTGTTTAACCAACTTGCATTGTCTGCATCCAGGACAAGAGGGAGCTTTAAAAGCCACATTATCTTCCCTCCCTTTCCCCCTATTCTCAAGCCTTAGGTTTGAATAGAAATGTGTAAATAATTGGTCAATAACAGGAGGAGGCACTTACTGACAATCATCTGAGGAGCCTTCAAGGTCAGATCTGGAGAACAACCAGAGAGATCTCCTGTGAAGTTTGATTTTTCTCTGTTCCAGCATTTTTCTCCACTCATTTTTTTAACTGCTGTGGGAAAATAGCAGATTTAATGTGTTTATAGATGTATTTTGTGTGTGTGTTTGTGCAGCACAGGTTGTGCCCACTGGAGACATCAAAGGCAATGATTGATTTGGTAGACGATGATCAAACATGTTTAAAACATTCCTTGTTCTTGTAAATGATAATTGTTCCTTTCTTTTATCTATCCTGAATAGATTGCCCAGACACAAAGTGTCATTAAATGCTCCTCTTTTACAGCTTACCATTTCCCCATGTCCAAATTTCAATATTAACACTGTGTTCCATTGTGAATTGAGCTTTTATTCATTATATTCCTTTTTAGACTAATAGTTATTATTATGCTGCTCATACTTTAGCTTCAGAGCTAATTATAGTCCTTGGCTCTCTCCTTCTGGAATATAGATACTGATATATATTAATGCCACGTACCTTGCTCTGCAGCCAGCACTTCTTTCACAAGGATCCTCAGATTTTCTCCTCTTACACTGACTCAAACATCCCAATTCTATTTTTTTCTTTTATTTTTTTTTTATTTGCATTATCATTTTGCCCTGCTGAAAAGCATTATCTGGGAGAAATCTCTGCAAAGAGAGACCACCCCCCTCCCTGCCAAGGTTGGAAATCCCTTAATACAGCCATGTACTGTCAACTCACACATAATGAAAATGTCAATAGTGCTCAGATTGGAGCAGTTTAAGGCACTGAAACAGATGTAGCTCCACACAACATAAATCTATAGAGCAGAGAGGGGGGAGCCTGCTTGGTCATAGCCATTAAAGAAATAAAAATGAAACTCTAACTGAAATTAGCCCTGAAAGCTCTGCCAGCAGCCACACTGCAAATAATGCAGAGTGATGAGGTCTGGCCCAGCAGAGTCATGGTTTGGGTGCTGGATCCAGGGGGATCAAAGGGAATGAGATCCCAGTTCCTGCTCCTGCTGATGGGATGGCAAACCCTGCAATCCCCTCTTCAGTCTCAGCTCTCCTGGCAAAAAAACTATAATTTAATTATAATTTTTATATATTTATATTCATTTATATCATAAAATATATTTTATATATTTTATATATTCATGTTTTATATGTATATATGTATATATAAATATATGAAATCATGATTAAATATAAATATATTTAATTATAATTTAATTATTATATATATAATATATATAATATATATTCATATATATTATATATTTCATATATATTTAAATATATATGAAATTATAATTAAATATAAATATATTTTAATATATTTCTATTAAAATTTATATATTTTATATATTTATATATTATTTCATATATTCGTATATAAATATATATTTATATGTTTAATTTCTATATATTTATATGAATTTTCTATTCTATATATTTACATATTTATATACATTTTAATATATTTTATGTATTTTATATACTTATATATAAATATATATAAAAATATAAGTATATAGACATATATTTTTATATATTTATGTATATTTTTATATATTTACATATTTTTATATATATTTATATATATAAATTATAATTTTGTTCAACTTTCACCTTGCTAAATCCTTTGCAGGCAGGGTAGAAGGCAGAGAGAGAAGTTCTGGTACAATCACACACACAATTCCCATAGAGTGATCTCTCTTTGCAGAGATTTCTCCCATATAATGCTGTTCAGCAGGGCAAAATGATAATGCAAAAAAGAATAAAAATAACATTGGGATGTTTTAGTCGGTTCAAAAGGAGAAAACCACAGAATCCTTGTGAAATAAGGCTTGGATAAAATGATGGAATCTGTGGGATACACACTTTTCTTGGTGTCTGTCCCTGAACCGTGCAGGCAAACCTGAGCTCTTCCTTTCATTTGGCATTCCTGATTTTTTGGATTGGCCTCTTCAGGTTTAGGTCGTTCTCAATCAAGAGAGAAGGACATCTGGATCCACTCAGGAAATTTAATATCCTTTAAACAGTGCTTTGAATTTTCATTTTAATTTCCTGACAGGTCTTTTTAGATCAATGTGAGTGACAGACAGTTGGTTAAGTCCTGCAGAATAGTCACAAAATGATGTGAAAACTGCTGTTTAATAGTCAGTGGCAAAATAACTCCCATGAAAGCGAGTGACCAAAAGGTCACACACATCCCAGGATTTATGAGCAGGGTAGTATTCACACAATTTATGCAATTTAGAAATTTCAGGGAGTACAGAGAAGACTCAGAGAATGGTGAAGTGCTTGGAGAATTTGTCTGTCAGTAGGAGACTGCAGGTGCAAAGAGAGTATTAACAATTCACCCGATGAGTCTCTGCCTTTCCCTGTGAGAACCCAAATGTGGATAATCAGCTCCTTCAAAAGTTACTGTGAGATGCTTGTCAGGGGGAAAAAAAGGAGTCATAGTCTCAGCAGGCAATTAACCATTTCAGCTGCTGAATGTTTTTGGGGGATTTTCTCTCCACAGCACTTTTCTTAGAGAAAATTATTCCACCTCCCATAAGATCTGCTTTGCTCCAGCAAGAATTTGTTCAAAAATCTTCCAGGAACAGTGAGAGCCTGTGAGGTGAAATTAATGACTGAGTGTAGGTATCAGCAAGGTTTCTACACCACTTGTAGTGCTGGAGAACTTATCAGTGCTCCTGAAAATAGTTCGGGAAAGACTGGAAAGGAATCCTTTAAATTCAGGGGGATCTGAATAATGCTGTGGTGGGAGGCACTGCTTGTGCCTGTGTTTGCAGGGTTTTACCTGAAAGAACAGAACTGTGATCAGCAGAGATCTCCTAAAACAAACACAGCTCAGCCTCACATTAAAGGGAAAAGGGAGCACTGATCCCATTTTTCCATAAATTCATCATTTCCTCGCTTGCCTTGCCTGCCCACACACACAGAGATCGTGATTTCCCTCTACATTTCCTCCCTGAAATCTATAGTATAATCTATTTGTATCTATTTATTTTAAATAGAGTCTATTTGTATCTCCCTTCTCAGAGGCTTATTCTGTATTATATTATCTATTCTGTATTGTTTATGATATTTATTTACCTTTGAAATCGCTCTTAATTCAAAATCCCATTAATCCCATTTAAGGGGGTGAGCACTTTGTGTGGCATTGAGATCCTGCAAGGACATCGAGGAAGGGCATGGGCAGTATCTCTGTTAATGGGGGCTAATCTTATTAATGAGTGAAAGGAAACCAGCCTGCTGTTCAAAAAGATAGCAATTAAAAGGGGATGTAGCAGCACTCTTGTCTAGAAATTCTCTTTTTGAGGAGTATTTACAGGGCTGGGAGATGAACTGCCTGCAGCACCCAATATTTCAGTGTTGTGGGTGGGATTTGTTACTCTTAGAGCAACGTTGTTGTAAATTAGTCTTTGCCAGATGCTTTGTCTTGTGGCCTAAATTGCTGTAAAACCCATTAGGGTGTGTAATGCACATAAAGGGGACAGAGGAGTTGCAGAATCGCTGCGATAAGGGATTATGTGTTCCTTGATTGTTATCCATTAAACAAAAGGAATTTCATCATCCCACTTGAATCTTGCCTTTAGATGCTTGTGTTTGAATCCTTAATGAAGATTAAAGGCTGGAGCTGCAATCTGCCGATGGAATTTCTGCTCTCTTATGTTATTGTTCATGAGATTCCAGTTATTCCTTTGTGCTTCTGCAAAAGGAAGGTGCCAGGGCAGCACCTGGGGTGTTTTAAATCCCAAATGCAGCTGTTGGGGCAGGGGGTGTCCTTGGCCCTGCCCTCGCTGCCATCACCCCCTCCAGGCTGAGGGGGACACAGTTTATTTATCAGCCCTGCAAAATGATGAATTTACTGGAGATTCAAGGCTCCAGCCTGGCATCCATCACATGGCTGCTTCTGCATTGCACAGGCTTCACTGCAGGCTGGAGTTATTGCGAATTACTGGGATTTAGATATTCTCCCAAGAGCTGGATCAGACAATATCGCTGCTAACCATGGGTGTGTGCACCAAAAAATTGTAACCAAGCAACAAGCTGCCTGTAGTATTTCATTTTTAGTGGGTTATTTTTATTATTTACACTCTTGGTTTATTTATCTACTTGGTGTGGATGAAAATAATACAAAAGAAATTTTAAGAATAACTTTCAAAACTATTTCCCAGTACAATTTCTGTGGATATTGCATTCTTCTATGAAAATCCATGTCAAATACATCCTGTTATGAGTTTTGGCTCAGAGTTAACAGGCTCAAAGAATTGAAAATAAGTGACTTGTGATCCATTTGCCTCAGCTTTCCCTCCATCAGTTCATTTTCACTTGAAAAGCTGAAATTTCCTTCCTTGCAATCTTGGCACTGTGGCTCTTTGGATTGTCTCAGGGAATTGCATTTCATGTCAGCAGCTGCTCAAAGTGTCACAGCTGATGCTGAGCTGTCCCAACGTCAGCTGAGCTCCTGCAGGTGCTGATGAGGAGGAGATGAAGGCCTGGCCCTTTTCAGGCTGGTTTTGAGGTCTTTTTTGGGTAAAAATTTTCTTCTGAAACTTGACAGGCTTGGATTTAACTTGTTCTACAGACTCTGCTTCTCCTGCGTTCTGGTGATGGTGGAGAGCTGCGATTCCTGTTGGGAAGGATAAACGTGTCCTAAACTCAGCCTGGGGAGGATGAACCTGTCCCAAACTCAGCCTGGCAAGGATAAACCTCTCCCAAACTCAGTCTGGGGAGGATAAACCTGTCCCAAACAGCCTGGGGAGGATCAACTTCTCCCAAACTCATCCTGGGGAGGATAAACCTGTCCTAAACTCATCCTGGGGAGGATGAACCTGTCCTAAACTCAGCCTGGGGAGGATAAACCTGTCCTAAACTCAGCCTGGCAAGGATAAACCTGTCCTAAACTCAGTCTGGGGAGGATGAACCTGTCCCAAACTCAGCCTGGTAAGGATAAACCTCTCCTAAACTCAGCCTGGGAAGGATAAACCTGTCCCAAACTCAGCCTGGGAAGGATAAACCTGTCCCAAACTCAGCCTGGGAAGGATGAACCTCTCCTAAACTCAGTCTGGGAAGGATAAACCTGTCCTTAACTCAGTCTGGGAAGGATAAACCTGTCCTAAACTCAGCCTGGGAAAGATGAACCTGTCCTAAACTCATCCTGGGGAGGATGAACCTCTCCTAAACTCAGTCTGGGAAGGATGAACCTCTCCTAAACTCAGTCTGGGAAGGATGAACCTGTCCTAAACTCAGCCTGGGAAGGATGAACTTCTCCCAAACTCAGTCTGGGGGTCGCTGGCTCCAGCAGGGCTGGAGTTCCTGGGTGATTCAAGAGGAAAGATCCAGCTGGACCAAGGGCACATGGACAGACACCTGACCACACACCCTGGAACCAGTGGGTGTTTTTCTGGCCTTTTTTCCTCCTGAAATCCCTGCTCTGGTTGTGCTGAAGTGCAGACACTGACTTTACCATCCTGGCTGTGTGTGCTAAAGGAGGTGAGATGTGCTTTTGCTTTTTTATGGTTCACTTTTCCATGACTAAATTTTCCTTCACTATTTTTTATTAGACAAATAGTAACTGTACCCTCTCTGTACCTGTAGAGCCAGGTCTGCAGCTCTGACACTGTCACCTGTCAGTCCTGTTGTGATGGTCTTGTGTCACTGGAAATGGAAAGAAAATATTGTGAGGAGAATGCAGATTGAGCCACTCTCCAGTTCTTTCAGGTAGAAAGCAGATAATACCTCAGGGCTTTGTTGTTATTCAGTTTTTCTCAAAGCAATATTCAGGGGAATGTCTGCATCTGCTGAACCCACCTCCTCTCCTTTCCCAGCTTAGAACTCTGCTTCTTTGGGGAGACAACAAGAGTGTGAGGGTTGGTTTTAATATTAATTTGGAATCCCAGTGTGGTTTCCTTTCAAACAGAAAATTGCTCCCTGTGCTGAATGATGCTGATGCATGCAGGGCTCAGAAAGCAGCCTCGTGTCTTGTTTAGGCTTGGAAATTGGAAAAAACTCAAGATATGATGAGTGTGTAGATTTTGTGATTCTTTTTGTCGTGTCAGACCCTTGGAAGATGAGGTGTGGGAGAGATTTCATGCTGTGTAATATCATGTCATTGCCAGGGTCTCTTTGGTAATGGAATTTGGGATTTTCAAAGAACAGAGGCTGCTAAATCAGCCTGCATGGAAAGCCAGGGTTTAGGGCTTGTAATTGTGACACTTCAGTGAGAAGAGCAAAATCTGATGTTAAAGGGAGTGCTGCTGCCTGGAAGTGTCTCCCAAAGGTGTAGGACAGAATGGCCAATGGAGCAAAAATACCTTAGGAATAAAATCTGGTTGCTTAGGGTTTAAACCAACTCCATCTACAGCAGCAGGATAAGATCTTTCACTCAATTTGAATGATTAGGAGGTAAAACTGGTGTCTGTTCTTTATTTCATTTTGCTGCCTATTAAAAATCCTCTTTTTGATACACATATAACCTTCCTCCACTAATCTTTAGTGGACTTTTTACAAAAGGAAGCTTTAAGTCAGAGTTTGGGTTCTTTATGATAAAGTTCCATTTTGGGACAAAATAGATTCCAATTTAATTTTCAAAAAATTTGGAAATCTGTTGAACATGGAGAGAGGTGACTTTTCTTTTCTAGGGTTTTTCTCCAGTAAGGCACATGGCACTTTTCTCAAAGCAGTAGCGACATTGCTACAATCCCTCATTATTGTTTTTGCTTTTGTGTTGGTTAATCATAAAATCATTTATTGGTTTGGATTAGAAAGGATCTTATCCAACCTCCCTGCCATGGGCAGGGACCCCTTCCACTATCCCAGGTCACTCCAAGCTCTGTCCAACCTGGCCTTGGACATTTCCAGGGATGGGGATTAGAGGCAACCAAGCTGTTATTAAACCTGCCCCAAATAATCACAATTCTTATGGGTTTTTCCTTTAAACAGTGTTTGCAGTGCTTTTGAAAGAGGAGCTGAGGATATTTGTGTGTGTGCTCACAGTGGAGCCATGAGGCAGATCCTGAGTGCGGCTCCAATTAAAAAGAAAGAAAATTTGATCAAGAAAATGTGTATTTCTACCATTTTCAGGGCAATGGAGTTTAGCCACATTCTCTTAAATTAAAAACAAACCCCAAAACTACAGGCTGAATGGGACAGGGTTTGGAATGTTATAAAGATGAAAGAGGTGTGACAGCCCTGGCCAGTTTTGGGGTGGATCCATGGGGTTCTGGAGCCCCACTGGGCCTGGCTGAATTACCCCTTCCTGTCCTTGCTGTTTCTGCAGCTGAAGCCTCTAAACTCTGCAGGTCCAGATTGCACCAATTTGGGTTTGGGTCTGGGCATTTGCTCTCAGGGTAAATATTTGTTGTGGATCCCCAAGGCCTCAGCCTTCTGTTCCATGGCTCCAGAAGCTCTGTGTGCCATTAGCTGAGGACGTGGCTGGAATTGGCATTGTCCCCCTGGTGCAGCTCAGCTCCCCATCACCTGAGCTCAGCTCCCTGCTCCATTCCCACTCCAGGCTGAGCTCAGCATCACTCCCAGGTGCTGGTGCTGCCTCTGGGGTCTGTTCCATCCCCCTGCTCTGCACACAAAGCAGGAATCCTCACAGGCAAGCAGTGAAGGAAATTGCCATGCCCAGGGACACCAGCGCTGTTTTATTTTCATGGGGTTTAACCTGAAGCAGCTCTGTGGCTCTTTCTGGTGATGCATGGCTTTTCCCTGGGGGCTGTTTTACTTTTTAATATTTGATCATGTCCTGCAGATGGTCGTGTTGGCTTCCAAGGGATGGGCCAGGTGTTCTCCTGCACTCACACAGAGCATCCACTGAGAGAGTTATTGCCTCACACAGCAAATAGATGTGGCTGGGCTCATTTCTACGCTTATTTTTACACTCTGCAAATGAAACTGTGGCCTTTATTTGGGCTGGTTGTTTAGGCTGAAATCCTTTATGAATCCTGGAATTGTGGTACTTAAATATTTCTGTAGAGGGCTGAGGCAGAGGTTTTCTAGCACATAGAATAGCACTTGTGGAAATGATGGCACACCACCTCTGCCCCTGTGTGAGCAGACAAGAGGAAGAGGGAGGCAGCAGTCTGAGATATGGAATATTTGTGTAAAATCCTGTAAAATTATGTTGATCAAAGGAATAATAGAGCAGCTACAGCTTCTCACTCACACAGGACCCTTCTCCCCTGGGCAGGAACTCAGAGAATGCGTGAGGACAGAACGATGGCAGCTTTGGGTGATAAAGAAAAACCCACTTCAACCCTTGAGTTTCCTCTCTCCTCCTATTCCCTATTAATTTCTGAAGAAGCCTGGCCTGGGAGAAGGTTTTGGCAGATGAAGTTCTTGCTCTGTCTGTGTGCCGTGCTGGGAAGGGGGGATGGTTCATTTGAGGTGCCCTCCCTGCACTGACAATGAGCAGCTGAACGCATCAGTGGCTGCAAATAGCCTGGCTGCCTCATGGCTGCTCTGACAAAAACTCGGCCTCGTTAGCATTTGTGGAGCCGGAATGTTGAACTTTTATTCAGATTTCAGGGCAGAGTCGGGAAGTCTTTCCCTCCCCTGTGACAGTGTTCACAGGGGTCTGAGGATGAGGGAAGAGACAAAGATCTGACTCCATGTTTCAGAAGGCTGATTTATTATTTCATGATATCTATTTTATTAAAACTATACTAAAAGAATAGAAGAAAGGGTTTCATCAGAAGGGCAGCTAAGAATAGAATCGAGAAGAATGACAACAAAGGCTCTCAGACAGTCTCTCCGAGCCAGCTGGGCTGTGATTGGCCATTAATTACAAACATCCAACATGGGTCAATCCCAGATGCACCTGTTGCATTCCACAGCAGCAGATAATCAATGTTTACATTTTGTTCCTGAAGCCTCTCAGCTTCTCAGGAGGAGAAATCTTAAGGAAAAGATTTTCCATCAAAGATGTCTGTGACACTCTCCCACCCACACATCAGTTTGCACGCAGGGGATGGGTCCTTAAGAGGAAGGACAGGATGTTTGGCTGCTTTAACTGATTTGTCACTGAATTATCAAAGTGACCCCCAAAGGGCTGGGATAACACCAGTTTGAGGGAGCTGGTCCCATATTCCAGCTGCTGAGCTCTGGGGCCCAGCACTGAGCAAGGGACAGTGAAGGGGAATGTCAATTTAAATGGTTTCACACAAGACAGAGAGGTTTAATTCAGTGGAAGAACGTGGATAACAAACTTGCCCTATTCACTGGCAGTGTGATCCGTGGATTAGATGGATTTCATGTGTGACTAAATATTCATGTATGAATGGCAGTGGTCTGAAATCAGAATCCTGCCCAACATGGAACTACATCTGAGCCCTCTCTGCAAATCTGAATTAAATAGGAAAAGCAGCCATGCACTCAGGGAAGGTGCTTGTTCACAAATCAAATTAAACATAAAAAGCTGAATAAATGCTAAAAATTAGGTTTTGATGAGAAAGCTTTTTTTAACAAGGTCTGTGAGGAGTTTTGGGGATTGGGTTCCTACATTTCCTGTAATGAAAACATTCACAAATTGAGGGAATTTTTTGAGCGTGACCATTTATTTCAAATGAAGGGATTAAAAAAGCTTTGGGAAAGCAGAAGGTGTGAGCTGAAATGCAGAATGTCAGAACTGCTGCTGTGAAATCTATAATTCAATCTTGCTTTATCATCCTAAGCAAAAGATGGATTTCTAGTAATGGACTGTCAGTTTAAAACTGCGTTGTAGCTTTTTGTAATAAGCACAAGTAGATTCTTGTCAACCAGACATGCAATATTTTTCTACATAAATATTTTCCCTTTCCTGCATTTCTTACCATGAGCCCACTCTTTGTGAGGATACTTTCTCACATCACCCAGCATGAGGGGTGAAGGACTGAGAGTAAAATGCTTTTGCAATTAAAATTATCCAGTTTCAGTTGAAATCGTCCTTATTTATGCAGGGCAGATGCTCATCATAATTTATTCAGTGATTTCTCTTTCTTCTGTACCTGAAGACAGGCCCTCCAAGTCAGAGGTTATAACCCTGCAAAAAGGAGCCAGTAATTACACCTGCCAGCATCTCCCCCTGGCCACTGGCACAATCACCCATCAAGCATAATTGACAAGTAGCTAATAGGATAAGCTTTTGTTTCTTTGGGTTGTTTTCCTGTGTTTTCCCTCTGCTTAGCAAGGGGAAATCCATTAACTGCCGATGCTCCACCAGGAATGTGCTGCTGGGCACACAAGGAATGAGTCCTTGAAGCCACGGGGAAGGGACAAACATCTTTAAGAGGGTGAAATAGACGCCTTTCATCTTCCCTTTGACATCTAAATTCCCAGCTCGCCGGCTGCTGGAGCTCAGCCCGTGCTGGAGCTGCCCCAAAGGAGCTGCTGGTGCCATATGGGCTCCACCTGAGCTGGGCTGGGCAACAGGTTTGCTCTGGGGGCAGCTCAACAAGGCTCAGCTCTGCGTTTGTGTCTGGGACAGGAGGAGAGCCCTGAACCTGTGGGAAGCACAGAATCCATTGTGATGGTGGTCACAGAGCTCTCAGGATGAGGGAAGAGACGAGCATCTGACTCTATATTTCAGAAGGCTTGATTTATTATTTTACGATATGTATTACATTAAAACTATACTAAAAGAATAGAAGAAAAGGTTTTCTTCAGAAGGCTGGCTAAGCTAAGAATAGAAAGGAATGATAACAAAGGTTTGTGGCTCGGACTCTCTGTCCGAGCCAGCTGACTGTGATTGGCCATTAATTATAAACAACCACATGAGACCAATCACAGATGCACCTGCTGCATTCCACAGCAGCAGATAATCATTGTTTACAATTGTTCTTGAGGCCTCTCAGCTTCTCAAGAAGAAAAAATGCTAAGAAAAAGATTTTCACAAAAAGATGTCTGCGACAATCCATCCCCTGGGAGCTGAGGGGTGAACAGGAGCACCCAACATCCTTTTGTTCCCTTAGCAGGGTCTGTTCACAGCCTGGTCAGAGCCAGCAGCGCTCGCTGCTCGAGGCTGTCACAGCAAAGGTGTGAGTCCTGAGAGTAGGGAAAGGGTAAAAGTCAGGGGCAGAGGATAAATCAGAGCTCAGGACACCCAGGGGGAGGTGGGCAGTGAGGAGATCCAGCTCCAGCACTGCTGAGCAGGTTTGTGGTTTACACCCCAGCCTGACCCATGGTGCTGCTCTGATGGGTCAGGTCCTGCTCACACACAGGGGAAAAAGGATCAGGGAACTTTCCCCTCTCCAGGCCAGATCCACAGCAATTTGTCTGCATTTCAGTCAACTTCTAAAGATGAAATTGAACCCAAAATTGCCCAGGAAAGAGAGACCTTTGTGGGTCAGAGAGCAGCATGAGTGTGATCAGTGTTCAGTGTTTGCTGATGGTTGGCTCTAAACCCACCCTTCCTCAGTCTGGGGATGATTTTAATGTGTTTTGCCAAATTACTGGTTCCCTTCCTGCATTTCCCCTTCCAGGGCTACCTCTGGTGATGCCTCAGGTTTGAACTTTTCTATTTTTCACATTCTGTGCTGCTTTAGTGTGCAGTTCTGAGCTCCATATCAGGGCATGGTGAGCTCTGTGCACAGAGCAGGGAGACAAAACAATTCCTGCTCCAGCTGGGCACCAAGGACAAATGACCCAAATCTCAGCCCAGGAGCACAAACCCCGTGGGCTGCAGAGAGAAAAACAAGCAGGGTGGGACTGCAGGGCTAAAGCTGGAATGGGACAATGAACTGCAAGGTGCAAATGGAGCAGAGCTGATCCCAGGGACAGAGCCCGTGCCCGGCCGTGCATTTTGGGGCCATTTTGGTCCATCTTGTGGCAATTTTGGGTCCATCTTGGGCTCATTTTGTGATCATTTTGGTCCATTTTGGGCTCGTTTTGTGTCTATTTTGGTTGATCTTGGGTGCAGCTCTGGTGCTGCCCAAGGTGGGTCCATGGAGGAGATGCTTTGAATAAATCCCTGCTTTATTCTGTGACTCTGCCCAGCCTCTGCTCTAGGGCATCACTGGCAGTGCAGTGTGACATCCCTCATCTGCTCTTCAGACCCACCTCAGGGCTCTCCTAAGTGCCACATTCCTTCCCTGGTGATTTCAGGGATTTGCTCCCTTGTAATCGCCCCCACACAGCTCCATGCCTGTGTATCAAGGTGTGTTAAAAGTTCTGAAGGGATGTTATTAACTTGTATTATTTGTGTTTAAAATATGCAAACCCATTAAGTCAAGTCACCTGCTGGTTTCCTGCTGAATTTCGTTCCCAGACCAAATCCTGTTACCTTTGAAAGAGCACAAAAAATGGGGTTCTAAATAGCTCCTGGTAGAAAAAAATCAAAATTATGAATAAGGACGTTTCAAACCCTTTAAACCATCTGCATGCTGCCAGCTTACTTATTGTGCCTTTAATTTAAAAGGAATGCTAAAATGAGTGCAAACACTGGAAATTATGGCTCTCTGTGGAATACTAATCCGTAATATTTGCATATTTCTGACATTTTAAAATTCCCCAGACTCTCATTCCTCCTTGCTCCCATCAGGGCAGTTTTGAGGACGTTCTGTGGCTATGAGTAAGGAATGAGAGGATCTCATCAGGGTGCTCTGTGTGACTTGCAGAGCCTCCTGTAATTTTGGGATTTGGCTGACTAAAATCAATACTCCATCTTTTAGCATTTAGGGAGGCTGTGAGAGCCATGATTCCATCAGGAATGCAATAGGATTTTCTTTAAACATCCCCTTTTTATGTCCTGTTTCACATTGCCAGTGAGTGGGACATTTATCCTACAGCCAGCTCCCAAAACCAAACAGGGCCAGGATCAGGCTCCAGGTGTGCCCAGCCCTTTATAAAACCCCTGGGTACCATAAGGTGAGAATTTTTGGAACAACTTGGAATTTGTATTTAAGGCTGGATTTTCCACAGCTTCTTCTGCCTCAGGTGGCTGTTGGCTAAAGTTTTCTGTGGATCACAGAAAGCATGGATTTCTAAGGGGAATCCAGGGTGGACCCTGGGAAGGATAATTCTGCACCTGGGAATGTGTTTTGAGGTGTGTTGCTGTAATCTGCAACTAATTTTGGTCCTGGGAACTGTGTTTTGGGCTGAAACCAGTGGTACCAGTCATGTTTGGTTCTCAGGTTGGCCCTGCTTGGCTGCACTGATGAATCTTGCCTAAAAATCAAGGTAAGAATAAATCAAGTACATAGGATAAAAATCTATATATATCTATTTCAACTGCCAAGTTGAAATACATGGATTTACACAGATGTAAAACCAAAAGCAAAACGTGCTGTTTAGGAACTTACTCCAGCACTAATTCCACTCTGCTGCAGATATTTATTCCTCATTTTACCCATTCATTTCCACTGCAGGATTACCAAGGCCTGGAACTTCTGCTGGGCTTTATCAGACCTTATCTCCATCACCCTCTCCACTAGTTCAGAAGGATGTGACTGCAAGCAATTAACATTTTGATGCACTTCACCACGCAATTGCCAGCCTTTATTTTCTTCCCATTAAAATCGTTGGCTCAGTTTACAGCTGGCTTGGTTTTTAATCTGGTTTTTGCTATTCCTATGGTAATGGAATCCATTCAATTAACACTCTGGTGGCTGGAGGGGAATACCAATCATTGGGCAAAGCCTGTTTGCCCTGGCCAGGCCTGGAGGAGGGGTTGCTTTTTGCTCTGTCACAGGTAAAAATTTTGAAAGTTGATGCTGTCAGGACTTCATTTTGTGCTGAATCCAGGTAATTATTGGGTTTCACTTGGCTGTTGGTGTGGGGAACCTCTGTGTTAGGATACTTGAGTGTAAAAGAAACAGTTTGGCTTTGGGCTTGGTGGATTTGGTATGGTTTGGGGGTATTTTTGGAGGAAAAACAGGTAATATTTTGGAGGTTTGGTGTTTTTCTGGTTGGTAGTGGGGTTTTCTTTCCTTTCTTTTGGATTTTTGGTGGGGTTTTGTTGTGTTTGTTTTTTTTTTTTTTTTTTAAATTGAATCAACCTCTTTTTGTACAGCAAAAGAAGCCTGGGGAAAATGTGTTTGAATTCTGCAGCTCTGAATTGTGAGGGGATGAATAGCATGAAAGAATGGAGCCAGGAACCAGTGAACCTGAGGTAGACTTGAACTTTCTGCACTTCTTTTGTTGTGGATTTCTTTTCATTGCCATGGGAGGCATCTCACTGGCCAGTGCCCCTGAACAGGCAACTGGGGGGAAGCAGACCTTTAATGCTGCAAGGAAAATTGTCACAGGATTTGACCAGGATAAGGAATCTTCCTGCCCAAGAGGGAAGAAATCCCTGGAGGGGAGTGCCAGCCCTGGGAGATGCCTGGAATTGGAGCACAATTATTTGGGAACCACTGAGCATCTGTCACTGACTGTCACCATACAAGTCTTCTCTGGCTGCCTCCACATCCTGTGCTTTTCTTCCCAACTGCTCAAAAAGGATGAGGATCGTGGCCAATGTCCCTTTTTCATCTTTAATAGTTCTGTTTTGCAGAGAAAGCAGATCTAGGGGCTCAGATATTCTGGTATCTGTTCATTCAATGGTTGGACTTGACGATATCAGAGGTCTTTTCCAACCTTAGTGATTCCATGAGTCTATGCAAACAGTAATAGGCCAGATAGGAATAAATCTGCCCTACCTGAAGTCCTGTTTCAAATCATGGTATGATCTCCACTGTTTTAGTAATCATGTGGAAATTATGATTTATTTTTTTTTCCTGGGGAAGAAAAAAGCAACAGACAAACTTAAGAAAAAATGACAATTTAACATAAAATGCAAATTAAGTTTCATTTTCCCAAGTCCTGTTCTAGCAAACCTCAGTGCATAATTCACAGCAGTTTCACACTCAGCCCCATTACACAACTGGTGTGTGTTTCAGGAGGAAAACACACCAAATGTTTCCTCTTTGCAAATCTCACAGAATCCAGGGTGATTTTCAGTTTCACCACAAAACAAGAGACCCACACTCCCGTGGTCTTGAATTTTGTGGTTGGAATGTTTCATTGCCAGAGGGGGAAAAAAAAAAAAGGCAAAAAAAAAAAAAAAAAAAAAAAGCTGAACAGCCTGTTCAATTAAAATCAATGGAAATTTTCCCAGGGACTTCAAGGAAACTGAACGTGGGCACCAGATCTGTGAGGATGGCTGGAAATGGCCCGTGGAGAATTCCAAGGCAGGCAGCTTTGAACTGGATACGAAATAAATGGGAAACTGAGTGCAAGTGGCTGCCAGTGGGGCTGTGATAAGGCAATGTGCAAACACTTCCTCTGATAGCCCTGGAATTAGCTGCAATTAAGGGTGATTCTGATGAGGAACACATGGAATTTCCAGTTCATCACCATGAGCAATGCTCGTGCAAAATTGCTGCAGCAAACCGTGAGGGGCTGCAGGCCCTTCCTGAGCTTGGCTGTCTGTTCAGAGCCTGTGGAAATTCCAAATTTCCAAAAACTGGAAGACATTGGGACGCACTGGGGTGAAATATTTGCCAAATTGGAGTTTAATGAGAAACTGGAAATGGAGGAGGCATCAAAGCCTTTGTGAGAAACAAAAGGAAGAAATGTGGAGGGCTGCAGACTGAAACAGGGGGTGTCCCAAGCCATCACCTCTCTCAGGTGGATGCTGCTTGCAGGGCAATCCCTGAGCTCACCAAGGGCTATTTTATTTTATTTTCAGAATTATGCTCTGCTTCACTTGTGCAAATAGCAAGGACAACCATCAAGTAGATGCTGGGGCATTTACAGCACCATAAGGCTGGTGTACGTTGTAAATGTGGTACACACACTAAATATGGTGCTAAAAGAAAAATATTTTAATTTTTTTTTCTCACTATCCCTTCATTTCTTCTCTTTCATCTCTGTTATTTTGGGGTGGGTGAGGTGCTGTTCTCCCTCACTGCTTTAAAAACTGCTCTGTTTGCATGGCCCTGCTCAGGCAGTGCCTAACTTAGGGGATAGTGAGGATCCCTTAAGGAATTCCCTAAAAGGTAACCTTAATTAATTACTGTTTCCAGCTGTACGGAAATGTTCCTGCCCCTGGCAATGCAGGGGATGTTGCTGAATGGTGACAACGCTGTCCTCCACCTCCTGAGCATAATAACTCTTGATCTTTCCTATTTCAGCACGTGGAGGGGCTGAGCCTGTCTCTGAATGTCCCTACATGTGCTTGCCCTCATAAATTTTATCTGTACAGAGCATTTTCTCTGTGTTTTGGCTTCAGGAAAAGGCAAGAAACTCTTAATAACAGCTCCAGCCCAGAACTGATCATCAAAGCTGTCCTGGTTTTTAGAAAGCCTCACATGAAGTAACTGAGCCATGGCATTTGCAGGTGGAATTTAATCTAAATTAAAGAGTTGCAATGTGCAGTGTGGACAAGGCAGGTGAGGGAGAGCAGGGGGAGCCCACCCAGCTGCTATAAACTGATTTCTGCCCCCAAGGAACTTGTCAGGAGATGCTGTCAGCTGCTTGCACTTTGCAGTGACAGGATTTGTCTTTATTCCCCCCAGATAATGTGCCTGCCTGTGTTTTAAAGTGGAATGGATGATTGTATTTTAGCTCACAAATGACAATTCTGTTCATTGTCAGGGGTTTTTTGGATGAAGATTGCAACTAAAGCGATGTTGCCTGAGCCCAGATGGAGCCTTTGGACGTGAGGTGATTTGGAGCTGGGCTGTGGTCACACACCAGCCAGGTCTGGGTTTAATGAACCTGCTGGCACCTCTGCGTGTCCTGTGGGACCATCAGCTCTTCACTTTCTCTGCTGCCGAGACAAACTTCTGTATCTGTGCTGGTGCTTTTATTAGGGAGGGTATTGTATTTGTGGGGTGCCACGTGGCAGGAAGGAATGATGAATCTGACTCCATGTTCTCAGAAGGCTAATTTATTATTTTATGGTACTATATTATATTGAAGAGTGCTGTGCTATACTATACTAAAGAATACAGAAAGGATACAGACAGAAGGATAAAAAGATAATAATGAAAACATGTGACTCTTTCCAGAGCCTCAACACAGCTTGGCCCCAATTGGTCATTAAGTCAAAACAATTCACAGCAGAAACCAATGGAACAATCACCTGTGGGTAAACAACGTCAAAGCCACATTCCAAAGCAGCAAAACATAAGAGAAGCCAATCAGAAAATTATTGTTTTCCTTTTTCTCTGAGGCTTCTCAGCTTCCCAGAAGAAAAATCCTGGGCAAAGGGATTTTTCAGAAAATATGAATGTGATGGGGAGGGTGCTTTTTATTGAGAATATTTGCTGGTTTGTAGCTCTGTTTCTTTTTCCTTTGCCTTTCCCACCCATAATAGTGCCTTTCCCTTGTTCCTGTTGTGCTGGAGGTGAGTTCTGCTGTTGATTAAACAGAATTCCCTCACCATTACCCTGTAGATTTTTACAGGTGAGCAATTTATGTTTTGATTTACCATCAGCTCCTGCAGATCAAACTGCTCCAAAGGTGGGAACTCTTTTTGCAGTTGTGCTCTTGAAGGGCTTCACATAACATTTAATTCTGCAAAGGGCAAAAATGCTGAGGAATTTGGAGTTTGGGTGTGCCACACATGGAAATCTGCATGTTTGTACTGGCAAAAGCCTTCATCATGTAAATGAAGTTATTCTTCTTCTATATCTTCATGTAAATGAAGTTATTCTTTAGTAGAATTTAATTTGGGCAGCTGACTGTACCTGAACTGTAGCTGGGATGAGCCATATCTGTGCTAGGAAGATATTTTAGCAAGGTTTTGTATTTCAGACAGCCCTTACATAAAAATGATGAGTTAATAGCATTACCAGAATTTCATGCCTTCATGCTCACAATTTAATCTACAATTTATGGTGGGATCCAAACCCTGCAGCTGCTACAGGGAGAAAACTTTTGTTTTTTGTACTTTAGGAACTGCTCAGCATTTCCCTTTTGTAGCTCAGCAGGGTGAAAACCACTGGGGGATGATTCCTTTTTAAAGGGTTGGAGAGCAGCGTTGGTTCCTCTCTGCAGGAAGGGAAGCAGGACCCCTCATTTATGGGGTTTTTGGAGGTTTTGTAAAGCCCCTCTGACAGGAGAAGGTCATGGAGGGTCCTCAGTGAAGATGCTCAGGGGCTTTGTCACAAAATTCCTTTCAGGGATGTGTAATGAGGAGCTGGATCCCCCTGCTTTGAGGTTACTCAAGTGAGTAAGAGCTTTGAGATTTAGCTTCCTTGCTTTTCATTTGCTGCTTCTTTAGGGCAGGATAAATTACAGCTCTGCCTAAAATGGTTCTGCCAATGGGAAAAATGTACACTGGCCACTGCTTCGACAAGAGGAATGATAAATTATAGGATGAGTTAATGGTTTGTGTTGGAAGAGACCTAAAAGATCACCCAGAGCCACCCCAGCCATGGCAGGGACACCTCCCACTGTCCCAGGTGCTCCAGCCCCAATGTCCAGCCTGGGCCTGGGCACTGCCAGGGATCCAGGGGCAGCCACAGTTCATTGCCCTCACAGGAAACAATTTCTTCTTAATACCCCAACTAAACCCACTTCTAAACACCCACACCTTCCCTTTTCCACTGGGGATATTGTAGAGTGTCCTGCTCAGAACCAGACTTCCCTATATTGAATTTTAGAGACAAGGAGCTGGGTCTGTCCTGGGGAAGATGCTGAGCCTTCCTAAGAGAGGGAGAGCATGACAGGTGTTTCTTACACTTCCTTTAGTCCCTGTGAAAAGTCACAATTTTCTTCCAAGTTGCTGAGAAATTTATGGCCAAACCCACAAAACCCAACCCCAAAAATCTGATATGGGGATGAGACCAGGCTGAGTGTGTCCATGAGAAATCCCAGCACTGAACTCAGTCACACTTTACCAATGCAATGCTTTGGGTTTCTTTAGCATGAGATTAATATAAAATACTTCTGGAGAAGGAAGATCAGCTGGCTCTCAAAGCCCCAGCACTTGGCATCCCAACAATTTGTACTGATAGCTCCAGGCTGGCTATATTTTTTCTTGACAATTTATGCTGCTAAGCCCAAAGTAGGAGATATAATTTGTAGATTCATGGACAGAATGAAAAGTTGGCTTCCAGCTGGATCTCAGGGCTCCACAGAAGGACTCTTGCTGTGGTCTGGTGCAATGTTGTTCTTTTAGCATCTGATTTGAGCTCTAAAACTCTTCATTACAAGGGGCATTACTTCAATTCCATTTTCAATGTTATTTATTGTTATTTATAAAGCTATTATTTGGTGCATAACATTACTCCTTCGACAGTCAGCAGGTCTGAACATGAAAATGTTGAAATGCAAATTGCTGATATCTGGCACTGAATATGTATGTTTGAAACCAAACTCTGCTACTTGTGAATAATCATTACTCTTAGCTCTAAAATCTCCAACTGTTTAAAAGACAAAGTTCATTAAGTTAATTACAATTTCTAGATGGCAAATCATCTTGTTGGCAAAGTCACTCTCTATAGGAAAGCAAAAAAGCTGCAATGTAATCAGATGCTGCTGCAGAAAATGTTTAAAAAGGTAAAATGTTAGAAATTGGTGCATTTTTTAACTCAGGGCACAGGCAGTGTGTGCCAGTCCCAGGTTCTCTGTGTCTTTCCTTTTGTCAAACAATTGATTTTTGTGTATTGTTTTTAAGTCAGCTGCTACAATAGGTAATTCATCATCACTGGGAGATAGAAACTCAAGCAGTCCCCAAAAATAATTGAATTTTTCAGAAATTCTCTAAGGGGGTGAAAAATCCATAACAGCCATTAAATCCTGCTCTTTGTAGAAGGAGTATGAAATATTACAATTATGTTCAAGAAGAAAGAAAAAAAACCTCTTTAATTCCAGTTGCTGAATCTAGCAGCAATAATTCGGTGTTTTGTTATGCTGCTCTACGGTTTCAATGGAATTGGAATGGAAAAATGTGATAACACATATCAAAAGATGTCATTTATAAAGGGAGAGAGGAAGCTGTTCAGGAATTCCAGACTGAAAAATGCAGGAGATTACAGCCTTGATCTGGAGCTGCTCATGAATTGGTGCTCCACAAACGAGCAAGGGTTTGGTGCCCGCCCTAGTCTGGCACTTCTGTGGGATCTTCATTTTTAGAGCATCTCCAGATCTCCTTTGATCTCTGCCCAGCTGTGATTGCCAGGATTCACTGTGCAATTTCAGGCCATGGGAAGGAGAAATATCCACCTTGGAAAACCCCTCTGCTCTTGGCAATATCAAGGTGCAGGAATGGCACCAAGAGCACCAAGAGGATCCAGGTTTGAGCTCTACATCAAGAAATTTCAAGGCAAGTATTATCAAGAAGGTTTCCAAAACACATGAGAGAATTAAGACAGTTTCTCCAAGGTATTTTATTCCTTTCCTCATAGCTGTAGGATTTGAGTTGCCCATCATCTTCAAAAATGGATCAAAATTCTTTATAATTCTGGTGTTTATCAGTAAGACTTGAGGCCTAGTGGCCACACCCTGAATATTTGCTATCCAGGAGAGATATCACAAATATCTGTGCTTGAAAATATAAAATAAGATTAAATATCCTAAGATTAAATATCTGGGCTCACAAAGATTAGGAGAAGGATCCATGTTTTTGGAAATGGGCTTACCCTGGCATGGGTTAAATGGGAAAGGAAGCAGATATGGAGGAGTAAATAGAGCTGTGGTAATTTATTACAAGCTGTTTTTCTCTATATACATAATAGCATGCTGTAAAGCAATAGATCATGTGAGATGAAGCCATAGCATGACAAGATGGATCATTTAAGATATTAAATGATGCTTTTCTGTGTACTGTTGTTATCCAAAGTCTATTAAAAAAGTATCGGACAGGATATTTTTTCCCATCATTCTTGTGTGTTTAGACCTGGCTTAGTAAATCCACTGCATCATTAGCTCCAGCCTGAGTTCAGCTTTTAGAACAGTTTACATTTCTGAAACAATTTAATTGAAGATTGTAATTTTATTGGTGTGTATTAGTGAAAAAAATCATTTGGGAACAAAGGAAGGAAGTGCCCATGCTGTGTTATAGGATCCATACCAGATCTAGTGGGAAAATGGTGTGGTTTGAGTTCAGGTACCAAGACAGGATTTTGTGTTGGCTCTTGAGATGCTTCCCCTGGCTGCTGTGGGGGTTTGTGTTCTCTCAAAGAGGGTGCAAACCCCAAACTGTGTGTGGGGCAGGGTGGGACACGATGCAGGAGCCTGAAGGAGGAGCAGTTCCTTTTGAACTCCTCTGATGATGCTCCAGGCTTGGTTCTCAGTGTGAACACACCTTTAAGGCAATAAATCCCAGAATTCCAGAAAGGTTTGGGTTGGAAGGGAAGTTAAGATCACCCATTCCACCCCTGCCATGGGCAGGGACACCTTCCCATGGTGTCACCTTCCCACCTGGATCCCAGGTTGCTCCAGGCCCCAGTGTCCAGCTGGCCTTGGAGACTTCCAGGGATGCAGCCAGAATAGGCCAGAATATTTATTTTAATTTAAACCCAGAGTTATTTCTGTGGTTGCCAAGAAAATCTTCACTGGGTTTGACATTATCTGTCAGATTTTATCTGAACCTGTCCCTCACAGTCACTCCCAGCTCTGGCTTGAGGGACTGTCACCAAGGAAGGGTCACTGAGCTGCCACCCTCACTGCCCCCCTTGGAGAAAGGGAAGAGTGACTGCCAGTAATACCCTTGGCTTTATGAAGTGGAAACATCTTTATTTACAAAGGGCACTGGGATCATAAATTTGAGGCAGGGTTGATGGGGAATTGGGTTATAACCTGAGGGGGAAAGCAGAGCTCACTTCCAGCCACCAACACCCAGCTGAGCTTGGCTCTACGACAGCAAATCTTGGCTCTTAATTAAACTATGAGCTCTCATTTTTGGCTTTTCCCAAATTTTTTCAAGGGCTGTCTTGCACTATTTTCCTGCTTCTTGTGTCTTTTGGCATTTTGTGTTTCTGAGGGGCGTTATGAGAGGTGGGATTGTCTTCCACTGAGGAATTAACTACTAGCCAGCGTAGAAAGAGGGATATAGGATTTCATGGACCAGCAGGCTAATATGATGTGAAATCCTATTTTCCTATCATCCAAGTGTCTGCAGAATTCCAAGTTAATGTACTTTATATTATATGGTTGCCACCTGTTTATATTATCAGTAGTTTGAATATTTAAGCATGAGACACTCCATTTCCTACCAATTTGTCTGTATTTTCAGAATGGATTTTCCCAATGTTTCCATGCTTAATTTTTTGTCTCCTTTTTCCCCCTAAAATGAGTATTGTGTCCTAACATGACTACATTTAAATTTTCATTAAAAAATGATATAGTCCACAGCATAGATTTAATTGCTCACACCCTTACCTGGTGTAAATCAACCCAAGCAGCATTAATCCTAACAAGATTTCTCACCAGCTGAGGATCTGCTCCTGTGGATTTTTGTGTTCTCAAAGCCGGGGAAGAGCAAATCTTCAAAACCCATCTTTGAAGATGGCTCCCTTTGAGCTGAAAAATCCCATTTTGCCATCATATGTACGTTTGGGGGACATCATAAATCTCCCGTAAGCAGCCCCTGGTTTGGGTGCATACATTTAAATATGTGATGATCCCAGGAGCACGGGAGGGTGGATGGGTGGGTGTGAGCACCCCGACCCACACGGGGTCGTTGGATCATTCCTGCATCTGGACTAATAAATGGCAAGTGCAGTTAATGGAGAACAATGAATCCTGGAACAAAGGGGGGAAATCTCAGCGCATCTGCTGAGGGAAAGATGTGCCGAATACTGATTAGGAAAGAGATCTGGGAGTTGTTGGGGAAAATCTCTAAAGCATTCAGCTTAATGTGCAACTGCAGAGAAAAGGGCAAGCAGAGCGCTGCCTTGTAGTGCTGGGGGAAGGCAATATAAATCAAAGCAGCTGCCTTTGTTTCCATCAGGCATTGTTTTGACATCACCCAAAGAACTGAACTTTATTTGCTATTGGCCACTCTGGCTTCAGAAGAATGTATTTCTTACTGGAGGGGATTTGCTGTGCGCTAAAGTAAATTACCATCTTCTGCATTTTAAGATAACGCAGAGGAAGAAACAGAACAAAAATCAGCTCATTAAGAAGTGAAGCGACCACTCTGATTGGGGCAATTGTTGTCAGAGAAGAGCAGTCTACAACTTGACCTGAGGTTCAACTCCAGGAAAAAGAGAGGATGTGGAAATATTACCTAAAGCATGGTTAATTCAGATTGAGAAATAAGTGTTTTGTTGAAAATCTCATTTTGTGCAACTCGAAAACGATGTGAGTTATCGCTACAAAGACAGCGAACGATAGAGGAAAATGTAACTGCTGGGGAATGAAAAGGCCAGAATAATGAGCTCAGTGCTCTTATCTGCTTACCAGCATTTGGATTTTGTCATGTTTTAATTTTACAAGATTCCCAGACCAAAGGAGGGACGGTGCTTAACCCAAAACTTGCAGCAGAACCTGCTGCAGCTTTTGGGGGCCATTCTCTCAGGGCTGCCATCACCATCCCTTGCATGGAGATGTTGTTGGTTCAGCCATAAATAATCCCTGCTGGTTGGAAACCCGGAGTGCAAAATTCCAGCTCAAATTCAGCCTCAGGGGCTGTAAAATGAGACATAAAGGAGGTGTTTTAAACAATAAGAGTTTGTGCTATCTATTCCTGCATTCGGTGGGGATATGGGGAACCTAACACATTTTGTTATGGCCTCAATGTTCCACCAGGAGAATTTTAGATGTTAGGAAAAATTTCTTCACTTAAAGGGTGGCCAGGCATTGACACAGCCTGCCAGGGAAGTGGTGGAATCACCATCCCTGGAGGGATTTAACCGATGTGTGGATGTGACACACTTGGGGACATGGGTCAGTGGTGGCCCTGGCAGTGCTGGGGGGGTGCTTGGACTCAATGATCTCAGAGGGCTTTCCCAGCTTTCATGGCTCCTTGGTTTTTACTGGACTGGAAAAAAGATTGAGAATATTTATACTCTTTTCTTCTTTATACACTTTGAGCTCTAAGTCCCTCCCTGTTCCCTCATCCCTGGGTAACTTTTCCCAGAATCACTGAGGTTGGAAAATCCCCACAGGACCATCGAGCACTAGCCGTGCCTGATCCCCACATTAATGGCTAAGTGCCATCTCCAGCCCTTCCTTGGACGCCTCCAACCCTCCCTGGGCAGTTCCAATTCCTGGGCACCCTTTCCATGGGGAAATTCCTGCTGTGTCCACCCTGATCTTCCCCTGGCCCAGCCTGAGCCCATTCCCTCTCCTCCTGTCCCTGTTCCTGTTCCCAACACCCCTTTCCTTTCAGGGATTTGGGAGAGCCACAAGGTCCCCCCTGAGCCTCATTTTCCCATTTTCCATTCCTATCCAGCCCCCAAACCTCTCAGAACATCTCATCACCACCAACCAGGCACTTCTCACCTTCCTGTCTGTCCATCCCCTGTCTCAATTTCTGACTCTGATGTATTATTTTTTCAGAATTATTCCAATTGAAGTAAAACAACGGGAATAAATTAGAGACGAGTGGTGAGCTGAACAGTTTTCACTTTAACAGTATTTTAATAATCAGCAAAGTCACCCATGTATAGTAATGATAAATTGCTTTGCTACAGGGTAATATAAACTTTACAAGTATAATAAATATTTCTGCTTGGCCAAGAAAACTGAAAAACTGGAAACTGCATAAATATGTGCATCAGAATGAATGAAGATAAAAAACTGGGGAGCATTTTAAAAATAGCTTATGTTTTTTGTAAATTCAATCTCAACCTGTCTTTTCAGAAACAGGGATTTGAGTCACTGATGTGTTTATGGTCTAGCTGAAGCCAAGGAGATTTTGGTATCACATAGGTACAAAACTTAGATTTATTTCTTTTCATATTGCTGTTATTGAGATGGGATTAAAAGATTCAGGGTTATTTAAAAGAAATATGTCCATTTCAGATTTTCAAGCTGGAGATTAGCTGGTGGCACACTGTGTTGTTGAGTCAATAAAGCCCACTTTTCTCATAGGAGAGCTCTTTTATTTTGGAGAGTTACAGATGTGATCCATATTAAAGACAGTATTCATTAGAGACAGATTGATATTTTAATAACAGCCCTGCAAAATTACTTGTGAGAAGTTCCCACTTCCCATCAGCAGCCAAGGGATGACAGAACTTAATATTGCACTACCAGGAATAGCCTGGTATGAAAATACAGGTAACAAACCCAGAAAAAATTAACTTTATTAGGTCCTTTAATCCCATTTATGGTTGGTTGGAAGCTAACGGGGAGGAAAGGAAGAGCCTCACCCCACTTGAAAACTGGGATCCCAAGCTTTGTTGTCAGTGCTTGTGACACCAGCCTCTCACTCATTCCTCAGAGGACATTTTCCAGCTTTATTCATTTTTCTTCCCAAAGTTATTACATTTCTCTCCTGCTAAGAAACATCTAACTTCAGTCAGAGCATCCGGCTGCAACAGCCTGGATTTCATCTGTCTCTTTTCCCCCTGGATGCTGCCAGTCACTTCCATCTCAGCAACCCTTTATAGCAGACGTGTTTCATCCAGGCTTTCCCAATATTTTAAAGAGAGATGCAGGTTTTTATGTGACTTTAGAATAAATGCCAGGGCGTTCCTGCCTCTCCCTGTGCACGTTTCCAACGTGGTTTTCTTTTCACTGGCTTGTATTGATTTTTCCTGTGCATCTTTTGTTTTGCTTTGTTGGTAGAAGTGGTGGATGGGGAAAAAAAGCTTTCTAGTTTCTGGTCCTGGTTTTATTTCTTCATCACCTTTTCCATTCCTTCTGTCTGCATCCCAGCTCTGTCTCCACAGGAGTGACAAGGCACTGCTGAGGGTTGATGTCACCAGTGTTTGCACTTCCTCTGAGAGGGACAAATGTCAGGGAAACAGGTGCAGAATAATCTTCTGCCAACACCATAATCCCCATTGTGAAAGATCTTTGCAAGGTCGAATTATAACAAAGGATTTGTATATTTTCCAGATCTGGCCCTGGAGAAGAGTGGCATCATTCAGCTTATCCTCAGGACAAGGAGAGCTGGAAATCTGAATTGACTTTTTGATCTCAACTGTAAGTTTGAAACATCTTGCTGATTGTCTCCTCCAGTTTTGTTTTATATTTCTTTGATATATGGGTATGAGTCCTGGAAGTGCAATTCCTGCCAGGATTAAGCAGAATTCTGTCTTTGCAGGGTTTTGGGTGCCATTCTGGTTCATTGCCCTCTTCTCCTGACTTTTCAACTCTGCTGAATAATTTCACTCATTTCTGATTTGTGTCAATGCTGTGGACAAAAATCCTTCTCTGAGATGCAGCAGCTTTTTAATTCCTGTGTGGGTTTGTGGCAGATCAGACACTCAGAGCTGGGAGGATAAAACTGAGAGCAGGTTTGTGTGCTGGGGTCAGAGCTGGGAGCACAGACCCCTTTCCATGGGGTCTCCTCTTTTGGGGAGCCAGTGCTCCGTGCCTTTTGCAGCTCAAATTGACTTCAGTGCAGGTAGCAGCACATTCAGGGGCCTAATATCCAAATAAAGATGATTAAAGGGAACAACTGCAACCCATTCACTCCTTCATTTTGTAAGAGTACACACAGACTTGAAGCTTGATTGCCAGGGATGCTCAAGAGGTACTTGGAGCACTCTAAAATTGTCTGTGCACGTCATCATTGATGCTCTTGGGACCAAACCAGCTCCCTGTCCCCCTGGGCAGCCTGGGGGTGGCTGCAGGTGAACCAGGAGGTCCTGCCAGGTGTGGGGCACTGCTGGTGACCTGATCCTGTCACTTCCACCCACTGCTCACAGCTCCATCCTGCTCCATGAGAGACGGGGAAACCCACTGCTCACCTGTAGGGGAATTTGGTTTGGTACCCATTTGTGTTCTTTACTAAGAATGCAAAATTTCATATTTTCTGTCAGGAAGAGGAAATGATTTTATGAAGTTCTCACTCAGTATAGAACCCAAAGAACTCAATTTCTTTCTTTATTTTTTCTTAGACAAGGATGAATCCATGGATGCATTGCTCAGAAGGAGCAAATTTCCTTTTGAAATTACAAAATTTCATCTTTTCTGCCCGGAAGGGGAAATGATTTTATGAAGTTCTCATTTGGTATAGAACCCAGGGAACTACATTTCTTTATTTTTTCTTAGACAAGGATGAATGCACGGATCTGTTGCTCAGAAGGGAGGTGGGTCATACCCTGCTCTCTCTAGAAAGGCCTCTGATGATTTTCCCACTTGTTTTTCTGCTTGAAACACCCATTTTATTGCTTTTGCTGGTATTCCTGCTTGGCACAGCACAAGCCTTTCCTGATGGAGCAGTACAAGATTCCCAGAAGAAGGAACTCACAATTCCCACCCATGCTGGGAGCACCTCACATCCCTTCTCTGTTTGCACAGGAGAATGGTGCAGGCAGTGGGGATTAATTAGGATTGATTCCTGCTGTCTCTGTGGCACACATGGATTCTCCTATAATTGAGAGAGATTCCAGTGATGGAATTGAGCTGATTAGGCTGAACAAAGTAATGTTGCATCCACATGCATCCTGCCTCCTTGTAATTAGAATTGTTGGTTTTCCAACTGGGAGCAGAGCGCTGGCAACTAAAGGATTCTGCTCTGATTTAGGAGCAAATGGTTCCTTCTCCAAAGCACTCCTGGTCTAAAAGGAAAATTAAAAGGTGAGAACAGCAAGGGAGAGAAGGAGGTGAAGGATTTTCCTGAGATTACATCAGGATAGCTGCTGTACTGGGTAGAATGGAAATATCCAGGATTTCTGGTCCTGTGTTTTTCTCTGAATGTGTTACATTCAAAGGCTTTAAGCCACTGGAGTACAGGCACCTTTTAATTTATTTTTTTATGTCTCTCTGCATTTAAAAGCAAAACTAAATCTACTGGCTTGTAAAGGGGGACTGAAAGGATGCCAAACACCCTTGCAGGCGCATCCAGCCCTGCACGATGTCACCTTGCTTTGAAAATCAGCAAATTGTCAGTGGATCCATAGTGGAAGCACCCAAAAATTGGTATTTTATTTGCAATTTGCTGTCTAGGAAGATTCTAGCAAATCTATTTTCGTTCTTTATTTTTTTACCCTGAAGATTGCTGTCCTTAGTTGTGGACAGGTGAAATTTCATGGCAAACCTCCTTAAAAGACAGATTTTTTTTTTTCCTCATGATTTATTGAGGTATTTGAAAGGTTTATGGCAAAAGGAGCTCTGCCATCCCACATTTACATAAGCTTCTTATGTCAGACAATACCTTTGTTTGTTCCTGAATATACCACGCATTTTTCCTCCATGTTTAAATGTGGATTCACATCAGGGGATGATAAAAGCATTTGAAATTAAATGGTTCCTGAGTTAACCACAGCACCTTCTTTCAATTAGGCCTTCATACATTATAATAATCCCTATTTTGAGATTATTCCACTATGTAAATGGAAGATTATAAGCAAGAGTGCTGAGAAAACCCCTCTCCCCCACCCTGTTAACAACTTATCCTCTGAATCTTTTCATGTAACACCTTTCAGCCTACTTGGATCCAGTTCTGCCTTTACCTCACTGAGCCTCACAAATGTTACACGCTGAAGAAAAATTTCTGGGCACTGATTTTAAAACAGTTGGCAAAATTTTTCAGTCTTCATCAACACCTGGGATTCAGAATTCAGCTGGATAAACTGTTAGAGCAAGATGAGCAGCTGAAGGAAGGGGATAGGGCTCCCTGAGGATGCTTTTATTTTATCAGTAAATTTCATTTTTTAAAATATTTTCTGGAAAATGCCCCCAACTGAACTTACCCTTGATACAAAAAGGAGTTTACCTGCAACACCAGTCTGTTTGCTTTGCTTCAAGTCTGAGTGATAAAGGCAAAAATACATATTTGTTAGAGATGCAGCTTAGTCATGGCCTTTCAGAGCCTTGTGGAGAGGAATACTCTGCATCATCTTGGATTTCTGCTTTGTCAGTTTATTTATTTCCTGCATCCCAACAGGTTTTGTTGGAGCAGCTGTAGGCTGGAGACTGAATCTGCATCTCCTGAGCGGTGCACACGAGGCTGGGTGTGTTGGAAGGTGAGGCACTGCCCTGCAGGAGAAGGTGATGCATGAAACTTGTTCGGGGTGATGAGAGCTCCTGGTGGGCTCTGAGGCTGGCTGTGAGTGAGGAGCACTGGAGGAGGCTGCACGTGGGGAGGGGATGAGACCTGAGAGTGATTTTTGACACGGGCAGGCGGTGATGGATAACAGGAATGGTTTTAAACTCACAGGGGAGGGATTTAGATCAGAAGTTAGGAGGAAATTCCTCCCTGTGATGGTTTTGTTCCCAGCTGTGGCTGCCCTGGATCCCTGGCAGAGCCCAAGGACAGGTTGGACACTGGGGCTGGAGCACCTGGGACAGTGGGAGGGGTCCCTGCCATGGATGAGGTGGGAGGTGGGACTGGATGAGCTTTAAAGTCCTCCCAGCCCAAACCCCTCTGGCATTCCCTGACCCTGCTCTCTTCCAGGTGTCCTGCTGACCCAAGGACTGGCTGATTGTCCGTGGTTCTGCTGCAGAAGGACAGCAGGACATTCATCCCATGTCCTCCAGCAGGTTCTTGGAAAGGCTCAGGTCACTTTGTGCCCTCAGTGACACAAACAGCGATGAGCTCACGAAACCCTGCACATCATAAAACACCTCCTTCATCTCCTGCACAGCTCTGCTTCCCCAGCCTTGGTACTTTTTCTAAATATCTATTTAATGTCAGCTTCGTTTGTTTTAATTCACTCCAATATTGCAAACCAGCAGCAGCTGAACCACCTATTTCTGCAATTAGTGCAGTCTTGCTCCTGCATGATAATCTTTTCTCCAAGCTGCTGCCAGCTCTGAGAAGTGCACTTAGTAGAGAACTGGCCTTCAGTTGACTTCAGGGTAACTGGAAGGGATGTAACCTTCAGGAGCAAATATTGGTCCAAAAATACCATGTAATTTAATTTTTAGGTGAAGGTACAGACAGTAGAATTCCAGATTTTTTCTTTTCCGCACTGAAATTGGAGGTCTGATGCAGTGTTCAGTAACAAAAAGCTGTCTGTTCATCACAGGGCTTTGTTCTGTCACTGTGCCACAGGCACCAATGCTTCTTTTGTGAATTTAGGAGTTATGGTCAAGCTTTTAACTGACCTCACCAAACCTGTGTGTCTTCTCCAGACTGAGACCACTGCTCGAGGGAAGAGCTTGTGTATCCTGTAGAGAAGGACAACCTTTGCAAAGAAAGGTCTTCTCTGGGTTTTGTTTTATGTTCCCAGGACAGCTCTGACACTGATATCTGTTCTGAGGGTCTGATGAATGTGGATTGATTTATTTGGGAAGCTCCCACAGTGACTTCATCCATGGAGCCAGGTCTGCTGTTCATGAGACCCCTTCTACAGGACCTAGAAAGGGTTTTTGGTTTTATCCACCTCAGGCAGTGCAGAGCAGCACAGAACCAGCCTGGAAGAATCCAGCTGGACATCCAAAGAATTTCTGCCAGCTGAAAACGCCAGGATCACTTCACAGAGCAGAACGTGTGGCTGTGGTGCTTCCAGAGGAAACAATGAGCTCCTGTGTCCCTGCAGCCTCACTCACTGCCTGGCCAGCCCTGGCACGGTGACACCCCTGGTGGATTGGTCACATCCTTCTCTCCCAGTGCAGGAGCTTTGTTTCTGAATTCAGAGTTGTCACAGACACAGAAACATCAGCACCTGGTGTCAGTCCAACACCAGTGACCCTGCTGGTGGTGCCACTGCCATGGAGAGGCTCTGGCACCAGGAGAGGGCACCACGAGCCCTGACTTGTGGTGTTGGGAGGTCCCCAGGACAAGGTGAGAGATGAGAAATTGACTCCATGTTCTTAGAAGGCTGATTTATTATATTGTTACATTATTTTCTACTAAAAGAAATTATATATTAAAATTATACTAAAGAAAGAGAAAGGAGACCTCAGAAAGCTAGACAAGAATGAATAATAAAAAAACCCCTTGACTGACCAGATGGACTGGGATTGGTCATTAAGTCAACACAATTCACATGGAACCAGTCAAAATGCACCTGTTCATCAGCAACCTCCAGACCACATCCCAAGCAATCAGATAATTATTGTTTACATTTCCTTTCTGAGGCTTCTCAGCTTCTCAGGAGAAAAATCCTGAGAAGATTTTTCAGAAAAGAAGATGATTTTTCAGAAAATATCATGGTGACACTGGCTCTGTCCCAGTGTGGCCCAGGGGTGGAATTTCCCACACTCCAACCCTTTCCCTTCCTTCATTCCCATGACCTGACTGGAAGTACTGGGGTTTTACCTGAGCCAGTTAGACTTTCCTGCAGGCATTATGAGTGGCCAAATGCTCCTCCAGGGGCTGCCATTCCAGGCTGGCATTACCAGAGCATTGATCAGCAGCTTTAGGAGAGGGCTGAAGAGCTCCTTGAGAGGCGACAATCCCGCTACTGCACAAAGGTGTGAGCTCCACTAGCCGGGAAATTTGCCTTTCCTCTCTGCTCCTGTGAGGCTCTGTGAATTGCCTCGTGATGGTTTTGTTCCCTGCTTGAATCCTGCAATCTGATTTACAGCCTTGGAGCGGGCTGAGGCAAACTGTGCAGCTGAATGCAGAGGGAGGGAGCAGAGAGGGAAGCGAGGATGCTGGGGAGAAGCAGAGAGGAGCTGCTCCATGCATGGACTGCAGAGAAGCTGGGGTGGAGAGCCCCCAGAGACATTCATCATCTCTTTTGCCCTTTTTGCAATCAGACACATTTTCCTGGCCTGCTCACACGAGCCCATGTGTCTGCCAGCTGCCTCCTGCAAGCTCTGAAAGAAGTCATTGAGTCTCTCTGAGAAAACTGCCTTGGCTCACGGGCTCAGAACATCAGACTGACTCCACACTGGGCTGCAGCTCCAAAAAACCACTCTGATCTGCCAAGCAAGGAGCTGGAAGCAGAGGTTTGGAGGATGCATGTTATCCCAGATAAAATAACACACTTGGAATTATTATGTTGGAATTATTATCTCCAGCCTTAGAGCGCTGAGAGTTGTTGGATTTCCTCAGGTGTCCTTCTCCAAATCACCACTGTCATCCTGGCATGGGTTTGTATCTTCAGGTCCTTGATCCTTCAGGAAATGAAGGAAATGAAATGGAGAAACACAAGGAGTGTCCTGACAAAATGTGCACCAGGGAAAATGGGGTGTAATGAGGCATCCCCTGAGGCAAAACCTCTGCCATTCACTCAGCAGGGTGATGCTGCCCATGCCCACAGGTGGGTACAGGAATTCACACCAGCAGCTTTCCTATGGATATTCCATAGGAAATGGAATTTCCATCCATTCCTATATTCCTATTCCATCCTGGAATGCCTCTGTGAGGGTGCTTTTGGCTCTCTGTGCTTATTTAATCTACCTCCAAAATCACATCCTCATCTTTATTCAGCTTCAAAACTGCACAGAGGGATTCCCTGTCTACCTGCCCTCCTTGCACATCCAGCATCCCTTGGACAGCCTGTTTCCATAACAACAGAGGAGGAAAAACCTGAGAACCACTCAGTGCCTGCATGCAGGGCTGGTTGGAGTGGCCTCCAGAGGGGCTCCAGGCCCCTGAACCCCCCAGGCTGGAAGGAGACCCCAGAGAGTTCCCTTCTCCTCCCACCTCGAGGGAAACTTCACCTCTGTGGAGGTGGAAACTGGAATGAGCAGCTCAGCCCTGACCCTCACATGGGGCTGATGCCTTTTAGCTCCAGCAGTTAATTTTTAGCCATTATCCTCCTGCTGTGCATCCTCTTCCCCAGGGCAATATTGACTCAATCCCCCCATGCAGACCCTCCCCTGCTCCCTGGGGACCCTGAGCTGTGTTTAAGGAGCACCAGGAGGTGTCTGGGAGCCCCCAGGACAAACCTCTCTGGCCACTGAGACCTTCTGAGTGCCAGTCGCAGAACAGAACCACAGCATGGTAAAAACCTTCTTTATTCTATAAACCACACATTTGTATTGCCAGCATTCTCCATTCCACTGTCATTGTTTGCACCAGCCCCTGCCTGATTTCTGTGTTTTTGGGTTTTGTCTCAGGAGTGAGCACACAGCCCACGCAACGCTGAACTCGTGGTCATTACTGCAACAGAAATAATAATAAATGATTCTGCAAGCAAAACAAACCCTGTGCAAATTGGGCACTGAAGATGCCTCTCCAGCAGCTTTAATATAAGGCAGTTTGATTTTTTTTTCCCCTGGTTCAGAAGTGACTTGCTCATTTAATGAGCAGGGGCCTTGTTCTGATCAATGCATCCCGGTTTCACAGGCAATCACTCCTGATTTATCCCAGCATTCCAACCATGCTCCTCCCTTACTCAGCTGTCTTTTTTTTACTCATTCCAGCTTGTCTCTGCCCTTCGTGGCGCCCATAACTCCAGAGGCACAAGTGAGAGCACTTACTCAGCACAGGTGAGGAGGCAGCTGCCAATTAACTCCCTGTAATTCATGGTCCTCCCCAGCCCAGAGAGAGCCCTGCAGGGGCAGCAATCCATTTATCCTCTCCTTGGGTCACACTCCAAGCCAATAACCTCATCAGGGTAAACACCCTTAAGCTTCCTTATCCCCTTCATCACACTTTAAGCCATATTTTACTTTCTCTGGCCTTTTGCATGCAGGACTTGCAGCTCCTCCGTGGCCTTGCACAGCCTATCCCACTGACTGCAGCCACCCCACAGTGTGAGTGGAACTCTCTGGAAGTCTCACTTTCCCACTGATTTACCTCATTTTCTTTGGTGGACCAAAAATAGATTTTCTGGGAGGCACATAAGCAAATTTTCCCTGGCCATGAAGGGAACTAATGCTTAGGACAAAGATAATTATTTCTGTTGAAGGATAAATACTTGCCATAAAACTGCAGGGAAAATATTGTATTTCACCTCTACTTTTGTCATGATCAGTTTCTAATGAGTTGATACATGGCTTATTTTAAAGAGAAAACAGTTCCTATCTAAAACTACTCAATTTTGAGCTGCATTGTTCAATTAAAATGTTAGGAACCATCACAGGTGCCCCCAGGGGTTATCTTGGCTCTATTACATCAGGATTTAAACCCAGCTTTGAGTGGTCTGTGACCACATCTAGGCCTGGTTTAAAGGAGGCTTTGTCAGCACTGGGCTTGTCACAGACCTCAAAACCCTCTCTGGAGATCCACAGCCATAAATCTGCAGCTTGCCCAGTGTTTTAAATCCAAATAACATCTTTTAATGAGAAGACATGAGTCAAAACACTGAAGTGTGAGTATTTCTCACTGGGTTTTGGTTTTTCCTCTTCCCCAGTGTATGAATCACTGGCAGCATTCACACCTCCAACCATTGCTTTGAATATTTCAGGGATTTTTGTTTTTTTTTAATTTGAAGACGTGATTTTTTTTTATTTTATTCTGTCATCATATTCTCAGCTGCTTGTGATAAACACAACTCCCTATCCCATTTTACATTTCAATGTGGAACATTAAAAATGTGTCAAAAAGGTAAGTCAATACTATCTTCTTTTTAAGCACATAAACTGCTGGGAAATTGGAGTATATTTCTAACTCTTAGAGCTTTTTAACCAGCACTGCTAATATTTAATTTAAATTTAAATAACATTAAGCAGCAAAGCATTCTCTGGTGGATTTCTTGTGCCATCAACACATCACCTTTGGACATGTGGTGGCACTTTTCAGGCCATGCTAAGGGTGGCACAGTGGGAGAAAAAAAAATAAAAAAAAATCCATCTAGGGTGGGTTTACATCTCCAGATGTGAATCTCTTCTGTCTGGCACCAGAAGGAGCTGAAACACCCCCAAATTTTGCCAACCCATTGCCTTGTTTTGAGAGCTCGGAGCCGTGCCAGGGAGCAGCGGTGACAGCAGAAATTAAATTCCAGCGTGTCCCTCTGCCCATCTGGAAACAGCAATTCAGGCTGCTTCCCATTGACCTCACAAGATTAATTGGCAGCTAATTGCCTTTATATTCTAATTTTCCACCTAAGGGCCCTGCAGTGTTTCAACTGCTGGGTCTGCAGAAAGGCATCTTCGTGTGGAATTAAAACTTGTATGAGTGAAACAATTCTGATTAGAGGGACCTGCTTATTCTGAGGTCTTATTTTGTCTTTTGATCCCTGATTATTCCAGCTTTGGAGAGACAGGTTAGCTTGCAAGGATTTCCTTTCTCAGTGGTTTGTGTCAGGGGTTTTTTGCTTTGCTTTTGCTGCAGCTGCATTATTTAACATCCTTCCCTTTATTTTCAGTCAGTTCAATCTCTTGGCAACAAGGGTGGAGAACAAATTGATTCTCAAGAAATATTTAAGATTATATGACTGACTATTGCTAGGAGAGAAAATACAGTCCCTGAGTCCCTTATAAATTAGCAGATAATTAACAAGTGAATGCTGCAGCTATTTGGATTGGAATGAGATGTAGCCAGGTAGCAAAGTCAGAAAAAAGTCACATTTAAAGAGTTTTTGTTTTATTTATAATTTGAAAGAGAATGGTAACTTCACCCTTCTTGCTCTCCCCACCAAGAAAACGTGTAAGGCTTTCAATGCATTTGAGATGGCACAGGGAAGCAAACTCATTTTAGCAAAGGTAAGAGAAACACCAACACTTTGAGTGTTCAGAGCTTTTCAGAGCAGTGAATATCTCTGTCTGGGAACAGCTCCTTTCAGAGAAGTTCCTTTGGTGCAGTGGGGACTGCTGTCATCCTGGGGAAATGATGCCTGGCCCGCATTCCTGCCCAGAGGTTGGGTGTTGGCATGGGGATTTCTTTCTCTGCTGCTTCCCTAAGGGGTGTGTGTGACTCCTGAGTGTGGATTATCTGCAGGGCTGTGCCATGGGCCTTGGGAAGGCTTGGTTCTGCCAGCAGGCACAGAAATTTAATGTAGATTATTGGATCTGCCATTTTTCAGTGGTTGCCTATGAAGGTGTTCACAGGAGTCCCAGGATGAGGGAAGAGACGAGGATCTGACTCCATGTTTCAGAAGGCTGATTTATTATTTTATGATATATATTACATTAAAACTATACTAAAAGAATAGAAGAAAAGGTTTAATCTCAGAAGGCTGGCTAAGAATAGAATAGAAAGGAATCATAACAAAGGTTTGTGGCTGGGACAGAGAGCCCAAGCCAGCTGACTGTGATTGGCCATTAATCAGAAACAACCACATGAGACCAATCCCAGATGCACCTGTTGCATCCCACAGCAGCAGATAACCATTGTTTGCATTTTGTTCCTGAGGCCTCCCAGCTTCTCAGGAGGAAAAATCCTAAGGAAGGAATTTTTCATAAAAATATGTCTGTGACAGTTACCCATTTGTTTTACATGTGCATTTAACAGGACACTTTCAAAATGTCCTTTTGGTATTTTAGTGTGTTCTACAGAGCCACTGTAGAACTGTTTTGGTGTTTTAGTGTGTTCTACAGAGCCACTGCCAGAGAAACTCCTGTGAGCCCAGCAAAAAAGGCAGGTGGCAGAAGGATTGAGAGAGCAGATTCACCAAAGCTGAAACGTGGGAGCTGTTAGAGATGATAGAAACACTTAGAAAAGGATCCAGCATGGATTTGCAGCTGATGGGAAGTGTCAGAGGCAGATTAATTTCAAGGAGCTGGAAGTCAGCTCAGCTTGGACTTCATGGAAACTTTAAATCATTAAATAAGTGTGTACTTTAGCAGGAACTCAACACAGGTGGGTTTGACGGATTTGGAGGTTTTTTCCTGGAATTACCCAGACAAGGATGCATTTGTAGGATGACATCTATCTCCTTTGATTTCTGAGGGAGAAAATCACCTCCTTGAGGGATTTTGAAGCCCCCAAGCAGGACGTGGCTGCAGTAAGAGGATTTTTCCTGCTCCATCGCAGAGCTGGACAATGCAGCAGGGATAGGATGTGCAGTTTGCTTTCAGAGCTGGGAAAGTCCCAAACCCAGTTTCCTTTTGCTGACAGGACTTGGATTGATGGGTTTCTTTTGAGGTCACCTTTGTGCATCCTTGGCTCATTCCTGGCTCCTCTTGGCCTGGATCTTTGCTGAGCTGGGATTTTGCCACTGCTGAGCATCAACCTTTGTGATCAACTGACAGGAACTTCTCATGTTCTACATCTCCAATCCAATCTTTTTGCTCTTGCTAAAAAGTATTTTAGAGAAAAATATCTGGTCTTGCTGTCATAATGGCCCATCACAAATGAGTAACCACAAGTAAGAAAATTTTGCTAATGCAGATTTTTTCAAAGCAGAAAGTTTAATTAACTCTCTGCTTAAAAAAAGAAAAAGTCACAAAATAAAAAAGCTACAGAGACTTTTTATAATTATTTCATATCCTCTGCTCATTTAGTTTTGGATTCTGTAGCCCTCATAGAGATAAGGTTAAACCTGTGTCTTTTAATCCCTCTGATTTATGTCCCACTCAGAGTGTAGGATCTCTGTAGAGATCCCATGACTTGAATTCCTTGTCCTTGCTCCATCCCATTGCATTTTTTGGATACTCTGGAATAATCTCCTGCTTGCTCACAGCCAGCTGACCAAGGGGTTAAAGTCACTCTGCACCACCTCATTTCCTCTTAGGTTTGATCTGAAAGTTTTAGAAATATTTATTTTTTGTTTAAATACTGAAAAAAAAAGCTAGACTGCCTGCACAGTCTATTGAAATTATTACTATATACTAGCATTTGTAATAAATATCATTCTGAATCATATATATATATAAATATATATATATATATATATAATTTATTTGGGTAATCCCCAGCACTTTAAGTCCTTACTTTCATTCTTGCAAGGATATAATTTTTGACCCACACTCATCATCCCGCCTTAGCGACATTTTCAGTATTTACTGGGTGATTCTTATTTTAATTAAAATTTCTTGGTTTCCCATAACATGAATTTATATATATGTATGCAAAAAAAGTTGAAGGGTTTGCTTTTTTAGCAGTGTTTTCCTAATTATTCTATTTGATATTCCCATTACTAGGAGTCTTCTCTTATTGAATGTCTTTTCTGAAGGACACTGAAGAGGGATATGTGCTCTGTTACGTGAGAATTGCCAATATTTTTAAAGAAGCTTCACATTTTTGGTCAAGCTACCACTTCCCTGCTTGCATAATAATTTTGTATAACTGCTCATAGCCTGACTGTGCAAAACAAATTGCTTTAATATCAAATTATTTGTATGCTGTTATTTCCTGAGCCCTCTAGACTTCCAGAACTTTGTCTGTCTGGTGGAATTTAAAATCAGGCTGAGTTGTAATTGGAAAATGTGTATCATAGCTTGCAGTATTTAGAGGCAAATTGTCAGGGCTGAAATTGCTGATGCAGGTGACCTATTGAACACCCTGCGAGCCACCGGTCACGTTAAATTGGAACAGGAGCACAGGCAGCACCAACTGCTTCAGCAAACACCCATCTATTGTTTTGGGGGCTTTTATGTGGGTTTTAATGCAGGTCATTGTCATAAAATCAGCTCCATGGATGTAAAAAATGGGGGAATAGAAATGGCAGCATTAGCCAAGCCCACTGTGTGTCCCTTTCCCATTTCCTCTTCTCTCAGGAAAAGCAAATGAAGCCCAAGGCAATCATCCTGTCCATTCTGGGAGGGGGTGCCTGGTAATTCAGGTTGAGCTGTTTGTGACTGCTGGGGTTCAAGGGTAGCTGCAGTAATTCTGTAAATGCCTGCTGTTACTGCAGTCCAAACAGGTTTGATTCTTAGCTGAAAACCTGCACAAACCATTTCTTTACAATTTCTTTATTTTTTGTGCTTTAACAGCATAGAGGTTTTGCAGCAGAAATTTTGTGGAATTTACGTCAGTTGACCTTGACAGGAAGAAAGGAAAAAAAAAAAAAAAAAAAAGAAATTATGGCTTTTCAATCCACAAAGCATTTCATTCAGCAGTTGGTGAGCAATGGGTATCATCCCCACCACTGCAAAAACACCACTGTGCTCATGGATTGCCCAGACACAGGCTGCACTCTCCAAATCCCACCTCCACACTGGGCAGGGATCACAGCCACTGCAGGACCTCTCTGCTGAGGGTTTGTCCAGCGAGCAGCAGCTTTTGTTGAGAAATAGGAAATCTTTATTCCTGGGCCCCTTTAATCTCTTCCACAAAAGAACGAGGTCGATGCGTTGTCCTGACGTGAGTCACGCTTCCATTTCTCTAAATATTGCAGCTTCCTCCTCCTGGGCTTTGTGCCAGCTCTTGCAGGGACCAAAGATGTGTTTTCACACAGCTGTTTTTGTGAGCTGCACTCGCTTTTCCTAATAAATGTCCTCATTCCTCTGCATGGCAGAGCCCTGGACAGGGGCTGCTCTCCATCCTTCCATGGGAGGATCTGGAGGGTGCCCAGAGCAGCTGTGGCTGCCCCTGGATCCCTAGAAATGGTTGGACAGGGCTTGGAGCACCTTGGGATAGTGAAAAGTGTCTCTGCCCATGGACTGGATGACCTTCAAGACCCTTCCAACCCAACCCATTCTGAGATTCTATGGCAAATCAGGAATACTCTGTTGTGGCATCACTGGGGCTCAAACCATCCTTCCATAAATTCTGTAACAAAAGTGAGGCCCAGTTTTGCCCCAGCTTGGCTCAAGGGAACCTTCAATTCTGCTGTTTCTTCAGTTCTCCAGTTTCTGCTGGATGAAATGCTCTCCAGAGCTCGGTCTGTCTGTCCTGAAGCAGAGTACAAACTTGTATGGAGCTTGCTGCTCCAGCTGGGAATTAAACCTAAATCCCCATCCCCAGGCTGAGCTCTCATCTCCTGCTGTGCCTGTTTTTCAAGGAAAAGAGACCACGACCTCCTTTTCTGATGGAGACATATGGAAATATGTGCTTGGCCATAGGATGCACGAGTCAGCCCACTCTGTGAATTGTTTTCCATCCTGATCTTTGGCCCTGAACCTGTGGATGAGCCCCCTTGCCTAAATGATCTTTCAGATGCACTGCTACGTTCCTGCTCTTAAATGTTGTAGAGTTGTTTGGGGCTTTTTGGATTTATTTGTTTTCCACCTAGATTTGCTGCTTTCTTACAGGAGGACTGTAGGAAACCAACTGGAAAATAAGAACCAAATATTTCCCTGAATTTGAGCCTAAATCGTTTGGTGTTTGCACAGCAGACAGGCAGCTCGCTGTATTTTGGTGTCAGATTTGTTATTACAGATCAGATCAATTGTCTGGCTGCAGCAGCAAATTCCCCCCTTGTAATGCACTTAGTCAGTTGTGAAATCATGGACTCAGTGGTGGGAAAACCAGAAAATTCTCCATAACCCCTCCAAGCAATCAATTTATGCCCTGAAGCATGAGATTTGATTACCATTGTTATTATCTTAGCTAGCATAGTTACAAATGTTATTAGCAGTCGTAAAATTATCCAGCCTTAAAAAAAATCAGATTAGGAGAAAAAAAAATAAAATCCCAACATTTTACTCCAGGTTCTTCAAAGCCTGAATTCCTGGGGTTGCTTTGAACTGTGCAAAGTGGTAGTTCCTTTAAACCTCTTTAAACTTGCTGTCCTTTGACCACGTGGATTTCTCCTGGACTCTCATTAGGAAGGGATGGATGAGAATTTTCTGGCGTGTCTGGAGTTTCTCTCTGGTCAGGACCCATCCAACTTTCAGCATTTTGAGGCTGAGTGTTGATGAGGTGTGTTTACAATCAGATCTGTGTTTAATAAACCATTAGCAGGATGTGCATCATCCTCTTTCTCATCTGAGTTTTCCTCCTAATGGTCCAAATCTTTTCTGTGAATTCACTCTTCTAAAGCAGCTCAGTGCTTCTCAAGCTGCAGCTCAGCTGGTATAACTTAAATATTTTAAAAATACAAAAGTTAAGGAAAATGCTGCAAAATCAAGAAGCAGGGCGTAATTTCAAAATTTAGATGGCATCATGTCAATTATTTTAGCCACTTAATTTGTCCAGGACCAAACCAGATCCCAGAAGCTTAGTCTATTTATTATTTTTTTTGGTCCATATCAAATTGTGGTTCTTGATATTCAAATACATCCCCCTTTTTTGCATATCTACCTATTCAGAAAATTACAGCATCTTTATTAACGAGCTCTGCTGATGGGATGTGTGCTGGCAATTACAAGCAAATTAATTTCCTCCACAGAAAACCTGGCCAATCTGTTCTTTTGTCCTGAGTATTTCATGTGTCTTAAATGACATTTAGAGTAGGATTGGGAATCTTCTGAGCCTGCCACCAGACTCTGGAGCTGGGTTTGAGATGGTGGGTGTGTCTTGAGGGAGAACACTCAGGAATCAGGTAGCAAGTTACATTTGGGATTGGCAGAACCCACCTGCTGTTCCTCCTGACTCCTTCACACAATGCCTGGGGTAAATATTCTGGGCTTCTCTCACACTTGATTTCAGACAATATTATTAACTTAATGTGCGTTTTAAATATGTGATCTGTACCAGCCTAGAGAGAATTAATTTTTTCCAGTGTTTCCAGCAGTGTTGCTGTCTCATCCTCACATCAAGCAGAGGGTCTGATGAAAAGGCCCCTTGATTTTCAGCAGGAAATCCCAAAATAAAGAGCAGTTTTGTGAGATGCAGAGAGGACCACACTGAGCTTCTCTGTCTTTATTTTTGTTTGGTGCAGACTTAAGTGCCACGACATTTGCCCCATTTCATAGCCCAGTGAGATGTGAGGCACGATTGATTGTGTCTATTTACACTTTACTTAAGGCAAACCCTATTCTCAAATAGATTTAACTAGTGCCATGTTATTATTACTATTAACAGGAACACATTTTATTTTATTTGGCAATGTAGGGCAGCTCTGGGGAAGCTGCTGCACTTGGGCTTTGCCATCAGCTGGCTTCCTAGAAGAAGAAAAACTTTGTGCATGGTTCTGCGAAGAATTAAAACCATTTAATACTTTCCATATTATGGCCTCAAACCTGAACACGGGAGGATCCCATTGACAGGGAGGATCTAAAATCTGGCCCAGCCAAGCAGGGAAATGAGGGTCTGAGGGGTGGCTGCATTGTGCAAGCCCAGCTCCCCTCCCTGTGTGGCACAGGGATGTGGGGATGGGCAGCTGGAAGCTGATTTTGGCAGCAGCCTCTGCAGGTCATGGAATTGGTGCCTCTCTTCTTTCTGCTGCAAAAATCAGCCTGGAAACTCCTGGGGCTGCTCAGGCATGCCAGGTGGGGCTCGGCACTGCCTGGGCAGGGGGATGTGATGTGTTCAGACTCAGGTGTTTGTTATTTCTTATCTATGTTACAGTCTTACAAAAAGCTACAAAATGGCCCTGTATCTATCTCTACAAGGTCTTTTAAGAAAAAGCTATCCAATTAAGAAATGACACCCAAATTATTTTTACTTTTAACTCAACAACTAATCACCCATGTCTCACAATGTGGACTTTTCTGCCCAATTACAAGATACCACCCAAACCCATGGAGGAGAAGGTGAAGGAAAAGGATCAGCCACCCTAAAACCTCCATCTTAGCTCTCTATATATTGCTATACTATAGCAATATATTCTATACTTCCCAATACTCAAACTTTCACACCCTACATTAAACTCTTCTTGATCAGGCCTAGTTGCTGTACTTTAAAACCTTAAACTCTAAGTTTTCCACCATGTGATATTACACACTTCTATTCAAACTCCACACCCACAATCCCAGATTTATCAATTTTGGAAGCCCTCTCCATGGCCTCAGGTCAAATGCAGTGTTCCCTTGAGGTTTGGTGCCTTTCAACACAGAAAATCTAAAATTCTCAGCAGCCAGGGTTCCAACAGGGTGAGTGAGAGTCCCTGGTTTTACTTTTCATGCTCCTGGCAATGGCAGCAGGGGCAATGCCAGCTCTCCCTGGCTCTCCCAGCTCTCTTATCTCTGCTCCCAGACAAGCAGCTTCCCACCCTTGGCACTTCCAGTTATTGCCAAGGCTGCAGTGAATCCCCAGCCAGACCTCTGGATTGGAGTGAATCTCTGCTGGCTCAAATGTTTTTTCAATCCATGGGCAGCCCTCAGACATTCCTCTGGAGCTGCCTCCTTGTCCTTTATTTCCTGAGTTTCCCCTCACAGGGCACAGGTCTGTTGCTTGGCTGTTGGTTGCTTTGGAAAGCAATGTGCCGTAAATATAACATTTGACTGTCTTTGGATGGAACAGCGACTCAATTCAGGGTCTGGCATGGAGGGCAGGATCCAAAGGAGGATTCCCAGTCCTCTGGTGTGCCCTGGGCTGGGTGTTTGCCACACAGAAATCTGCCCAACTTCAGAGCTTCCTCAGCACCTTCCATGCTCTGCTCCATGCATTTATATTGGTGCCAGCTCGCTCATGCATAGGTGAATATAAAAATTCTATCTATTAATTGCTTGACTGCATGACTCCAAACTTGCCATTGCTTGAACTGTTTTGCATTTACTTAACAAATACATTAAACTATTCTGCCCTTTTCCCTTCTACTTTTCAGACATTTTTTTCTTTTACTGACATCTTTATAACGCCTTCCCTTAAATTTAATTATTTACTCCTCGTCCAAAAGGCAAGCTCACCTACTTAAATCAGCAGCAGATAAACAACAGAGTTGGTCAGTACATCCACACAAATTCCAATTGCCACTGCCCCAAAAATCTTTAACCCAAATGCTAATAATCCCCGGGAGTGCCACTGTGCTTCGGTAGGGTGGGTTTATGGTTTAATGCCCGTGAACGTTACTCTGTGGTTATTGTTCATTGCATTAGCCAAGGCTCTGAGAAAAGAGGAGCACCCAAAGGTCAAGAAACGTCTGAGGAGCCCGAGCCCTCATGAAAATGATTCTGTCTGACCCTCCCCACCTCTGGGACGGGGTGCTTAAGACAATGACTGGCAGGTTTGTGACGACTGTCTTCACCAATCACTTAAATATTCAGCGCGTTCCACGCAGGGCTCGGGGCATGAAGCGCCCAGGCAGAGTCCGGGTGCCCAAGCACACACGCGAACCTGAGCTGGGTCTGTGGTCATGTACTGCACACGGGGGGCATTTGCCAAAATAAAGACCAGACAAACCGAGGAAAAGAGGGTTTTCCGAGATTTGCTGTTGGGATGATGGGGTACATGAGGGTTTAGTAGGGGTAAGGGAGGAAGGGCTAAACCCACTTGCGGTTTTCATTATCTCCATCCTTTCCTCTGAAAAGCAGCGACAATTCCGCACCCCAGAGAGGGGTGAGAGCAGGCGGGGACGGTCCCTTCCCCGGCAGCGCCTCGCTCTCCTCGCCCGGGTTTCGGCGGAGCGAGAGCATCCGAGCATCCCGGATCCCCTCGGTTCGGCCGCTCCGTTCTGCTCCTCCCGGCCCGGTTCTGGGCTGGCCGGCCCTGGGGGCACCTGCCCGGCTGCGGGACGGCCCCCCCGGGCTGGGGGCGGGCAGGGGCTCCCCTCGCTCCATTCTCCTCCCTCCTGCATCCGCAGGTGCCGCCCGGAGCAGCGGAGGTGCCGCCGGCTCCGGCCGAGGGGTTCGGATCGGGCAGGTGGGACCCGGAGCGGGGCCGGGGCCGGGCGGGGGTGGCCGCGGCCCGGGGGAGGCCGTGGGGAGCGCGGGGCTCGTTGCCATGGCTGCCCGCAAGCTCCGCCGGAGGAGATAGCGATGCCAGTCACGGAGGGACCCTCTCCCTCCTCGTGGGTGTGGAGCGGGGCTGGCTTTGGGGTGGTTGCGTTGGGTTTTTCCGCTCCCCCTCCTTCCCTCCCCACCTACCTCCCCTTTTTTTTTTTTTTTTTCTTTCCTTTTCGGGGTGGAGCGATTAATCCGGAGCGCCGGGACGGGGCTGCGGAGCCGCCGCCGCCACCGGGACCCGTCGGCCCGCCCGGGCTCAAGGTACGGCGGGGCAGCGGGGAGGGCTCGGGGGTGTCCGGCCTCGGGGCCGCCCTGTCCGGCTCCCAAAGCGCTCTTTAATTATTATTATTATTATTATCGCTCTGGTTCGAAAACTGCTTTTCCTGCTGCCGGCACCGCACCTGGTCCCGCAGCGATGGGAAGCGGAGCCGGGCTCGGGGCGAGCGGGGGGATCGGGGGGTCCCGGGGAGCCGGTCCGGCCCCTTCTCCCCGCACTGGGGTCCCCGGGCGGAGGAGCCGCTGCCCGCGGGAAGTTTCGGGGTGCGGAGCCCTGGGGAGCCGGGGGACAGAGCCACGGACCGGGGGACAGAGCCACGGACCGGGGGACAGAGCCATGGACCAAGGGACAGAGCCACGGACCGGGGGACAGAGCCACGGACCGGGGGACAGAGCCACGGACCGGGGGACAGAGCCAGGGGATAGCGCAGAATGTCCGGGGGACGGAGCCAGGGGGCAGAGCCATGGTCCGGGGGACAGACCCAGGGACCAAGGGACAGACCCACGGACCAAGGGCCAGGGCCAGGGGACAGAGCCATGGTCCGTGGGCTCGCCTGGGGGTTGCTGTGTCAGTCCCGTCCTGCTTTAGGTGGGCTCAAGTTTGCCATTCTGATGTCCTGCATCTTGGCGGACACTTGTTTCAGCTTCCCAAATGGTTTCGGAGAGGATTTGGGGTGGTTTCGCTGCAGTTCCTCACTAATTCCCGCGGTGCCCGGGTTGTTGGTGTTTTTTCCCTGGGAAGCGGTGTAATTGCCCGTGTAGCGCTGCGGGAATGGCTGGGCTCGGTGGCTGGGCTGTGTGTGTTATCGATTGGTGCCGCACGATCGGAGAGCATCGGCGAGCTTGGCAACGCAGCCCAAGGAGATTCTGCGTTCCTGTAGTCAGACACGGCAAATGTACGTGGGCTTTGCATCTGCCGCTTCCATCCTTGGGGATGCTTGGCTTCCTTTGGGGTAGGATGGAGCCGAGCTCTGTTTTGTTGGATTAGGTGTTCAGCATTACCTGGGAATACTTTTGCTTGAAATGTGGGTTTGGAATATTTCACCAGAGTGGTGACAGGTGGCATTTCTGTGTCATTGCCAAGGGTTCGGTGTGACTGAGTTCATAAGTGCTGTGTAGCTCCCCCAAATCCCATTCCACAAGCAAGAAATAATAAATGTCACAGTTTTAGAGCCAGGTCCGAGGAAAGGAGAGGAGGTGAAAAGCTGTACTTTAAATAAATATGTATTTTTTGGCCGTTTCTGAACATGAAATGTTACCTCGTTGGAGCTGTGCTTGCCATCCTCTGGCCATTGCTTCCCACGTGCCTCTGCTTATCTTCTGATAAGAGATACCAGAGTGCACAACTCCTGCTGTGTTAACACTTCTCCCTGCCTTAAAACTAATAAATTTTCATTGTGTTTCTAAAAAACCCAAGCCAAATAAAGCCCTCTCTCTCTCAATGGTTCATTAAAAATTAATCAAAAATTAGGAAATTCCGGTTCACCAGTTTCTGGTGCTCATTTAGGCTGAGCATCTGCTGTCAGTGGAGTCTGGCTTGCAGAGGAACTACAAGTCCAGATCATGTGACATTAAAATGAGATGCACAGGATAGGACACCGAGATTTGTAGGAGGTAATTTCTTTAGAAATACTGCCCAGTGTATATGAAATTATCATTAAATATCTTCAGTAAAAAAACACCTGCCGGCAATCAAGGAGTTGAAATTCTGCCATATGCAGCACACAGCTTGGAAACCAATTTGTTTTTAAACTCTTCCCGTTTGTTATAGTTTTTTTATCAAAATAGGGATGGGATGAATCTTGAATATAAGGCTGAAATAAAGAGACTTTATTATTTGTACATAATAAATGTATATTGCTTCAGCAATATACATTTAACTCAGTGAGTGCAACCATTGTGGGCATTTAGCATGAGTTACTTCAGTAATTAAACTTCATGCATGAAAGTATAACAGTCCACTTCTTCACCCCAAGAAAGCCAACAGATAAGCCTTATTTAAATGAAAGATTGCATTATTCACAGCTTGCATGTGTACCTCGAGTGCCTTGGACTGGGGCCACCTTGTTTGCCAGTAAAAATTTACTTCATCACTTCTGTTTGGGAGGGGAAAATGGAACAAAAAGGAATTTATTCTTTACATGAAACGATGCTGGGGACAGTTGCTCCTGTGATCAGAAAGGATCTGCTCCTTTTCCCGGTGGGAGAGGACAGGGACTACTTTAAACACTACTAATTAGATCAGTTTATCTTGCACGCATTACAATGCTGTAGTTGGTTAATTATAGCTTTTCCCATTAGCAGTACGTTCAGAATAATGGATTAACATATCACACAGATCAAAAGAACATCTACAAAGTTTATCTTGGAGGAAAGAAAGTGTTATTGTGTGTCAGGAAGTCCCCCTGGCTTTCCCAAGGCACAGATTTTGTTGGAATTCCTGAGCTGGTGCTTCAGAGCCCTGTGAATGACTTGAATTGATCACAAACAAGGGACACTGGAGCTCTGGGTTGCTTAGCAACCCACCAAGATGCCACAATTTCTTTTGGTGTATTTGTCCAGCAAAGTAGAAATTCAGTTTTGTTACAGATCGTGGGTTCTTTGCTAGCACAAAGCCCACCCTAGAACCACCCTAAATGGTGGAGAATGAAAATTGATGTCCCAGCACAGGGTGTGGGAGCAGCAGGGAAATGAAAACAGAGCAGGAATCTTGTACCATATTCTGGTGGTGATGTGCTCAGTGTTTTATAATATGTTTCAATTGTCCTTTCTTGGTTAGACTCCTAAAAAACTCCAAGTCATTAGTGGGACGAGTTCTATCAAAGAAATTGATCCACCAGGTGCTGTTTGAATGTGCTGTCATGAGCCATGAGACCCTGCAAGGTCTGTGGGGTTTCCCTGAGCTCCACTTCGAAATGAAACCTGGAATATGTGCTTTGATTGGGGTCTGAATTACCCCATGGCCCACAGGGCTGGGGAGCTCTGCTGGCTTCCCCTCACAGCACACCCTGAGTCCTTAGCAGATCTTGCTGGGTAAGGGAATAACTCAAAGAGCAGAGGGAAGATCGATGTTATCGTGATGATCTACCTGGAGCGCCAACATGGGCTTCAATGAATTCTAATTTGGTCAGAGGCTCTTTTTTGTTCCCCCTGGTGTGCTGCACCTTGGGAGGGAATCCTGCATCACCCCATGCCCACTCTCTGTGCTTCTCTTGGGCTTCCAGGGCCAGGGAACCCCAGGGTGAGTTTGGATATTTCAGGAGCCAGGATAATTCAGGAGCTCCCTCTGTGCACTGCAGCTGCCTATGGCTTTTCATCCTGAGCTGGAGCAAAGCTCTGCAGTGTGGGTGGGTGCACCTGGGGCTCCCAGCACCCTTTTGCTCTGCTTATCTCCACCCTTCTGAGCTCTGCTCATTGAGACAAATCCTCATCCTGCTGAAAGTGCGCCTAGGAAAGGCTGCTGGGGCTGGGAGAACTGCAGGGTGTCATGGCATTCACTCTGATTAAACAGCAGGGAAGATTTCTTCCCTCTGAATGGGAAAAAGGAATCCAGGTACTTCTCTTTGTAGAACTTGACTATTGAATATTTTACTGTGTATAGGACTAGATGGGCATTGTGGTGTTGCCCACAGGAACTGCTGAGACCACACTGAACCAAATCCCAGCTCGTTGTCACTGTTCCTAGGCTTATTGTAGATTAGATTATTGTACTTCATAATAGATTATTGCAGTTCATAATCTGTGTATTTGTAATTAATTGCCCTTCTAGGCTCCGACAGAGCTTAGGTGAAGAGTTGTGAGCTTGGCTGACTTTGCTGTGGGTTGTTTTCCCCCTGTTGTTTCTGTGTACCAAAGTCAGTGCTCAAAACTCAAGGTTGTTGTATTTAGCATCTTTTTTTCCCCTTAGCTACTCTCTTCTGTTTTATTCATTGACCTGTGTAAGTGCATTTGCATTCCCAGATGCTGATTAGTGATTGTAATAAACAGATGAAGGTGCTTGGTGATATTTGGTGCCTCAGGTTTCTCCTCCCAGCGTGTCCAGGCACCCTGCATGAAGCACACAGTGAGGGATGCCTGGGCTGATGATATTTTCTGGGGTTTCAGCACTCCCTAGCAGATGTTCCCTTCTTCCCTCATTGCACCTGGACGTGTGAAGATCAAAAAATAAAATGCAGATGGAGGACAGCTTATCATTAAAAGTAGTGATTGTTGTTACAGCTTAACTAGCCTGTGGTTTTCAGTGTGATTTCCAAGTGCAGATCCTGGTCCATGTAAGAAGGACACAAAGTGTAGCTACAAACAAGGCAAGCAGTGAGAGCATGAGGCTGCAGTCCCTAAGAACTCTAAATATTGCAGTGAGTCAAAGCCCTCTGACCTCCCATTACAGCTCAGCTTGATGATTTTGGTACTTTCAGAAATCTCATTTCAAGCTTCTCTGTGTTTTGGGAGGCCCATGGGATGACTCTGCAAGGTTGAAGTCACTGTTCAGAACAGCATCCTGGCTGGAATGAATGGGAAAGGCAGAAATCCACTCAGAGGAGTAGGAAAACAACAAAAAAAAAAAAAGCAAAAAAAAGCAAAAAAGGAAAGATTGGGCCCATCCACCTTTCAGTGTGTGTCTGCTTTGGTGACTTTTGGAGTGTGACACCAGCAGTTCCCTGTCAGCCTTCCCTGCTGGCTGACACTGAAGAGGTGCCTTTGAATGCTGCCTGCTGTGCTTGTGTGGCACTTGAAAGGAGAGAGGGCTGCCTTCAAGGAGAGTCTTCCCACAGCTTTAAAGGAGATTTGAAAAATGCAGCTCTCCGTCCTGTCACGTGCTGCTCCAGCATTAAACCCAACGCAAACCTGGAACAATGTCTCAGGAAAAAATGCCTGGTGCCAGTGTGCACCCCCAGTGCTTCCAATAAAATCAGTCCTGATGATGAAAGATTGCTCTGCTGATAGGGAAAGGGAAATTATTATTATTAGGGAGCAGATTTTATTTTCTGTTAGAAAAATCCCCAACAATTCCTTCAGCTAAGGGAGTGATTAACTCAATGGGTTATTTTCTTTTTACAGAATACACCATTGTTTTTGCAGTTTACTGAAATCAGAGATGGTTAATAAGAAGAGATTGTAGATTTGGAAGCAGGCACATGTTTTTGCCAAGGTTGATCTTGTAGGTCTGTCTGTCCATCACTGAAATCCTTCCCTCTGGGGCAGTTTGTGTGGATTGGTCCAGGTTTGTATGTACACTTGCATCCATGGTTGTTTGTCTAATTTTGTTGATTTTACTTCTTTGTAAGCAAAATACTACAAACCACAATATGTTTGCTGAGTTCAGTGAACTTATTACCTAAAATTTGGGTTATTGCTCAAGTGCTGTACTGAATAAGGGCCCAGTGTTTTATTTTTCACTTTCATATCACTCTACCAATGACTTTGTTCCAGAAAAACTTCATTGAGAGGATAGATTTTAGAGGATTTCTGTTCTGTCAGAGGAGGTTCTGTCTGATTATTATTATTATTATTATTATTATTACTACTACTACTCAGTTTTACAGGAATAAGCTGTATTCAGTTTTGCTTTGAGATCTGCCAAGCCATTGGTCAAACTGCAGCAATATTGCTCATTACCATCCCCATTCCTTTGAGATAAATATTCCTTTTGTTGCATCTGGCCAGAGGAAAATGGCACAGAACTGAACTACTGCTATCCGCCAGTTCTAGTGGCAGGTTTTATTTAACATATTTTAGGATGATCCATGGTGACTTCCAGGCTGGACACTGCCCAGGCAGAGAGCACTGGTGAGGTCATGGCGCCGCTGAAATGGATGCTCAAACTCCCAGTGACCTCAGCAGAGTCAGCTTTTTGTCCCAGGAGTGATGAAAATCTCATTTACAGCCTCAGCAGTTTGAGGAGGAGGTGCAATGGCTCAGGCCCTTGACTGATACAAATGAGGCTGCTTCAGCTGAGGGTGATTGAGTTTCCCTGGCTGGAGCCATCTGGGATTTTGGAGACTCCACCATCCCCGTGGGCTCTGCAGGCAGCAGAGTTGGGAGCTCTGTGACTCCTCTCAAGTGTCTCCTGGTTTGGCTGGGAACAAATACCCAGCAAACAGCCCTGAGTATTCCTGTTTTCTGAGCCACGCAGATGCCAGCAGTGGCGTGTAGGGTGAGGAGGAGCAGTGATTAAAGGGCTGTCCCAGCCGTGCAGAGCTAAGCCATACCTGCTCCATTAAACTGACAGGGTTAGCACTGAAATCCACAGTAATTGCTCAGGGTTTACCACCTGCATGACAAATGCACCTTGCTGTTATTGGCTGCGTGGGGCTGGACTCACCTAAACCTGGGATTTTGATGATCTCTGCTGAGCCTGTGGAACTGCAGCCTCCCTGCTGTCTGTGTGTGTGTGCAGAGCTCAGCCCAGGGCTCTGCTCACCCCGATTTTGGGCTAATTCCTGTCCAGACAGTGCTTACCTGCTGGGAGAGGCTCGGGCTTGCCTCTCCAGCTCTGCATCACATCCCAGGGAATTGCTGAAAAAGGAGCAGTTTGAGGGGATTACAGAACAAAGCTTTGCTAAAGGTGAAGTGCAGTCAGTGTGGTGGCACCAGATAGTAATCACAGAGGGACAGGGTGCCTTGGGGTGCAAGGGACATTAAGGATCATCTCATCCCTCCCCCTTGCCATGGCAGGGACACTTTCCATTATCCCAGGTTGCTCCAAGCCCATCCAGGCTGGCTTTGGGCATTTCCAGGGATGTGGCAGCCCCGGCTGCTCTGGGCACCCTGTGCCAAGGCATCACCACCCTCACAGGGAGGAATTCCTCCCCAAAATCCCATCCAAACCTGCTGTTTCAGTTTGAATCCATTCCCCCTTGTTCTGTCACTGCATGCCCTTGCAAGCAGTCCCTCTCTGTCTTTTTTGTAATAATAATTTGGTGATGCAGCCCCTAAAGAAAAGGGAATTTCTGCCATCTCCTTCCCCATGAGCAGGATGCTGCCTTTTGGAGCACTGTACCTCATTATCCTGCCAGAGCAGCACATCTTCCCTGTCAGCCATTCCCCCTGTCAGACATCCCTGTGCAGTGAAACCTCACAGAATTCCAGCTGCATAGCAAGAGGAAAATTTCATCTCTGGCGCATTAAATTATGCCTCAGTGTTCATTAATGAAAAAACAACCATGAAAACCACAGCAGGCAACAAACCTGGAGGGTTATTCACAATCTTATCATGTGCACCACAAAAAAAAATTGGAATAATCTTTGCATTCAGCAGATAAGCAGTATTCTCCCTACAAACCTTTTCCACTGTGATCCTCCAAAATGTATGCTGAGCTGGTCTGTGCACAAAGCTCCCTGAAATGGGTGGTCAGACCAAATTTTTTATCCCTGGCTAGGATATCGTCAGGAATGTTATGTATTTTCCCTGCTAATTATATAATGCAGTCACTGAAAAGAATAATGTATGCAAAGTTTGGATGCTCAGGCAATGACAACCCATTTAACCATTTATAGCTTTATGTATTTTATAATCCCTGAACCCAAATGTCCCCGGAGAGGGAAAGTGCCCTTAAAAATTTTAAGCCTTTAAATTAAGTGAATTTAAATGTGCTCATTTGCATATTTTCCCTTTCTTTGTTCTGCCTGAATGAGATATTGCTGCAGTAATTGAACTGTAATTTCAGGGCAGGTAAACGATGTCAGACAGGCGAGGCTGCGGGCGCTGCCGGAGCCGCTAATCCGCGATTTGCAGCACACCTTGGAGAGGGGAGCCTGTCCAGGCCACTCAGCATCACCCAGCCAGGGGCTGCCTCTGAAATTCAATCAGTTCCTGATCCTAAATGTGCTCCTGGGGGCAGGGAATTCCTGGGAAACAAACTTCTCACTGAGCTGATATCATACAGAATTCCGAAGGGGTTTGGGGTGGAAGGGACCGTAAAGATCTTGTTGTAGCTTAACCGTGTCCAATCTCTCCTTGGACATTTCCAGGGATGGGACAACCACAGCTTCTCTGTGCCAGGACTCCACACCCTCACAGGGAATGATTTCTTCCTGATATCTCACCTAAATTTCCCATTTTTTCAGTTTGAACCCATTAGTCCTTCAATTTGAATCATATCACTCCAGTTTCAGATGAAATACATAGATGGGTCAAAGCTGAATTCTCCTAAAAGTAAAATTCTACAAAATTTTATAAAATTTACAAAATTTTGCTAAAGAAAAGCACTGAGGCTTCTGAAAGTTTTCCTGAGCAGGCTCTGGTGCTGGCTTTTTGGCGTGTGTTGTTCTCAGCCCATGATTTGGCATCTCTGTACCTGTGGGACAGCTGAACTGGGATGGGTGGGAGGGAGAGGCCAGATTGTCAGTATCTGTTGGGAAAAGTCTTGGTTATGGTATTTGGAAAAGACTGGGTCATACAATGTTGGCAAAGTGGTTTTGGCTCCGTTATCCTGTGTATCTTCTGCAGGAATGCAGGAGAAGCCCATGAGCAAAGGGGGAAAGCAGAAGAGGTCAGAGATGATTGTCTGGAGAGCTTGGCACCAGTCCCAGAAAAATAATGGAAAAGTTGATATAGGAATGAATGAAAATAAAGAATAGAGATAATTTGGGCCTCTCTGGTGCGGGAGGAGTTACAGGTTTGATGAATGAGGATGAGTGAGGTTTGTGTCAGGGTTTCCTGCTGTTGGATGTGGTGTGCTGTAAACCTCAGTTAAAACCAAACAATCCCAACAAGGCTGGTGTGTGGAACTGGCATCAATCTTGTTTCACAGAATCATGGAATGGTTTGGGTTGGAAAGGACCTTAAATCCCACCCAGTGTGCCATGGCAGGGACATCTCCTGCTGTCCCAGGCTGCTCCAGCCCCAGTGTCCAACCTGGCCCTGGACACTTGAGGGATCCAAGGGCAGCCCCGCAGGATGAAGGACAAATAGGATCCTTTCACACAGGGATTTTATCTGAATCCATGAGAGTGCTGGAAAGCCAGGGTCAGCTGTGGTGTCAACAGCTGAAAGAAAGGGTTTACAAACCTGGAGAGTCGAGGAAATAACCACAATATTGATTTGAAGAGTGGAGAAAATTCCCTGCAGTGAGAGATTTAGAGCTCAATCTGCTTAGCTCATCAAAAAGAGGATTGAGAGGGGACTTGATTACAGGGACAAGTATTTTCATGGGGAAAGCATATCCAGCTTTTTAATCAAGAAGAGAAAAGAAAAATCAAATCCAATAGCTGCAAGCTGGAGCCAGACAATTTTAAATTAGACATTAAAGACTTTTTTTGTTGTTGTTTTATCTGTGATTAACCACTGTAATGAACTGTGATGTGTTCAGATGGAGACTGGATACCTTGTGTGACAATCAAACATGAGTTGCTGGATATGTTTTGTGCTGTATAGAAAGGTGCAAAGGCCTTAAAATGTGTGAGCATTCAAAGGGCAGTCAAGGAAGAAGAAAGAAAAGGGATATGGGAAGCACAAAAAGGAGGAACAGAACCACTGAAAGGACAAAGAAAGGAGTTTCAGAGCTTCTGTTTCGGAGTATTGCAGCATATGTGTGAGCAAAGTGAGTTTTGGCATTGGGAGCACCTTGGGTGTTGGCAGAGCTGGAGTCATCTGTCTCCCAGTCAAAACAGCAATTTTGGATTCTGGGCTTTGTTAATGATGATAAAGAAACCTCCTCTTTGTGGTCTGGGCTTTTGGCAGTGCTGGGGGAGAGGATGGAGCTGCCAAGAGCAGGGATGGACCCGAGGATGGGGTCCCACCAAGGTTGTGCCACCCTCCCCTGGAGCAAAGGGCATGCCCTGTGTCCCTGGGCATTGGTGGGATGTCCCCATTCCATCACTGGGGTCTCCTGAGTGCCCCCACTTTGCTGCCATCGGTGTCACACACACAAGAGTTAAAGGAAATGAAGAACTTTATATTTCTGCCGTTGGACCAAATTTTCGGGATGATGCCTTGAGAGGCTGCCTGGAACAGAGTTAAAGGAATGAAGTAGGGATTTATTAAAATAAATAGGCGTAAATAGATAATTTATTTATTAAAATAATAGGATTTATTAAAATAAATAAATGAAGGCGTGTCCTTCAAAGGATAAACCTTGGGCAGTACAAGAGCTCAGACATGGCCCCACCCAAGGTGGATCAGGGTCAGGAGTTCTCACACTTTTATCAGTTTTGCTCCATTTCCATGTTGGGGTTCATTGTCCAATCCCAGCTCCAGGTGATGCAGTCCCACCCTCCCAGTTTGCTCCCCTCCATTCCCTGCTGTTTGCACTTTTTGGGCTGAAGCTGCAGCCCTGGTGTCCTTGGTTCTGGGCTGGACAAGGATTGTTCTGTGGGACCGAGCTGTGAGGAGAGCTGCTGACGCTGTGTGTGGAGTTCAGAGTCACAGAATGCAGTGCAGAGTCTGGGAAATATGAAAGCTGAAATTTAAGGCACCAAGGAAATCCCACAGGGAAATCTCAGTGGTCTCAGGATTTTTGATGGGTTCTCTTTGTATGTTTGTCCTCCGAAGTTGTTTCACCAGAGCAGTGATTGAGACTTCTTTTTTCCAAGAAACATGTAACTCTATTACAACTCTATTACTCTATTAATAATGCGATAATCATTAATTTACACCCAATATTGTGTATTTTCTGTGGGGCAGTGCAGTCATGCTCCAGGTGACTTTGTTGCTGTTTTTTTCCTGTGGATCTTCAGCTATAAGGGAAGTGAAACAGATGCCTTAAACACTGTCAGTGATTTTGCTATCATGGGAGCTCTTTAGCCAGGACTGGAAATCACTTTTCCAGAAAAATTTCCAAAACTCTTCTTTACTTTCAGAGCAGAGAATATTCTGCCATGGTTGTGTGGAGGGAAATCACTCACATAATGCTGGATTTTCACAACTCCATCCCAAAGGTGTTACCTGTATTCAACAACATTCCCTGCATTGTTTTCAGACTGGAAGAGAGTCACTATTTCAGGATCTTTTCAGTGGAAATAGGAACAGATTTTCTTTGGACTATTTAACAAAACCATCAACTCTTTGGAATCAATTAGAGCTCCAATTACTTGCAGCTCTGTTTCTGCCTTGGACATTTTGCACTGAGTACCAGAGTGTGGAATTGGGCTGGTTATGGCCATATTCTGCTTGGAACTAGGAAAATTGCTAAATGGGAATAAACTGATTTATTGGGGAAAAAAATACAAAGCAAAGGATGTGTGCCCTACCTGTAAGAACTGGCTGAGTGGGCAATAATTATTCCCAAATCCTGCTGCAATATATCCACCTTGATGATCATTTTCTTTCTCAGTGGACATCCCAATAATTGTCTTTGCCCCGGGATCCCCTGGAAGCTGCTCTCAAATCAGAGCAGCCCTTCAGCATTTAACTCCTGCCATTGTGACATCCACTAGGAATGCAGAGAGGTAGGAATTACCCCATTCAATCCGATTAAAGATCCAATTAACTTGGAATCCTCTCCCTGTTAGTAACCAATACCACTTGACTCAACACCCTGGGAAAAGCCCCAAACCTTCCTCCCTCCTCCCCTGAACCCTCATCACAATTAAGGAACAAATTGTCCCTTAAAGATTTTATTTTATTTTATTTTATTTTATTTTATTTTATTTTATTTTATTTTATTTTATTTTATTTTATTTTATTTTATTTTATTTTATTTTATTTTAATTTTTATTTTATTTATTTTTATTTTATTTATTTATTTTCTTTTATTTTATTTTAATTTAATTTAATTTTATTTTTATTTTTATGTTATGTTTTATTTTTTAAATTTTATTTCATTTATTATTTTATTTTATTTATTATTTTATTTTATTTTATTTTCCCTTCTTCCCAAGCACTTCCAGCATGACTTCCATCCTGAAACATGAGATCAATAGCGCTTATAAATTCTTCTCCTGCGTTGGGAAAGCATCATCATTAGCACTTGAAATACCTAATCATTCTCCTAATCATCCTGCCCTTTGTATCAATAACTTTTCCTGTGTCAGACGGGTCACAAAGGTAATTATGGTGATTTTCTCTCTTGTTTTAAATGTGCTGTGTCTTAATTCCAGCGTGATCATTGCAGTGGCTCCTTGACCTTGTCTCACCTGTTTTCATAAATACTTGTGTCTGTCATGTCCATTCCTTGAAACACTTCATCTGTGCATGAAATCCTGGGGATTCTTCTCATTCCTTTCTTAAAGGGACTTTTAATATTTTCCTTTTTTTTTTCTTATTTAGTCCTTTTTACATCTCTAATTTTTGAGTGCAGTTCTGCTTTGCGTCGAAGGCAAAAATAAATCAGCGCATCTGAATTGCTAATAATTATTATTAATAATTCTTTCAGCCCTTTCTGAGGCATTCTGTACAGAATCCTCATCTCAGTTGCACCCTGAGCACCTTGGGCTGCTGAGCAGATGCTTCCAATCGAGGTGATTTTTATTCATTTTTGTGGAAAGCAGAGAATCCAATTGAATCCCTCTCCTCCTGAAGGCCAGGGGCTATTTGGGGAATTTAACTTCAGTGACATCAAATGAAACAAATCCATTCTGACCCTTGAGGAAGCCTCATGTTTTAGATCATAGGTTGCTTCTAAATATAAGGATGGGAAATTAATGTCTCCCTGGATGGATGATCCCGTAACTGTCTCCTGCAAGGGTTTTCACTGTTTGCTTTGAACTGAGAGGCCTGGGCATTTCTGAGCAGGCTGAAATTTGAGTGGATAAAGTGTTTATGAAATATTTATTTATGAATATATATATTTATGGTTATATATTTATGTTTTTATATATGTGGAATACATATATTTGGATGTGGAACATATAAATGTGGAATACATTTATATATTTGGAATACAGGCATTTTGGGTTTGGGGCTCAAGGTCGTTTTCTCCAGTTTATTTGAAAAGTCTCTTTAAACTGGGGCTTTTATTGCATTAATTGTGCACACAATTAGTTAAATTACTATATTTGCATGGTTTTGCACAGAATTGTTTAACCATGGTGGCAGTACATGGAAAAATAAAATCATTTGGGAGATACATCTATAGATATAGTTTTGTTTTTGTTTCAAAACCATTTTGTGCAACAGGCAGTGGTTTTAGCCTTGGGCTCTTGAATCTGATATCACATTTATCTTCCCTGGAAATAATCAGAGTACATCAACATCTGATGTGCCTGAAAGGGAAACAAACACAAGTGAAGCAGCTCAATGTGGAGCATATGAAATGTTTCGAATTATTCCTGAGCTATGAACTTTGAAATTTGATATTACACACCTATAATGTGTTTTCATGAATGTTCCCATACAATTACTTTTATATCTTCTATTTATAAATAAAGATGAGGGGTTTTGCATTGTGTGGGCACATGAGAAGTGCTGGAAAGCTCATACACCAAAGTTTATTTCTTCCTAATAATTACTAATTAGGTGTTGCCTGGGAGGGGGTTCAGATTCCTTCTGTTTTAGGATATTGTTTTATTTGGGTGCTCCTCTCTGAGGAACAACTTCATCCTGTCTTTGGCACTCTCAGTGGCAGATGTTACCACTCAGAGCAGACAAGAAGATTCAGATTTATATTTCCTTTTTTTTTTTTCTTTCATAAGTGACTTGCCCCCCAGGCATTTTTTAACAGGGAGGATATAATTTCAAATTAAATGTGAATTTGCAGGCTTTCCAAAGCTCCAAATTGCAGAGATTTCTCAGTGTGGCTCAAGGAAAATAAAACTCTCCATGCAGAAGGGCAGCTCTGGTACCAAAGCTTGAGTTTGCCTTGTACAAATTTGGACAAAAGAGAGGCTTTGTCCATCACTGAGCTGCTTTCATTCACTCTTTAACAACCCTTTCCCTTCTGGAAACCTCAGAAAGGCCAAGCTGCATTTCCCCCTCTACCTTTTCCCCTTCACCTCCAGATGGTGACTGGTGCTTTAACATCTTATTTATCAGGTGAGTCTCCAGCATCAGTGAGCACAGGTGTTCTTAAGAGGAAGAATTTGGTGTCCAAGCAGGAATTCAGAGGGCCAGGAGGGGCTTTTTGTGCCTGCCAAGGTGTTTGCTCCCACTTTGGATGGGGAGAGGTGCAGTGAGGAGAGGATGTCCCTCTTCATCGTGGTGGGGATTTTTCAGCTATTCCAGGAAATTGGTGTCTGAGATTTGTATGGCTTTTAAAGGAAAAAAAAAAAAAAAGCAAACCTTAACACTCCAGATCTAAAACATGAAAGGATGAAGAACATGAAAGGATCTAAAGTGTGAAAGGATGTCCCAAGTTTAAGAGCAGAATTTTCTTCCTGATGAAACAGAGCACAGAGGAACCTCCTTGCCTAAATCTCCATTTTCCTGTCCCAGCCCTGACCAGGTCAGGTCTGCCTTGTCTGGAGCTGCTCCTCTTTGTGCGGGCTCTGCCTGACTGAGGACATGACATCTCCTCACAGTCTGCCTTTCATTTCCCCACCTTTATTCTCCTTTTCACCTTTTCTTCCAGCAGCTGGCGTGTGTTTCACCTCTTGCTCTGCTCCTCCCTCTGCAGTGCTCCTGTCCCCTGCCCTGATGGCTCTCAGGGCTCTGCAGCCCCCAGAACTTTCCCATCCAGGATGATTTGGGGTCACTGAGGTTTGGTGCTCCTGTCCCCAACCCTGATGGCTCTCAGGGCTCTGCAGCCCCCAGAACTTTCCAATCCATGATGATTTGGGGTCACTGTGGTTCAATGCTCCTGTCCCCAACCCTGATGGCTCTCAGGGTTCTGCAGCCCCCAGAACTTTCCCATCAAGGATGATTTGGGGTCACTGTGGTTCAATGCTCCTGTCCCCAGCCCTGCAGAACCTTTCAGGAGTTCTGCAGCCCCCAGAACTTTCCAATCCAGGATGTTTTGGGGTCAGTGTGGTTTGATTCTCCTCTCCTGAACCATTCTGGCTCTCAGGGGTTCTGCAGCTCCAGAACTTTCCCATCCAGGATGATTTGGGGTCACTGAGGTTTGATGCTCCTGTCCTGAACCCTTCTGCCTCTCAGGGGTTCTTCAGCCCCTGGAATTTTCCCATCCAGGATGTTTTGGGGTCAGAGCAGTTTGATGCTCCTGTCCCAGCCCTGCTGGCTCTGAAGGGCTCTGCAGCTCCAGAACTTTCCCAACCGGGATGATTTGGGGTCAGAGTGGTTTGATGCTCCTGTCTCCAGCCCTGCTGCCTCTCAGGGGTTTTGTGACCCCCAGAACTTTCCAATCCAGGATGTTTTGAGGTCATTGTGGTTTGATGCTCCTGTCCCCAGCTCTGCTGCCTCTCAGGGTTCTGCAGCCCCCAGAACTTTCCCATCCAGGATGTTTTGGGGTCTCTGTGGTTTGATGCTGATCAAGGACTGTTTCCACCTGACATCAGTTAATTCATACATCTCTTAGAAATAATGAAATTGCAGAAATGTGTGTGCAGGCAGGAATTGTCTCCCTGCACCAAAATCTCTCCCTCTGGATCACCTTTTTCGAGACGTGGCCACAAATTTCCTTTGTGCCCTCACGTTCAGGTGGTTTTTCCCTCAGCGCTGAGCATCCAGCCTCGGAAAGGAGCAGAGCCAGCTCGGAGAGCTTTAACCCACGATGAGTCTGATGTCCTCGGGGAGAAGGGAGATTAAGGAGCCCAAATTCTCCCGGAGATTGTCGCTTGGCTAATGATGATCGTAGCCCCTGGCAGTGGGGGATGATAGGGCCGATACTTAGCAGGGGTTGTGAACCAATTAGTGCGCTCGACAAAGCACTCGGTCCATGGGGTGCAAATGTTAGGAATATTTGTAGGGCTGGCTCCGCAGCCAGCTAATCAAAACTGGAGAAAGCTCCTTAAGAGCCTGTCCCAGGCTCTGCGGAGGCCCTGGGATTACACAGCTGACAGATAAACAAATGTTTGCCCGTGTAAACATTAGGACTCAAAGACTGTGTTTGAACTCTTTCTGGGTTTGCTGGTGGTGTGAAATCAATTAGGGGTGATTAGAGCAGGCTGGAGCGCGCTCCCCTGAGGAGAGCAGGCTCTGGAGGTGGGAATTCCCTGTCCATGGGAATTCTCCTGGTGGCCTCTCCCAGCCTGGAGATTGGATTTTGTTTTAGGATTTTGGGGTGTCCCATCAGCTGGCCACGTGAAATGGGAGCAGCGCAATGAGAATTCAGGCGCTTTGCATTCATTCAGCCCTGAGTGTTCCTGTCAACTCCTTAACCCATCAACTCCCAAACCTGCTGATTTTCCAAAACACGGCACTGCTGGAAATAAACTTTGGGCTCTCAGTTAGAGCTGTCCAGCACCTTGTGCTGCTGAGGCAGAGATTTGGTCCTTGCATAAGGTCTAATAGAGGAGTGTGATGGTGTTCACAGGGGTCTGAGGATGAGGGAAGAGACGAGGATCTGACTCCACGTTTCAGAAGGCTGATTTATTATTTTATGATATATATTACATAAAAACTATACTAAAAGAATAGAAGAAAAGGTTTCACCAGAAGGCTGGCTAAGCTAAGAATAGAAAGGAATGATAACAAGGGTTTGTGTCTCAGACAAAGAGTCCGAGCCAGCTGACTGTGATTGGCCATTAATTAGAAACAACCACACGAGACCAATCCCAGATGCACCTGTTGCATCCCACAGCAGTAGATAATCAATGTTTGCATTTTGTTCCTGAGGCCTTTCAGCTTCTCAGGAGGAAAAATCCTAAGGAAAGGATTTTTCATAAAAAGATGTCTGCGACAGTAGAGTTTGAGAGAAAAGAATTCATCTTAATTTACAGGCTGGCCTAAATGTTTCCAAGGGTTTCTCTGTTGGCTTGTTTATTTATTTGCACTTCATTTCAAATTTTCAGGGTATTTTCCTCTCTGATCTCAGGCCTCTGTTGCAGAAACACCTCTGTAAAGCAGACAAGAGTAAGAAAAATCCACAGGCTTCCCTGGAAAAGATTTCTGGAAGCTGAGAGTATTGATTGCTGAGATTGAAGGCATAAATGTGGTTGTACATGTCTTGACAGAGAATCTGCAAACAGAAGAACAGCTTCTAACCCCACTGCTCAGCTCCTCACCAAAACATTCTGCCTTGCTGCTTTCCAGCTGTTATTTTACAGCAAGTGATCATTTTGAAATACAACCCTTTTGGGTTTGGGGCTCAAGGTTGTTTTCTCCAGTTTATTTGAAAAAATCATGTTGAACTGGGGCATTTATTGCACTTGGCAAGCTCCACCCTAGGTCTTTACTTAAAGAAAAATCAAATTTTAATAAAAGCCAGGTTGCAGATTGTTCTGGTGAGCACAATGTGATTTTATTTTTTTATTAATGTTATTATAGATTTTTTTTACACCCTCCTGTGTGTAAAAGCTTTTTTTATGCTGCAGCTACTCTGGCTGTAAATGGCTTTAAGTGCAGTGGTTTAATACACAGATGCTCTTTCTGATGGCTGCTATGTGTTGAAAATGACATAATGTCTTTTTTGAGCCTGAAAAGCACCATTCTCATTGGTCCTGGTCATTGTGTTAATAGTGCTCTTTATTTGCAGGTTTTCTTCAGGTTTTTCTTTTTTTCTTTATTTTTTGCTTTCTTTTTGTTCATGTGTGTATCAGAGGCACAACACACTGGCAGTTAAATGGGGTAAAAATGATCTTTTGGAGAGGATGGTCCAAGTCCATGGAGACTCTCCAGGGATCTCATTAAAGCATTCTTCCCTGATCCAGTGTACTGCAATATCAGCTCTCTGAATCCCCACAGTGTGCCTTCCTGATAGGTTGGTTTACACAGAATTAATTGTCTAATTTCGCAAACAACCACTACAGTGCACATTGATTTTTATTTATTTATTTATTTCGCTGTCTACTTTTAATCTGGTCTGCTGCTCTGGTGGATTATGCTTTGTATTTCAAGGAAGTTTTAACAACCCATCTCTACTTACACCACTTTGTTATAGCCTATATCAATAGGAATCATTATTTATTTTTATCATTCTTCTTTTTGTCCTTCCAATATATAAGAATTGCTGGTAATTTAAGCAATAATTTTCTGCATTAAAAAAACAAGTATAAGGAGGTTTCGGAAAAGGAAATTCAGATTGTTTAAGGCTTCAGTGGTTTAGATGCTCCAGAGACTGATCCTGAATGAGGAGCTTGGATTTTCCTTGTCCTCAGAGGTTGCCTGGCTGCTTTGGTGGCACTGGAATAGCACAGGGAAAATGAGCCTTGCCCAGAACAAAGGAGAGCAAGAGGAAATCAGTTTATATAGAGAACAGAAAAATACATTTGAATAAAATCTCATGGACTGGGCTGTGAATTTGGCTTGAATAGTTTTTTAATATATTTGGAGGATCTGTTTTAGGGTAAAGTTCTTGAAATGTAACTTGCACACAGAGGATTTTTTTCATTTGAACCAGAGATTATTCAGGTTGACCAAGACCTTTAAATTCATCAAGTTTAACTTAGTACCTGTGGTTTTTAACCACATGAGAAAGATGGATTTACTCACAATACCCCTCAGCTTGCTTTGGCCAGGGTGGCTGCTGAAAACCTGCTGCTCAAAACCTGCTGCTCCCAAATACCTGCTCCAGACTGCTTGGCTCCTCATTCTGCTGCACTCAGGAGACAGATTTCCCTTCCCTTCCCCTTCCCCTTCCCCTTCCCCTTCCCCTTCCCCTTCCCCTTCCCCTTCCCCTTCCCCTTCCCCTTCCCCTTCCCCTTCCCCTTCCCCTTCCCCTTCCCCTTCCCCTTCCCCTTCCCCTTCCCCTTCCCCTTCCCTTCCCTTCCCTTCCCCTCCCCTCCCCTTCCCTATAGGAGTAAAAGATGCAAAAATGAGATACTTTTTTTTGTGTAAGTAAGGGAGATTGAGGCACTAGAACAAGGTGAAAGGACAAGTCAGCATAGCTTATTTGAAAACCCCAAACAAAGCAGCAAAATTATCCTTAAAGCCTGTTGTGATTCAGAAATGTGTTAATCAATGCTAGGATTTCATTTTCTGTTTCTCATTTACATACACAAAATATTTCCCAGTGAAAACTACAACTTGTTGTGGAAGAAGTGAGCATTTTGGACAATGTTCATCTTCTCTGCGTTCCCTCCTTTGCCAGCATGTCTCGAACGGTGAACAGAAAAGAAGTCAGGGAAAGTTTGCTTTGCCACTTCATTTATTGTCCTTTTGGCTCTTGCTTCTATTAAAGAAATTCAGGAGCAGTGGGAATTTACACCGGGAATTTACATTGCCCCAGCTGTCCCAAACTCCTTCTGCAGAGAGGATTGTGTCTCCCTGGGTCTGAAAAAACTGAAAAGGTAAATGGGATTTCTCCATCACCCCAAAGTTCCCAGCAACTGCACACTGGGTTTGAGCAGACCTGAGGCTGTTCCCTGCTGGGAGGGAATGTGGGACAATCCTGTCTGGCTCTGTGACAGGGATGTGACAGCGAGCAGAGCCCCCAGAGCTGTGCCCCCACTGGCAGCGTGCGCGGTCTCCTCCTGTCAGCTGTTATCTCAGGATGGTGACATCACACACTAAACAACACCTAAGGCAGGTCTCTTCCTGTTAAAAGATGAATTCCCAGCACAGCTGGAACCTGTGGGGCCTTTGTCACCAGCTTCAATGGGGCTCAGCTCCCACCTTGTGGCTCCATGGGAGGAGGAATAAATTGCTGCCGTGACTGCGCCTGTCGGTGCGGTGCAGGGAAGGATAATTAGCAGTCAGTCAGTCATGGAGCTGCCTGTGTGATGAATAATAGAACTGACTACCACTGAAACGTTGCCTTCCAAGTGGGTAAAGTGATTTTAGCAGATTAACATGAGTGTAGGCAGCCAAGAAATATGGCATGAAAACCAAGTGTGAGAGGAGTTCTAGACAGAAGACATCAACTTTTCCGTCTGTCTGGCGTCCAAAACACGCTGGGGATTTTTGTGTAAATACTGCACCAGGAAGTTGTTGTTGTGTTAATTCTGCACCAGGAAGTTGTTGGGGATCAAGAAGTCAAAGTCTTGTGTAACTAGGATTTGTTTCTTCTTTATTTTTTTGTGGCAGTGGGTTGATGTTAGAGGAGCATGAGGGAGATTTCAGTGAACGCTCTTCTCCCTTTTTGCTTCTTGTCAAAAATACCTTTGGAATTTGTTAGAGGAGCTCCTTTATAAGGTGTTCAAGACCAGCTTGGATGGGGATTGGAGCAACCTGGTCTAGTGGAAGGTGTCCTTGCCCATGGCAGGGGCTTGGAAAGAGATGAACTTTAAGGTTCCTTCCAAACAAAACCAATCTGTGATGGCACAAGGACGATGGACCACGTTTTATTGGAAACCCTGGCTTGGAAACTCTGATTGCTGATGGAAAGATGGTGAGACCAGCTGGTGCAGAGAACCTGTGGGACAAAGACAGGTGCTGGCTTTGCAGATCTGCTACCTCTGAGCAAAGCAAGCAACAATTAAAGCAGAAGAAAGGCAGCCCAGCGTAGTTTTAATCATTAGTCTCAGTTTGTCGTTGGCCTTAACGCTGCGTGAGGCTTTGTGAGAGCATAAAGGCAGCTCTGTAATGCTGAGCCTTTTAACCAGCCCTGTTTGTGGATTGTGATTGGCAAAGCCATTGACTTCATATTCTTTCATGTTCTTTCTGTTCCCCCCTGTTTTGATGTTATCCTGCAGTCATCTTAGCTGCGTATTAAACAAGAGATTGCTTCAATATCAAATGATCAAAGGGCTGGGGGAACACAGGCCCATAAAGAATATATGGAGAGCTCGGGGAGAATGGTGAGTTGAATTTAAAGGCTTTTTCAAGCTGCTTAATTCCTGCTTAGATTGCTGGTGTCACCAATAGGCAACAGTCCCTTTCTTTAAATCTTTTACTAAGGATTGACTGGCAGAGTCGCTGTTTTACATGAGGTTTAAAGAGTAAAAGGCCACCCTGAAGGTCAAACCCCAGGAGATTTCCTCTAAGAGCTCATTGATTCTCCTCGATTTTTGACTAGGAGAGAGACCACTCCTTCCTAGATCTGCAGCTTGGATACAAGTGCCTCAGTATGTGCCAGCACAGAAGGCAGGAGCCAAAGCGTAAGGGCAGGAAAAAAATCAGAGAGAAAGATGCTGTGGGGCAGACAGACAATGATCTCAGTCTTGTATCATTCAAACTGGTGACATTATTAGCTACTGGTCCATGAAAAAAAAAAAGGGCAGTATTATTTTATCTGTCTCAGAAATGGATTATGTTAACAATGAAATTGGGCAGGATAAAGATTTATGGCCCCATCCTCAGCTTGAGTAAACAGGCAGAGAGGACCTGAGCGTGTGGGGATGGAAGAGCTGGGCTGTAAATGCTGGGGATCTGGTTTTCTTCACAGACAGACACAAATTCAAGGGTGCTGTGACTGCACAGGCAAGTAACTGTCTCTTTTTTATACCAAAAAAAATTCAGATGAGCATGTCTTGCCTCTCTAACCTCATTAGAGTGCTGGCTTTGTGAGCTGCCCAGTGCTGTGGTAGTGATTAGCAAAAGCCTACCCCATAAGCAAACTCTGTATTTGTGCTATTACCTACTCCTGTGATATTTCAATCTGATTCATTAGAGAAATTAGCATTTTTATGGACTAATTAGGGGAAAATGTTGCTCGTACCCTTCCTGATGTACAGGGATTTTTCATATAACAAAGCCACATAGAAGTGAAACATGATTCCACCCCCCAAAAAAGGCAGAAGAGCAAAATGATTATTCTAATTAACATAGAATATTGGGGAGATTTGAACTTAAAACCAGGAATTAAGAGATGGTTAGATTGCTGCACTACTGGCAGTTTGTCCAGTCTTTTTGAATTTGTAATTCCAGCTCTCTTTCAGCTATTTTGGTTCTTGAGGCATAAAAATATTTTAAAAGCTGTCAGTCAGTCAGTCACTGTATTTCTTGTGACAGTTGCAAAATGCACAGTAATGAGAATGAATAGTAATGAGTGCATTATTCAGCAGCTATAAATACCAATTGATTTCCACTGTAAGTTTATATCTTTCAGTCAACATGCATTTTTAGCCTTATTTTTTTTCCTCCTCTTTAAAACCAGGTTTTATTAGACTGTAGCTAACAATCATTCAGACATGTCTTGGTTTCCTTAATGAACCACTTGCTTTTGAAGTTTAATTTTAAATCTGCCTGTGTGTCACTTGCTCCTGCTCACGTTTTCTGTTTGCCAGGAGGGTAAAAATGGGTGTCTGGGACTAAACATCGTTGCAGAGGAAGTGGTTTGGGTCTTTTTTTCTTTTCTGAGAAGGTGGAATAGCATTATTTTAATCAGTGCAGACATCTCCTGTTCTGATGGTTATGTTCTGATAATGATCCTGCTTTGCAGAGGCTCAGAGCAGCAAACCCTTCGTTCCGGGCTTCTGTGCAAAAGGCAAAAATCTCCGTCTTGCACAGAGGGGAGAAGTTCAATTAGGCCTTGTGGTGTCAGGGGAGGCTGGTCAGGCTGTAATTGGCTCCAGCTGACTGGCTTTTGGGCCATGCTGGTGCTCACCTGCAGTTGGACACGTCTCAAATATGTATGGAATTTTGAATTGTGTTTGAAAGCGCTGCACCAAGTCACAATAATTATTTAAAACTATAATTTGCTGTGAGTGCACTCTGATGAGCAGGGTGAAGGGAAGGAAGAAGGAGAAGCCTTCTCCTTCACCAGAAGTGGAGAAACCATTAAAATTGTGGAAGAAGATAAGTAGGAAGGGACCTTTGGAGCTCCTCCTGTTGAACATTGGCATTGAGCTTAATGTTGACTTTGAACTTAAATCTGGTTGCTCTGGGCTTTGTTGGGTTGAAAACAGGAATTGGGCTTCTCTCTCCATGCTGGACAAACCCAGTTCTCCCAGCTCTCCTCCTAAGTTATGTGCTGCTAAGTTATTGTTAGAACCCTAGATACCAAGAATTTTAAACTTCCTGTGTTAAAAACCACAGATCTTCAGCTCCACCTGGATTTTATTTGCTTTCCCTCCTTTTTCCCTGCAGTTTGGGCCAGGTTTCTGTAGCTCTCCTGGGCAGTCCCCACTCCCACCTTCTGTTCACTTTCTGTGTTGGAGCTCGGTCAGGGATTCCATGTCCAGCCAAGCCAGCCTTCTGCCACGACTGCTCCACTTCCCACCCACTGGGACTGTGGGTCGTTCTTGTACGTTAGGGAGGTTTTCCATGAGGATCAGGGAGTTTTCCTGTGCCCTCCTGCCCCCAGGGCCATCAGCCATGGCCTTACAACTCCCACCTCCCCGAGCAAGCCAAACTGCTCCTGAATTTCAGTGCTGCCAGGAGATCTCAGTCATCTGTGGCCCCATTTGGTGAAGGCTGACTCAAGTTTTGTCCACTTCCAGTTCTTAACTGGGTGATGGGCACCAAAGCCCCCTCCTGATGGCCTCTTCCAACAAACATGTTTCTCAGCATAACATTCCTGAGAAGTAATTCTGACTCAATAATCTCTTCTGAGGAAAATTCTGTTGTCTTGGCATTGTTTTAAACTCCTTTTACTCCTATAGAATTCCTTTTCCAGCAGAAACATGTATTTTTTTCTGATAGAAAAAAAAAAATCTTATTGGACTGCAAGTACTTGGAGTACCATAATAAATTAGTCATCTTCTTGATGACCTTTCTTGCTGAGGGGTTGCTGGTGTGGAGTCTTGGTGCCTGTGTGTGGGCAGAAGGAGTTAACAGCACACTTGAAGCCTGGAGTGCCAGTGTGAAGCACTCCCAACAAAATTGTTTAACAGCATAAAATTCCTGAGGAATAATTCTGACTCAATAATCCCTTCTGAGGAAAATTCTGTTGTCTTGACATTGTTTTAAACTAATTTTACTCCTATAGAATTCCTTTTCCAGCAGAAACACGTATTTTTTTTTCTGATAGGAAAAAAAAAAAAAAAAGAAATCCTATTAGACTCCAAGTACTTGGAGTACCATAATAAATTAAACATCTTCTTGATGACCTTTCTTGCTGAGGGGCTGCTGGTGTGGAGTCTTGGTGCCTGTGTGTGGGCAGAAGGAGTTAAAGCACACTTGAAGCCTGGAGTGCCAGTGTGAAGCACTCCTTGAATTGATGACTTTTCTCAGTTGCTCTTTCCTCCTCGTGCTTTCAGCAGAGCACAAGTTGGGATGCTCAAATTGCCCATCCTGACCTCAGCTGTCTCCCGTGTTAATCAAATGCCCTGTGCTGCTGCTTGGGCCATTAGCCGGGACTCGGAAGTTTTATTTCTGGCTCTGCAATTATCCCCCTGCTGTAATTTCCTTATCTGCGTTGGGGATAAATAACAAAGCTCTCCTTCTTCGCAGAAGGCTCGCAGATTTGATGATGAAAAATGCTATATAAGGGTTCAATGTTGTTATGGGAACAAATGTCACTTTGTTTGCATGGCTTGACCATCTTAACAAGCAAGCAGGGAGTTGATGACCAAATCAAGATAAGAATTGAACAAATGAGGGATAATGAGCAACTTCAGACTACAGACTTCATTTTTTCCTTCTGCTTGAAAGTCATCCACTTTTTTATGTCTGTCTGTAGAGGATTCTTAGTCTGTAAATTATTTGCCAGTTGGTGTAGAAATCTTAATTTGCTTCTTTTGTCATTTGCTTATCATTTTAGATGCCAAATAAGTTACTTATTAGTTTGTGTGATAATTAGCAATCTCAGCATAGAATCACATATTATAGGGTTCAGTTTCCAATTTCCATATTGGAAAATTTTCAAGTGCATTTAAAGGGCATTTCCTGGGAAAAAAATGTGAAAATTATAGTTTAACAGTGAACTATCTTTGTAACAGGAAATAAAATCATCCTTCATTAAAACGGTGCTCTAAATCTGTTATGAAAAGGGCAGCAGAAAACAGATCATTTAAAAAACTTTCAAACTTCTTTGCCTGTTATTTTCACTCAGTGCCATGGGTTAGGTCCTTGTGATCTTTCTGAGTTCATGCTCATGACAGCTTGCATGGGATTGACTTCTGGTTTGTAGAGTACAAAAATATCCTCTGTCCAATTTGCATACAAATTTTAAACCAGGAAGCAAGGAAATGATTTGTCAGATGGGGTAAATAAATTTTAACTTCAAAAAGCTACACTGATTTATTTGAGTGCTATTTACCTTCAAACTGAGAGAAGGTTTAGATGGGATATTGGGAATTAATTTATTGCTGGGAGGGTTCTGAGGCCCTGGCACAGCTGTGGCTGCCCTGGATCCCTGGCAGTGCCCAAGGCCAGGCTGGACATTGGGGCTGGAGCACCTGGGACAGTGGGAGGTGTCCCTGCCATGGCAGGGGTGGCACTGGATGGGTTTTAAGGTCCCTTCCAACCCCAATCTTTTGGGGATTCTGTTTCTCTGTGCTGAGAGTTGCTCCAGACTGCCTGAGAACGACCATGACTTTGGGTGTGAACAGCTGAAACATTAGTTTTTCGAATATTTTATATCTTCAAAAATACAGGGCCAAGTTTTCTGGCTGCCTTCATTCCTGAAACCCCAATATTGTGATAAGCTTCCCTTGGTCTCCTGGAAAATGCTGGCTATTTCCCAGCTGCTGTGCAAACTCTCAGGGCGCTGCCTTCACCTGGGGAAATCCTTTTCTCAGCCCATGTGCCGTCGGGTTTGAGCATCCTGCGCGGTGAGGAGCTCTCAGTAACGCAGCTTTGAGCTTTAGGAGGTTGCTAAAGCAGCGTGAGCGCTGCCTGAACCTCGGGGCCGTTAGATGCAGAATCACTCTGAGGGATGGGCAGGTGCTGAATGTGCCGGATTTCACCCCAAAGTGCTGGCAGGCTGCTGGGGCTGTCGGTTTCGCTCGCTGGATTTTATGGACTCTCAGGATTTATCGAGCCAGCAGGGGAACAGCGACAGAGGCGATCCTGCCCCAGTGCCAGGTGCCCTCAGGGGGCAACAAGAGCGCCAGGTGCGCTCTGTAAATTTAAACTCAACTCATTCGTGTTGTGGCGCTGGGTTTAAGTGCTGAGCGCTCACTGGAGGTGTGAACATGAAACCCGGGTGATTCTGCACAGACCTTGACATTTTCTTTAGGGAAAATATGGCTCTGCTGTGGCAGGGTAATGACAAGGCTCAGAGAGAGCCTGTGCAGCAATGAGCCTTTGCTGGGTGCTGGAGCCAAGGTGATTTTCTCCTGCTAACTATTCTAACAGCTTTTAATGCCATATATCCATATTATTAAGTTCAGCGCCTGAATTATGAACTGGCAAAGAGCTATAACATTTCTTATGCCTGAGCAGTCGAGGACCCAAATCTGGCCCAATAGACTTGATTTACAAAAATGTGTTCATGGCTGCCTTCTTTTACTGGTGCAGTGAATCACAGGAATTGTCAGCCAGGATCATGAGGGGGGCCCAGACAGCTGGGATTAGTATTGCAAGGCTCTCTTCATATTCTTCATATTCCAGTAATAAATAAACAGTTGTTTGAGCAACTTGTAGCACTGAGCTTGGAGTAATTACTAACCACCTTATTTTATATGTCCCACAGAGTACAAACATATTTTTATTAATTTCTTTTTCCTGGTGAGAAAAGTTGAAATATGGGCAAAGCATGTCTATTAAACTAGAATCCTTAATTTTATTCCTGTACAATTAATATCTCCTACTGTTGCTAAAAAGAAAATAATCATATTATTTAAGGAACAGAAAAATGCTTGTGCTGACTCTTCTCAGCACACTGCATCTTTGCTGGTTGTGTTCAAAATGCATGTGGGTAAAATTACATTGAGGATGTTTATTTCTTTATTAAAGAGTTTCTTTTTTCTTTCTCAACCCATATTAATTTAATGTACTTGCTGTTAGTCAGACATCACTGTAAATGCTCCCCTTAGCACATTTGCATTGCTGTGGCATCCATAAGCTGTAAGGACCTTGGCCTTTTGCTGGCAAAGTTTATCCACTTCACCCTGTGCTATTTTCCAAGCTGGTTAAAGCATCTTTTTATTGCTTGTCAGAACCTCCTCCTTGCAAACCCTTCAGCTGTCAGCATGCACAAGGGCAGCTCGTGCCTCCCTGGTGAGGACAATGGATGGGGACAGTGCCCAGCCCTGGGTGCTGGGATTTGGGTCCTTGCCTCCCTTTGCCACTCACAGGTCCCTGAAATAGGATCAGCCTTGCTGGAGTGCCCTGAGAGCAGGGTCAGGGCAGGTTTGATGTGAGAGCAGGGCTGGGGGAGCAGGTTGGCTCCAGGAGCGGCCAGAGCTCCATCCTGGCCAGCATTCCCCTCCTCTGATGCCATTCCTCTTCCTCAAGTCCTCCAGGACAAATCTGTGAATTACCTTGCTCTGCTCTGCAGGGATCTGCAGCAGGCACAGCTCAAGTGATATTTAAATATTTATTTGTCATTTCCAGAGCATTATCAGAGGCTGACTGGCGGGTTCTGCCTTTGTCACTTGTGTGTATGTGTCAGGAGCGATGCATGGCTGGGATGTGAAGGTCACATTGCAGCAGGGACTGCTCATCCCTCTTTGTTTGCTCCTCCTGTGCCAGCTGGAGGTGCAGGAGCCTGGGAAGCTGCTGGTGCCATCTGTGGCATGGCCAGGGGCAGGGGGTGATGCCAGCCCTGCTCCTGTTCTGCTCAGACAGCGAGCAGCCCCAGCTGGACACGGGGATCAGGGATGTCCCCAAGGCACCTCTGTGCCACACTGCCAGGCAGGAGTGACCACCTGAGTGCAGGGAATTCTCCCCTGGTCTGTTTGAACCATTCTGTGATTCCACGATTCTCTGGCAGCCCCACAATTCTGGAGGGAGCCCCTGAGGGGCTCTGAGCTGCAGTGGGTGCACTTGGGCACAGAAATCAGCTCTGCCCCTGCTCTGCCTTTGTCATGGGAAATATTTCCAGTGGGTTTTGGGGAGCAGTGAATTCTTAGTGTTTAAACTCAGCCTGAAACCACGACACCTTTCCTTTCCCCTTCCCCTTTCCCTTCCCAGGTGGGAACACCTGGAACAGAAGTCTTTAAGTCACAATTTTTCCTTCATGTTGTAGAAAAGTCTTGGGCAAATGCTGGATAATCTTCCCTGGAGAATTGCAGGATCCCTGCAGGAATATTGGGTTGGGGGTGCAGGAGGATCCTGGGGATTCAGGGAGCTCTTTAAGTGGAAGGTGTCCCTGCCCATGGAAGGAGGGTTGCAGTGAGATGATTTTAAGGTCTGTTTCAGCCATTCTGTGATTCCATGATTGTCTGACAGCCCCACAGTTCTGGAGGGAGCCCCTGAGGGGCTCTGAGCTGCAGTGGGTGCACTTGGGCACAGAAATCAGCTCTGCCCCTGCTCTGCCTTTGTCATGGGAAATATTTCCAGTGGTTTTGGGGAGCAGTGAATTCTTAGTGTTTAAACTCAGCCTGAAACCACAAGAGCTGCTGTAAATTGGCTGGCTCTAATAAACCCAGTGCTATAAATCAGCTGATTGATACTTGTATAAATCTTGTATTTTTTTCCCCCCAAGTTTTCCTACACTTTTCACTGGAAATGTTTTTGATATAAACCCTTCAATCTGACAGCTTTTTTTGCCTGTCCTCTGTCCACACAGTCCCCTAATAACTTCAGCCCCACAGACCTTCTCTCCAGGAAATGCCATTAAGATTTTCTTTTACCAAAAGTGAGCAGCCCTTCAGAAATCCTTTATTAGACTTGCTTTTTCCTGTTGTGGTTTTCCTCTTGCCTTTTTCTTTTTTTTTTTTTTTTTTTTTTTTTCCCATGGATAGCTGTAATTTAAAGCTTACAAGATCGATAAGTCCAGGCTGCACAGCATAAATGGGAGAAGCAGACAAACAACTGGCAAAGATAGGAGACAGCTGATGGAAATGAATTCAGCTATAAAGCATTTGAGTTACTGTTCTCTGCTGTGATTTCTGAGAGAGATTAAAAAATGGGAGGAGGGAGAGATACAAATCATCATTTCCTCCTCCCTCAGAATCTCAGGTTGAAAGAGTGCTGAATTTCTTCTTTTCCCTCCCATGTCTCTAAACAAACAGGAGATTTGTTTTTTTTTTTTTTAATACAGAGGAGTGTGATGGTGTTCACAGGGGTCTTATGTTGAGGGAAGAGACGAGGATCTGACTCCATGTTTCAGAAGGCTTGATTTATTATTTTATGATATATATTACATTAAAACTGTACTAAAAGAATAGAAGAAAAGGTTTCATCTCAGAAGGCTGGCTAAGAATAGAATAGAAAGGAAAAGAATGATAAAAATGTTTGTGGCTTGGGCTGAGAGTTTGAGCCAGCTGACTGTGATTGGCCATTAATTACAAACATCTACATGAGACCAATCCCAGATGCACCTGTTGCATTCCACAGCAGCAGATAACCATTGTTTACATTTTGTTCCTGAGGCTTCTTAGGAGGAAAAATCCTAAGGAAAGGATTTTCATGACAAGATGTCTGCGACAGGGGAGAGCTTTTAATCAATTGCAGGGGAATTGGCTTAATCCAGAGCTAACAGGGGCAGTGCAATGGCAGGAAGTCTGGCCCTGATGTGATAACAGCACCTTGTCCAGAGCCCCCTGAATCCAGCCCTGTGACAAACTGAAACCCTGAAAATGGCCTCTGTCCTGGCCTGCTTGGTGGCAGAAGGATTTTTCCACTCTGCTTTGCAGCCCTGGTGATTCTGCACAGGGCTGGGTTGGGGTTTGCTCTCCTTTCCAGCCCAGGCCTGTCTTGCAAGGCTTGGGCCAGGCGGGCAGAGCTGGGTTGGGCTGTGCCCAGCTGGCACAGGCTGTGCCTGGGGAGATTTGCATTTGGCATTACAAATTGCAGTCACATTGCTCCGGGGAGGTGCAGGCTCTCTGAAAGGCCGGGTGCAGTGCCAGCAGCACAGCAAACATTGCTGGGCTGCAGCCTCAACAGGAGTCGAGAAGGATTAAGGTGCAGCTGAAAGTAGAGCTGCGGTTCCTAAATCACCACGGAGCTGTAGAAAATGTTTTGTGTTCGCACCAAAACCATAATTTATCGACAGAGGGGTCAAACTGTAAAATATATGTGCTAGTGGGTTGTGTTTCAGTGAAACTGCAAACTTCTGTTGATGGGGAGATTCTTGCAAATGTTCCCTGCGTGCCCATGGCCACAGAAGCTCCCTGAAAGGCCAAAGATGTGTGTGTGGCAATAAGCACTGACATTTTATGTGTTTGCATCTGTGCGTGCTGAGGTTGGCTCTGCTTACCCCAAAAGCTCAGGGGCACTTTGCAATATGGATTTGAAACACTCTGGGAAAGGAAGTCCAGGTGCATGTGGGCGCTTTGGGAGAGGGATTGGCCCTGTCCATGGGGAAATAAATAACTCTGTCTGCACCTGGTGAGATGAGAGCAGATAAAGAGATTATCAGGCAGTGACAAGAAGTAAAATAGGTTAGATGAATTCCTTTTTATCACTTCTTCTCCCTCAAGACTCTCTGAATATCTTGTCATTCTCACTGAGAGGCTGGAAAGAAAATCACTTTTAAAGGCGACCCAGAGAGGTAAAACCACACCAAAATGGTGCTTGTGTGCTCCTTCTGCCCACAGGGATTGGTGTGGTGCTTGCACTGTGCGAGCTGTAACATTTGGGAAAGCAGGAAAAGTGGGATTAGAGCTCCAGAATCTTTTCCAGGCTTTTGCTGCTCCCAGCACCCTGTGGAGCATCCTGTGACCCAGCTCTAGGTGGGAATAGCGAGGTCAATGGCAGAGATGAGTCCTGTCCTTGTATTAAAATACAGAAATGCAGCTCTTGGTCAATGTGGTTAAAACAGGTGGAATGTATTGGGAAAAAACCCAAACAAACAGTTAAGGGATCTGTTTCCTCTTGGATGCACTTCTCTCCCACGAGCTGTTTTTATTTCTTTTCCTTTAAAGGAAGGTAACTATTGAAAACCACTTTGAAACGTGTTTCATGTTAGGAGAGCAACAGTGTAGGTGGTGATTGATAAGATTTATTGTTTCTGGGTTCGTGTTATCTTGTGATTCTGAGGAAAGCTGAATCTTATCTGTTTGGTGCTGTATAAACACCTAAAAGGCTTCAGAGAGCTTGTAATGTAAGCAGACAAGAAAGGCAAAGCAAGAGAGGGGAAATGTGCAGAAAAGTGCCTTGTTCCAAGGCCACAAACCGGGTTTAGAATAAAAATCAGATCTTCTCACTTCAGCCCATTTTTTCCTCTGTTCCATGGGGTATGTTGCTTCTGTTATTTAAATATGGAAAAACCTCTCCTTTTCCAGATAAATGAAGGGCAAGGAGAATGAGATCAGACAGAAACTCAGCATACAGGGGAAAACAAATTAAAGCAAAGGAATTGTACTGATAAAGGTGCTGCTTTTAGATAAATTGAACATATGACATGCCATTACACAACTCACAACTCTTTCTTTATTTCTAGATGCAGTAAAGTGGGGAGAAGGATTCAGATGTAGAACTACAGCTTGACCGTGCAGTGATGAGGAAACAGCCCCATGTACTGGTTAGAAATGCATATTTTTCTTTTTAATACAATATTTTTCTTTTCAATTAAGTGTTTTGGATGTGATTTGATTTGCCTCTCTGTCTGAATGATCACAGTTAAAGTCATTTTAATAATTTTGGGCCTGTTTGATACCATTTCTGTCTGGAAAAAGCTCTTTATAAAAGCACAAACATGTGTGTGTGTATGTGTTTGTGCAGGTAGGCAGGCTCTGGAATGCTTCCCTGTGATTTTAATTCCCTGGAGGGTGTGGACATGCTCTCAGAGCCTGACAGCTCCCAGCTCAGATGGAGCTTGTTTGTCTTCTCTTTTTGCAGCTCAAGCAAACATTCATTTGTTATTGTGTGTGGAGCTGAGCCCTAAGCCAGGCTTTATCCTGTTGTAGCAACTAATTGGTGAGGAAATTGTGATTTTACATTTAAAAAACACCCCTCAGCTCTGGAGAAAAAGGTGCTGTGATCATTCTACCCTGATTACTTCAAGGTCAGTGTCCCATTCTGCTCTCCAGGGCAGGGAAGGGCTGGATGGATTTCCTTGGATTTCCTAAAAGTTGAAGAGAAATAGCGGAAGAGCAGGGGCTTGATGGTGGCACTGCCAGCAACTGTTCACAGGCAAAAAAAGCCTTTGGAGCCCTGGGGTTATTTATGGCTTGGGCTTCTCCAGGACAGTTTGCTTCCATGGGATTTCAGTGCCCGTGGGCCCTTCCTGTAGGGAGATGTGCCTGGAGGAAATAATCACACTGGCAAGGGGGTTCTGTCTGTTTATTTAACTATTTTTAAATCCTATTCAGAAAAAAAGAAACAAACAAACAAAAAAAAAAAAAGCCCAAAAAAAACCCCCAACAAACCACAAACCCTCCTGTAATTCTCTTTTCTTTCTGTTTGTGGCTCCTGAAAAGGGAGTCTTGGCTACCAATGTGTGCATTTCCCATGGACTTTTACTAACAGGAGCTTCAAGGTGAAAGCTTTGCCTAGAATGGGAATTATTTACACCATAACTTCCTTTTGAGCTGCCAGTTTTTAGAATTTTGTGTTCAGCTTGCTTGACTACTGTAGAAAGCAGGTTTCTTATGTATCTGCTGCTGAATTTCATTTTGTGGACTTTGGTGGGCTGTAAAAATCAGAATGATAAAGTTATTGACAAAATGTAGTTTGTCTGAATAGCATTTAAAATGTTTTAGGATTATTATTTTTTTTTAATTATTTTCTTATACCTACTGATAAATGGATTTTTCCATTACAACCAGCAATTGTTCCAAGTAGAAAATGATTTACTAATTTCTGATTAACCCCAGCTAATCAGGCAGGCAATGAGATCCAGCTGCTGTGTAAGTCCAGATCTCCATAAAATCTGGTTATATTTTCATTTATCTCATTGTGGAGCAGCTCTGACCTGAAAAGCTGACTTCCTTGTGTGCTTGTGAGCTAGCTGATAAACTTTCCCTCTCTCAAGCCCATCCAGCTGGAAAGACTGTCATGAAAAGCTGGCTGGTTTTTGGGTATGAATGAAAAAGAAGAAAGATTTACTCTGTTTTTCTTAGTGGACAATCTCTGTTGCTTGTTCTTGCACACCTCCAGGACCTTCTACCTTTTATCCCCCAAACCTTCTCCTGAAGGATTTATTCTGTTTTTCTTGGGGGATAAGCTTTGTTTTTCTTCTTGCACATCTCCAGAATCTTCTCCCACCTTTTATCCCCCAAACCTTCTCTCTGATTGATTTATTCTGTTTACTTGAGGGCCAATCTTTGTTGTTTCTTCTTGCACACCTCCAGAACCTTCTGCCACCTTTTATCCCCCAAACCTTCTCCTGAAGGATTTATTCTGTTTTTCTTAGTGGACAATCTTTGTTTCTTCTTGGACACCTCCAGAACCTTCTCCTACCTTTTATCCCTCAAACATTCCCCTGAAGGATTTCTTCTGTTTTCTTGAGGGCCCGTCTCTGTTGTCGCTCTTTGCACACCTCCAGAACCTTCTCCTACCTTTTATCCCCCAAACCTTCTCTCTGATTGATTTATTCTGTTTTCTTGAGGGCCCATCTCTGTTGTTTCTTCTTGCACATCTTCAGAACCTTCTCCCACCTTTTATCCCCCAAACCTTCTCTCTGATTGATTTATTCTGTTTTCTTGAGGGCCAGTCTGTGTTGTTTCTTCTTACACATCTTCAGAACCTTCTGCCTTTTATCCCTCCAACCTTCTCCTTGAGGATTTATTCTGTTTTTCTTAGTGGACAGTCTGTGTTGTTTCTTCTTGCACACCTCCAGAACCTTCTGCCACCTTTTATCCCCAAACCTTCTCTATGGGAGGTGTCCCATGAGCTGTTCCATGTCCAGTGAGGAGCTCTGGCCATGCAGGCACAGCTTTCCAGGTGCAGACTTGATCATGGAATCACAGAATCACTGAGGTTGGAAAAGACCTTTAGGGCCATCAGATCTGAGCGGGTGCTGCAGCACTGCCGAGGCCACTGCTCACCCATGTCCCTGTGTCCCCAAGTGCCACATCCACGTGGTTTTTGGATACCAAGGGTGTCCCCAAGTGCTGCAGCCCTTAGAGCTGGGGCCTGGCTGTGCCTGCAGTGTGGGTGTTTGGAATTGGAGTGTTTTTTCCCATTGCATCCCAACTCCAAGCAGCATTTCTGTGTTTTTGTGCCGTTTCCTCTCTGTCTGAACCCATTTCCCAGGGCAGGGACCAGCCCTGTGACCTCCTTGCCCTGGGTGACCAGAGAATGAACCCAGAGCCATTCAGATGGGGCTCCAGACTGGATTAATCTGTGCTGCCCCACAAATAACTGCATTTACTCACACAGGGGCTTTTTATTTAAATGCATTTCTCCTCTTTGTCAGAGAGGGGAATCGTAATTAAGATTTCATTGTGTGATGAACTCCCTATATTTAGAGCGTTATTGGTGAATCTTTTCCTTCCTGAAACCTTTTAAAATCTGAATCTGAAACCTTTTAAGAGATATTTGGCAGTGGGAAAGTTGGTAATCGTTCATTTTCATTTAAAATTCAGGGCATGGTATGTGAAGCTGTGGTTATGAGGAGGGTACATGGTCTTGTCATTTTCTACTTGCTTAAAAGCTGCATAAGTGGTTGAGGAAGCTCCCAACCTGAGGAGAAGAACGGGCTCATTAAAAAGATTAGCTCATAGAGAACAAATTAAACTTCAGTGCCCTGCATAAAGATTATAATAACTGTAATAATAAATGAATTAATAATGCATTAAAGGAGAATTCCTCCAGTCAGCTTGTCACACGCTTATCCTTGAAAATTGACTTCAGCGAGGTGTGTCACATGAGCTAATGGCCTTAACTGATGGATTTGGGGTTTTTCCACACTCCAAAATCTACTCAAAGCCATATTTCTGAGTTTTTGACAGTTTGATGGACAGACTTGCAGTAAGTTGGGCCATGTGGTGCTGTAGCTGGGGAGGAAGCTCTGCTCAGGTCATCTGAACTGGGAAATCCTGAGCTCTTGGAAGGGGAAAAATTGGCAATCCAGGGCTGGGGGCTGCACATCTGCACCAGAGGTGAACATCTGGGGCTGATGTGGGATACAGAATTTAGATGGAACTGACAAAGAGTAGGTTTAAATCAAATATTTGGAATTAATTCTTCTCTGTAAGGATGCTGAGGCCCTGGCACAGGTGCCCAGAGCAGCTGTGGCTGCCCCTGGATCCCTGGCAGTGCCCAGGGCCAGCTTGGGCATTGGGGCTGGAGCACCTGGGACAGTGGGAGGGGTCCCTGCCGTGGCAGGGGTGGCACTGGGTGGGCTTTAGGGTCCCTTCCAGGCCAAACCGGTCTGGGATTCCATCTGGGGAGTGTCCATAAATCTGAAGGGTTTGTTCCCACTGTAATAAATATGAGATCATCAAGATTTAGGAATTAGTTACCAAATTCAGCACTGAAATAACAGGTATCCAGAGGGGTTTAGTTGAGGAATTGGGGGTGCTGAGGCATCTCCAGACAGCAGCAAAGTGAGAGTTTGGGGATTTCTGCAGTCTCCCCTGGGTAAGGGATGAGTTTCTAATGGTTATTACACTGGGAAAAAATTGAATTAAGGGAATTGATTATCCAGACATAGTAAGGTTGTAAAATGCATCTTTAGGCACCTGGGTACCTTTAAAATTAATCCATTATTCACTCCTGGAACCCAAACCTGCTCCTCTAAACCCAGGCACTGCTGAGGATGGAGTTCACATGAGCCATGAGCTGGTTAATTTTCAGAATCTTGAAATAATTGAGGCTGGAAGGGACTTGGGGAGGTTCAAAGAGGAATCTGTGGGTTCCAGAGATTACAGGGAACACTTGCCCTGTTCCTACAGGATCATGGAATGGTTTGGGTTTGAAGGGGACTCAAAGATCATCTCATTGACATTTTCCACCAACCCAGGTTGCTCAATTTACAATGATTGTGTCAGACTGGGGCTTCTCTGTGTCCCCAGTTACACTGCAAACTGCTATTTGTAGGGGTTGATTCAACACTGAGCTTTGCCTATGAAACACATGAAAGCAAATTCCTCCTGGGATGCTTTTTAGTTTTAATTTGAAAATAATTGAAAATGCATCTCTAGTGTTTTGTTGCTTTTGTCAGAAGGGTATTTTTTAATAAAAATCTCATTCAGCATAAAAAGGACAGCATCAATGGGGTTCTTATCGGTGCTTTGCATCATGTTAATACCAGAGCCAGCAGTGAGTTGTGCAGGTATTATACCAGAACGAAGGAAATTATTCCAGGGATTTTATCAGAGAATATTTTGAGTTTGCTTGTCAAGCCCTGCAATGTGTGCTCTGCTTTGTTTGCTGGCTGAGCAGTGGCTGGAGTTTGCACAGGGATTCTTTTCTCTCCCTGCACTGGTTTGCTTTGGCACATCATTGGATCCACGCTGGGAAAATAGTGAGATATCAAATAAAATAGTGAGATGTCCATTAATGCTGGAGCTGTTACAGCTCAGAGCAGAGTTGCCTCTGCACATTTAAAGTGGTCACTCAGGGTGCTGGAAGTGCAATCCCTTTTGAAGGAAAATTAATCCACAAACACCAGAGGTTTATGTCCAAAAAGGAGACAGAGGAGTCCTTTTACTTTATTGGAATAAAGGGAGAGGCCATGGGACACAGCCTCCTTTTTATCCCCCCAATTTCCCACATTTCCGTTCTCTCTTTCCCCATTTCTGAGGTACTTGAGAGTTCAGACTGCCCAAAACACCTGATACCAAAGATTCCCCTCTAATGTACAACCCTCCCTTTTAATTTTTAATTCTTACGGAATTTAGGGGGTTTTTCCCCATTTCTGAGGTACTTGAGAGGTTCAGACTTCCCAGAACACCTGATACCAAAGATCCCCCTCTAATGTATAACCCTCCCTTTCAATTTTTAATTCTTAAGGAATTTAGGGGGTTTTTCTTCCCCATTGTTTCTTTCATGTGTCAATGTCTAATTTCATTTATCAGCAAACCTAAAGTTTATTTGTAAAAACAAATACCTTTTTCCATTCATCAATCAGTGGAACTCTTCCCGTTGTTTCTTTTATCTCCCAGTGCTGGTTTTATCCACCAGCAGACCCACAGCTCGTTTATAAAGACAAATCCTCTATTCCTCTCACTTTTCCCAGCCTTCCCACAATAAGGACTGAGCAGTGAATTCTGAATTTAGGAGCAGAGCAGGGGGCTGGCACTGGGTGAGGAGGGAAGCACAGCTGGGCTGGATCTGCTCCTCCAAACTCCCAATTTCTGCTCTCAGGGCAGCACAAGGAGCTAAATGCTGAGGTGTTCTTAAATTTCCACTAACGAGGCCGGGCTCATTAGCACTCTCATCAAGTGGCTTTCAGTTGCTATCAGTCTGACTTGGATTTGAATTGATGACCTTGAGATAAAAGGCTTTTTATTCTATTACCCATCTCCTGAGCCATCAAGTCTTTAATATGCCGTGTAAAATCAGTTTTCAGATGGTATTTCTTTTCTATAATATCATCATTTGTTAGTAATGATGTCTGATTTGGGGTGCTACAAGCTATAATTGTGCACAATAGTACTTTTGTTATTCCTATTGTTTCAGAATTATCTGCTGTATTACCAGCTCCTTGTAGACACAGAGAAAATAGATTGGTAATAGAGTGTAATCCAGTTTTATATAAACGAGTTAATAAAATCACATAAAAATACCAAGTTAGGTTCAGCATCAGCAAAGCTCATCTGTTACTTCAGTAAATTGAAGTATAAAATTCTGCTTTGATGCTGAAATTCTGCTTTACTGCAAATTGCTATATGGGACCAGCAAAGGTATGGAAAATGAAGGAAAAATGAGTAAAAATATGTAATACAGACATCACAGTGAAGGAAGTTTATTGCTTGTCACCCTTTTCCTCCTGAAGGCTTTTCCCTGAGGATAATGTGGAGAAGATCATGTTAAACCCCAATGTACACAGGAGGGTCAGAAGTGTCACCAGGGAGCTTTTCCTCTTTTGGTTTTATGTCACTGTGTTTGTTTGGAAAAGATAAAACTGAGAGCACTGGGATAAAGAGCTGCCTTTAGGGAGAGATGCTTTGGGAACTCCCAGGAATGGACAATTTATTGTCCATAGTTGATCTGGCTTGGAGGTATCCAATGTGAATTTGAAAATGAAAATATTCCAAGGTGGTGCTGCAGCAGTTAGTTGTGCCAAATTAAATGGTTTTCTTCCAGAGGAGATAATAACATTTCTATAAATGTTATTTATTGGGTTTTGACACTAAAAAATAACGGGTAGAATGCAAATCTGACACAAATTTTAAGGGGTCACCAGCTGAGCCCCCTGGAGCCCAGTGCACTCCTGCTCCAGCAGAGGTGCTGGTGCCAAGGTCATTGTAGGAGCTCCCAGCAATGGGAGCTTCTTTGGAGAAAATTCATGAAAATGATTAATTGTAAAGCTCAGACAGCTTTCCATACTGTCTGTCCTCAGTGTCCCTCTCAGTGGATTGAGACGGCCACTGGTGGTGCTCCCAAAGTACAACTGATTGGAGCCTTCTTAATTAAAGCCTGCCGTGTGTTGGAGTATTGGAATATTGCTGCCACGTCCCTCTGCCAGCCCTCCCTTCATGGAGGGAGCAAAGCTCCTCCTCTCCAGGCCATGTTTCTGAATCTCACATGGATAATTCCCTCCTGTGTCCTGTGCTGAACATCTGCTAACATCTCCCCAAACACCACTTGTGTCTGGCAGCAGCCTCTCCTTGCTGACTCACGCTTGGGTTTATCCTTTCCAACCTTTGTTCCCACTGCCTGTCTGAAAAAAACCCCATATTTGAATGGTTGTCCGTGGTTATGCCCAAAATAAGTAGAGAATATAGATATTTTAATTAATTATATATAGAAATATTATATTATATTATATTATATTATATTATATTATATTATATTATATTATATTTACATAATTATATTATATATTATTATATTATATTAGGCACTATATAATGTATAAATTATATATTATATTTTTAAATATTAATATTTAATTATATAGAACTATTTATATATTTTTATATTTTAAAATACTTTATTATAGATATCCTATATAATATATATAATATATTATATGTATCATAGTATACAATATATAATTAATTATAATTATTTTGTCAGAAAGATAAAAACCAATCTGAAATAATGAAGATAATTTAATTCTAAATATTTATAATTATTTAATTATAATATATAATTAATATATCATATTATATAATATATACAATGTATAATATATTATATATACAATCTATATAATATAATATATCAAATACCATATATCATATATATCATATGTCACGTATCATATATATTATAGAATATGTATTATATAGAATATATACCAATTATATATATTATATATTTATTATATAATATATTATATTTATTATATATTATATTGTATAAGATATATTATATTATATTATATTATATTATATTATATTATATTATATTATATTATATTATATTATATTTACATCATTATATTATATATTATTATATTATATTAGGCATTATATAATGTATAAATTATATATTATATTTTTAAATATTAATAATTTAATTATATAGAACTATTTATATATTTTTATATTCTAAAATACCTTATTATAGATATCCTACATAATATATATAATATATTATATGTATCATAGTATATAATATATAATTAATTATAATTATTTTGTCAGAAAGATAAAAACCAATCTGAAATAATGAAGATAATTTAATTCTAAATATTTATAATTATTTAATTATAATATATAATTAATATATCATATTATATAATATATACAATGCATAATATATTATATATACAATCTATATAATATAATATATCAAATACCATATATCATATATATCATATGTCACGTATCATATATATTATAGAATATGTATTATATAGAATATATACCAATTATATATATTATATATTTATTATATAATATATTATATTTATTATATATTATATTGTATAAGATATATTATATTATATTATATTATATTGTATTATATTATATTATATTATATTATATTATATTATATTATATTTACATCATTATATTATATATTATTATATTATATTAGGCATTATATAATGTATAAATTATATATTATATTTTTAAATATTAATAATTTAATTATATAGAACTATTTATATATTTTTATATTCTAAAATACCTTATTATAGATATCCTACATAATATATATAATATATTATATGTATCATAGTATATAATATATAATTAATTATAATTATTTTGTCAGAAAGATAAAAACCAATCTGAAATAATGAAGATAATTTAATTCTAAATATTTATAATTATTTAATTATAATATATAATTAATATATCATATTATATAATATATACAATGTATAATATATTATATATACAATCTATATAATATAATATATCAAATACCATATATCATATATATCATATGTCACGTATCATATATATTATAGAATATGTATTATATAGAATATATACCAATTATATATATTATATATTTTTATTATATCATATATTATATTTATTATATATTATATTGTATAAGATATATTATATTATATTATATTATATTATATTATATTATATTATATTATATTATATTATATTATATTATATTATATATTATATATTATACAATATATATATGATATATTATATATAATATATATAATATATATTATATATTATATATATTATATAATATATATATATTATATAATATATATATATTATATATATTATATATATTATATATATTATATATATTATATATATTATATATATTAGTGTGGGCTGATCAGACTCCCAGGGTTGTCCCTGCCTGCCCGAATCAGCCCTGGCAGCAGCAGGAGATTGGGAGTCACAGCAGCTCCTGTTTCTCTAAGCTGCTGTCTCCTTACGGAGCCTGGCCTGGCAGAGATGTGACAAATGACTTGGGGCTTTTCTTTAAATGCTGCTGAGCTAATGACATGTTCCCTCCAAACCCTTCCTGTCAGGCCACATCATAAATTGCTGCAGCAGAAGTTATTCCTGAGCAGCTCGAAGATGGATGGTTGCTCAGTTGTACCGACAGCCCGTGGGTTTTAATCTGTTTATTTGGCTCTACCATCTCCTGTGGCTGCCTGCAAATAGGATTTCCATCTCTTGGAGAATTCTCACTTTGCATATTTCCTCACTACTCCATTTGAAAAAAAAATCAATTTTTTCTTAACACTTCCATGCCAAGCTTAGCGTTATTTATCCTACCTAGAACAAAATCCTTGGTTGTGTGTGAGCATGGCAGAGCAGGACAATGAATTCCTGCCTGATGTACCTTTTCCCCTCATTTCAGTTGCCAAACCCCTGCTCATCACACAGGACTTTCAGGGTTTATATTTGAGTTTTTATCTGCAGGAATGTTGGTGACTTCCTGGGAAAGGGGTGATTTTGGGGTCTCCCAACACCTCTGGGTGCTGCTGCCCTGTCCCCGGGGCTGGTGGGTGAGGATGGGTCAGAGATTGGATAATTCAACATTTCCAGTAAAACTCTGAAAGCCCAGCCTGGAACTGAGTAAATCATAATTTCACTCTGCAGGTGCTAACAGAGGCATTTTTACTTTTAAAACCTGTTCCTTTATCCCTGCACAGGGCTAAGGGTGAGGACAGGACAGAGGCTGGAATAATTTGGATGGAATTTATTTTCATTAGCAGGAAGGGCAAAGCCAGGTGCCACAGTTCACTAAAAGGGAATTATTCCATACATACATTTAGGGCAGATATTGGATAATTCAGCATTTTCAGTAAAACTCTGAAAGCCCAGCCTGGAACTGAGTAAATGATAATATCATCCTGAAGGTGCTAACAGAGGCATTTTTACTTTTAAAACCAACATTTTGGGAAAGAGTGGCTTTACCAAACACGAGTGCTGTTGCCTCATTAAATTCAAGCACTTGGGTCCTGTTGTGGCTCCCCCAGATTTACCAGGCTCAGCTTTCCCCAAGGCTCCTTTCCCTGAATTTTTGGGTTCCCAGAGGAATCCTGAGGGGATCCTGCATGGGCTGAGGGCACTGGGATGGGGCCAGGGAGGATTTTCCCTGGGAAGAGGCTGCTGAGGAATGTCCAGGGCTCAGGACAGGGCTGAGGGGACGTCACTAACGAGGGACGGAGGCAGGAGACAAAGGGACACTGTCTGTGCTCGTCGTCCCTCATTTGGGAATTAATGAACTGCACCAGGGCTGTGAAACCTCTTCCAGTGGGCAAGGAGAGCTCTCCACCCACTTCTTGCTGCTTAATGATTTCATTTTGTGTTTTAGGGACTCTTTGTTGCCATGCAATCTTTCTGGGCAACCTGTTTGTATGGAAGGGACTGATATTTTCAAGAATGCTTCATGCCTGTGTTGTAGAGAAACGCTTATTTTTCTTAATTCTTTCATGGAATCCTGCAGATTAATGATGCAAAAAGGGCTTTTTGATCATCTGTTGAGCTGCTGTGCCCCCACAGGGTGGTTGTTTTCATTAAGCAACTCGGGTTTACAGTTCTACAATGCAGATTTATGTTAAAAAGTTAATAATAACCCCGGAGCACAAAATAACAGGGAAAGCAACTCTCTCTCCAGGTAATTAAAAATGGAGCCTTTCTGACAAAACGAGATATTCTGTAACCTGTGAGCCTGAAAGGCTGTCTTGGTTTCCTGCTGCTGCCATCCCCAGTCCCTGTACAGGGCAGGGTTGGTGCAGGCAGGAGCTACTCCTGGGTTACTCACAGCCCTGAGATTTGCCAGTCAGCTGCTCTCAAACTGAATTTGCAAAATGTCTTTTTTTTTCTCAGTGGAAGCACTGGCTGGAGTTTCTTTCTTTTGCAGCTCCCCTGCTTGCCAGTGGTGGAGGGGTTTGGAGAGCTGGGACAAGTGGCAGGAGCCTCATTTCCTCAACAGGCTGTCCCAGAAAAGAGCATTTCTCTTTTTTCCCCTTTGCCAAGGAAAAACAAAAAACAAAAACACCACAGTTCTCATGAATCCAGTCCATTTCAACATTATAACCCCAGTCAAAGTGTGCACTTTTTGCCAAACCCCTGCTCATCACACAGGATTTTCATCTCTGAAGGGTTTATATTGGAGTTTTTAATCTCAGAAGGGTTTATATTTGAGATTTTATCTTCAGGAATGTTGGTGACATCCTGGGAAAGGGGTGATTTTGGGGTCTCCCAACACCTCTGGGTGCTGCTGTCCTGTCCCCAGGGCTGCTGGGTGAGGATGGGATTATCAGAGATTGGATAATTCAGCATTTTCAGTGAAACTCTGAAAGCCCAACCTGGAACTGAGTCAATGATAATTTCACCCTGAAGATGCTAACAGAGGCATTTTTACTTTTAAAACCAGCATTTTTGGGACGGAGTGGCTTTACCAAATCTTTCTGTATTTAACCTTGCCAAGCCTTTGGACTCCCTGAGCATTGCTGGCATTGGCCAGCCCTGAATTATTGGAATTATTGAGGGTCAGTGAGAGAAGTTTGCCTGGTGTTAGGATTAACCTGAGCTTGGGTTTCTCGTGGCACTGGTTCTGCTCAAAGTCACCGTCCCACTTGCAGAAAGGTGAGCTGGAATTCAGAGCTGTGCCTGAGGGAGGTCACATCCTCCTCTGCATCCCACAGCAGGCAAGAACCGAGGTCTGGATGCTGCTGGTGGAGGGTGATTGTGCCACGAGGCAGCACAGGAGGGTGTGCCACTGTTTTGGGGAGAAATCCATCAGGAAAGGATCAGTGTGTTAAAGGAATCGGGGGTTTTCTGTGCGTGTGAAAGGGATTTGCAAAACAAGATTGTTTTGAGTGGTAGAACTGCAAAGAACAGAGATTTTGAATATTAAAATATCTAATTAATATCACTGATTCTTCACTTTGCTGTGAGTTAAGTGTCCTTTGCAGATCACAGATGTGTATTTCTATGTAGAAAGAATAAATCTGGTGTTCCACGTGCTTAGGTAGGAGCTCTGGCATCAGAGCACAACCCTGATCCTTAGGGACCAAAGTTCATCCCTTCTCCATTCCTGGAAGTTCCTTTTGGAATCTTATTTTGGTATTAAACCCTCCAGAATTCCATCATACCTCATTTCATTGAGAAGTGTAACATAAGGCATTAGCTTAATTAGTGATTAGTTGTTAATTTGTGACTGTTTCTGTGCAGGAGGTTGTGCAGTTCCCTGCTGAGCTGTCCAGATTATTGACCTGGATGCACTGGACATTATTTATTGTTTTACAGCAAGATATGAAACCAAATCTCTTTCATTCCTCCTCCTTTGGGTTTGGATGAATCATCAGATTCCTCTGACTCAGTTGGGTTGGGTTTTTTTTTGTCTCCAAGTCTGCCACTTTCACCCATCTGCAATCCATTGAAAAGGGGGATAAAAGAACTCGCAGGCTTTTATCCCACCAGGAAGCTGCAGAGGAGCAGCAGCTTGGTGACGCGGCACCAAGGCAGGTGCACACTGACTCCTGTTAGGAAATCCAGAATAATCAGAAACCAATTTACTGTTGGGAAATGTCATTGATAAAAAAGGTGCCTGTCGCAGACATTTCTTCACAGAAATCCTTTCTTTCAGATTTCTGCGCCAGATATTACAGCGTCCTGTGTGGGTCGCTGCTGGTGAGAGAGAGACGGTGAATCTTGTTTCTTGAATCAGAAGGCTGAATTTATTAATATATAATATTATACATTATAGTTATACTAAAAGAATATAGAGAGAGGTTTGCAGAGCTGCTAGCTAAGCTAAGAAGAGATAGAAAAGAAATCCACAACAAAGTTGTGGCCAAGGACTCAGTCCCCTGGCTTGAACTGGTGATTGGCTCTTAATTATAAACATAGAAAATGAGCCAATCAAGGTGAATCCTATTGCATTCCACAGCAGCTGATAATAATTGTTTACCTTCTCTTCGGGGGCCTCTGGCCTCCCGAAGATGCAGAAATCTGAAAGAAAGGATTTCTGTGAAGAAATGTCTGCGACAGGTGCCACACACCATAAATTGGTGAATTCTGGTGAATTCTGAGATCCTCCCTGGTGCTCTCTGTAATTTGTAGGTTTGGGGTGGAATAATGAAGATGTAGAAATATTTCATGATGACCTAAGAGAAATTGTGTGAGAGGCCTTCATAGCTTAGGATGGACTTGTTTGAAGTCATCTCACTTAAATGCTAATTATTTGCACACTAATTACTCAGAGTTTGATGTTACTTTCAGTAATTTGGCTGCATAAAATTTATTGGTAAGCTGATCTTAACAGAACCTGCCAGAAAATGAAGGCAGGTGTAGGGGAAAGATGCTGGTAATTGCAAAAAAACCCACCAAAACAAACAAATAAAAATATTTGGAAAAGTTTCAGATAACTCTGAAAGTCAGAGACAGAAATGAGCTGAATCAAGGAATTAATTAAAAAAATATTTAAAATATCATTGCTCTGCTGTAACGGAAGATAGAAATTAGGCATTTCTTGGCCAAGTTCAGCTGACTTTTCTTTAAAAGAGGGATTAATTGAGATACGGCAGAAGGACAAACTCAGATATTTTAGGATCACCCTTTGCAAGTGCCACATAGAGGAAAATCTGGTGCTAAACACTTTTCCCCTATAAAAGTGGCTCTGGTGCCATCTGATCCATATTCCCAGCTCCAGGATGCATCACCCTGCAAATTGCAAAACTCGGGATTAAGAAATGTGCCTTGAGAATGTGCCAGCCCAGCTCCTTAAAAGGCTCCCAGAAAAAATGAGTCACTGCTTAAATGGCCACTGGGAGCATCTGCAGAGCAGCTCAGACTGAATCCCCTGGAATTGCCAGGATCCCCTGGGGAAGCTGCTCAGGAAACCTTGGAGGGAAGGAGGTGGCATCAACCCAGGAGGAGCATGAGGGGACAGGAGAGGTCCCAGAGCCACCCAGAGCCGTGAGGAAGAGGAGGAGGAGGAGGAGCACAGAGGCTGCCCCAGGAAGGTCTGGAATTTCCGGGCTGGTTTGGGGATCTCAGGGCTGGTTGGTGGCACCAGAAAGGGGCAGGTGAGAGGTGTTGTCTGGTTCAGGGTGTGCAGAGCAGGCTCTGGCAGCTGGGGTGGTGTCAGAGCACTGTGGGGAGATGTTTGTGAGGTGTCCCCACAAAACTTTGTTGTTGTTTTTTGGTTCTGTCTGTCTCCCCACCTTCCCTTGGTCTCTTTGCAGTTGTGCAACTCAGAGCCTTGGTTATTGCACATCTCGGTGTAAGGTCAGGATTTTCATCTGCAAAGGCAGGATTTCTGAGTTCCTCTCTGAGCCCAGATCTTTTGTGGGTTTTGTTGTTGCTGTTATGATTTTTCTTTTTCTTCTATCTCATAACAAACCCTGTTTCTCAGTCTCTCAGCTGTGCCTGGTTGCCCTCAGAGCTGACGGGCAGAGTTGAGATATCTCAGTTTATTTTCTAGTGCCTGGTACTTTCTGCTTCTTAAATCACATCTAAACCAACCTTTCCTGGAACAACTCCTTTTACCTTTTCTGTCTTCTGGCTCATAAATGAGATTTTTAGCCACATGTTTGCTGACCAGGTGCACCAGGTTTCCTTAACCGAGTGTATTTCTGATGCATTTGAGCTTTGAAAAAACTCAGACTCAGGTGCTTTGTGGGGACCTTGCAGAAAACTCTGCCTTCCTCTGCTCAAAATCAGATTCTCTCCAGCTCTGCTTGGATTTTCAGAGTGTCCCACCACAACCATTTGGAAGGTTGGACATTCCCAGCTGGCACGAGGAGGTGCATCCCAGGGCTGTGCAGAGTCCCAGCTCTAATGAGCTCCAGATTTGGCTGCTCTGGGGTGTGCCAGGTTTTGCCTGGCAGCTTTTTTTCTTTTCTTTTTGGCTCCTTCTGAGGGAAAGCAGCTTCTTTCTGTCTTTGAAATAAATGGGGACAGCTGCACATCGAGGCTGTGCCCTTCCAGGTTCTCAGGATTTACCCAAACTCTGCTGGAGTTTCCTGCAATTCCTCCTGCAGGTGAGACTCAAACTCTGCTGGCATCTCTTGCTGACTTTGATGTTACTTTAGTGGTGACTCTACCTTGGCTCTGTATGAACAGAAAGCAAATGTCAGTTATTTTTTCAGACAGAGGACCTTGTAGGGATAAAAATTTATGATTTTCATCAGGAAATAGCTGTGATAGGACAAGGGGAAATGCTTCAGGCTGAAAGAGAAGAGGGTTAATGGGATTTTGGGTGGGAATTGTTCCCTGTGAGGGTGGGCAGCCCTAGCACAGGTGCCCAGAGCAGCTGTGGCTGCCCCTGGATCCCTGGCAGTGCCCAAGGCCAGGCTGGACATTGGGGCTGGAGCACCTGGGACAGTGGGAGGGGTCCCTGCCATGGCTGGGTGGCACTGGAGGGGATTTAAGGTCCCTTCCAACCCAAACCATTCCAGGATTCTGTGCCATGTTTAATAGGACTCTGTACTAGCTTTTTGTCATGAAAGCTTGGACTAAAAGAACATAAATAAGATAGATATATTTAAAATATTTTCTATATCCTTTTATATATCTTGCTGATTTTTGTTTCTTTTCCGTTTCTTCTCCAGTGTTTTTTCTTTCCTCTTTTTCCCTTTTTTTTGTTTCCCTTTCTCTTTTCCCCTTTTACTGCAAAGTTGCAGGTTTCCCTAATCTCTGAGGTACACACCAGAATTTTCACTCACTTTACTTTCCTCCTTTGACAACTGCATTTTTTGCCTGTCCAAGTTTTGCTCTTCCTCTTCCCTCCAAGCTTTGCTCCACCAGAACTTCCCAGCCCATGCAGAGCATCTCTGCATTATAATTACTTTACATTTCTGTATGGCTTCTCTCTAGGCAGGGGAATTGCATAAGTTAATGTGAATAATACTAATTATTTTGGATCTGTCACTGCACGACTGATGATGAATAATGCAGATACTACTCTGCTGCTGGGTGCACTTGTTGGGGGTTTTTGCCTTTTTCTCCTCATCACCTGCCTTGAAGTATTGTGACATTGGGTGACACAGATAAACCGGGTTCTGTAATTAAGTTTTATTTTAATGAGCCCGGAAAATACTCAGTTTTGCATGTTCTCATGGTTTAAATGTGGTTTAATCAGTCCTCCAGTTTTCCTTTCTGCTCAGTCCTCTGATGACATTTCTCCAAAGGAATAACAGGATAAATATTCTCCACAGGAATATCAGGAGGTTAAACTCCAGAATGTCCCACATTGGCATGTTTAGGTTTTCCTATTAATGACAATAATTTTGTGCATTAGATCAATGAATTTTTCCCATTTATCTGTGGAATGCCTGGCAAATACCACTGAGGGGGGAATTTTAGTGCCTATGGATTTGGCTTTTCTAATAGAATTCACCTTATTTCCATGAGCATTGGGGTGATTGGGTTTTTTTCCACTCCTGCTCCCATAAAAGAAGCTTTAATTCTCCTTGTGCAGGCTTTTGCAGCTGGAAAAATATAAAATTTGATGAAAGCAGTGACTGAAACCAGGGGTTCAGTTTGTTGATCCTTCCTATAGGAGAATCCTTTGAAATTTAGCAACCCAACTTCCCAAAGTCACAATTCCCACCCAGGGATGATGTCTGCTGCAGTAAAAACCACCTTGGTGCTCCCAGAACATAATGAACTCAAAATGTATTTATTGGCTGTATGGCTTCAATTCAAAGATCTTTAAATGGGAAAGAAAGCAAGAAAGAAAGTGGCCAATTTTCCCAGCAGAAACATTTATAGTGGGAAGAAATAGTTTGAAAAATTTGATTTTTTAGCCTGAGGCCAAACAGAGCAATCACATATAGGATGAATCAGATGGATTCCATGTACAGAATGCTGGAAATCTGCTTTGAAGCATTAATCAACACTTTCATGTTATGATTTTTAGCTTTGTAATTACAATCATGCAGTATTTACCAAGTGTGAATACTTCCATTGCAGGGATTTGTTATCAAATTGGATGTGGGGCTTAATTTAGATTAAATTCAGGAACTTTGTGTCTGGAAATCTCTCAGTACTATGTGCCTTGTAGGCAAAAAGTGCAGGGGAAGAACATGAGGAGGAGGAGAGGAAATAAACCCCAAACGGCAGAGACAACAATACACTGATTTTTGTCTTTTAATTAACAAGAAGGGTTCAGGTATGAGAATAGAGAGAAATCAGCTTGAGGTAAATTCATTGCAAATCAGAGGTGCACTGCAGATACCAAAAGATTAAATACTCCTGTGGAAGCTGGGTTTAGGAACTGATTATTGTGAGGCTGAGTCTAAGTAATAAGCATGAAATATTAATTAGGCTCCTGGTATCTTGTGAAATAGAGGTGCTTTTGCATTAAGAAATGAAATTTAAATTTAACCAGATTTAGAAGAAATATTTCAAATTATTTTGTGCAATAAGCTAACGCAAATATTGACTCCCTGCTCCATTAATACAAATAAATTAAATTATTAGGGATTAGTGGCCAGTTTCAACTGGAGAGAACCCAAAGCAGGAAGATTTAACCTTTTCCCTTCTCATCCCTGGTACTTGGGATAAGCAGCAGTTGGGGAGCATTGCTGCTCCCCAGGGAAGTCTTTGGTCAAATTAGTCCCTAATCTTTGGTAATTTGCACTCCAGGGGCTCCTGGAGCTCAGTGGTGGGATCAGGAATGGGATCAGGAATGGGATGGGCAAAGCAGCTCTGCTCTGGTAGGGCCTGGATGTAATGAATGAGTTACAGCAGGGAAAGTGAAACCTGGACTGGTAAAAGCGATCTCTGAAAGTCAGGTGTGTCCCCAGGCTTGGTTACACACACTGCTGCATCCTCAGGGAGGGATGGAGGGATGGATGGATGATGGATGGATGGATGGATGGATGGATGGATGGATGGATGGATGGATGAGATATGGTATGGATGGAAGGATGGATGATGGATGGATGGATGATGGATGGATGGATGGATGGATGGATGGATGGATGGATGGATGAGATATGGTATGGATGGAAGGATGGATGATGGATGGATGGATGGATGATGGATGGATGGATGGATGATGAATGGATGGATGGATGGATGGATGGATGATGGATGGATGGATGATGGATGGATGGATGGATGGATGGATGGATGGATGGATGGATGGATGATGGATGGATGGAGGGATGGATGGATGGAGGGATGGATGGATGGATGATGGATGGATGGATGGATGGATGGATGATGGATGGATGGAGTGATGGATGGATGGAGTGATGGATGGATGGAGTGATGGATGGATGGAGGGATGGATGGATGGATGGATGGATGGATGGATGGATGGATGGATGGATGGATGGAGTGATGAATGGATGGAGTGATGGATGGATGGATGGAGTGATGGATGGACGGATGGAGTTTTGTTGTCTGGGTCCTGCAATGAGAGAGGGAAAAGCACCAAAGGAATGAGGAATGGGGACAGTTTTGACTCTGAATTTCCTGGCAAATCTGGGATAAATGCACCTCGAAGTAAGGCTTAAATAGTACTTTAAGGCTGTGGTTTAATCTACTGTTATTATAACAGACCTGTGTATCCATGGGCATTCCAGGGATTGCATTCAATGCACACAGGTCCCATCCTGAGAACGGTATGAACATGAGCAGGTGTCCAAGAGTTGGAAGAAGGAGCATCGTGACATAGAAAAGTTCAGTAAGATCATAGGTATCTGTCACAGCTGGAATTTGAATTTCTTACAATTTCCAAAACTATCTCCTTAATTAAAGACACCGCAGTGATTTGGGAAAGGGAAGGGCTGCAGTGACAGGGTCAGATTTGAGATTTGTAATCCACATCATCCTGCCCTGAGCTCTTGTTCCACCTTCCCAAATTTCCCCAGAGTGCAGAGAGGTTCTGGTTTGTGGCTGAGTCCCAGCCCAGGCTGCCATGGCCCTCAGCTCCCCTCTCCTGCCTTGCTTTTGGCCCAGCAATTTTCCTCTTGCACCACAGACATCACTAAGAACCACTGGCCCAATTTCTCGTTTCATTATGGATGACAAAATAAAACATTAATAGGCGTTTTAATATGAGCTGGGAGTTAAATATTCATTATTTCTTATTACTTCAATGTCACTAAGCCTTTGATGTGCTGGAACTCCAAAACTCTTCTCCCTGCTCTCCACTTTACCCTTTTAGCCGCTGAGTGTGAAGGGCACAGGGGCTTTGCTGGTGGATCAGCAGCTCGTGGGGCTGGTCCTGGTGATGGATGGGATCTGGGATGCATCCTGAGCCCTGCTTGGCTCCTGGCTGAGCTCTGCTCTGGGCTCCCTCCTCCCTGAAGGCCCCTTGTCTGTCACTGCTTGTTTCAGAGTCACAGAACCATGGCTTGGGCTGGAAGGGACATTAAACCCATCCAGTGCCATGGCAGGGACACCTTCCATGTGCCAGGCTGCTCCAAGCCCTGTGCTTAAAATTCATGGAATTTTGAGATTGAGAAATTGGGGTATTTTTTGTTTCATTGGTTGGTTGCTTATTTATTTATTTATTTATTTTATTTGGGTTTTTTGGGGTTTTTTTTTTTACTAAGTCTTGATCATTCCAGCTGTTTTTCCAAAGGTTCTTCAGCACGGGTTTACGGGTTTTCATTTGAAATTAGTTTCCTTGCAGTATTTCAGTTCTGTAAATTGCTTCGACTAACGCTGCAAAAAAAACCAACCCTGGAGGATTGGAATTTTGGTGTGTATTTTATTCATCAAACCTGAATGCAGGGGTTAGAATTCCTTACTTGGCTGGATTTTTTTGCTAAGGGCAATGAACAACTTTGGAAAATGCAATAGGTACCAGGTCACCAAAGGAAGCAGAGCATAAACTAAATGAGATTATTCTGGAATAAGAAGTAGAAAAGGAAACATCTTAATCTTAGATTCTGGATTTAAACATGCATGTCTAAATTAAATTTAAATTAAAATCATCTTTTCTAGATAATTTTAACCTCATAAATTCATAGCAATTAATGCATTTCAGTCTTGAAACTCAAAGGTTTTCCATCTCCTTAGAAAAACCTGTTTCTGTTGTCCTCATTCCCTTTCCCTGTTCAACTCTAAATGCAATAATTTATTTGGGAGCATTTTGGATTTCAGTAGTTGGTGCTTTATTCAGTGGCTCTGCAAGAAGGGCTGGGATCAAAATTTGGACTCAGGAGAGAATCCAGAGGTTTTTATCCATCTCATGGAGAGGAGCACTACACTCCTTCTTGCAGAGTTGTTCTGGAAGACATTTATAGGAAAAGGTGTTTGAAATGGTTTGGAAATGAGGAGTGTGGCAATGGGGGAAGGGATCTGAATCTATGGGAAAAAATTCTTCATGAAATGGCACCCAGTTTTGTGTTCCTTGTTTTCTCTGCTGACCTGTTTTAATTTTGTTTTAATTCTGTTTTAATTTGTTTTTATTGGTTGGGGGGATGTGTGGTAATGGAGGTGAGTGTTTGACAGACAATAAACCGTGTAATGACAGTGATTAACATTCACAAAAGGGAATTCAGGTGGGAAAAAGCTCAGCAAGTCTAATAACAGCTTCCACAGGAGGATCTGCCTCTATAGTTCTTGAGGGGAAATAAACAAAAAGAAAACCTAAAACCCATTCTGGGATTTTCAAATTACCCCTGGAGATTGGGCTCACAGATTACTGGTGGTATTTAATGTGAGCAGAGCATCCAAATCCCTGGAAATGCTGGTCCCCACCATGGCAGATGCCTGGAGGAATTGTTCTGCAAGGATTTTGGGGACTTTGTGCCCTGCTCTGGGCTTCAGCTGCTCAGAGCTGCTGAGTCCCAAGGTTTGCAATGAGCTGAGTGAAAGTCCTGGAATTGGGAGTGAGACAGAAATCAGGGAATGTTTCTTCTGGGCTGGGGAGCTGGATGGGGTCTGACGTTCAGACAGCTTCCAGCAGGACTGGTCCTGGGCTGGCTTGGACAAAGTCACCTCTGATTGTCTGTTCTGGGCATGTCATGTGTCACTGCTGCTCTGTCTGCTGCCCATCCATGTCCTTCTGGGCAGATTTATGTCACACCCCATCCCTGCACCGTGACCAATGTCACAGGAAACAATGCAGGAAGCAGATGCACATTATTTCTTAATTATTATTACTTTATTGCCATCTATAAATAATTTCTCTCTTTTCCCCCTCCAAAACCAGCCTCCTATTTGTTTTCTTTTTTCCTTTTCTTGTTGTAACTCTAATGGGCTGTCTCAGCTCCACAGCTATCAGAAATCTTAGCTTGATGAGGCTGCTATGAAACATTTAAAGATTTAAATTATAAACTCAGAGGGAGAAAACCAGTGATGCAAGATTAGTTGAAAGTTTTAAACATAATAGTCGTATTTTTCATATGCATGTACAGAAATGGCTTGTGTCAACTGTAATGTGATTTTTAATACATATTAATAGAGTCTGTTGCAATGTGGATGGTTTGAACACCTTTTGGCAGATGGCTGTGGTATTAGAGAATGCGCAGTATAAATTAGTCATTAAGGGAAAGAAAACAATGCCTGAGTGCTAACGTTGGCTGTGCTCAGAGATGTGGTTCCAGCACATCACTCCTGCAGGCAGCAAGGTTAGAAGCAGGATTAAATTTGCCAGGGAAATGAAATAAATGAACAGATAAACCCCTGTTTCAGAAGGGAGCTCGCTGTGGTTACAGCTTGTTCACGTCCCTGGCTGTGTCCCTGCAGAGGTCTGAGGGTGCAAAGCCAAGGCTGGGCTCAGTCCATCCATCCCTGGAGGTTGGAGGGGAGCAGCATCTCCCCCGTGGAGCCTCAGGTGTGGTGGATGTGAGGGATGGAGCAGCTCTGCTGGGAGGAAAGGCTGACAGAACAGGGATTGCTCAGCCTGGAGAAGGCTTTGGGATGATCTGATTGTGCCTTTCAGTGATAAATGAGCTCCAAGAGAGCTGGAGAGGGAATTCTGTGACGGCCTGCAGGGACAGGACAGGAGGGAATGACTTCAGACTAAAAGAGAGAAGGTTTAGATGGGACATTAGGAAAACATTCTCCTGGGGAGGCCCTGGCACAGGTGCCCAGAGCAGCTGTGGCTGTCCCTGGATCCCTGGCAGAGTCCAAGGCCAGCTTGGACAGGGCTTGGAGCAGCCTGGGACAGTGGAAGATGTCCCTGCCATGGCAGGGGGTCAAAAAAGATGGATTTTAAGGTCCCTCCCAACCCAAACCCTTCTGTGATTCTCTGTAACCACTGCCTAAAAACTGATGCAAGACATGAAAGAAGGTGATGCCTGAGCATTGTCTCCTTTTTGCTTTGTGCTGTTCAGAGAACAGAATTAGCTGGTGATAAATCTGTGAGTTCTGTAAGTGAATTCCACCTTCCAGGTAGTGGCCTGACAAATGGCAGGGATTTTGCAGGAAATCACTTTACAAACGCCAAAGGGCACTCATTCTGAGCCAGGGAGCAGCAGCTGCTTGGGCAATCTATTGCTGTGCTCAAATTCCTAATCGAGGAGCTTGTTTGTAATCACTGCCTGGTAACCCTGGCATGGCTGGGGGAGCCTAGGAAGAGACATTTAAAAGCAATCTGCATTTTCTGCCTTGCAAATCTTCAGAGCCGTTCTCATTGCCTGAGTTTGCAGCAGGAGAGGCAGGAGCTGCTGGCTCCTGCTCCATCAGGATGATTGTCAGGGTTTAATGAGCTTTGTGCAGAGCCAGCGCTTTGAGAACATATGTGTGCACTGAGAACCTGGGCAGCAGCTCCACAGGCAGCCTGCCCCTCCTGAGCCTTGGAGCATTCCAGTGCTCCCAGACACACACTGGGAATTAGGGCTGATCACCACCACCTCTGTGACCGTGTTCACAGGGGTCTGAGGATGAGGGAAGAGATGAGGATCTGACTCCATGTTTCAGAAGCCTGATTTATTATTTTATGATATGTATATCATAAATATATATATATATATATATATTACATTAAAACTATACTAAAAGAATAGAAGAAAGGATTTCCTCAGAAGGCTGGCTAAGAATAGAATAAGAAGGAATGAATAACAAAGGCTTGTGGCTCGGACTCTCTGTGCTATGATTGGCCATTAATTAGAAACAATCAACATGGGCCAATCCCAGATGCACCTGTTGCATTCCACAGCAGCAGATAACCAATGTTTACATTTTGTTCCTGAGGCCTCTCAGCCTCTCAGGAGGAAAAATCCTAAGGAAAGGATTTTTCATGAAAGATGTCTGCAACAACCTCGAGCTCATCCCTTTGAACGTTGCTCCATGGCAAAACCAAAATGGAAACAAATTTTAGCATGAATCACAAGGTGTGAGCAAACTGCCTCTTAGTACTGTGCTTTCTCTGCAAGGAGAATTGTGCTCCAAAGCTTTGAAAGGAGCTTGCTGAGGTGAGCTGGTGGCTGCTGGCAGTGCACATAACAGGCTGACAGGTCTGCTCTGTGCTCTGACACGTCCTGTCAGGGCTGCTGGAGATGGAGCCAGGCTCTTTGCTGGGGATGCAGCAGTTGCAGATGGAGTGATATGTGATTTACTGAGCTGCTTGTTAATTCTGCCAGGTGATGAAATCTCCTGGGCATATAATTACTACAAATGTTTACTTGACTCTACCACATAGCTTGACATTCTACTCCACAAGTTTGTACCTCACTGAAATTACAGCGGGGCTATAAAACGCCACGATTAGCCACCAAAATATTAAAGAAGTACGGATGAGAGCAAAGACATTTTAAAAAAGCTTTTTATGCTTTGGAATTACAACCATTCATCCCATCTCCTGCTGGTTACACACTTTGTAATAGCTATTGTTTCCACGGCTTGGGGTTTAATTTTCCTCAGCACGTTGGCAGCGCTGGTGATCTCAATAACAATCCTCCCAGCAAGGCTGTGAGGCCAGCAGGGAGCAGCCTGACTGACAGATATTTGAAGCCTTTTTGTGCTCCAGGATTAGTGAAACGTTCCCAGGCAGAGCTGCTGGAGCGGGTGATACTGTGGGATGCTGGCTCTGTCACCTGCAGGGGACCTGGGGTGGCTCTGGGGTCAGGTTGGTGTCGTTCCTCCCTGCAGGTGACACTCCTGATCCCTGAGGAGCTGGGGCAGAGGAAGTGCCAGATTTCCAGTGAAACTCCAGCCAGATTTCCAGTGAAATTCCAGCCAGATTTCCAGTGAAATTCAAGCCAGATTTCCAGTGAAATTCCACCCAGATTTCCAGTGAAATTCCACCCAGATTTCCAGTGAAATTCAAGCCAAATTTCCAGTGAAATTCCAGCCAGATTCCCAGTGAAATTCCACCCAGATTTCCAGTGAAATTCAAGCCAGATTTCCAGTGAAATTCCAACCAGATTTCCACTGAAATTCCACCCAGATTTCCAGTGAAATTTGAGCCAGATTTCCAGTGAAATTCCATCCAGATTTCCAGTGAAATTCCACCCAGATTTCCAGTGAAATTCCAGCCAGATTTCCAGTGAATTTCACCCAGATTTCCAGTGAAATTGCACCAATCTGGATGTTTTCTGGAGTCCTGGATTGTCGCTTTGGATAGGAGAGGTGGTGCTAGAGACAGCATCCAGCTCCTGGGGTGGTTCCTCCTCACCTGCAGATTCCTTTCACGGCCCTGCAGCTGATTCTGCAGCAGGTGAGAGCCACTCCCAGACGCCTGGGATGCCCAAACTTGTCCTGGATTATAGAAGCTTAAAGTATTTGTTGAAAACACTGATTTCTCTGAGTGTGACAGTGGTATTCTTTGTGCCCAACAAGCTTCTGGGAGCCCCTTTAAACATTAGCCACGCTGAGAATGGAAACAACTTTCACTCTAATAAAGCCCAAGTTGCACAATTAGAAATGCTGTTATTACAAAAGAAAAGCAGACACAATTATGAAACAGAACCTTCATGTGGAGCTGGATTAGGAGTTGCTGAGTGCATTACCTGCAAAGGAGGAACCCTGTTTGTCTTTGCTTTGGTGAGTGCAGCCTGACAGTGCTTGGATTTTGGAGAGGACTCCTGGAGATTTCAATCTTTCTTTTTTAATTTTCTGGCTGCTCCATAAGCTAAGAGGCATTTTGGAACAGCTCTCAGGCTTCCCTGATTCCTGCACTGATCTGAAGGATCTCTGTGCATTCTCAGCTTGGATTTACCTGCCTGGTAAATAAAACATTGATAGGTTTTTTGGGTGCCCAGGAGAGTGCCAGTGACCTTGGTTTTTGGTGAATGGATCCGAGGGAAGCAGAGGGAATGGGGATCCTGCTGTTTTCTGTAGGAAGCACACAGCATTGCACTTCTGTGGTGATATTTATAAACATGTAAATCATATTAATCAATCCCCCAAGAAAGATTTTCCTGAGACAGGTGACAGAGAGGGGCCCCAGCCCTGTTTTTCTTCACCAGTTGCTTCTGTTCCTGGAAAGGCAGTGAGGTGTTGTGGTGCATGAGGAATTTGACAGGTTTCCCATGGAAACAGAAGCTCAGATTTTTGTTTCTTCATTGCCAGCGAAGCTGATGTCAGTCAGAAGCATCTGTGCTGTCCTCAGAGGATACACCCTGGAGTAAATGAGGGCTGAGCCCTCCTGTGCTCAGGTACTGAGCAGTTTGTACAGTCTTGTCTGCCTTAATGTATCTTATTTATATATATATTTAAAAATTGCTTGGTGATATGATACTAGTATTTCTTTTTGAAATCCCTCTGTGGCTCCAGCCTGGGGAGTTCAGGCAGGTTTGAAATACTCTCAAATGCAGAATGTGCTGCTTTGCTCTCTGGTCCCCCCAGACCGGCACTGCCATCACAGCTCCCCAGTTCCCTGCTCAGGGATTGAGATCCAGACTCTCTTTCATTTCTTCCCCAGTGAGTTCCTGTTTCAGCCTCACAAACTCCCCCAGGTCCCTGTGCTGCCTGTCTCTGCTCAGCACTGCTCCCTGCCCAGCTGCATTCCCAGATTTGCCAGAGCCATCCCTCTCCCAGGATGGGTTCCTGGCTCACAGATGTGGAGCAGCAGCTGCTCCCAGCTCCCTTTGCCCCCCAGCCTGGTGTAGCTGCACCAGCCTCCTCTGGCGCTGCTCTCATTTCCTTCCTTCCTCCCTCTCTCCATCTCCATTTCACACTCCAGATCCTGTGCTCCTCCCTGCTGCTGCTTCTCAGCACTTTCATCCCTTCAGCCCCATGGAATCCTGGAATTTGGCTTGGAAGGGACCTTAAAGCTCATCCAGCCATGGGCAGGGACCCCTCCCACTGTCCCAGGTGCTCCAGCCCCGGTGTCCAGCCTGGCCTTGGGCACTGCCAGGGATCCAGGGGCAGCCACAGCTGCCCACTGGAAATCTGGGTGAATTTCACTGGAAATTCCATCCCAACCCCTCCCCACCCTCACAGGGAGCTCATCCCTTGCTGCTTCCTCATTTCTGCATGGAGAAGGGACCCTGAGTGTCTGTTGAAACAGCTTTGCTCAAAAAGCATCACATTTCTGTTTCCCTTTCCTGCCTCCAGTGCCAGTCTGGCTCTCTGAGGATTTTGTGTTTGGGTTTTTTTCACACTGACTTGGCTCCGCTGTTTCCAGTATGGAAACAGGTGAGAATCCCAGTCACACCTGGAGCAGGTAAAAATGAGCCAAGCCACCTCTGCTTTATGAAACATCAGCTGGAGCTGTTCCCCAAGCCAGTCAAGCTTTGCTGGCATTGGGTCAGGGCAGTTGCCTTTAATGCTGTTCCCAGGGTTACCTGCTGGGAGGAGCAGAGGGAACATTCTGTGCACATCTATGGCAGAGTAAACCCAATGCTTCCCTGATCCTGCTTGGGAAATACCAAAAAACATCCCAGAGGCATTGCTGGAGCTGTCTGCTGACTAGGAAGAAATTCTGAGAGCAGCAAATGTGTAAGAAACCTGTTTGAAATCCGTATTTCTCAAGAATTCTCTCATTCACGTCATGAAAGTCACCTCCATTTCCTGCCTCTGTGTAAACCTGCTTAGTATGGGCTGTGATATCATTTACCTGATCTACTCCTCTGTAATTGGTGGGAGAGAAGGGGAAAAAACCCAAAAATCTCTTTATGAAGTGCTCTGCCAATTTACCATGCCATAAAGGAGATATGCCATAGTTAGTGCTAAGGTCTAATTATGTAAATGACATCATTTAATAATCATTATTAAATCCCAGCAAGCTTTATTTCTTTTCCTCATTGTTGATGGTTGTCCTTGATAGGAAAATGTCGTGATGCCTATCATAAAAATTAATTTTAGTGAGGATTTCACACCATTGCAGGGGCTTGGAGTGCAGGAGGCCTCGGAGGCTGATTCCTCTTATCTTTGCAAGAACAAATGTTGTCCACAAGGAGAGCAGGGAGGGGAGAGAAAACTCTCACAGCAGCAAATATTTAATTAAAAAAAACTGCTTGGGCCAACTAGCTGTGGCAGCAGCTGCTTAAACAGAGATCTGTCCTCTAAATAACTTCAGCTAAATAAAGGGAGGAAAAGCAGAGTGGAGGGGAAAGCTCTGAGGGCTTGTGCTGTAATTGCAGGAGTGGGTTTCATTTCTGCATTTTGGTTCTTCAGTGCCTATGAGCTCCTGCTCTGCCTGTCTGGAAAAACAAGATGCTTCAAGCTCTGGGAGTTTTACAGAGGAGAATGTCAAGAAAGCCAATGCATCACCTGCTGCTGTGTTTGAGATGTACAGGGTCTCATGAGGAAGGCTTTTCTGCCATGTAGAATAAATCAGAGTTTGGTAGGTACAGAATCAGTTCTTTTCCAGCCTCAGAAAACTAAAGGAGAGATATCTGTGTGTCTCCACTGCAGCAGGGCATAAACAACACCAGATTATCTTGGAATAAGGAGGAAAGCAGGAAGCATCATCATCTGAGATTCTGGATTTATACATGCATGACTTTTCCAGATAATTTTAACCTTATAAATTCATAGCAATTAAAAGATTTCATTTGAAACTCAGAGGTTTTACAGCTCCTTAGAAAAACCTGTCTTGTGCCCTCCCTGCCCCAGCCATGGGGAATTTTCTGTATTTAATACCAGCGCTCTGATGAGTTCCCTTCACACCTTCTGCATCTGCCATGTTGTTTCCTGGACTTCTAAAGGCTTCATACCATTTATTAACCATGAAATGTTATTTATAATAACATAATCCCAATTTTTGGAGCACCTCAGAGCATCCCACAGCTCCCAGCTGCAGCTCAGCTCCATAATGAATGTTTTCTGACCAAGTAGTTGAGCTGGGCAGGATGAAGGGTGTGAGGTGTCCATGCATGGTCTGTGCCAGGAGAACTTTTGAAATGCCCAGATCCATGAGGGGTGAATCCATCAGTCTGTGCCATGATCTGGGGGCATTTCCAGGCTCAGGGCTGCAGGGAAGGAGCAGAAGTTCAGTCAGAGGAATTTCAGACACAAATGTATATATATATATATATATATCCACACTTGTGCCTAACTGACTGCTCTCTGTGATATTTTTAGGGGTTTTTTAGCCACTTTCTGGTTTGTCTTTATAAGGAACATAATTAGTTTTTGTGAGATAATTATTAGAGGGCATTAAGTTTATGCATGATGTGACACAAATGAGATACAAACAATTTGACAATTTATTGACAATTTCTTTAATTTTTTTTTTTAAGAAGAAGGCAGAGCAATGTCTGTGATGCTGTAGGTAAAGTCTGTGATGCAGTTTTCATGCATGTGGCATGGAGAGCACTTCTCCCACTGTGCAAATCATTGATTCTGCAGGTGGGCTGGGGTTAAAGCCACCCTTGTTCTGAAGAACTTGGTGTTGTGGATGGAATGGGCACTGAAATCCTGGTGCTGCCTGTTTGACATTCAACTTGAAGCTTCCCCTTGCAGTTTCACATAATTTCAGCAGATTTTAATTGTTCATGCAGAACTTCCCACACCTGATATTTACTTGCTGTATTTCTAATTTGATTTTATTTACTTTAATTCCCAGCAAGGTGGAATGGAGCTTTTTTCCAAAACTGGGGGATGATAATTGGTTTATGCTCAGTGTTCAGAAAGTAACGTCATGGGGAACGAGCAGCATCTCCAGCTTTTGAAACAAAGATTTCTTATTTGGTGATGGGATTTAGGTGAGTGGATTTTGGTGTAGCCAAGGAAAGCAAAAACCAAATTAAAGGAAAAGCAGGCATCTAAATTTCCCTCTAGTTAGTGGGATTTCCTCTGGGTTGTTTCTAAACCTTCCTGTGTGTTCTTGGGAGATACTTTACCAACCCCTCAGGAGCTGAGGGAATAGATTTAGTTTTGCTCAATTTCCTTCAAAACATTTTAACCTGGGTTCTGGGTAAACAGGTAAATCATATTTTTCCCAAGCAATCCTGTTTTTCCAAGGCTTTCAGGCTGTTTGAACAGTGTGTTTTGCTGCCTGTGTTGCTTCCTCATTGTTTTCTGCTCAGCCACCTAGCTGGAGTCAAATTGTAGCTCTAAAAACCAACTGTGCCTTAAAACACACCCTGGGCTTGTGGTGTGCCTGATGGAACCTCTCCTGTGATCACCTGAAGGCACTGACAGCTGCTGCTCTGCACCCTGCCAGCGCTGAAAGGGATGATGAATGTGGATCCCAAGGAGAGAAAAGCAGAATTACAGAGTCTCTTCCCTTTCTTTCACAGCTACAGCAGATATATTCAATATATTGTCAGCCAGCTGTCTTCAGTGTGCTTGATGGATGTTTTGATTTAGTGCCTTGGAAAAAAGAAAAGGTATTAATGGAGAAAAGCAACTGTTGCAGCTAGAAAATCATTGGGGTTTGGAGTGTTTTGAATGATGCTTTTCCCTTACAATGGTAAAACTACCAGAGCAAGTGCAGAAAATTGCTGCTGTGCTCAGAATTAATCCTCACCTTATCAACAACTTGATTTCCCTGAAAGCTTTGCCAAAAAACATTTCCATTAACAGGAGCTGTAGGAAGAAAATGATGACCAGATAAATGGCAGCATTATGCTGCTTAGGAGAATGTCTCAGGCACTCCTGGTATGATTCTGAGCTCTCTCCTCCCTGGAAATCCTGAGGAAAATTTGTCCCATCTTCCTCATGAGCCTCTAAAAACGAGCGCCTAAAAAGTGCAGGTGAACCAAGAGTGTCTGGGCTGGGTTGGCTCAATGTGTGTTTTTGGGGGTTTTGTTGAGCTGTGAAGTTCTTTGTGGAAAAAGGAAATTGTTGGAGATTCCAGGTGAAAACAGGGAAAGCAGGAAGTGCAGAATCAGATGAATTATCCATGAATCTCTAATGCCATCCTGTTTGCCTAGCTACTCAGATTCCTAATGTACAAACTGGGCCAAACCCTAAAATTATTGCCATAAATCAATTCCTGTGGTGCTACTGCCATGTGAGTCCCAAAGGATCCACTTGTAGAATCAGAGCAGGATTCCCAAAGTGAGAGGTGCTGCTGGCTGTCCACACAGGCACATCAGGATCTCAGAGTGATCTGGGTGGTGTTCCACTTGCACCTTTAAACGCTCCCATGCAGTGTCTCTGAGAAATCACTACATTTCACTCATTTTTTTTCTTTTCTAAGTAATCCCTTGTACCTCTGGCAACGCAGAAAATGTTGGAAGCTTAATGGCCTTGACTTATCAGGAGAAGCAAGTGTGGGGAGATGCTCCAGGAAGCTGCAAGAGCTAATCTCTGTTATTACACAGGAGGAGGAGAATCAGAGGCAGGCAGAGAGCACAGAGCCTGCCTGCTGTGAAACTGTCCCTGGTCACGAGTCACTGGCTGCAATTTAAATTAGGAACACGCAGTGTCCCAGTGACTTTCACTGCCATTGTGCTGAGAGGCAGGGCAAAACTGAGAGAGGGGGTTTGCTGCACTTTTGGGGTCAGTTTTTCTTGGGGTTTAAGATTTTTTTTTGTGTGAAGCCTGCCAGGGTTTTTCTCTTGAGGTTTTGGGAATTATCCACTGAGCATCTCCTGAGTCCCTAAGGCAGAGAAGCTCTGTGAGCTCTGTGCATTTTTCCTGGCACAGATGTGTCGCAGACATCTTTTATGAAAAATCCTTTCCTTAAGATTTTTCCTCCTGAGAAGCTGAGTGGCCTCAGGAACAAAATGTAAACAATGGTTATCTGCTGCTGTGGGATGCAACAGGTGCAGCTGTGATTGGTCTCATGTTGGTTGTTTCTAATTAATGGCCAATCACAGTCAGCTGGCTCGGACACAGAGCCGAGACACAAACCTTTGTTATCATTCTTTCCTATTCTATTCTTAGCTAGCTTTCTGATGAAATCCTTTCTTCTACTCATTTAGTATAGTTTTAATATAATATATATCATAAAATAATAAATCAGCCTTCTGAAACATGGAGTCAGATCCTCATCTCTCCCCTCATCCTCAGACCCCTGTGAACACTGTCACACAGATGGAGCAGGGAGCTCAGATTCAGGGGGTTTGATATCTGACAGCATTGCCAGTGTTGTACATGTGAGTGACTTCACCTGCCTGGGATGCAGCAGGAGAAGATGATCCTTAGTGGACTGAGTGGGAATAATAGCAGTTTTCTGCTATAGAGGTAATTTATTTGCAATTAAACCCCTTTTCCCCTGCTCATTAGCAGCACAGGGTACACAAACCCACGCTGTGAGAATCAGAGAATCAGCAAGTGGAGCCCTCGGTGCCCTGCAGTGGTTTCTGCCATTGTCAGGTGGTTTTCCTGGCACTGGGATGGTTCCTGTGCCTGGGCTGGAGCCCATCAGGGGCTGGGTGTGTAAATTTTCCCCCTCCTGTGCCACCTGAGCGAGAGCAGGGCTCCTCCCATGGCAGAATCCCCGGGAGCCCTTGGCTGTGGTGCCCTTGGAGGGTGTTTTGTGCTGTTCTCCCTGAGCTTTGTGCTGACTGAACATCCTCACCAGCCCCAGGCTGGCACAGCCCTGCCTGGCACCTCCCTGCCCACGTTTCCCAGGCAGTGCAGCTCTCCTGGCTCTGGGTGTGCCAAGGCTGTGCTCCAGGCAGGAGCTGGCATGGCTCAGACTGGCTCTGGCATGTGCTGGGCTCCAGGAGAGCCTTTCCAGGTGAGCCAGGGCTGCTTCAAGGAGGTGTTGCTCTCCTAGAACTCATGTTTGTTTGTATTAACAGGAGAAAGCTCATGATTTTCCCATTATTATGTGTTTTGAAAGGGGCAGGATGAGAGTACAAGAAGCAGGCACGTTTGCAAATTCATGTTGAAATTTTGGGGGATTTGCATCACCTCTCTTGGCAGAGGCTGTCATTGGCAGTTTCATCTGAGCACAAACTGCAGCCTGCTTTTATTTCTTTTTCTTCCCTTCCCTTTGTGCCTGGCTGCCACTGCCTCATCCCCATCACCCACCCCACCTGCTGCTGTCCTTTGCTTTGTGCTTCATGCTTGACCTATGAGCTGAAATGCTAATGGCTGTTGAAAATCTCAATTAATACAAACCCAGTTTCAGCCAGAAATGTGCTAAACTCGTTTAGGAGACGCAGCATCTCCAGGAAATGCAGGATGGCAAAAGCCTCAGACAACAGCTGAATTTTTAGCAGGCTGTGCTCTCAGGTGTGTCTGCAAAGCTCAGATCTGGGCTGGTCTGTGGCCAGCAGGGAGGGTGATGGTCACTGTGTGTTTGTAGGTCATGGCATTCCTGTGCTGCAGCGTTATCTCCTCGTGCTGGGGTAATTTCTGTGTTTTCATTGGTTGAAGAAGGAATGATGTGTGGCCAAGCCTTCAGGTGGAGGGGATAAACCAGACACAGTGGGGGATTAGGCTGCTCTCACATCTGTAAATGTGCACATGTAAAGCCAGACCCTTATTTTATGGTGACTTGTATAGGAATTATGCAAAATGCACTTTATAGTGCAGTGGAGGAATACAGTCTAATATTTCAGCATGGTACTTTTAATTCCACTCTAAATACCTTAGCAACTTCCTAATTAAATACTTGTGAGTTTCTCAGAAGGCTGCACAACATCTCCACAAGCAATTTGTGCTGCAGGATGTGATACATCCACCTCGAGTACACTACATTAAATCCAGATTTTCCCCTGAAAGAGAGGTTGGCGCCACAGTAGAACTGGAAGAAGGATTAAAGGAGATGAATGTAAAAATATGGATTAATTCCCACTCAGGAAAAATTGTGTCTAGTGACCTAAACTTGTGTCACAGGAGCTGCTCTGGTGGCTCAGTGCTCAGAGCTGCTGCCCAATTAACCCAGTCCAAAAATGAACTGGAGAAGGAGCAGTTTTGTGTGCAGTGAGGATGGGCAGGGAAGCAATTAATTAAAAGAAAAAGGTACTTAAAGGTATGGAGGAAAGGCTTGTTGGTATTAAAGAGCAGATCTGGCTCAGAAAGTCCCCAGACAGCTGCAGGAGGACAGAGCATTTCTGTTCTCCTCTGGGCCACTGTGGGGTCACCCGGTGTCCCATGTCCCAGTTGTTCTCCTCAGATAATCCACATGTTGCTCTTTACTCACCTATTTGAGAGCTTCCATCAGGGCAGAACTCGGTGCAGGTTTGTGTCTCCTGCTGGAAGGAGGGACCACGTGGTTATCTCAATTTACTGGGAAGTGCCATGTCAGTAATGTCATCACTGAAGTTTAATGAGGTGTCCATCAGCAGCAACAGCCCATCCACAGCTCACATTTATTTATTCTTTGGGCCGTGAAGGGGTTAAAGCAGGTATTGATTTCCACTCTGGGGATTTTAGGAGTCCTTATTGCAGGTGCTGTTCAGAGGCATTCTGAGGTTCCAGCAGGTCTGATGGTGCTGGCAAAGCTGAGCTCCTGTGTCTTTGCAGGTTACAAACCCCATTTCCTCAGCTCTCCATCCCTGTGTGTATAAAATCCATGCAAAGCTCTAAGAAATGTGGTGCTTGTGCTCGGTGCTTCAGCTGCCAGATGGACAAAACCAATTAAATCAGCTCTCCCAGGTGCTGGGCCATTATGTGGGCACAGATATGACCAGGAGAAATCATTTATTGCTCCTTTAAGCCCTTTCAGAGCACAGGCTGTGATCTGATGAGACTGGAGGGGATTGCACTTCAGGATTTTGCTGGGAGCAGCTGGGAGCAGGTAAGGCAGTGTTTGTGAGAATGGGGAGCTGGTGCTGGCTGCCTTTTTCTGGGGTCACATCTTTGGATTCCAAGATGCTCATGCACCTCTTGGTTCCCCTCAGCTCAGGGCAGATCTCCAGAACCAGAAATTGGGTTTACACAGCATCAGTGCAGCCAGGGGACAGCACCATCTGTCACCCTGCCCAGCCCAAGGCTGAGCTGCTCTCTGAGACAGCCAGCACCTGGCAAGCTGGCCTCCCAAATTCCTTGTTTATTCCTTAAAACTTTGGCCATGGGGAATTAATTACATTGTGCTCTTTATTGAATGGAATGTTGCATTGTGCTACAGCCTTGTGTACATATTTCTTGGTTGATTATGTTCATTCTATTTTTAGAGTGGTTTTGGGGTTTGGAAACTGGAAGACTGATGGATTACAAAATTGGGGAGGCACAATAGTTGCAATCACAGTTGAAACACATGAATTTTGTGAAATAATGTTGAAGTTGTGTAACTAGACTGCAAACTTTTCCTTTAGATGTGCTGTCCAATAATGTTTGTGAAGTCCTTGGTAAGATAAATAATGCATGGACTTTTCTCACTAAACCTCCTGAGAGTGGGATTGCATCTAAACCAAAAATATCTCTGTGCCTGTTGTGTGCTGCAGTGGCTTTGGAAATGCTTTGCCATGGAAGGAAGAGCAGCTTTCTGATTTGGGTGATTATTTTAATCACCTCCAGCATATGCATGGGCTGCTTTTTTAAGAACTGAAAACATCCCAGAATATGTGACTGGGGAAGAGTCAAGTGAAGGTTATCCTCACACTGACACTGGGATGTCAAAAAGCTTTTAGGGGAAAAGCAATGGGTGGCATTGACACCTGAACTAAAATGGGGTTCTTATGAATATTCCCTCTCTTTTCCAAACTCCTGAGTGACTCTGCACTTTGGGGGGGTTTCAGGGGGAATAAAAGATCTATAGCTGCATAAAAACTGGTGCTGGAGCAGCATTTATAGCAGAAATGCAGCAGAAATCTCAACATTTCCCAGCTAATCGGTGAAGTAGGGAGATGCCGGAGGTGTGGAAAAGCTCTGAGGTGATGGATTCATTCTGTGCACTCCCTGCCTGGCTCCCAGGGCTGCCATCCCTCTGCTGGGAGCTGCTCTGGGAACTCTTGGGAGCACATTTGGAGACATTTCCTTTCCTCACCTGTTGAATTTTCCATGCCCCAATTGCTGGAATTCTTGGCAGTGGAGCCCCTGTGCTCTGTAGCACTGAACTCATCTTTCCTCCCTACATTAATGTTGATTTATTTTTCTTTTTAATTTTTTTCTTTTTCTTTTTTTTTTTTTTGGGGGGGGGTTGGAATTGAAAGTTCTTAAGTTCTTCAGTTGGTATTTTGTGTTTGAACTTAGATGTTTATTATTTCTTATTTATATTACAGTTTTATAGTTTGTGAGTTTTATGGTATTTTATTCACAAGCTATAAAATGGTTTAGTATTTATTTCTGTAAGGTTTTTTCAAGGAAGAACTATTTAATTAAGAAATGACACTTATTTTTACTTTTAACTTAATAACTACTTATGTTTTGTAATGTGGACTTTTTGTGTTTAATTATAAAATACTACTTAAACTTATGAAGAAGGACTAGTTATTGTTTTAAAACTTCTATTTTAGTTTTACATATATTATTATATTTTAAAACTTTTAGTTTTCTATTATGTGATATTACACACTTCTATTTAAACTATACACTTATAATTTTCATTTTATTATTTAATTTTGGAAATCTTCTCCATGGCTTCAGGTAAAATATAGTGTTTTCTTGAGGGTCTGTGTTTTTCTATGCAGAAAGTTTAAAATTCTTTCTCTTAAAATTAACAATTCCATGTGGAATCATTAAACAACCAAACTTTTATTTATTCCTACCAGAAAAAAATGGTTTTTTCCCCAGATTTTTTTCCTGTGGTTCCATAACTGGGGCCACATGGGAGGCTGTAATTTGTAATCACAAATATTTACCAGTCCTGTAACATCCATGTCACTGAGAAATTAAACTTGGTTCTGGCTAATGAAAAGCTCAGCCAGGGGATTCACCAGTGTTCAGCTGTGAACATTACCTTCCTCAAGATTTGTGTGTACGGGACTTAAACAAGGAATATTTGAAGAGGGAACCAAAGAGCTGAGGTTGATGCCATATTTAGTAGTGCATTATAATTTCTCTTGGAAGTGGCAGACCAGTAATCTGGGAATTTTGGCTGTCATCCTGCTGCTGTTTATGGGAAATTTTAATGCAGTAATTACATGTAGGGGAAATTCTTCACTAGGTTGATGAGATAAATGGAAATTTAATCTTTTTTTTCTTGTTTGGTTGTCCAATATTTTTATGGCATCCTTCTGGAAGCAAGGGGATGTAATAAAAGAATCTGGGACACCATTGCTCCTTGCAAATAGTGATAGTTTGAAAGATTTGCTCAGTGTAAGTTAAAGGCAGCTCATTAAACAAACAAATGAGCTGTCCTTAGAGCAATCAGTATTTACTATTAACTGAACAGCACAGTAAATAATGAATTGCAGGTAAGGAACTACAGATAAGTATTTGCAGTGAATTCAAATTACTTGACTTAAGCCTGAGGCAGAGAAAAGCAAATAGAAAGCCAGAAAGAGAAGGAGGAGGGGGGAAGAAGAAGGGAGAGGAGGGGCTGCAAATGTAACATTTGTTGTAGAAATCCACGCTCATTTGTGGTGATGAAGAAAGGTTTTCCTGGGCAAGGTGGTGCCCCATCCCTGGTGCAAGTGGTGCTGCAGTGAGTCCATGTGAGAGCAAAGGGGGATGTGGAATTCTTGGGGAAAAGGAGAAGGCTTGGGGGAGACTTTATCGATTTTACCAGTACATGCAGGGGTAAGAAGGCTGGAGAGGGATTTTGGACAAGGACATGGAGGGACAGGACACAGGAATGGCTTCACACTGCCAGAGGGCGGGGCTGGATGGGATATTGGGAATTGGGAATTATTCCCTGGGAGGGTGGCAGGAATTATTCCCAGCTGTGGCTGCCCCTGGATTTTTGGCAGTGCCCAAGGCCAGGTTGGACATTGGGGCTGGAGCAGCCTGGAACAGTGGAAATTGTCCCTGCCATGGTAGGGATGGGAGAAGCTGATTTTTAAGGCTCCTTCTACCCCAAACCATCCTGTAATTCTGTGAGAAGCAGGACTCTGGGCCTGACCCAGCTCGGAGAGCAGGGCTGATGCTGTTCCCAAGGTCAGGATTTTGCAAGTGGGTCCCTGGCTCTGTCCTCCCCCAAGGACAGAGCTGTGCTTTGGCACCAGCGAGACCAAAACCTGCCCATGGCTGCCAAGTGCCTGCACAGCTCCCTCAGTCATTTCTCCAAATTACTTAGGCAGTGAAATTGTTCATTTACTGGGAGCTGGCACACGTTGAGAAGTTTGGGTTTGGAGTTTAATCATGGTTGGAGTGAGAGATTGTTCTGCCTGGAGTTTGGGTGTGTGGCTGTGTCTGAAGGCAGGATGGATGGGCTGTCTGTGGGATATTGCTCATTAAGGAAGGGGCTTGGGGTGTGTTGGGTGCTGGAGGTGAGAGGGAAGGTTGGGGATTTAAACAGGAACTCTGCTGGGACAGCCAAAGGCATGACAGGCCTCCCAAACACCCAAAGCTTGGCAGCCCTGCCTAAATGTCACCTTAAAAAGGTGAAGAGCTTGGCCCAGGTCTCTGCAGGGAGGATGAGCCTCACCTGGCTGAGCACCAGCAGGGCACAGAGCAGGGCACAGAGTGGGGCACATCAGGGGAGATGTGTGTGAAGTGTTGGCATTCCATAATCCCTGTCACAGCCTCTGCCACTCCCCCAAGGATAACAGACATAGGAGCACCAGGTTTATCTGGTGGGTTTATCTGGGAGGTGGTCACAAGGTAAATATCTCTACAAAGAGCCTCTTGCTTGACTCCCATCACCCCAGGGGTGCTCCTCATGGAATCCCTTCCCAGTAAACCAACAGAGATCCAACAGAGGTGGTCACAAGGTAAATATCTCTACAAAGAGCCTCTTGCTTGACTCCCATCACCCCAGGGGTGCTCCTCATGGAATCCCCTCCCAGTAAACCAACAGAGATCCAAGGCAGCTGCAGGGAGGTCCCCAGGTAGAATTACCTGCTGGGTGTGCACAAGTCCATCCCTGCAGGTCCCCCTGTGCTGCCTGCTCCCAAATGCTGCTGCTGCCAGCCCCCAGCATTAGTATTCAAGCCAGGGACAGGAGTGAGGTGCTAGACAGGCCGACTAATTACAGCAGCCTGCAGAGGCAAGTCGGGCTGTGCCACATGATGAAGGACATCCTGCTCACTTGGAACGTTGCTGCTCTGCTGTAGCACTTCATTTAAAAAAATAAGAAAAAAATAAGGTGTGAGCTAATTGGTTTGGTTAAGGAATCGAGCTGTGCTCTAGTTTTTGTTTTTTTTTTTTTTTTTTCTTGGATTTAATCTGAATTTATACAATGCTTTGTGACACTCATCTAAAATGAAACTTGCTGTGACCTTAGCAAGCTGCACACCCTGTGTAATCCCAGCTCCCCTGCCTCTGGCTGCCATCCTGACCTGCCTGCTCCTGTCTCCAGAGCTGTCAGCAGATGGGGGAGAGGAGGCTCTCGCTGCCACCAACGTGCCATCTGCAGGCAGCGAGGCCGGCCAGGTTTTTATGAGCCTAAATTGCAATTCTGCATCCAGAGGGTTTTCTGTCAGAGCATCTGTTTTACTGCCATGACACAGATCTGGGGCTGAGCGTGTGCCAGGAGCAGGTGAGGAGGGGGACAGCCCCATCCTGCAGTGACAGCAGCCATCAGGTGGCTGTGGCTGCTGCGTGTCCTGTGTGTCCCCTCTGCTGTCACACAGCCCAGGTTTGGGCAGGCTGAGCTTTGGAAAGCTCCACTGCTCACAAATCAGAGCCAGGAGAACTCAAACTGAGGGAACAGAGCTGCTGGTGTTGCCTGATTCTGGCTGATTTACACCCAGGATGGCCTGGGGGTGCCAGCTGAGCCTGTCCCCTGTCCCTGTCCCCTCCAGTGCCCTTCTGCAGAGCGGGGCACTAAGCAGATTAGTCGGCTTCTTCCATCAGCAAATACTCTGGGCCTAAGATACTTAAAAGACATCTGGTTTTTAGCCTCATTTCTAAACAAATGAGGCTTATGTGATTATGGTGTCTGTCGCCCGTCCCTCGTTGGCCAATTGCAATCCCCAGCTGGGGGTTTTGGTCTCACAGATGTGAACTTCCAGCAACTTTCTGTGGGCTGGTGTGAACAGAACGCATCCTGGAGGGAGGGCCACAGCGCCAGCTGTGAGAGGGAATGTGCTGGGGGAAAACATCTCTGTTTGCAGGGAAAAGCAGCCATGAGGAGAGAACCCCCATGGACTGGAGGGTGTGGCTGTGGGCTGAGCTCTGCCTCTCCCCCAGCTGTGCTAGGCCAGCCCAGCCATGCATGGTGCCACCTCCTGCTGTCCCCACATGCCAACTGCTCCTGTGATCCCGGGATTGCCTTTCTGATCCCTGGATTAGCGGGGTGGGGTGTGCAAAGATACCAGAGCTGTGTGTGAGGCAGGCTCAGCTGGGCTGGGTTGCCCTGGTGAGCTGTGCTTGTGGAGCAGCCATGGCCAGGCCATGCCAGCCCGGCCTGCCTGGTGGATCCATGGCTGCTGCACTGTGGCCTTGTCTTCAGAATTGTTCTTTCACAGTTATCCTGACAGCTGAGGTCTGAATTCTCCTGGGACTGATGTCCCTTAGTGCTGTGAGAGGTGAACACAGCTCGTGCTGGTTAATAATTCACTCAGGGACTGTGGATGGAGCTGGTGATCAGAATCCTCTGTGCACCCACTTTTGCAGAATCCCAGAGTGATTTGGGTTGGAAGGGGCCTTAAAAATCATCTTCTCTCAGCCCTGCCATGGCAGGGACACCTTCCACCATCCCAGGCTGCTCCAAGCCCCAGTGTCCAGCCTGGCCTTGGACATTTCCAGGGATCAGGGGCAGCCCCAGCTTCTCTGGGCACCTGTGCCAGGGCCTGCCCACCCTCCCAGGGAACAATTCCTCTCTGATTTTTCATCTAAATCAGAATTCTCTCCTTAACTTCTCTGTGAATTTCACTTAGAGCTGGATCTGTCTCCTTTTTTCAGCTGCTCAACATTTTCACCTTGTCATTCAGAATCTAAGGGTGTCCAATGGAATGTGTAAAACCCTCATAGAGCAGTTCTGGGACTGGGAAGGAAAGAAAAGGTTTCATGTTCTGCTTCCTAGTAATGAACTAAATGAAATTGTGTCCTTCTTTGAGCATAAATGAAAGATAAAAGACTGATGAGATTTATGAACAAGGTCATTAGTGTACCAAATTTCTCTCATTAGATCTGTTACATTACTTTCCAACTTACATAACTCTCATTAGAAAAATTTATGAACTGGAATGATTACAAAGACACCATATTCTAAATCATCTCTACTTTTAATTGCCAAACAGCAAAAAAAAAAAAAAAATTATATTTTTGTGCTACAATAGAGCTGTACTTTTGTGCATGTGTTTTGTTGTTAGAATTTAAATATAGGTTGCTCCTGAAGCCAGGGGATGGGACGAGAGGAAAATGGACCATTTAGTGCAATTTAGCTGCAAACCTGAAGCATTGCTTTAATTTTATAACTGTGTCAGACCCAGGTTGATATTGCAGGCTAATATTGTTGTTTGTTCTCCTCGCCAGACTCCCACTCTCACATCCCTGTGCCTGATTTGAAGTGACAGTGAGCAGAAGCATAAGGTATCTCTCATTCTGTTTGGACTCCTTGTTTACAGAAGAGTGATGGAGATGCTATTAAGCACAAAAGGCATCACCATATGCCTGTTTTTCTTTGTATTGAGTTTGGCAGCAGCTATTGAAATACCATTATCAGGTGAGTTGTAGTTATTTGCTGTGCACTTTGCTGGTTTTGTTTGGTATTCCTTTGCAGCTATCCCTGAAGGAAAAATACTAAATCCTCCTTTCCAGTTGTGTTCCATTTGGAATTTAATCTTGCCACAATGTGGCCTTTGGGAAATTCAGCTCTGATCAAAAGCTAAGCTGTCCTGTTTGGGCCTGCTTAAATGGAGCAGTAAAGTTGTCTAATAATATTTCTGTGGTGTTTGCCATCCAGCACAACGCTTAGCTCCGAGGGTTTGGGTTTGTCCTTCACTTCAGTTCCTCATTTTGGCTCGGAATCCGCCTGAAGCTTGTTTGATGTGCATAAATCCCTCCTTCCTTGCCGTGCAAGCTGCCATTCCAGCCTGGGGAAGGAGCAGGTGGATGTCTCAGGGCCAGTGTTGGTCCCCAGAGGAGGATTTCACACTCTGTGCCCTGCCCTGGGGAGCAGCTCCTGCGTCCCTCACCGGCTGGGATGAATTCAAACTGCTTGTTTTACATGGATCATGAGCTTCCAGGACATGTGTAAAATATGGCATGAGGCTCATGGGGAGCAATCCAAGGAAAGCCAGAGGACCCCTCTTCCTGGAGTACAGCCCAGACCTCCCCAGCTTTGCATTTTTCAGTCATAAATGGACAGAAGGGTTAAAAACTGCATTTTACTTTGTTATTTTGGTTGCAAAAAACAAAAAAAAAGTCCCAAAAAGCAAAACTCAACAGTATTAGGATTTATTAGTTATGGTGGGGAAAAATAAAGAAGTGAACTTAAGGAAGAATAAATTTAGGCTCATTTCAGGGTCTCAGAGTAGGACATGGGCCAGTTTCAGGGCATCCTGTGGATCTGCCATGAGCTCTTAGCACTCTGGAGCCTGCCAATTGCCCTGGCTGCAAAGAGGAAGCCAGGTTTATGGGATATTTTTGTAAAACTATCCAAATTTGCATTGAGAAGTAGAGGTTTTTGGTTTTTTTTCCAGGAGGGAACTGCATTAGCTCCTTGTGTTTCAATAAAGCCAAAGTGGAGCTGTGACTGTAAAGCACAGGAGAAACTCTCTGGGCATCCACTGCTTTTATGAACCTACCCCAGGGAACCACCTAACCCTTAATTAGCTGTAATGAAGCATTTTATATTATCATAAAAAGTTATTTCTGATCAGTGGAGCTGGTGGGCTTGGAAGTGTTCAGCTTTGAGGCCATATGATAAGACACTGATTTTCACTCCAGCTTTGAGCTCCCTGCACTTAAAGCAGCACACAAAGAGCATTTTAATTCTCTTCCTGGCTGTTTATAACAATGGGGTGATCCTATTATCCCAGCTCCACTGCAGGGAACATTCTCCTTCCTCTGTTACACAGGCTTTTGCAACACTTTAATTCCCTCAGAAAGACCCAGAAGTTGGTGCAGCCTCGGTGCGTGACCACGCAGCTGCACCCTGGGGCAGCCATTAAACCAGCCTTGCAGTCCATGGCTTTTCTGGCAATTTTATCCAGGATGGAGGCAGCAGTTTGCTACTTCATGTGTGTGCATCTGTGTCTGGATTAAATCCAGTTTCTGACTTCACTGTGAATAAATTTGCCACAGCTCCGTGCTCTGCCTTTGGCTCTGGTGTGGTCGCAGCTCCCCTCTGCCCCGGGTGGGTTTGGAGGGGAATAAGGGTGGGCACTGTCCCTCTGCCAGGCCTTTTGTTGGCCATGGAGGCAGTGACAGTGGCCAGAGGGTGATGTCCATGATCATCCTTTTCCCAAGGCAAGGCTCACTTTCTGCAGGAATAATGCAATATTACTGCATTGTCCCTCTCCACTCGAGGGCATCCCAGTTTGTCTGCAACTCTGTTTTAACCCAATTCTTTGTGCTCAGTTTCCCAGCTTCCAACAATCACAGAGCAATCCCACACCCAGGTTGCCTACCCCTTTGATGAGGACTTCACCATTAAATGTGAAGCCAGAGGAAACCCCCAGCCCACGTGAGTACTGCTTGGAGAAGCAAACAGAAGCTGGGTTTGCTTTTAACCTTTGCCAAACATTGCTGTGTCTGTCAGGAGCTGCTGCATAAAAACCTGCTCATCATCCTCAGCAGGGTTAAGGTTTGGCTTTCCATTCAGGCCATTCAGCTTTTGTTGCTCCATCACTTCCCCTCACCCTGTGAATAGGTATCAACATGGTTTTCCTTGCTGGGGGATGTTTGATTTCTCTGGCACGTGCCAAATTCACCCCCTGGTTTTAAAAAACCCTTGTCTGGGTTGTGCTGCAAAAGATGGGCTGTGTCATGGTAATCAGAGGGGCCCAGCTGTTCCTCTGCCTGTTCCACAGCAACCCTAAAAATCCCAACCACATTAAACCGTGTATTCAAACAGCAATTTGCATTTTATCAGATACCTTGTCCATGCCTAACCTCAGCAGGTCTGTGGTGATGGTACAGACAGACACAGAAAGAGTTATTCAGATACATATCCAAAGGTAAGCTCTGTGCATTTTACACCAGTGTGGAAAAAAGAAAGATTTTTAATGAAAATGTGACTAACAAGAGTGTAATAATAACCCAGTAAAAACTCCTCCTGAGGCTTTCACCCCTGAATGGTGTTTGGGCTCAATTAATAGCTGGTTTGAATGTCATTTTTTCTCTTTAATCTTTCCCTTCTCCTTTCTTTGCAATACAATTTAAACTTTAAAAGGCATTCTTTTGTTTAGATCAAGGCGATTTGGGTAGTTTTTAATTGAGCTCTGAATGGGGATTTGTAGCATGATAATAAATTCCCTTTGTTCCACTGTTTGTCAGTGCACCAGTGGAAAGTTTCCTGGCATATTTAAATGATGTGGTAGTGCCTGTTAGGTGAGGGGATCCCATGTTCTTTCCATCCTGGAGCAGGGATCCCATATTCCCTCCATCCTGGAGAAAGGATCCCATATTCTCTTCACCTGGAGCAGGGATCTCATAATCCTTCCATCCTGGAACAAGGATCCCATATTCCCTCCATCATGGAGGATCCCATATTCCCTCATTTCCTGGAGCATGGATCCCATATTCCCTCATTTCCTGGAGCGTGGATCCCATATTCCCTCATTTCTGGAGCACGGATCCCATATTCCCTCATTTCCTGGAGCATGGATCCCATATTCCCTCATTTCCTGGAGCATGGATCCCATATTCCCTCATTCCTGGAGCATGGATCCCATATTCCCTCATTTCCTGGAGCACAGATCCCATATTCCCTCATTCCTGGAGCAGGGATCCCATATTCCCTCATTTCCTGGAGCATGGATCCCATATTCTCTCATTCCTGGAGCACGGATCCCATATTCTCTCATTCCTGGAGCACAGATCCCATATTCCCTCATTCCTGGAGCATGGATCCCATATTCCCTCATTTCCTGGAGCATGGATCCCATATTCCCTCATTTCCTGGAGCATGGATCCCATATTCCCTCATTCCTGGAGCATGGATCCCATATTCCCTCATTTCCTGGAGCACAGATCCCATATTCCCTCATTCCTGGAGCAGGGATCCCATATTCCCTCATTTCCTGGAGCATGGATCCCATATTCTCTCATTCCTGGAGCACGGATCCCATATTCTCTCATTCCTGGAGCACAGATCCCATATTCCCTCATTCCTGGAGCATGGATCCCATATTCCCTCATTTCCTGGAGCATGGATCCCATATTCCCTCATTTCCTGGAGCATGGATCCCATATTCCCTCATTCCTGGAGCATGGATCCCATATTCCCTCATTCCTGGAGCAGGGATCCCATATTCCCTCATTCCTGGAGCAGGGATCCCATATTCCCTCATTTCCTGGAGCAGGGATCCCATATTCCCTCATTCCTGGAGCACAGATCCCATATTCCCTCATTTCCTGGAGCAGGGATCCCATATTCCCTCATTCCTGGAGCACAGATCCCATATTCCCTCATTTCCTGGAGCAGGGATCCCATATTCCCTCATTCCTGGAGCAGGGATCCCATATTCCCTCCATCCTGAAGGATCCCATATTCCCTCCATCACGGAGCAAGGCAGTTTTGCCAAGACCGTTGAAGTGCCAAAACAATGGTTTTGTTGTTAATTATTTATTCTCTTAAAAGCAAAAAGAAAGGTACATCTGCCACTAAATTGATGTTACTGCAGTTTCCAGCTGTCTGATTTTAAATCAGTTTAGGCAAATTTCAATCCAGAATTGCAGGCACAGGAACAGCATTTATCAAAATCACCCCCCAGCACCATCACAACTACAAATGGATCTATGGCAAGGAAAACCTCAATGGAATCATCTCAATTTCTTCTGGTTCAGCCCTGGTGGAGGGTGGGAAAGCTGTTGTGGATCTTTGCCACTCCAAAGCAGCAATTCCATGACAGGCACAGCCTTTGCCAGCCTGCAGGTGCTGTGGGTGTGCGTCTTTCCCAGATGTTCTGTCTGTCCTAGCTCTGAGCTCTGTGCTCTGCTGTCATGGCACAGCCAAGAAAAGCAGAGCGGAAGGAGGGATGTGCCCAAGCACGAGGCAGAGGGGCACAGTGGCACTCTGCCATTCAGTTCTCTCCTCTTCCATCAAATTTTTCCTTTTATTTTGCTAAAACCCTCAGGGCCCCATATTTACCCCTCCTTTAAACCAAAATGCTGTCCTGAGGCCTGCCCACTGTAACAATCCTTTGCTTTTTCAGCTTTAACTGGACTAAGGATGGAAAACCATTTGATTTATCATCTGACCCCAGGATAGTCACAGCTAACAACTCTGGAACTTTTGTGATCCAAAACCGGGGAATCATCAACAATTTCCAAGGGAAATATCGCTGCTTTGCCTCCAATGTGCTGGGAACTGCCATGTCAGAGGAAATTGAGCTGATTGTTCCAAGTAAGCCCTTCATTTCTGGTTCGAATTTGTAATTTTTACTTTTATTATTAAGATGAGAACTGTCTTTCCTCAAAATAAACGGGAAAGAACCAGCTCACATGGCAAAACATGAGTTGTTTGTTATTCAATGAACATTCAGAGAAAAAAATGGTATTTTCTTCTTGGAATAATTTAATTAAATTCCTGGTTTTGAGGACAGAAACTAAATCTGGATGTAGGATTTCAGACCAGTGAACTATCAACTCCCACAGGTTATTACTGCAAAATAGCAACTGATGCAAATGTTTGAAAACTCCAGGGGAAATGGTTTGACCAGCTGTGAGTTCATTAATCTGATGTCAGCAGCATTCAGGGTTTGGGATAAATACTGATGGGGAGAAAAATAAAGCTGTGGAACTGGAATAGAAAACAAGCTTAAAAATAAAGCAGGGAAAATTACTGATCCTAGAAGTTTGTGCTTTATTAGCACAGAGGAAGGGCAGAGAGGGAAATGAGGGATTAAAGACCAGGTTTGTAGAAGTGGCATGAAATTTATGGATAGAATCAAAGAATCATTAAGGTTGGCAAAAAGCTCTTAAAATCATTGAGTTCAGCCCTTAACCCAGCCCAACCAGGTTCAGTATTTAACTGTGTCCCCAAGCTGAAACAACTGGTTTGTACCAATCCATTTGATCACCTGTAGCTTGGAATATGAGCACACATTTTGGTTCTAAATTCAGGATTGAAACATACAAATGAGAAGAGGAAAATCAGAAGCAGAATCTTCCCAGAGGGAGGAGAAAGGACAAGAAACTCTCCCAGCTCCATGATGGAGCAGGGTGAGAACCTGAAGCAGGTTTTGCGATGCAGTTCAGTGGCATCACAGTGGATTTTTTCAGATGAGATCCTGCATTTCCAAGCTCCCTCAGTATTTTGTTATGAAATATCTGACAGCTCCATGCTCAGGTGGAATCCATGTGGCAGGGGATGCATCCACGGCCTTCTCAGCCCCACAGTGACAGGAGGTGGCTGCTTTTGTACAGAAAACACTCCTGGCAGATGAAATGGGCTATGAGAAACATGAATAAACATTTTTGTCCTGTCTTCAGCATAGGAAATAATCCTGAGGAGCATTCCAGGCACAGCCAGGGCTGGGAGAGTCCTGGTGCTGTGGGCACATTAAAAACAAGACATTGCAAAGGCTGGGAGGGTTCCTGGGAGGGAGGAAGCAGCTGAGGCTGCCATGTAAATGTATTTTATGAGGGCTCCTCATGAAAGACATGTTTCTTTTCCTTCCATCCTGCTTTATGGATTTCTTTTTCTTTGGGAAAGCTTTTTCATGTTACAATGTGCCACACAGTAATTCTGATGCCAGGGCTTGGTGTTGGGTGAGGAATTTGTGGCGTTCCAGGTGCTGCTCTGTGGGTTAGACTCCACCACCTTGCAGCTGTTTTAGGGAAGAGCTTTCCTCAGCAGAGAAGAGTTGCAGAAAGCTTTAGGACAGTGAGCTGAGGTTTATTGAACTGCTGAAAGGGTAGGATGGGCAGCTGATGGCAGCTGGAGTTTCAGGCAGGGACAGGAGAGTGATGCAGTCAAACTTCAGACACAGTTTTTGACTTTGGAGTCCATTTATGTCTGTTGACTTTGGGCAGTGGGGTTAATACAACTTTCTAAAGCAAAATGTCTCAAACTCATTGCATTTGAGGGGACTTAAAGTCCTCAGTGTTGTTTGTAGCTCCAGCAGCAGAATATTCTGAAATTCCATTGCTACTGAACTAAACAAGATGGAAAGCAAGGAGTTGATGTCTGTATTTGGGGTTATTGAATCTGTATTCAGAGAGGAGATTTTTTGCTTTTAATGAAGAACAGTCTAGAGTAGCTTAAGGAGATATTAAATATATTGGGAGTGGATGGCAACAAATTTATGGAGGGGTTACAAACATGGTTGTTATCAAAAGCAAGAGGAATTTTAGTGCTAATATATGCAAATTCCTAAACCCAGCAAAAAAAATACATGGTACAGATAATGTATTAGAGGGATTTACCCAACTCACACATCTTTTGAAGCACATTTGCTGTTATTAGAACTCTTCTGCCATCAGTTCTTTCATTTACTGGTGCAATGTAAAAGCTGCAAATTAAATGAGGATTCAGAGAGGAGTAGAAGGCACCTTTGATTTTCTAAAGTGCTCTACAACTGTGCCCCAGTGAAAGAGCTGCTGGTGCACAGATCCTCTGTAAATCAGAACCTGCCAGGGAGGGGCTGGGGATAAATCACCTCTATTCACCCCCAGGTTTTGGAGCACAGACTGGTACATGTGAGATCACTCCCTGCATTCATGATGATGATGCAGAGGTGGCAGAGCTGTGCCAGCTGCATTCAGGGCAGATGTAAAGCTCCTTGGCAAAGTCATCGTGCCAGGGAAGGGAAGAAAACCCCAGCGAGGCAGAGCAGGGCAGTTTCTTTCATAAATTACATTTCCACTGCAGAAGCAGAATACTGGGTCTGTGAGGCTGCTGCTGAAAAGGAGAACAAAAGAGTGTTTACTCACAGTAGTCATTCCAGGGAAGCAATAGAAATGTCAGCAGAAATGATCATTAAATCTCACCTACATAATGAAAATACCCCACCTCCCCTATGTAGGATGACATTAAGGAGAGGGGGAAGAATGGGTTCTGAGGATCTCGATGTGTTTGCAGCACTAACAAAGGCCAGATTGTTACAAGATACATTCAGCATGAAAATGAATTTAAATGGTGAGAACACAGACTTCAGCTCCCCTCCTCCAGCATTTCGGGAATCTGCTGCTTGAATTAGTGAGCAGGCCCAATGCCAGAGGAAGGAGAAGAAGTACACTTTAAACTTCTTTAATTAACTGTGCTGTGAAAGACTCTTCACAGCAGACTGAGTTAAGATTTATGCTTGGTATTTCTAAAGCTGCTGCTCCAAAAGACCAGAGACCTGAGGATGGAAAAATTGGCTGAATGTAAAATTATCCCATGGCAGGCTGTGCTCTGATGTGATGTTAGGGCAAGAATTCCATAGAAAGGCAGACCTGAGTTAATATTCAAACACTCAGGTGTGAATATCCTGAAATCAGTACAAGATGCTGAGCTGATATTGAAGGAGGAGGTTTTGTGAAGGCTTTGGTGTAGCCTTTATGGAAGAGAAAACAAACGAGAGCAATTCACTGAGACTTTGCAGGTGATGGGGATGAAAATTAACCCTCTTGCCTCCTGAGCCAGTGACCTTCCCCTGTGAGCACCTAAATCATGGAGCTTGCTCTGATTCCTGCCTGTGGCCAGCATTTGGGCGAGGATAACAGAGATTACACAGAAAAAAGCTGTCACTGATTCCATTCCACATCTTCAGGAGTGAGTGGACTCCCAGCCAGGCTTTGCTAACTTTTTCAATTTAAGGCAGCAATTAAAAAATCCATAAACAAGCAGGGTCATATCTCATAACCAGTTCAAAGGCTGCACTGGAAATTACAGATTTAACTACTGCTCCTGCTCCATGCATCAGAATATCAATTGAGGCACAGAGATGAGCCCTGGAAACCTCCCAAGCTTCACTCAGAGCAGCTCAGCATCAGGGACTGCAAGTCATGGTTCAGATTCCTTGAAATGTTGGGTTGTTTGCTGTACAGGATACAGATCTGTATGAAAAATTATAATTAGATACTAATTTAGGTGTCTAAGGAGCTGGAAATTTCGAGTTTATAGAAAATTCTTGACTATTTCTGCTTTGCCTCACCTTTACATCCTTTAAGGGTTTATTTGCAAGGAAAAATATGAGACAATCCATGATGGATCAGGCTCAGCTCTCCTTTATCCCAGGACATCTTCAGTAGAATCCAGAGGGAAAGTTATAAAACCAGACCTAGGTCACAGTGATGTTTTTCTACAATAATTTCACAGTGTATTTGCTAATTGCTGATTTATCATCCTGAATTCACTCCCATTTTGCACCTGACATTGGTAGAAACAAGACGCAGGGATCTCAAGGACAGGTTACCTGGAGAAATGCTTTTCCTTTGTTCCATTTCTCAACACTTGACCCCAAAACATGTAAAATACCTGATGGAATGGGCTCCATTCTCACATAAACTGGAATAAATTGCCATAATTGATACAGTTTTAGTGTGAAGCCACTGTAACCAGCAGTAGGACAAAAAGTGAGCTGTAGGACAAAAACTGATCTGTAGGACAAGGTATCCTAAATGGATCCCTGAGTAAATCTGGAGCAATGTTGAGGATTGGAGTTCCCAGCTCTGCTTGCTGTATTTCTGAATCTCTGTTTCTGCTAAACTCAAATCAAGCCTTTCTATTGCACTGTATTGGTGTCTCCCTGTTTGCTTTAGGTTGAGAAACTGCATTTTCTGAAGGGATAAGAGGGAGAGACTCAGGCTCCTTTCTGGATTTTTTCCCAGCCCCCCAAACGTGGTGCTCCAGCCTGGTCTCAAGCACAGCTCAGTCACTGAACTTTGAGTCACCCCAGGGATTAAACAGATCCTGGCTCCTTGCACAAATGGCTCTGGCCACTGATAATCTTCTGTTTGCGTGGTTCACACACTGTCAGAGCACTTCAGTCCTGGTTTTTGAGTGCAGCCTTGTCAGGAAAAACCCTTGGTCAGCAAAGTCTTTCCCAGGAGTATTTGAAGAGGTGTCAGGGTGGGATTTTGGGAGATTCTCCATAGGTGGAGTTGGGAGTGCAGGTTTCCATCCTCCCCGTGGCTGTTCCACTCACACCCCATGATTTGTGTGTGGTGAGAGCCCTGCTGGGGCTTCCTCAGAGTCAGCAAATCCCTCTGCTCTCCCTCTGTCCCCTCTGCTCTCCCTCTGTCCCCTCGGCTCTCCCTCTGTCCCCTCCCATCACATCCCTGTGTGGGGATTCCATGGAGTATTGCTGGAGCAGTGTCACTGCTGTCACTGCAGAGACATCAGCTGGAATTCTGTGCTGCACTGAGAACTCTGTTCAATATCAAACACTTCCATGGCACGATTTATTTTGTGTTTATTTTATTATGCTGTGGAGTTGAACTCAGCTGTGATACTTTCTGTGATCAGCCACAAATCAGTGGTGATTGATTCTAGAATGTCCTCTAATTGGAACATAGCAGCCCTGCAAAAATATCCAAAATATTGCCTGCATAGACATTCTGAAGATTGATGTGCAAAAGGCAAAGTCTAATGTGACAGAAGCTTTTTATTTTTAATAAATTGAATTCAGAAGTAGGTATTTTTTCTAGTCTTTGAGACCAGTGGGACCCCAGCAAAAAAATTATGCTTGTCAGAGGGTTTGGCTCAGGAATTTATCACAAGTTTTCATTTCTTGCAAAGCTTCAAGGATTAAACCAGTCAAATTCATCCATTATGAGGATGAAAATCAAAGTTTTTCAGTGCTTTTCATGGTGAACTAAGCAAAAACAAAGGCGTGGAAGGACCTGTGGTGCAAATACTTGTTGGAGGTGGAGGACATTTGGGGTCAAATTGCTGCTTCCTCCAGTGAAGTCCAGCTGCCAACATCTGGAGATGAATGTCTGTGCTGCCAGCTAATGACACCAGGACTGTGGCTTGTCACTGTCTCCTGGTGGGACTCAGTAAATTTCTGTATAATTCTGTAATTACTGGCCACAGAAATTCACTGAGAAGCCCAGTGGTTATGGCACCCAGCTGGGATATCAGAAACCCAGATTCTGTTCTGCTAAATGAGGCAAAAAATGAGTTTGAACAAGGGGTTCCAATGTCCTAAATAAGTGGTGCCATATTAGTCCATTTGCTGATCCATTGGTTTGGTCAGAAATCCCTTTATCCTTCCCTGACCCAGCTTATTGAAAGTTGTGTTGGGAGTGACGTGCTTTGGGGAATAAATAAGCTTTAGATCACGAAATTGGCTTTTTCCTGCTGGAAAATATTCCACCTCTGCAGTCAGCAGATGTATTTCCCAGGGCTTGAAGAGTGCAGGTTGCTGAAGGTACTGGATATGAATATGCAGCTCTTTTTTTTACCTGAAATTTCACCTACAGAGTGGGTGACGCTCATCAGCTGCATTTTGCCTCTCCTAAGAATTCCTAACCTATTAATAACCCTGATGGAGATAAAATCTCTGCAGAGTCTGCGTTCAGCAGTGATTGCTGAACTGGAGTGATTGCTTCTTTTCATGTTTACTAATCCTGAGATGTGTTAAGTGTCCTCAGAGTCCCATCCCTGCATTTCTCCCCCTCTCCTTTCCTTTGCCCCCTGCACTGGGATGTTGCAGGTTCCCTGCTGGACCACTGATGTCTCAAGTTCTAGAGTCCCTTTTGTGACAGGGGGCTGATGTTGGCTGTGCCAGTTTGACTCTGCACAGCCAGGACCTTCTCCATCCTTTGCTGCTTCATTTCATTTAATTAAGCTGCTCATTTTGCTGCTTGATGCTGGTCTGAAGTGAAACTTTGGCCAGTTGGAACTTGCCTGGAATGAAAGCAGGAGGTGACGTCAGCCCTGAAACTGCCTCAGCTCAGTTCCTTCAAGGGTGGTTCCATCCTGCAGGCTGCTTTTCCTGGGATCACCTCCAAGCTGAGCCTCCTTTGGTTTGGGGTGGGCTCCAACCCAGCTTTGCTCCTCATTTTCCCACATCAGCTCCAGTGGCGTTTTGGGCATCCAGATTTGCCCAGGTGTTCCAAGCTTGGAACAAAGTGCTGGCATCAGGTGCTGTGGGTGGTGAAACACTGATCCATGAACAATTTATCCTGTGTTTGAGCCCAGCTGGAGCAGCCCTGGTACAGCCCTGGGAGCTTTGTGCCAAGCCTATCCCTGCAGCCCCGCAGGAATCCAGGCTGAGCTTCCAGGCCTGAGGAGGCAACAGAGGCTTCAGAGCAGCCTTCCTCTGACCCTGGAGATGGAGGAGAGCCGTGACAGGAGCCTGATGCTTGTCCTCACCTGCAAGGACTTGCAGTGGGTCCTTAGGAACCATGTTTGATCCAAGGCTTCCCAGAACGTTCCACACTCCCAGGCTGGTTCCTGATCTCCTGGTGATGCCCTGAGCAGGCTGGCCTGGAGCAGAGGCTGGGCAGAGTCACAGATAAAGCAGGGATTTATTCAAAGCATCTCCTCCATGGATCCACCTTGGGCAGCACCAGAGCCCAGCCAGGGCTACACTTAAGATGAACCAAAATAGACACAAAATGAGCCCAAAATGGACCAAAATGATCACAAAATGAGCCCAAGATGGACCCAAAATTGCCACAAGATGAACCAAAATGGCCCCAAAATGCACGGCCGGGCACGGGCTCTGTCCCTGGGATCAGCTCTGCTCCATTTGCACCTTGCAGTTCATTGTCCCATTCCAGCTTTAGCCCTGCAGTCCCACCCTGCTTGTTTTTCTCTCTGCAGCCCACGGGGTTTGTGCTCCTGGGCTGAGATTTGGGTCATTTGTCCTTGGTGCCCAGCTGGAGCAGGAATTGTTTTGTCTCCCTGCTCTGTGCACAGAGCTCACCATGCCCTGATATGGAGCTCAGAACTGCACACTAAAGCAGCACAAAATGTGAAAAATACAAAATCTAAACCTGAAGCATCACTGGGACCAGCTGGGGCCCCATCAGTGCACAGCCCTCGGTGCCAGGCTTGTCCTTAGGGACCCTCTGGCCTTGACTGGTCCCTTCCAGACCGCACAAAGGAGCTAAAGAAAGTGTTTGAAAAGAATTGTGTTAAAGTAAAGCCAAAGCAAAGCACAGGACATCACAAACAAGTGTTAAACATCTCCATTCAGGGCCTGGCTTTGGATAGGATGCTCCAAGAACTTTGTGAATGTAGAGATTCCTATTGTGAGTGGTCCAGAATGCAGGGATTTCCTACTCTGAGTAAAACTCATTATTTCTCTGTGCCTCTGTGTAAATTAAAATTGGTATTAAAGCCAGAGAATGCAAAGGATGATGTAAAGGTCAATATTTTATTAAAAATGTATCAAGAAGAAAGCAAAAGGCAAAATTTCAAAAGGTACCAATAATAGAGGAACCTCTTTCAATAATAAAGGAGCTTCTTTGCTTTTTTGTGCAGGTGTACCAAAATTCCCCAAAGAGAAAATCGAGCCTCTGGATGTGGAGCATGGAGATTCTGTGATCCTGCACTGCAACCCCCCAAAAGGCATCCCCCCTTTGCATATCTACTGGATGAATATTGGTGAGTAAATGGTTTTTGCACAATTCATACAAGGGGGCGCAAAGCATTTGTCTTTCAGAGCAGCTTCATTGCAGATTTGTCATGGGTAGGAATTGTAATTGTGCAAGTGCTTGGGAGAAATATCTGGATATTGAAGAACAAAATTTAAAAATGGAGAGTAGAGATCTGGTTTGACATGACCCAAAGTTAAATTGTTGAGTGCATTGACACAGCATCTCATTAAACATGAGATATCAAATAATTTATATATTGCTGAGTCTGTCAGTGATGAGGAGTCCTGCATTTAGAGGAAAGAGGATATCACATGTCAATATGTTATTTCTATCATTATTGTTTTCCTCTTTCCATAAATAGATGATTGATTTATGATCCTAAGGGAAAAATAATCCGCCAGGTTTATATGATTAGCTCCTGGTGGGTTGCTGTCCTGTTATTCTGCAGCATTTCTGTTCTGCAGGAATTTCTGGCTTTTGGAAAGCAAAACAACTCTTTTTTAATTATCAATTTTTCCTTATCAGTTATATAGGTATACATTATTATATAAAAATATTTTTAATCACTTTTATACTGAATATTGGTAAATAACCCATTGCCTCTGCTGGATTTTCTGCCTCTTTTACTTCAGAGTTTCATTCTCTGTATCTGGAAGGCAGCACACGAGGGGAGCATTTGGTGAAACAGCCCTGTGTAGTTCCCACCTTATCATTTGCTGCTAGAAATGGAGGGATGAGACTATATTCAGGCTAAGAACGATTTATTGCTCAGATAAACATCAGTCTCAGAGGCTGAGAGGTTTTAGAGGAGCAATAACTCGGCCATAGCTCAGAGTAGTCACAGGTTCTTTGTTACAAGGCAATACAGAACTTTCTAACCCAATGGACAGTTGCCACAGGGTTTATTTTGTTTTTCTAACCTATCACCTTTACTTAATTTTGCTGCATTGTGGATACTTTTATCCAATGGGCTATTATCACATGTACACATATGCTTCTATCATAACTTGTAAACTCTTAGTTTATTCCATACAACCCCACCCCTACATTATAAACCCTTCACCATCTTATCAGTACAGTTTCTCATTTACTTCAGCCATATTCTCATCTACAGCTATAGAAATGTAAGTTTATGATTTTTCTGCTTAATGTCTATGTGTATTTTTACATCAATCCAAGCATCTCTCAAGGATGCAGATCAAACCCTTCAAGGTCTGTGCAAGTTTCTGTATTTCCAATTCCCACACCACCTCACCATTACTTTCCCTTGCCAGATTTGCAGCACATCCCACAGGACGAGAGGGTCTCCATGAGCCTGAAGGGAGATCTCTACTTTGCCAACGTGGAGGAGAGTGACAGCAGGAGTGATTATTGCTGCTTTGCAGCCTTCCCCAGGCTCAGGACCATCGTGCAGAAGATGCCCATGACGCTCAAGGTTTCCCGCTGTGAGTGTGGGGCCGGGCTCTCTGTTTGCTGCTGCTTTCTGAGCTCCCCAGGCAGCACTGCATGGAGATGTGTGGCTCTCTCAACACAGGGCACCTTGCTGAGTTTATTTCCTGCATTACTGACCTCATTCTTGGGGCTAAATGTCACTGAGAAAAGCTTCTTGCTCCAGCCTGTGTTCTAGGTGGCCATCCCAAGGCATCAGTTTCTCCTGTCCCATCTGGGTCACCTTGGGATGGCTGCCTAGAACAGAGGCTGGACAAAATTAAGAGAGTAAAATGGGTATTTATTAAAGGCCTTTGATAGGCACACCTTGAGCAATCAGGAGCCTCCCAGAGGCTACACCCAAGATGGACAATGGCCACGAGTTTTTCAGACAATTGTAGGTTTGGTCCATTCACATATTAGAGGTTAATTTTCCAATTACAGCTTCAGGTAATGAAGTAATTTCAACACCAAGTTTGACCCCCAATTCATTGCTGTTTACATTTCTCAGAGCCTGAGGCAGTGAGGTATCCTTGATTACCAGGCCTGGAGAGGAATTTTTGTGTCTGCCCAAAATATGAAGACAGTAGCTGACACTCTATGTGTCAGTTATACACCAAAGCAGTACAGGATTTGAAACATTTAAAAGCTAAAATCCTAAGGCATCACAGTCAGACCCCAAAAGTGCCCTGACCTTCCTCCTGCTGTCCCCACAGTGAAAGCCAAGGGTGCATTAGGGAAATCTGCTGCTCTTGGGTCCAGCAGCTCCCCCAGGAATGGGAATTCACTGGGTTTTTGTTTTGAGGACTTTGTGGCTGCCTCTGCCCTGGGCAAGGCCTGGTTTGCTCCACCCTCAGCAGTGAGGTTGGAAGGATGATGTTTTCCAGGTTTTTCCAGGCAGCCTGGAGCACCAGAAACACAAGAGGTGTTTCCAGTTCCTTGATGAAATGATGTGTAGGGAATTTAAGATTTCACTTGTTCATTGTGGATCTTTCAGACTTACACAGCCCAGAAACCAAGGAGAATTTTGTCTTCATGAACGAAACCCTCATGTTTAATATGTGATTTTTGAGAGTTTTCTTGTTGGGATAAAAAGAAAAAGGATTAATAGTGGCTTTGTGTGTTTAATGCTTGCTTAGACTGCATCTTGGGGTAATAATTGTGAGAAAAACATTGAAATTTAATGTTGCTCTCCATGGCTTTTCAGATGGGTTCAGTCCCCCACACATGCACACAGAGATTAGAGAAAAACAAGATGGGTTTTGGCTGCTGGTAGCCCTGGAAGTGGCCCAAAAAGCCACTTCAGTGTGTCCATCTTGTCATCAAAGCCACAGGACTTGGGCCAGGAAAAGATGAGAGGCACGAACTGAAAGGGTTCTGTAAGCTCAGCTTGACATTGCCCACTCCTCCCTGTGCCAAGGGCCTGCTGAGGGGCTGCATGAAACATAAATAGGACAAAAACAAGCTGTAAGAAACAGGAGAATGAATAACATTTTATAACATTTCTCTTTCTGGATACTTAATGATTTTTATTACTGTACGTAGCAAGGATGAAATGCTGACTATATCACCCATGATGTATTTTTCAGAATAACACAAATCTTTAAAGCATTTTCATTACATTTTCAAAACTCAGTTGCTCATCTGTTGCTTTCTTTTATATTTTTCATTCTTTCTTTCTTTTGGGGTGGAAATTGGGGGGTGGGGAGGGGCATGGTTTTGTTTTGGTTGATTTATGGTTTCTTTTGATTCTGTCTCAACCCTGCATGTTTGTTTGGTTGTCATTTTTATTTATTTCAGTAAAGCATGCTAATGACTCAGGCTCACCTAACGCTGCTGTTACTAAGGGTGAGTTGAATCCATCTGTTTTTAGCCTTTGAACTGAGACTCCACCAGCTGAGGTGAAATGGGAGCTGCTCAAAAAACACATCACAAAAGCCTCTTGATTGTGATGGGGTGGATTTAAGCAGTCCAGGGAGCACAATTGGCTCATCTTGTAGTTTCTGAGAGCAATCTGCAGGGCTTTTAATGAAAAAGGCAGGGGTTTTAACTTGAGAAAGGAGCTTTGTGAGGGGGTGGAAGTGAGGACATTGATGTTCAGGGTTTCTCATGTTATCAATTCAGAGCAGGAGCCAGAGCTGGATGCTCCAAATCTTTTTCTGGCTGTTAAAAGAGCTCTGGGATGAGACAGCCAAGGTTTGACACCATGAATTCACGTCCCAGGGGTCAGCCTGGGGCTGCATTGCTCCAGGATGAGCTCAGGGTGTGGATTTATGGAGTCTGGGTGCCCTGTGGTGGCTGTCCCCATCACCTCCATCTAGATGGGAGCTGGCTCTGTCTCTGTGGTGCCCTGTGTGCCACCAGCACAGGTGACACTGCAGCAAAGCCCTTCTCATCCTGTGCATTCCCACTCCCACTGCTCTGCCTGCCCCTCTCTGTGGAGCAGATCCTGGAAATATCCTGCAGGCAGCAGGTGCCCATTCCTGCAATTCTCCACTGGCTTCCTTTTGTTTCAAATACATGAAATTTAGACTCTGTAGTGCTTCATTCTTCATTTCTTTGGTTAAATACCTTTAAAGAGTCCTTTTTTTTTTTCTTTTTAATGCCCAATTTCAACCTCCCATACATTTTTTGCCAGACAAGCAGTGAGGTTTCTGAAAAGGAGGTTATCCTGGAGTGTTTTGGGATGGATAACTCAGAGCAATTCTCCTGCTTTCTTTTGTTTCAAATACATGAAATTTAGACTCTGTAGCTCTTGGCTCTTCATTTCTTTGGTTAAATACCTTTTAAAAGTATTTTTTTATGCCCAATTTTAACCTCCTCTAGGAGATTTTTTTTTTTTTGCCAAGCAGTGAGGTTTCTGAAAAGGAGGTTATCCTGGAGTGTTTTGGGATGGATAACTCGGAGCTCTCCTCACTGCCCTGACTTTGCCGGTGGAGCTGAGCCCTGGAGCAGCACAGGCAGGGCTTGTGCGCTGTGGCTGCCCACCAGGAGCAGTTTTTCCCTCCAAGGGATGTCTGAACTCGTGCTGGGAAGGAGCCTGGCTGCCTTTGGCAGCAGGAGGTGGAGGGCAGATGGGAAATGTGTGAGAGTGTCCAGAGGCACCAGCGTGTCCTGCTGCACTCAGGGCTCTTGTGACACAGATCTGCACAGATACCAAGCAAGGGGAAATTAAAATTAAAAATGAGAAAATGGTTCAGGGAGATCTATGTGGTCTTTTACCAAACCATCCATAACTGGCTATTTTTTAAAGAACTAGCACCATTTGGGGACTGATTCATTAGTGTGCTAATTGTTATGATAGTGATAACTGGGCAGCCACTGAACCCTGCATTTTTCATCCTAAAACCGTTGTTTGGCAGGCTGGAACAAATGGGCTGTTGGAATCAAGTGCAGCTCAATCTTGTTTTATTATTTTTACAGTCTCCCTTACAAATTGTATCTCTGTTATTGTAGATTTAATAATTGGAGCAGGAGGGACAATTCTGTGGGATGCTCATGTCAGGAAAGGTGAGGTTTCACCTGAAGTTTAAAAGATGATGGAGCCAGTGCAGAAGAAAGGTGCTAAGAAAGGAGGTGTGGACCTAAAGATCAGGAATTGAGAGGATCAGAAGGGTGATAGGAAGGGCCAGTGCTTGGAAAACTGGATATAAAACTGTAGGAAAAGGGTTTTCCCAGCACTGCTGCCTGTTGATATCACTGCACCTCCCTTTTGACTGTTATCAGGGCTCTGGATTAGCCTCAGAGTAGATAAATAAAAAACCCACACACAAATGGCTGTCAGAAACCTGCCAGCAGTGATATTTGTGGCATTATTGAAGAATATCTGAGATTTCCCACCTAACTTCTGTTTTATTTTATCTTTCAGCAAATTTTATCAAGGAAAGGAAGCCCAAACTGCTGATCCCTCCTGAATCTGCTGGCAGTAGCTCATCAGTCACTGTCATCAAGGGAGGTGTCCTGCTCCTCGAGTGCATTGCTGAAGGGCTGTGAGTAATGAAAATGCTGCACAAACTTAATCACCTTTGGAGGGAGAAATGAGCAAAGAAAAAGGGATATTACAAATTATGCAACAGTTTTAAATGCAACTCCTGTGCAGAGCTTTCTGCAGCTGTAAAGCAGCACAGAGTGCAGGCAACAGTAGTGAGTTGGTTATTGCTGTAGCTTCTAAACAAATAATTAAAACCATAAGGTGGTAAGTATGGATTTATTTTTAATTTTCCTATTTTAAAAACTGAATTTTTTTCAGTGGTGCTACTTTTGAGATGTCAGAAACTAAATAATGTCAGCATCAGCTTCAGTGCTTTTGTTCACAACCTGTAATGGTTTTTTTCTGGTTTTGCCAATTCAGTTTTGCTTCAAAATTTGAGATTTTCCAGGTGTAAGATCTCAGTTTTTTAAAAACAAAGTTCTTGAGTGATATTACACAAGACATCCTTTAAGGAATCAATACAGTGAAGCAGTACCAGCTGTGTAAGTGTGATCCTGATCAATCCAGCAGCAGAGGGCAAACCTCAAACCTTGGGCACTTCCAGGGATCCAGGGGCAGCCCCAGCTGCTTCACAGGGAAGAGTTTTTCCTAAAAGCCCCTCTAAATCCCCTCTAAACCTTATCTCAGTTTGAAGCCATTCCCTTTTGTCCTGTCACTCCAGGCTCTTTTAAATAATCTCTCTTTACTTTGCTGAGTCCCTTCAGCAAGGGAAAAGAGGGAAGGGTTAAAATAGCTGCTTTATGATGGGAAATCATAAAGGACAATTTTTGTGGGAAATGAATTTGTAGAGAAGTCTTAAAGACTTGTAGACCAGTTCTTGTCTTAAACTTGAAAAAAGTTCGTACAGTATCTATTTGTATACAAATTTTGAGCTAAGAAATGCTGATTTAAAAATATTATAGAATAAGACACTCATTGTTGAGAGAGAAATGGAGCTAAAAATAAGTTTTAAAAGGTGATTTTGTAAATAAGACTAAATATTTTAGAGAAATAGAACTATGAAAGATGCATTGTAGTAGGACCTACAAAGGGTAATTTTAGATGATTAGCTTTAAAACATTTATAACATAATGTGCTAAAAACCAATAAGCTAAGAAAAGCTTATAATGTATCACTTAATCCAACAAATTCCTTGTAAATAACACAGGCCAAAATGAGGGTAAATAAGGAAAGGGATTGGGAAATAAATGTTGAGTTCCCTCCTGAGAAGGAGCTGTGATTCCCTTCTCAGGGCTGCTGCTGCACCTCCAGCCCACTCAGCCACGAGCCCTGCTTTGCTCTTCCCATGTCCCAGTTTGTGCCCTGTGCCTGTCACTGCAGAATTTGAGCTGCCAGCACAAAAGCAGAGAATCTGTGCAGAGAATCTCACTGAATCCCCAGTGAGAGTAGAGTCCCTCTGGTTTGGCTGGGACAGGGCTTTGTGTGGAGCAGAGCTTTAAATCACCATCCCCTGGTGCTGGATGTGGAGCTGCAGGCTCTGCTTCACACCCAGATAATTCCCATTAAAGGCTCTGCAATTCTCTTCCCTCCATAAAATTCCAAAGTCAGGATATTTATCTGCCTGCACATGTTTGGGGCACTTTGTTTTTTCCATATGGGTTTGAAAGGGCATTGCTGGTGGAAGCTGGCAAGGAGTGGAGTTGGCATTCCTGAAAGGAGGTGAATGACTTGTCTCTGTTGGATTCACTCCAGGTATCTGCAGTGAGTTTTGCTTCCCTGTTGCAACATTTCCTTGTCTAATTCACTCCCCACCAACCCCCAAAGCCACAGCTCTGATTTTAGAAGGTTTTCAAGGGATTTTAATAGGGAAATCACCTTGGGAATAATCAAATATGAATTTTGATGTGCAAGCATGAATATCTGATACAAGAAGAGAAAGCCAAAAAAGTCTTTCTGTCCCTTTGGAAAAAGGTAAAAAGAAAGAAATATTTTTGTTTCACTCTAAATTTTCCAGGGAATTCTTTAAAAATTAATTTTTTTAACAAAAAGGTGGCTTTTTAAGCAGTCACTTTTGAAAGAACACAAAGTACTTCTTTGTCTTATCACCAAGCACACCTTTTAATTGAAATCCTTCAAAAATGCCAACTCTTAAAATAAAACGTTATTTTTCTTTGCTGAAATTCCCATTTTCAGCAGAAAAACGCTCAGCTTTGCCTACATCTCTGCCAATCCACCCTGCCAAATGTCCACAGACCATGGAAGTGGATTTCAAGGAACTCAGCTCAGGGGCACCCAACTGCAAAATAGGGAATTAGGGACATTTCCAATCTGTCACTTTTTAAAGATTTATACCCTGAGCAGTGGCAGTGTCAGGAGGGCATGGCCTGGGAGCTGGCTTTGGGACAAGAGTGGCATGAGGGCTCTGGGAGGGAATGATGGGGTATTTGCAGGGCTGGTGGAACAGCAGAATTTCTGGGTACCTGGGCATGGAGCCACGGGCACAGATGGGCACAGGAGGAGCAGCTCTGGTGCTGTGTCTGTGTGTCCTGTGAGTGTTGGGGTCACCAACCACGTCTGTCCCCAATTCTGTGTCACTTCTGGCTCTTTCTAGGGATGGGAAGAGCATTTCAGCCACCTCCTAAGAGGCATTTCAATGGAGTCTGGCCCTCCTGGCTGTCCTCAGGTGCCCTTTAGGGGCAGGAGGGGATGAGCTCCTTTCCCACTGTCCATGCCAAGGCACACCCAAGGAATGCAGCTTTGCCCTGGTGAAAATCCCACTCACAGGGGTTGTGCAGAACAAGGAGCAGCAGAGCAGCTGTATAGTGTAACCCTTAGGTAGCCCCAGAGTTTTCAAAGCTTTAAAAGCTCCAAATCCCTTAAAAGCACCTCCCAAACCCTGGGTGGGAACAGCAGCTCTGCCACGTGAAGCATCACAGCAGCTTCTTGCGTTCAACTCAAAATCTTCTTTTTCTTCCTTTGTTCTCAGCCCAACTCCTCATCTCAGCTGGGTCAAGGTGACAGGAAACATGCCCAAGGATGAGCCAGAGACAGAGAATTTTGGCAAGACCCTGAAGATTGACCAAGTGACAGCAGCTGATGAGGGGAAGTACGAGTGCACGGCCAGCAACCCCATGGGCAGCGCCAAGCACGAGTTCCATGTACATGTGGAAGGTGCTCAGTACTCTTCACTAAAATTATTGTTTTGGGACTAAAAGGTGGGAGAAGGGAGGTGAAGGAGGATCTTTTTTAATATGAGCAACTCCACAAATTGATGCCAGCCTTTTGAATTTGGGAAGGTTTGCACAAAGTAGCACCTCTAAAACAACAGCAACAAAAAAAATTAAATAGTGCTTTTTGGGTTTTTTCCCCCCTGAACCATGAAGGCCTTAAAAAGCAGGGAACAATATAAAATTATAAAAAACATATAAAAAAAATGTGAGCAAGTTCAATAATCTAAAGATGGGAGGGAGTCAAGCAGAGAGGTTGATGCAATGTCTTGTACTAAGCTGAAGGCCAGAAGAAAGATCTAAATATTCTTCTTGCTCTTAAAAACTGTGAAAATGGCTATGCTGGGCTGGATCAGAGGGACATTTAGCTCAAGTCCCTTTCTTTGGTTTCCACCAAAAGTGGGCTCTTAGGGAGATCTGTGAAAATTCAGTGAGCAGCCAAGGTATCACCCCTTGCATCCTTCACCTGTTCCCTTGCTGTGATTTTTGTACAGGCACAATGTCAGTGGAGAGCGTTTTCTGGAATCCCTGAAAAGTATCACAAAACCTGTGAAACAATGTAAAAAAAAGATGCTTTCTACTATTTTTTAGCAGTTAAAAAATGGAAACATGATCCTTTTTGTCACCTCAGTGAGTACCCAAGGCTTCTTTTTCCCTTCTCCTCCTCCCCAAGCCCTGAGGTGTGCATCAGGTGGAGATCCCCTTTCCCAGGAGCCAGCAGAGCTCTGAGGAGTTGTTGCAGAATCAAGAACTCTCCCTTCCATTTTTTCTGCCCACAAATATCTACAAACTGAGAGCCCTGAGGCTCAGCTGAAAAACTTGCTGAAAACATTTGCCTGATGAAAAACGCTCCAACCTCTGCTCAGCACTTAAAAAATAGAACAAATGCCTGGCAGTTTTACCCTGTTAACCTTCCAAGGGCTTCATTTTCATCAGGGCTCCTCATCCCTCTGTGATCACCCAATTTCTGGTGGGAGAGGAGCACTTTGAGCTCCCTGCTCTGTATTTTCTCCCAGTGGCTGATGATTCCTCTCCATTCCCCCAACCCAACCTTGTCCCTTGCACTCCTCTTGCCCTTGCTGGGATTGTGGCAGAGGAGGATCCCAGGGCATGGCAAGTTCTCAGCTGGGGTGGAAGGGAAGTGCTGACTCCTAGAAATCCTTCCAGATGGTTTGGAGCATCTCTGCTGTAGCAGAATATTTTAACAATCTGGCGATGATTTTCTCGGCTGCAAAAAAACAAATCGATTTCCTTCAAAGAAATTGCAGGAGCTGCAAAAACTAAAATACCAGAGAAATAACATTAATTTTGCAGTTTAGAATGTTGACCTTCTTCTCCCACAGTTTCCAGAGGAAGGAAAACTTCCTGGCAAATTGTTATTTTTGCTTATTAACAAATAAGAACTTAGAAAAAGGGAAAAGAAGGAAATAACCCCACTCCAGCCATTGCAATGTAAAAAATCCTTTTCCAATTGGTATTAAATCGATTTGTGCAATTAAAGGTGGCTCCTGTCAGCAGCAGGGATTCTTTCTATTAGGAGTCACCTCACATGCAAGGCATCAAGGTAAACCTGAGCCCCAGCCCTGCTGTGTTCTGCAATTGCTGAGCAGCAAAGGTGGCTGTCGTCAATCAGAGATGGACACGTTCATCACTCCTGCAGCAGCTCCTGTGAGCACACCAAGGGCACATCCTGAGCATTCATTTCAGGAGGCTTCAGGGAGCTGCTGCTGCTCTTGGGCTCCTCACACCCGACAGGTTCCTCTCACAGAATGCACGCAGGGAGATGAAAATTAAATATGGAAGAAAAATTAATGTGTAATTAACCTGCAGCCATCCTCAGTGGAGTGCTGGGGTGTAAATCAGGATTTTTCTGTCGCTGTGCCATGTTTTTTGCTCTACTTTCTGGTATTTGAGGATCTCAAACCAGCCCACCCTTCTAAATACCAGTTTTAATGATATTTGCATGCAGCCCATTTCCTAATCCTACTGAGTCTGAGGGCAAAGATTCAGGCAATCATTACCAAGCATATGAAAATATTCAGCAAGAAAATTGTTTGACTGTTTGAGCATTTTAATCTCTCTTTGCAAGGGAGGATGTAGCCTAGAATACCTGAGCAGACACAAAAACCCCACTGTTGTTATTAAAATGGGAATTATTTTTAAAAAACCAGCAAAGCAAGCCCACAAATTGTTTTGACTTCAGGTGTTTATTTGGTTGTGGTTTGTAGTTCACCAAACCCAACAGAAAATGAACATATAACCTGCAAACCTTGCAGGATCATAATGATCTAAAGTTACTTTGATCTCGACTGAGGCTTCTAGGTGGGGTTTAATAGAAATAATTGTTACAATATAATGATTAATTATAGTAATAATGTAATAGCTAAGGGCCTTTGCAGTTATGTCTCGTAATACTTTTATTACTCAGCCAGAGCAAAAGAAAAGAGATTAAATTAATGGGAAGCAGAACTGGGTGTTTTAATCAGGCTCAAGCTTTCTGTTTCACTGGAAAATTGCTCCAACAGGGATGCAGAGCCCAAGGTGGCAACAGCAGCTGCTGCTGGCCTGGGGTGGGGTGGATTCCCAGCCTTTGGGAGGAGAATTTGAAGTGACAAATTGGGAAAGTGGTGTGGGATAGAAAGGATGGGTTTGGTAAGCGCAGAGCAATTCTCACCAGGCAGCCCTGATTGGCCTCATCAGCACAGGCTGGGAAATGCCTGCTCGGGAGAACTGGGAGAATCCTCTGCATGGCAGGAGGAACATCTCTGGGAAGTGTTATTCTGGCAGAAAAGGAAAAAGTCATCCTGGAAAATAGAAGGAAAAGTGTTGCTGTAAGAGACTGCTGGGAACTGAGATGGTCTCACCTGAAGTAAGCAGGTTTACAACTTCACCTTCTTCAGGAAAGGTCAGGAGAAGGCAGCAGGGGTGGTCACAGGGCTCAAAATCATGTCATTTGGGGGAAAAAATAGAGATATCTTTAATTTATGAGAAATTATACCTGGGGAATGCACAAGAGCCTTGAGAGGAATGGAAGATTCTCCACCAAGTTCCCTAGGGGTGATGGAAAGCAGGGGAGAGTTAAACTGCAGCAAGGCAGAGGCTGGTTAGATGTCCCAGATTTGTTCTACTCGTGGGAGAGGCTGAGGGGAATGTTTGGATCCTTTGTGGGTATTTTGGATTCTGTTGGAAATACCCATTTTAGATCCTTTTCATTTTTGGATCTGTCAGTATTTCCATAAAGACATAAATCAATCCGATTGATAATTCTTACCCGGAAGAATAAATGATGCAGTGAAATATTTGCCATTCCAGATGAACTATTTGATTATCCAACCCCTGGATTTTGTAGTGGCTAAAAATATGTGTATATTTTGTATACTTTAAGTGCTATAGCACATCTGCCACGTGGAAAAGAGGTTCTTCAGCCTTTCTGTAAAATTGCATTTCACACCTGGCAAAATCTCATTGCCTCTGACTTCACAGCTTCTTCAGTTGCTTGGAGCACCCACAGCAATTCCAGAATTGAGAAAGGAGAGCAGTGACATCAAATATCAGCTCACAGCTCCAGGGTGTGGGCACAGATGGAGATAGGAAGGGATCCTTCAGATGGTTTTTATTCAGCCTGTGCCTGTTGTCTCCAAACCAAGGAAATATCCTGAAATATCTCCAAACCAAGGAAATATAAAGGCAGATTTAGAGGGAAAATTCCACACCAGCAATTTAATCAGGACTGCCACAAACCTTTTCACCTCCATGCCTTTGGCTCATCTTTTCCTGGTGAAACCATGGTGTATATGGGAGAGAAGGAAAAAGAGCTGCAAAACCAAAATATTCTGGTATTTGCAGAGCTTTTCCCTGGAGCCAAATACCAGGAAGATGAACAGATGTGGTCATGTCACTGTGGGATGGGAAGAAGCACTGAGTGAGGATGTTGGTCAAAAAATCCCTGCTGTGTGAAGGAAGTGGGATGATTTTATCATTTTAAATAAGCTTTAGTGGTTTGAATTTGACTTCAGTCTTTATATATTAATTAAACCATTCCTGGGTGCTCTCCTGTGGGAATGCTGGTCTGGGTGTGGAAATGCACTTCACTTTAGGAGTGGTTTTTTAAAAAATATCTGTGTGAATGTGAGCAGTGATGTTTTGCTTTAGCATATCTCACTGATAACTGATAACGTCTGTTGCTGTATTCCCAGGCAACAGCTCTGTTAATCTTCAAAGCATTTTATGAGCATTAACTAATGAATGCTCAGGTTTTCCCTACATTACCTCACCTTTTTAACAGGGAAAGAGGCCCAGTGATCCTCCCAGCACTTGCAGAAGAGGCAGTGTCAGGTCTGGTGTTAAAATCTTGAAGTTTGGTGCTTTTCAAGGGGAAATGATGAATTCAAAGCTGTGTTTTGGCTTGAGGGCTCAGGGACCTGCGTTCAGTCAGAATTAAGCATTTATGAGATAAATTCCCGTTTTCTCCCCTTCATTTCCCTTCCCTCATTATGGATGTCTGTTCCACACGCGGTTTGGGTACCTGATGCTCAGGGGTTGCTCTGCAGAGCTGAGTTTTCCCAGAGCCTCCCCGGAACATGGGGAATGCAGCAGCACATGGCTGCTCCTCTACCACCACCGTGTGGGCACCCAAACCACTCATCTCCAGCCATGAGAAAACATTTTACCACTCCTAAATGTGGTATGGATCAGCCTCTGCTCTGAGTACAGCATGGAAAAACAGGAAATCGAGGTGATGTTGCATTTCCTCAGCCCAGGGAGAGGGGCAGGTGGATCAAAGGTGGATCACTGCTGTCCTGGAGCTCTGTCAGCTCCCAGGGAAGGTGATGGGAGCCACTCGCTCCTGCCTAGGGAGGGGAATTTGAACTGGATGGATGTTCCCACCTTGTCTTTTTGAAATAGCCTCACCTTAATTCATAGATCACACTCACATCTGAGGGTCCTTGAAGAAATGCTGAACCATTCCCGCCCTGTGCCCATCCATTTCCCACTTGGATGGGCACTGCCCGTTCCTCCACCCTGCCTGGCACCCACCCAGCCTGCAGGACAGCCCTGGCGGGTGCTGATGCCAGTTTCCCCTTTCCTTTACACGGGAAACACAAGGAATGCAGCTCAGCCATTGATGGATGGGCTGTGAGCAGCAGCTGGGAAGTGTTGGTGGCGTTTGCCATCTCCTGGAGAATCCCAGCAACAGCAGAGGGGCTGAGACTGCGGTGCCTCAGGATTTCAGATTTTCCATTTTCCATCTATTTGTAACCCTGCAGTTCTTTAGTGTGTAACTCCAAACCCCACACTCAGTGTGAGCTGCTGCTTTCCCATTTGGGGCAGACAAAACAATTCCTCTGCAGGCCTGGCAATCAAGGACACCTCACTGCCTCAGGCCCAGAGATGGGAACAAAAGGGAGTTGGGGGAGCAAATCTGGGGTGAATGACTTTATTAGCTGGAGCTGTAATTGGCAGATGAACCCCAATATGCAAATGGACCAAACTTATAAAAGTGTGCAAACCTGACCCATCATCCATTTTTGAGTGCAGCCCTTGGGGCTGCCCTAAATGTACCTGAAGATCCTTTAATAAATATCACAGCTTTTTATTCCTTTAATTTAGTTTAGCCTCTGTTCTTAGGCAGCCCCAAAAAGCATCAACTGATCCCTGCTCTGTCTGTTTCCCCAGAGCCTCCCCAGTGGCTGAAGAAGCCCGAGGGTGGGGTCTACAGCGTGGGGACAAACCTGGTGCTGCTGTGCGAGGCCATCGGGAACCCCGAGCCCAGCATCCAGTGGAAGCTCAACGGGAGGCCCATCGATGGTAGGTGCAGGGGCCAGGCTGCCCTCCAGGCCCTGCCCAGCTTGGCTGTGCTCGGGAATTTTTGGGATCTCTCGTGGCAGGAAGGAAGTGATGAATCTGACTCCATGTTCTTAGAAGGCTAATTTATTATTATAGTATATGTTCTATATTATATTATATTATATTATATTATATTATATTATATTATATTATATTATATTATATTATAATATTAAATTTATTATATTAGATTACATTCTATTATATGATATTAATTATATAATATTTATTCTATTCTATTCTATTCTACTCTGTTCTGTTATATTCTACTCTATTCTATTCCTACACTAAAACTATACTAAAACTATACCAAAGAATAGAGAAAGGATACCGCCAGAAGGCCACAAAGAATGATAATTAAAAACTTGTGACTCTCTCCTCAGAGTCCGACACAGCCTGACAGTGATTGGTCATTAAGTCAAAAGAATTCATATGAAAACAATCAAACAATCACCTGTGGGAAAACAATGTCCAAGCCACATTCCAAAGCAGCAAAAAACAGGAGAAGCAAATGAGATAATTATTGTTTTCATTCTTCTCTGAGGCTTCTCAGCTTCCCAGGAGAAGAATCCTGGCAAAGGGATTTTTAAGAAAATGTGATGGTGACAGTGTGCCTCTGTATCACCCAGTTTGAGGGGACCCACAAGTCCCAACACACAAAATGATATCTGGTTTGGCACCTCTTTAGATATGAATTGTTTATTTACTTAAATAAACTAATATTTAAACAGGATGCTTGAAGAGGGTGGTGGTGAATGTTGCACATGTGGAGCTGTGGTACCTTTGAGGTGCCCAGTAACTCTCCCATCTTTTGGGGATCTGGGACAGCTCGAGGGCTCCTTTGTGCTTCTGAGTAAGCCCAGGTGGCTGGGGAGCACTGGTGTAGCAATATTATAATTTCAAAAAGTCTCTGTGGTGAAATTACTGGAATTTGGTGCTCTGGAGCACTTCCCTCAGGCCATGGGACTGCTGGCAAAGGCTGAGCCCTGGAACTCACAGCTCTTGGGCACGGTCTTGGTTGGAACCTCAAGATGTTCTTTCCTTTGCCTTCCAAGCAGTGAGGAGAGCCTGGGAGCTCCCCAGTCACAGTGCCCCTCCATCTGCTGACACAATCTGGTGTTTTCCAGGCAGGACCTTCCGAGGGAGAATCTCCACCAGGGAGATCAGCCTGACCAACCTGCAGCTGCAGGACAGCGCCGTGTTCCAGTGCGAGGCCACCAACAAGCACGGCACCATCCTGGCCAGCGCCAACGTCAACGTGCTCAGTGAGTGCCCCGGGCTGTCCCCTCCCAGAGGGCACATCCACAACCCAGTTGAATCCTCACAGCAGCCTGGGGCTTCTCATCACCTCATGGGTCCTTTGTGTTCCATGGTTTCATTGGCTGGTCATGGGCATCTCATGGTTCCTTTGGGTTCCTCATAGTTCCTTTGGTTTCCTCATGGTTCCTTTGGGTTCCTCATGGTTTCCTTGGGTTCCATGGTTTCATTAACTGTTGGTGGGCATCTGATGGGTCCTTTGGGTTCCTCATGGTCCCTTTAGAACCATGAGAAACCCAAAGGAACCAAGAACCGAGAAACTATGTTCCATAGTTTCTTTGGCTGATCATGGGTATCTCATGGTTCCTTTGGGCTCCTCATGGTTCCTTTGGGTTCCATGGTTTCATTGGCTGGTCATGGGCATCTCATGGTTCCTTTGGGCTCCATGGTTTCATTGGCTGGTCATGGGCATCTCATGGTTCCTTTGGGCTCCATGGTTTCATTGGCTGGTCATGGGCATCTCATGGTTCCTTTGGGTTCCTCATGGTTTCTTGGGTGCCACAGTTTCTTTGGCTGGTCATGGGCATCTCATGGTTCCTTTAGGTTCTCATGTTTCCTTTGGGCTCCTCACGGTTCCTTTGGGCTCCATGGTTTCTTTGGCTGGTCATGGGAATCTCATGGTTCTTTTGGGCTCCTCATGATTCCTTTGGGTTCCATGGTTTCATTGACTGGTCATGGGCATCTCATGATTCCTTTGGACTGGCCCCAGATTTTTAGAAATGTTATCCAGATTTTTGCAACAGGTTTTATCATGGGCAGTGTGATGTGCTTAGCACAGGCACTCCTGAGTTTTGATATATTTTAACAATGTGGTTGTGGTTGGGCTCAAAAACTTTAATTCAAAAACAGTGAACCCACTGGGGACTGAATTGTGGCCACAATGCTGGTTTTGAGTTAAGTGTACTTTTAATCTTTGATTTCAGTTGTGATGCTCAGTCTGTTCTTTGAAGAAAGGGAGTGAAGGGAATTTATTTAATAAAAGACATCTCTAGAGGCAGCAGAACTGGGTCTATTTTCTCTCCTAGATGTTTCAATTTCTGCCATGTCCAGCAGTAAACCCTGGTTATCTGTCAGTGAAGGTTCTGAGAGCTCAGCTGCTCAGTGCAACTCTTCCAAACAGCTGTGAAATTCCCATTAAACACCTCAGCCTCACACCCTTGCTGGAAAAGGGCAGGATGCAGGGCCAATATTTATATCCCTGGTTCTGAAATGCAGTGCTGCTCACCCTGAATTCTCTCCTGCAGATATTGCCCCCCTGATACTGACCCCAGATGAGGAAAACTACGCCACAGTCGTGGGTTACAGCGCCTTCCTGCACTGTGACATCTTTGCCTCACCTGCAGCAGATGTCAGATGGTAAAATACTGGGAAATGGGTTTTTTTCATGTGAAACAAATTCCTGCAGGCTTCCCCACGTTTGAAAAGTCTGCTAATTATAATTTCTATGGGGTTAAGAATAGAAATTTGCAACGAAACTGTATATAATGTAAATCTCTGTTGAAATGTTCTTTTGAGAATTCTTAAGAACTGGTTTGGAGAAAAAGAGTTCCTGGAAGTCCTCAATATATGTTTGAGACAAATGCCAGGTCATACATTAAACAAAACCATGCTGTTTATAGCCAAATACTGCTGCAGCTTCGTCAGTTTAAACTTGAAGGGTTTGCTGACAACCCTTCAAGTCTGGACACACTATTGAGGTGGAAGTGCAGTGACTTACAGAACACATTTACCTGGACACGCATCCATAGGGTTGGAAATCACAGGATTGTCACAGCAGATGACAGGTGCAATAAAGTTGCAGGTGGCAGCTACAGATTAAAGACAGAGCATTTTAGAGAACTTTCTAGACTCTGTCCCTGTGGGTTTGATGTGTAAAACTTTATGATTTGCTGCCTGTGCATGTAGTATCTCCCTAACTAACTTTAATTGCTCAGTGGCAAAGCTGAGTCCCAGAATTCCCCTGCAGTAACCCCTAACCATGAACTGACAGTTCCTGCAGTAACCCAGGCCTGTTTTCATCACCTTTAGGACTAAGGATGACAGCATAGAGCCCCTTTCAACGTTTCGCTACGAGGTGAACAAGAACGGCACCCTGGAGATCAGGAACACAAAGAAGGAGGATTCGGGGTCCTACGCCTGCTGGGCTGCCAATTCTGTGGGGAAAAGAGCAATCACTGCTAATCTGGATATAAGAGGTGAGAAAAGAACAAAAACTTTCATAGCTGCTAAGATTTTATGTCTGTAGTTTTTCAGGAAGTAGTGAATATTCAGTCCAGGGTACAGATTTATTCTGGGGCTTCAGGAATTCTCTGGATATTACAACCTGAAATTATCCACAGGTCTCGTATATGTGTAGCCTTTAACTTTTCAGCTGGATTTATCCATGCTCTCACATAGCGCTCATTTTCTTCTGGATGCTTGCAGAAGCTGCACAAGCCACCAAAAATTTGTATTTACAGATTATATTGAAAGGATTTCCCTCCTTTTTGTCACTGCCCTGTTATAGTCAGGGTAGGCTCTTGGCTGACCCTGTGCTCCTGGGCTTGGTGGGGTCCAGATGTGCTCCTGGTTCTCCCTCAGCTGTGGGATTCCCTTCCCTAAAATTCCTTCCCATTTGTTGATCAGAAGGCACATCCCAAAAACTGGATTAACTCCCACCAAACACGTTGCAGGTTGCTGCTGTTTGAAGGATTTTGCACTGGGTTTTTGCCTGTTTGTTGATAAATATTTTTAAACAGAGCAAATAAAAATCCTCAGATGTGTTTACTTATAAATTTGAGATCCGTCCCTGGTGCTGCAGCTGTGCTTTAAGGGATTTGTGTGGTTGGTTGGCAGGGGGGGTTTTCCCTGGAGGGTGTGATGGCAGTGGGCAGCTCCTGTTGGGTACACAGGTGGCATTTAGTGGGTTTGCTACAAATTTGCTTCGGATTTAGGGCTTGCCAATAAAAAAAAACAAAACCCTTAAAGACTCAATTAGCAAAGCTCTCTGATGTAGGTTTGCTGTGACAAACTTGAGGAAAAAGCTCACTCATTGTGTTCCATTTCCACCCACTCCCTTGGCTTTGGGAATTTTACAGTGCTAATAAACATGAAAATGTACAATGAAATAGTCACAGAGCAACATTTCACTGCAGAAATAAATTCAGCTAAACGCTTTCTTCTTACTTATTCATCTGTTTCTGCATTCAGATTATAGTCAATTAAAAGAACAAACTTGATTGCAATAATTTTTTCTCACTTGACTTTAATATGCTTGTAATTTTTCTTGGATCATTGCCAAAGCTTATTTCAAATGGCAATTAGACATAAAAATCATATTCAAGCCTTTTCTTTTTTTATCATCCATTTCATGACAAGTTGCTAACAAGGATTTTCACCTGTAACTTTTTTTTTTGAGGATTTTTTTTCTGGAGCTCTTTGGTTTGGAGCGAACTAAAAAATGTTTCAAGATAAAAAAATGTTTGAAGATAAGAAAAATGTTTCAAGATAAAAAAAAAAAAGAAATCTTGGCAAATATCTATTTCAAACCCCACCATCTTTCATTTGAAATGTTTGTGTATATATAACAAAAAAAAGACATGGTTGTTGCTCCTGAGGTTGATTGGTGTAGATGAAGTGCTTGGTGAAAATTTGATGTAATAGCCCCTCTCTCACCTAATCAAAGTGTTTTTCTGTGATCAATCAGATGCTACAAAACTTGTTGTTACTCCGAAGAACCCCCGAGTGCTGAAATCACATTCCATTTTATTGAAATGCCAGGCTGAGTATGATTCCCACTTGAAACACAGTTTTAAATTATCCTGGAGGAAGGATGGAGCTGAACTGCCAGTCAACAGCACAGAAGGTGGCAGGTGAGTGGGGAAGGAACAAGGTTGTTCTTGATCTCAGCTGGATAATCTGGCATGGTGCTGGAGCTGGAGTTTCATTAAACATGAGCCTTAATAGCTTGAAATGCAAATTTATGTCTGCAAAGAATTCTCCATGTGCTACGTGAGTAGATCTGCATTTTACACACATCTGAATATAAATGCAGCAATGTGAGTTTTGAGCCAAATGGATTTGGGTTTATTAACTCTGGTATCATCATAGCAGAACATAAAGTTATATATTAATATAGACATAATACATATCTGTATTTTTATGTAGAATATAAATGTTGGCCCAATCCAAAAACACAACCCTGACCCCAGTGCAGGTTGTTTCTGCACTTCAGTGGAACCAGTATTTTCTTGTAGTTTGCACTTATTTAGCCAAAACAAGGTCTTTGCAATGTGATGGTTAACAAGTTTCAGGGATTCTGACATGAATCTTTCCTCCATGTGAGTTTAGGATTTGCAGGCTGAATTTTGCCCTATTTTTGGATTTCCATTGACCTCAGGGGGCTGGAGCTCAGCCTTTATTCCATAGCGAGGTCCCACAGGGGGAAATCAGATGTCTTTATTAATTACCATAGGAGAGAGATGATTCCCTAAATATGGAGAGGCTGAAAATCCCGCTGGGCCCTTGTAGGATGGTGAGGCAGTGCCATGGAAACTCCATGTCTGCCATGGAGCCCATGGCCTTGGATTCTTGGCAGTTTCCCTGCTGCTTTAGACATGACACAAGTGCCTTGGGAATGCTCAGTTTCCCTCAGTCTTGCAAAAATTCCATCACAAACCCCATGTATTTGTCTCATTAATGACGTGCCAAAGTCCTATGGCCCAGACGCTCATCCAGCGCTTCTTTTCAGAGCAGGATTGACAGGCCAGCCTCCAGCCACAGAGGCTAAATTGCCACAAAATACAAATAATACTCCTCAGCACAGTGTAGGGCAGAGCCACAATTACATTTTAATGTAGCAGGCCCAGTGTGCAGCTATTTGATGAGAGTGCCCTGTGCCAAGTTCTATTATGAACAATTTTTCAGAGAACAACATTGTGTGTCATACTCATCTTACTTATTTTTCTCATCCTTATGATGTTTCTTTTTTTTTTTTTTTTTTTCTTGCAGGATAATTCTGGACAGGGATACCCTGTTCATATCCAGTGTTCTCCTGGAGGATCAGGGAGTTTACAAGTGTGTGGCCAGCACTGCCCTGGACACTGCTGAGGCAGAGGCACAGCTGATTGTTCTGGGTAAGGTCGATTTTCCTGCTGCAACTCCTTGCAGCAGGAATTGCCACCGCAGCACTTCTTTGCTTCCTTTCACAGAGCCTCAATAACCCAATTTCACAGAGCCTCTCTCTCCTTAAGCTCAGCTGCGCTGTCCCTTATCTCTGGGAATGGGGATGCTGACACAAACTTGATTAATTTTCATCTTTGCTGTAGCAAGGTGAGGCAGCATTTTTGCCTCAGCTCAGAGGCTGCAGGAGTTGCCCAGGCTGGAAGGTGTGAGAGCATTCTAAGAATTATTCTGCTATTGCTTTGAAGTCCTTGGCCAGTCCTTCACAAGAACTGGACTGTTTTTGGAGGCCATGAGACCAATATTTGGATGTGCAGCTCCTCAGAAGATCACTGCTGGTTAAGCACCTCAAAGGAATTAATTCTATCTGTGAACTGAGCATGAATGATTGTCCAGGGGCAAAGAGAAGAGCTTTGACCCCCTGGTCAGAAGCTTGGCTTTCTGAGAGCGTCCTCACCACCTGCATCCCTCCCTGAAGGACCCTTGGAATTAAGAGGATGAACTTGTGGAGTGCTGTGCACCCACTGCACCCAAGGGCAGCAGCCAAAATTCTGCTTTGTGGTCACAATTTCAGCCAGCCTGGTCTAGGTGATGGTGTCCCTACCCGTGGCAGAGGGCCAGAATTGGATAATCTTCAAGGTTCTTTCCAACCCAAACCATTCTGTGGTTTTATGATTTTCTGACAGCTTTGCATCATTTTAATTACATTTATTTTTGCTTCATTTTACATTTGTGTTTATTGCTGGCAGTGATTGCAGCAAGAAATAAGTCAATCTGCCCTTCAAGATGTTTTTCCACTTTAAAGGAGTGATATTTTTCAGTAAATAGTAAATTAGGAAGATGCTGTGCACATTATTTATGGTGCTGTGTCCTTCAGTGCTGTATAATTCAAAATGTTTGTAGATGATTCGTTACTTAACTGATGAAAATTTCATAAAGCATTTTATTCCTTTTTAAAAAGGTGCTTTGCAGAAGAAGAAAAACAGTTTTGTGCTCTTTTCCCTTGTTTATTGCATATGAGAAAGGTCTTGGTGAATTAACAATTTCTTTTATTTTCCAAGTGAAAAATTCAGGTTTTTGCAATCAAGGACTGGTGGGCTGACTGAAGAACTAGATAAAGGCATCAGATTAGGGGCAACTGAGAGTAAAATAAATACTCAATTAGAATAATTCTAAGTATTTGTTAAATGTTTAATGAACAGGTAGAGGGGTGAGAATATTTAAGACACACCATCACCATCTTTAAATTAATATATTGAATTTTGACCAGCTGTACTCTGAGGATAGAGCAGCAACATGCCTGCAGATTAAACTCCTGATATTTTCCCAGGTACAAGAGAAACAGGGAAAGAAATACGAAGAAAAGAAAAAAATCCAAATATAAACTTTTTCACTTCTTGATCTACTCTGAGATAAAAACTCAGTATTGCAATTGTAAAAAATCAGTACAAACTCAGTGAATTTTTTTCACAGTGACAAAGACCATCATGGTGGTGGAAATCACTGGTTTTTCTGTAAGAAATTACATTGTCAGTCAAAAGTTAACTTGGGACAGCATTAGTTGATCTGGCAGGTAGTGAATTTCCCAGTTCCCCATTAATGCAGATCCCATGGCTGGGATAATGGATGTTCTCCTTTCCCTCACACCCTCTAAGGCAAAGTTCAGTAACTGCCAGAGCTGAGGCTCCTTCTCCCACTCTGATTTTTCTCAGGGTAATTTCAAGTGATGCTGGACCTGCCTAGAGCAGGGTCAGTGCCTGTTAATGACTAAGCAGAACTTGGGGTTGATTTGGAAAAAAAAATTTTTGGTGCAAGCACAATATTGTGGGTAGAGGGTGCTGAATTCCAGAAGGATTTTGTGTTTACGGCAAAAATCAGCACCTGAAGATTCAGGACCTTTCCAAGCAATTTACACTTTACACAACCTGCCCATCTTGAAATCAGGAGGAATTTCACCACCATCTTCACTGACTGTGCTGTTCCAACCCTTTAGAAAATGCCAGGACAAACAGAAATACCTTGCTGTGCTCCTGACACTTCTCCTTTCTTTCTCAGATGTTCCTGACCCACCAGAAGATCTCCAGCTCTCGGAAAACCAAAATCGGAGCGTCCGACTCTCCTGGAAAGCTGGGGCCAGCCATAACAGCCCTGTGAATGGTAGGAAGGGGTTTCCAGCATAACTTTTTAGGGCAGTTTAAAATTCTGGCATGTTCTGGTTGTCACAAACCCTGCTGATGGCTAGATTTAAATACTTTAACTGTGGCAATTCTTTAGTTGCAAGTTCATTTCCACCCACGCCGTTCACGCTAAGTTGGATTTTTAATCTTTTTTCCTTTGTATTTTGTCCTTTTTCTGGCTCAGAGTCAATTATAGAGTTTGAAGAGAACCACTGGGAGCCGGAGATGTGGCAGGAGCTCATCAGAGTGCCAGGGAATGACACCACAGCCCTGCTGCCCCTGTCCCCATACGTGAATTACCAGTTCCGCGTGGTGTCCGTCAACGCTGTGGGCAGGAGCCAGCCCAGCAAACCATCCCTGCGCTATGCGACCCCTCCAGCTGGTAAACCTGGCTCTGCTTTCCTAAATATTCATAATTCCAGTGCTTTTTTTGGAATATCTGTGCCCTCCCATGCTCCAGAGGGTGTGAAGGAATCAGGGTCGCTTGCGCTGCTCAGTGGCAGCCTCAGGGATTGTTAAAAGTAGATCTTGTGGTGGGAATTGCCCCCAGCTGGTTTGGTGGACTGGAATAACCCTCAGTAATTTTGGTAGGGCAGGTGACCATTTAAATTAACTAAAGAAGTTCATTTTCAGAGAGGTAAAATCATCTGGAGGATGTCTCGTGACAAGCTATATTCTGGTATTTTAGATATTAATGAGATGGGAACCCTGCTGGAGTGAATTCTTGGTAAAAAAGAGCAGCCCAGAAGTTGCACATCAAATGTCCAGGTGTTGTTTTGAGCATTTGATGTGCAGTTAGAACAAATCTAAATTTTAATGACCCAAATTGCTGTGCTGCATAAAATTCCTGAGGATGCCAAAGTGAGGAGTCCACGCTGCTGCGTTTTCCTACACCTCCAGCGCCTCACTTTGCTGATTTTCCACTCTTTGCAGAACTTCATGGACAAACAGTTCCTGCAGAAGGGCTGGGTTTAGAAGGAGCCTTCCAGGAGCACTTGTCAAAAATCTCCATTTACAGAGCATTCACTGGGGCAGAAAATGTTGCCTCCCTGAAAGTCATTTTAGAGGCGAACTGTTCAGCACAGCATTTGCATTCCTTGGCATTTTCTCTCTTTTTTCCCCCATTTGCACCAATTTGAGTTCCCTCCTCAGCTTTCCAGCTGTGTGTGCACCTCTAATGATGCACCTTCTGTTTGCTATCCCCACAGGGAGAAAAATCTCTTCCTCATAATCCCCCCACATCTGGTGCTTTCAAATCCAAAAGTCACAGTTCCATGTTAGCTGGTGGCTCCAACCAACAGGGACACTTAGGAATCCAAACTGCATAAACAACATGCTTGGGTCCCATCAGCTTTGCTGATCCAAGCCATTCATCTCATGAACGTTTTTTGTTTAAGTGTCTGTCACTAATAGGAGAATTTCCCATCCTTTTTGGCATTTGAATGCTAAATGCAAATAAACGGGATGTGCAAACTGACCTTGTCACCTGTGTGGTTTCAGCTCCAGATAAAAACCCTGAGAACATCCGAGTTGAAGCTTCTGAACCCAATGAAATGGTGATGAAATGGGAGGTAAGGCAAGATTAGCAAATCCTATAGGAATGATCCTTTATTCTTCTGAAAGATGAATTTGACTTAAATTTATTCTGCATTTTCAACCCTGCTATCATTTTTAGTTCAAAAGCCTGGTTTTTATGTCTGACTTCAGAAGATATTAAAAAAATATAGAATTCCTGTAAAGCATAGTGAGAATTCACCAGAATTTGTTCATCTCTGCTTCTTTTATGCAAGAAACTGCTTCTGCAATTAAAATTACCAGCCAGGCCCAGGGAGGGGATGGGAGGCTCACGGCTTCTGCTCTTGCAGCCTGGAAGTTTAAAAACACCACAGATCCCTTGCCCAAGAGAATGTGAGCTTGAATTTTTACACCAAGAACTAAAGGAATGTGGATAAACCTCCAAAGCCTGTGATGTGCATCAAAGGAATTATGTAAAAGTCTTGAGGATGGTTTCCAGGCTTCAAATTTCCTGGGTTTTAAGCCTTGAGCTTCTGTGCCAGCAGTTGAGTTATGTATTCCTTCATTTAGCACAAATATCCACAACTGTGGAGGGAAGCAGGTTTTTGTTGAGGCTGGAATTACACACAATTTGCATGAGATTTACTCCTCAATCTTCTGCTCCCAGTGAAGAACAACAGATTTTTCCCCGGTGGGGTAGAATTACATCCAAAATGAAATGGCCCTCAAGATCCATGGGCTTGGACTCGAATGGGATTTTTAACCCAGGGTCAGGGGAGACAATTCTGCCTCTCAGAAAAGGTTGGATTTGATCTTGGAGGTCTTTTCCATCTTTAATGAATCCATAAAATGCAGAGTTCTGTTACCCAGTATGTTTACTGGGAAGTACTGGGATTGATTTGAGCACCAGGAACTTCATAAGCACTGCTCAGACAGGGCAAAAGTGGAAGTGAAAGCTGAGCCTGAAAGGAGAGAATGGGATGGAAAGGCTTGGTTAAATCCTGTTGAATCATTAAAATGTTGTTAAACAGGATATTCATTTATTTATGGCATTTCCTGTGTGCTTTTCAGAGGGACTGCTGGGCACTGCACAGGCTGTTTCTGACAGACAAAGGCTGCAGAATGATGTTAATCTGCCTATTTTGGATTAAGAGACCAGCTGAGCTTTAGTGACTGGGATTTTCAGGCAAGGATTTGCAGCTTGAAGGGAGATCAAAATAACAGTCAAGCAGTGCTGCAATTTAACTCTATCCAAGAAATCAGATTTTTAGGAGGAATTTTTCACTTCTCCAGCTTCTCTTGCAATTCCCATTTCCTGGGATCTTTGCTGTGGAGGTGGTGCCTGTGAGAAAGCTGCCCAATCTCCCAGTTCCTTTGCCTCAGACATCCCAAAGGTCCTCACAGCAGAGCAGATCAGTGGGAATTTTTGCAGATCCCCCAACTTTAGGTCTCCCTGTGCATGAGGAACATCAAAGGGGAATAACTTTCTACTGGTATTTGATGCTATTTCCTGTCAGACCTCTTGGATACAAACCATCTGTAATATATTTCATATTTTCCTATATTTAAATATTATTAAAACCAGCCTATATGGTGGGAAACACCCACAGCTGTTCCAGTGTTCAGCTTTTTTGGTAGGGTAGGTGATTATTTAACTTTCTTAATTAAAGTAGTGCATTTTCAGGGAAATAAACTCAACCTGAAGATGTCTCATGACAAGCTATTGCTATACATCTCCTAATATTTTATAAATTCCTGTTAATTAGCTGGAAACCCTGCTGGGATGAATTCTCCAGCTGATTGGTAAAAGCAGAGTGGCCCAGCAGTTGCACATTAAATGTCCAGGCGTAATTTCAACCATTTGGTGTGTAGTTAGAACAAATCTAAATTTTAATGACCCAACTTGCTGTGCTACATAAAATTCTAGGATAAAATGCAAATTTTATCTCTGCTAAAAGGCACACACAGCCTTATGCCAAACTGTGCAATTCAGTACTGCTGAAGGCGTGTGGTTTTACCTCACACAGGAAAACCTGTGGCAAAACAAAACCTGATGTGTGTAGGAGGCAGAAATACGGCTCCTAGCAATTAATCTGGATTTTAATCCAAGCCTTTCATTCCCCTTTCTCTTGAAGTCATGTTGTTGTTGTTCCAATCATCCTCAAATTAAAATGACAGCAAAAAACTTAAAGCTTGGGGGTTTTGCCCCTTTTCTCTCTCAGTGTTGAAACACACATTCCAAAACTGCCACCCTGTTCTTCTGAGTTCTTCTAAGCCTTCTGATGTTTACATTTCTGTAATGAATTTTCTCACACACTTTATGCAAATAAATATTGTTTTTACATTCTTCTCTGGAGGAGGAGAAACTTGATGGACTGTTGTCTTGTCCAGTGTCATTGGAGAGGTAGCACTTGCATCCTCCAATCCACTGTCACTTTTGAAAGTCTATAAATGTTGGGGTCAGAAAGTAAACTTCCCTTCTTTTTACCTTGGACGTTCCCGCATGCGTTGTTTTATTTCATGTCCTAGAATGTCACAGACATATTTTATGAAAAATCCTTTTATTAGGATCTCTTCTCCTGAGAATCTGAGAAGCTTCAGCTTCGCTATGTTTTGCTGCTTTGGAGAATTGTTTACCCAGCATGTGAAATTGTTTTTACTTGATGACCAATGACAGCCACCTGTGTTGAGCTGTGAACAGTCACAAGATTTTATTATCATTCTTTTCTATCCCTTGCTAGCCTTCTGATGAAATCCTTTCTTCTATTCTTTAGTATAGTTTTAATATATCATTTTCTTTTAATATAATATATATCATAAAATAATAAATCAACCTTCTGAAACATGGAGTCAAGCTTCTCATCTCTTCCCTCATCCTGGGACCCCTGTGAACACCACCACACTAAAGTGACACAAAGCCATCCCCGCTCCCCTCAGCTGCTGTTTTGTGATTACAACAAAGGCAGACAAGATCTCTTTTGGTTCTCCCCAGCCACTGAAGCCCATGGAGAGGAACGGGCCGGGGCTGGAGTACAAGGTCAGCTGGAGGCAGCGGGGTGTGGAGACGGACTGGAACGAGGAGCTGGTGAAGAAGCACTCCCTGAGCGTGCGGAACGTGCCCACCTTCGTGCCCTACGAGATCAAAGTCCAGGCTGTGAACAATTTAGGATCTGGCCCGGAGCCAAACATCACCATTGGATATTCAGGAGAGGATGGTGAGTTGGCAGGAGCTTGGCTGTAAAAATGGGGGTTTCTTGTGCTGCAGAACACCCGGGTATGGAGTGATGGATTGGGCAGCCCAAAGCAGCTGGAGTGCCAATGCTCAGCCTGATGGGCTCCATGAGGCATGGACATGACCCATGCTGGGTGCCTGGCTGCCAGCCTGCTGGAGTGTGAGAGGTTTTTTTGGAAAGGTCACTTGTGCTCTCATTAATCTCAGTTGTTGGCTTAATCTGGGTACTTGCTGAAGGCCACAGTCCATGAGAAGTCTCTGAAGTGTAGCAGTCGGGTTGTACTTGGTAGGGAAAAAATCTGTGGGCTCTCTGAGGCTTGACCCAACAGTTTAACACTGTCAGAAGTTAAATACTCTGACAATTAGGGACAAACTCGCAGGCGCTGGGTGTTTGAGTGAATTTGCAGACAGAGCCGCATTCCCACGTGTGCTGGTGTTACCTTGTCCATGAGTCCCTGCAGAATGTGTCATCTCTCCAGCCTGGGTTCTGCCCCATGGTTTCACATGGCTCCCACATGGAGCTTCAGTGCTGGAAATGACCCAGTGGTGGTCAGACGGGAGAATCCCCACTGCCCACCCAGAGGTGGCTACAGGAAGGTCTGATGGTGCAGAAGAGGTGGCGAATAGTGAGAACAAGAATAAAGAAACTCCACAGGATGTTTATTTCCTTTGTCTCTCTGTGATGAGTCTAATTTTGCATCTACCAGTGCAAAATCTTCCTCGCAATTCAGTTGTCAATGGATCAAGGCATCCTTTTTTTCAAGGAACTGTAATAGCTCTCTGTGTTATGCAGTGATTAAAATCCTACTGTTTAATGAGCTTAGTTGTAAAATGAAATTGATTATAAAAAAACCCTTTATGATTGCCTTCTTGAGTGCCATGTTAATCATTTTTTTTATTCTTCTCACTGCTGTAAGCATTGCTTGAAACAGGAAATCATAAATACTGGTGTTGAAATTCATGTGTCCCAGTACACATGTATCTCAACCCTCAGCAGAAAAATACAGAAAAATAATGTTTATTGGCCCATTCCACCCACTGGATGCAGGTGGAATGGCTTTTTGCTTGCCTGCAGTGAGACTGCATGAAATGGCACAGCTGGAGCTGGAAAGCCAAGCCCTGGAGCTGGGAACAGTGTGAATCTGGGCTCTTGGAAGTGTTTTTAACACCTGGGACTTTTGTTTTTTACAGTTCCAGCTGCTGCTCCTGCGCGCGTGTCGGTGGAAGTCATCAACAGCACCCTGGTCGAAGTCTTCTGGTCGGGGATACCAAGGGACAGAGTTCGTGGGCACTTAGGAGGCTACAAGGTTACAAATCTCTCTATAAATATTTGTATATAGTTGAATAAATTATTAAATGATTCCCAGATTGCGATCTCTCATTTTTGGGATGGTGAGAGAGATCATGATCATGCTCATCCCCATACAATATAATTTGTTAATAGAAATCCCAATCTCCTCGCAGGTGAACTGGTGGAAAACAAGAAGCATGCTGGATGGAAAGAGGCATCACCCAGAGAAACACTTCCTGACGTTTGTAGGAGAGAGGACCTCTGGGATGATTCCTGGCCTGGATCCCTTCAGTGAATTCCGCTTGACAGTTTCGGCTTTCACCTCCAGAGGAGACGGCCCTGAGAGCTCCCCTGTGTTTTTTGAAACTCCAGAAGGAGGTAAGACAAGAGGAAAATATGGGATGGAGGGACATAAATTGAAATTGTCCTTGGGACAAGGTAAGTTGATTGCCTTATTTAAGGTGATAGTAAAAACTCCACCATTTGTAGAGCACTTCACTCGAAAGGGGAGCTGTGGGCGTTCAGCTAAATTATATCCTCATTTCACAAGAATTTGTAGGGGCAGACCTGTTCACTCTCCTCTGAAAACTCATCCCTGTGTCTTCCAGTCCCTGAACAGCCACGTTTTCTCAGGATCCTGAACTTTGACCAGGACTCAGTCACTCTGTCCTGGGGGCTTCCCAAGAAGGCAAATGGTCACCTCACTGGCTACATTCTGCAGTACCAGATAAGTATGTGCCTTGTTTGCTTTGAGTTCAGAATTGGAGCAGGATTAGTTAAGGAAAACTCCCAGGTGTGATGTGCACAGAGGCTGCCAGAGGGCAGGCTGCAGATTTCCATGCAGTTTTCCAGGCACTTTTCCCATGGAAGCTTCCATTGCTGCCATTCCCTGTCCCACATTTATGGGCGGATTCAATTATTTCATATTGGCAAATTACCCCTAATGTAGTGGCTAAAAAGACCCCAAAATTGTAGGTGAACATTTTACTGGAGTGAAGCTCATTTAATACACAGTGCATTGTGATGAGAGCACTCTATGAAGCCACATTAATGTAGCTCTGCACATTATGTCAGGGAGTTTCTCCCCCCTAAGGTGCCTCAGAAGAAACACAAAGGACCACCTGAGTCATGGTGTTGAGTAATCACACTGAAAACAACCAAATACCAGGGGAGTTCTTTTTTTTCTTGCCTAGGAAAGAAATGAGAAACAAAGACAACCTCAGGCAAGACCCAGTACTTAGCCCAGGCTTGAGTGGTGTGGTGATAATTCAGTCTATTTTACACATTCTTTGAGGATGGTAAAAGATGAGTCTCTGCCTTATTTTTAAAAAAATAATCACCCGTGTACTTTACACTTCTCCCTGCTGATAGCAGAACTGCTCAGATGCCTTTGCATCCAGATCTTCCCTTTGGTTTTGCTCATTATGGACAGAGTGGATCTATCTCCAGATCCTTTTTTATCCCCCTCAAATACATAAGCATGCAATTTCTCAATAGGTTCATCCATATTCGTTTTTACAGATTTCGTGTGACGCCGCTAATTTTTCTTTATCAGAAAGAATTCCTGGGTCAAGTTGACCTGCTCTCGTAGCAGTCTCTCTGTCTCTCTGTCTTGTCTCTATTTATCTCTGTCCTTCACTGAAGCAGCTTCTCTGAGCCTGGGCTTTTTATGAGAACACACAGTCAGACTAAACAGCTACGTTTTCAAACTACAGACTTAACTCAAAGATGTACATTTTGCCTAAATCAAAATGGATTTCCACTCTGGAAAATTTCCACTTTGTCTCAGAGGCAGCTCCATCATTCCTGCTTTTGTTGGGACATTTTCCAGCAAAAACAATCCTGACTGAATGCTCTTCCCTTGCAGTCAACGAGACGCACGAGGTGGGCGCCCTGAGCAACGTGAGCGTGGCCAACCGCTCTGCCCTGAGCTGGCACCTGGCAGGGCTCAGCCCCAGCACCAAGTACAAGTTCTACATCAAAGCCTGCACGGCCAAGGGCTGCGGGAAGGCGGCCACCGAGGAGGGGCTGACGCTGGCCCAAGGCAGTAAGTTCACAAATCCACGTCCGTGTGGAGAATGGCGGGAAAATGTTGTGTGTAGGTAAAACCTTACATAATTAGGGCCTTGTTACCTTTGTAAAATCAAAAAATTGTAAAAAAATGGCTAGGGCCTGCTGCTTTGGCTAAGTGGAAAAGGACTGTGGGAAAGTGACTCGGCTGAATTGAAGCTGACGCTGGCCCAAGGCAGTGAGTTCACAAAATCCGCTTCCGTGTGGAGTAGCTCTGAGAATAGCGGGGAAAATGCTGTGTTTAGTAAAACCTTACAAAATGAGGGTGTTGTTACCCTTGTAAAATCATGGCTAGGGCCTGCTGCTTTGGCTAAGTGGAAAAGGACTGTGGGAAAGTGACTTGGCTGAATTGGAGCTGACGCTGGCCAAAGGCAGTAAGTTCACAAAATCCGTGTTGGTGTGGAAGAGCTCTGAGAATAGCGGGAAAAATGCTGTGTGTAGGTAAAACCTTACAAAATTAGCAACCCTTGTAAAATCATGGCTAGGGCCTGCTGCTTTGGCTAAGTGGAAAAGAACTATGGGAAAGTGACTCAGCTGAATTGGAGATAGGAAAACAAGTTATAGAACCATGACGTGCTCACATCGTGGTTTATGGTAGTTGGTTGAATTACATTTGTTGTGCTTAAATGGAGTGCAGCTGCTAATGGCCTAACTGCTTTAAAAGGCCTGGTTTTTGCAGTAAAGAGCCCTCCTTTGCACCTGCCTGGGGACTCTGCATTACTCTGCTTCGTAACAGAAAAATCCATCGGGAATAATCCAGGCTTGACATTTCCTTTGTAATTAGGGGAAGTAAGTTTGTTTTCCTTGCCATGAGAGCAGTCAATGGGCTTTTTAATGTGGCCATGGTGTTCTTCAGGGAAGCAGAGCTCATCTGTTTCATTTTGCTGTGCAGTCCTGTTTCAGTTCCCACCCATCAACTCCTTAAGCCATGCTGGAATAAGTGAATTGCGTTCAGGCACAAACAGAAAATTGGAAATGCAGATAATCTTTTCTCAGTAATACTGTAAAAAAAAATTCTGCCCGTGCATGAAGATGGGGGACTGCCAGCAACATTAGGGTCAGCTGTTTGACATGGAAAATCCAGATAAACATCAAGTTGACTGCATTTGCTCCATTATTTATGATTATTTTATCAGAGACCAGGAGTAAGTGTTTGTCTGCCACTTACACCCTGTGCTGAAACACTGATGTTCAGTGATTTAGAAAAAAATCCCAAGCACTCTATGATAGCTCATCTTTCACTTTCAGCTGAAATGAAATAAAATGTACTGTGCTCAGCAAGTCTGAGAACTCCACAGCACTGAGGAGCAGCTCCTTGCTATTCATCAGAAACCATTGCTGTGCACTTACCCCGGGGAAGGAGAAAAGAGAATGAGATAAGCAAAAGAGTCCTGACTGCATCATTTTTAGCAAAGATAACAGTGTGCAGCAATGTTGATGGAAAATAGAAAAATGGCCCATGTGCTGTTGGACTTCTAAGTTGCAGAATTCTTTTCAGTTACTGGTAAAACAGGAAAAATGTGTTTTAGACCTTCATGTCCCAGTTCCACATCCAGTCAGGAACTGCCGTTTGTTTTCTCAAGTAGCAAAACTCTTTCTCAACTCTCTTTTGGCCTCCAGTCTCACTGTAGGATACAGGTACTCACTGGTAGCAGCTATTAATCATCTTGATTTATTATTCATTAAGAAAAGAAAAGTTTTTGGTTTTTTTTCAAGATAAAAATACCCCATTTCCCCTCATTAGCTGCCTCTTCTCGCCTTCATTGGGCAACCAGAATAATGTGTTTTGACTCCTTGAAATAACCTTGTCATGGTTTAGAGATGTTGACATTCATTTTGTTCTCATTCTCTACTTTCCTAAACTCTGTTTCAGTGGTGGCAACACCTGATTCTTGTGAAATATTTTTTAGACTAGAGCAGTATAATTAATGAAAGCTGCAAGGGTTCAGTTCTATGATTTATGTGTGCTCCTTGCTGCTTCTCAAGCCACCCTAAATTAGGGCACTGCATCTGTCACTGAGATGCCATTAGAGTTCTGTGTCACTATTTGTTGGCTAAATTGTTCAGATATTTTTCACCTAAACATGATAGGCTGAAAAAAAAAATTAAAAATCACTCTTTTCAGTGACCTCCTTGGGATTTCAAACTGTGGTTTGGGGACCGAGGCAATTGCTCAAAATTAAAACAATCTCTCTTTTTGAAGGAGGAGAGTGATTTCAGAAGTCAAAGTTTATCATTTCAAATGACCCACGTAAGTGACAGATATAAAACGTGGTGCCCTCTGAAATGAAACTCCATGATGGAGCACTCCACGTTTCTTTGGGGATTGATTCAGTGATTCTATAACCACTCTGTTCCAGTTTAATAATAAACCCATAAAGCTCTCGTTGTTCATTTTAAGGCTTTGGAAACTTCCAGTGCTGCAATTCAGCCTTTGCCATGGGTATTTCAGTATTGCACAATGCAATCTGCCAGGAAAGTGGAGATGTTGAGGTGGCAGCTCTGGAGTCATTCACATTTTTTTTTTTTTACTTATCTCTATCACTGCTGTTGCTTTAATTTATTTGCAGCTATTCTGCTACTGTTGTCTGGAATTAGAAAGAAAAGGGAATTTCCTTATTTAATATGTGTGAGGATGCATTTAGTACCACTAAAAACAAATCTGTACAGGGAAAATAACTCAGAAATGAAACCCTTATGGGCAACCTAAGATCTTTATCATTTCTTGATAAAATGACTCTTGAACCTGAGCAAATGGGGACTTGGATTGTACTGAAAAATAAATAACAGCTTAATTTCTGTGGTTTCATTGCACAGAAGAAGGTATGTTGTCCTTAGAAAATGACTGTAATCTCTGTCTTCATATTTTCAGGCAGTATGTCTTAAATGACCTCCAAACTAATTAATTTTCCCCTTGAAAATGTCAATTTCCCCAAGATCATTAGCCCTCAGAAACATAACACAAAATGATGTTCTTCCAGAAGTGAAAAGATTAATTTAATGTAGCAGCCCTTCTTTAACACAAAGCTCCTTTTCATCCAGTGCTGCTTGGGGATTACCAAACACATATTACATGTTGAGAATTATCATTGTGTGTCCTGAAATCCAAGCATTAATGAGAAATTCATCCACGTGAAGCCACACAGTTGTAGGTTTATTCTCCAGAGAAGCCAGGAAATAAAAGTTCACCAATTTCATTACATTCCAGTGGCTGTTGGCTCGTAATTCCCAAAGGATTTTGGAAAATCTTAGGCGAGGTCCCTGTCCCTCAGGACCAAAGACATGTGGGTTCAGCTCTCTTTTGCCATGGGCACAGTGGAAAAGGAAAAATAAAATACTTTTCCAAATGTAACCACTGCTGCTGTTAGCAGCAAACCTAATTTTTAGTTCACAATCTAGAAAATCTAATTAAATCAGTGCAAATTGCTTGATCATCATCTTCCCTATAATTTTTTCTCAATAAACTTTATATACAACAGGTTTGCTAATCTCTGTAGTACAAAATAATCCAAATTTAACATGAATTACCTCCTGCACTGAAAAGCCCTGAAAGTGAAGGATACTTGTGCTGCATATTTATACATTTTTTAACAGCCAGGCAGCAGGGGGAAATTAATGGATGTTCAGCTTTGCATTTATTGCAGCAGATGTATTTAGACAGGTATGGTTATAAATTAAGATGCTGCCCACAATTAGTATTTAGCTCTCGGACTGCCAGATTTTTTTTATATAAGTGTATTTTATAAAAGATGTGCTAACTTTTGGAGAACACTCTGGAAAATCTTCAGGGGTGGTTTCTATTGTTTTTCCCTTTATACCATAAGCTTCTATAAAAAATGTGTGTTCTGTTCTCCTCATAAATCTTGGAGCCCAGTAGGAATATTGTAAAATTGCAGTTCAGTGTTTAATGTTCATGCAAGTCCCATGGTGTGGCTGATAAATAGTGGGGGAAGATGAGAAGTGCTGGTGATATGCCTTTATTACTAATGTTCCTTCTCCCTTATTGGAGATTAAAAACCCAACCCAACTGCTTTCAATTTTCTGCAGCTAATTCCTGCAGCTTTCAGGATGTTCCTGGCCTTCCAGAATGTGGAGCTTTGCCTTATCTGTGTAACTTTGCTTTTATTTTTCAGGAGGCCACACTGCTTTTTCTATTCCAGCCACCATACCCGCCCCATTAGCAATTTTTCTGCCCTGTAGGGCCCCTGTTGCCTGTCCCACACAGACCAGGAGGAAATGGCATGGAAAGAAACCTCATAATCACCCATCTCTGGACACCTTTCTGAGTTTTAAAGGGAAAAAAAGAGTATTTTGGGTTAGGAGATGCTAGATGGAGAGCTGTTGGTAAATCCCCAGTGCCAGGTTAGGCTGGGCTCATCCTCATCCCAAGAGCTCCATCCCAGCCCTGGGCTGCTCCATGTGCCAGGGCAACTGCAGCATCAGACAGAGCTGAGCCATGAGTGGGCAGAAAAAGGGATTTTTTCAGCCATCTCTGTTGAAGTGAGGGGGAGAACGACCATCCTATAATGCATCGAACTCCGAATTTATTGATCGATCCGTCACCTTAAATAATAGTGTTAACGAACTTCATGCATATTCCAAAATACAGCTTTATGATAGGCTAACAGAGAAAACTCTAACCACTCCTTTTGTTTTACAATACCGTTGATTGTTTACATCAAACAAAATCAGTGTTCTCACTGTGATACGAACGGTTCCCAAAACTTCCATAACTGTTCCCAGGGTGCCATCTTTTCCCAGAGAGGATGTTACCTTTGTTATGGGAAGACTGCCTGAGAACCTTATTGTTTATGCAAGGATGCCTGAGAGAGACTAATTGTTTATAGAAGTCAGGCTGGAAACTGCTTTGAAACTGCTTCACAGCTACCTGTTACTTTTCTCTCAGCTGCATGGCTTCGTGGCCTTTTTCCTCAAGCCATGCCTGAACTAAACTCCCGACACATCTCACTTCCCTCTTTCTGCTTCTCTAAAGAGCTGATGGTTCAGAAAAGGCTCCCACAAGCTGGGAATAAACAGGAGGCAGAGAGGGACTGGTAATGCTGGCTTAAGAACATGCATCACAAACCACCTGGCAGGAGCTTAAGATTTAGGATTTACTTCCCAGGAATTCAGGAGAAATTCTTCCTTAGGAGGCTGCTGGTGTGAACACTTTGGGTCATGTATTTTCCATGTCATGCACAAGTGTTAGTGGTATTTAACAGACATTGGGTTGAAGGTTTGTGTTCACTCCTGTTCCTTTATGGATAATATCCCCATTTTTCTGATGCCTTGATTTTAGAGCATGTAATTAAAATGTACCTGTGGTATCCTCTTGCCTAGTTTTCGGTTTGATTAAAAACGATAGCTGGGTTTCACATACTTCATTTAGCAAAAATTACCCATAGATGGATTAATTTATGCTAATGAGCTGTGCTTCAGTATTAGCAGTGTTTCAGCTGGATGTGTTCTCTCTGGTCCCAGTGGTCTGCTCATTTAACTGCTTATTGTAATACATGGAGAGCTGCCTTAAAAACTTATCCTGAACTGCTGCTTTGACTGTGCTTGGATGTATCTTAATCTTTTTTTTTCTTTTTTTCCCTTCAGCTGTCAACTCAGCCTTAATCTCCAGCAGCTTCTTGCTTTGCTTATTTACTAGTTGAAGTATTAATGAGCATTGTTCCCCTGCCAGTGCTAATTGGCCGAGCAGTTTTCAGATTATACTTTGTGCTGAAGCCTTAGTTTAGATGGCTTTGGACAAAACAGGCAAGTCAGGCGACTGAGAACAATTCAGGAATTATTTTTATTAAGTGCAGCCCCCCTCAAATTTTTCTCCTGCCATTGAGGACACCTCTTACATGTTGTAAGAGATCCCTCTATGTCACACACAGTTCTGAATTTGCTGAGTGGGCTGTTCATGTCCTGGCAGTGATTTTCAACTCCTGTAATGTCCTTTCTCCTGCTTTCCACAAAAGCTGTTCTGAAAAATCTCATTTAATGCCCACAATCTGAATGCAGATGGGGTTACAGGAGGTGTTTTGCAAATAACAAGGTTCCATTAACAGAAGTAGTGGAATTTACCTTTTCCTAATCAAATATTAAACTCATCAGCAACACTTAAATGCCTAAATGTCCATTTACAGGCAAATTGTCGAGTTGTTTCTAAACCAGTGCTTTGTGCAGTCATTGTGGAATTTAAAAGGACACAGAAAATCACTGTCAGGAGAGAAGCAAGCACAAATCCCACTGTTAATTTTTTCTGGGAGACATATAAGGATCCATATCCAGCTAACAAGCTGTCTGTGCTTCCCTGCTGAGTTCAGTTCAATGGGAGAAGCATCAAACCCCAGATTATCCATACAAAGCAAGCCCATTTGCAAGTTGTAATTTTTTAAGCAGGCATTAGTTCAAGCAGATCCATAATCCCCCATCAATATTAACTTTCATCCTGGGAGATGAACAAACCCCTTCCTGAACATCAGGATTACTCTGGTCCGCCGTTGATTTCATCTGACGGAACATTAAAAGTCAGTGGGGAATGTTTGGGGAATGTTTGGAAAATCAGATTGCCCGATGCCAAATGTTTAAAATTCCTTGTTGTGTTTGTGTGTTGCTTGTAACTGTGCATTTCCTAGGCTCCTTGTCCATGAATGCCATTAACCCTGTGCCTTGGCTGTGTGCATTCCGTAGGTAAAGGCAGCGGCAGGATTTCAGACGCGGTAAAGCCCACCCCAAAGTTTCAGCCCAGCGAGGCCCTTGAGCCTGGCACTGAGTACACAATCCGCCTAGTGACTAAGAACTGGGTGGATAACAATAGCATTTTTGAAGATGTAATTGAGACCAGGGGGAGAGGTGAGACACGAAGCCCTTCGAGGCGCTGAACGTTTGTTTTTCCATGTGAATCCATGCTGAGGTTCCTGTGCACTGTGAGTGTCCCAAACTCATTGTTCTGTGCTCTGGGGTTGAGGTTGGCCCTTTGCAGTTGAATCCCATGGCAGCACAAACACATCCCAGGCTCTTGGCTGAGCCCTGTGCTTTACAACAGCCTGGAACAATCCCAAACCTGTGCAATGTGAGAGGGCAGTGGGATAAAGCCCGTAAGTGGCCAGTTTGGTGATCTGCATGTACTGGGGGCACTTTTACCTCTCTCTCTTTCACAAAACTGCTTTTGCATGAGAGGCTTAACAGCTCTGTGCTCAGCTTTCCTGTGTGGTGCTAATCCTGTGACTCAACTGCTCTCTCAGAGCCACCTTGCCAAGTGTCTGTGTTGTCCCTTGTCCCCGACACGCTCCCCTCCAGTCCCAAATGTCTCACTCTGGACATTCCTGTTGCAGCTGAGCACCATCAGTAGCCATAGGCTGATTCCATTAAAATCCAGAGAGGACCATGATGTGTTTATGTTATTGTGGGTGCTGCCCTTTCCCTCTGATTGATTTTCTCCCTTTTTGCTCCTCACCCATCTCCCCAAGCCTACGCTGGCATTTACGAGGGGATTTCCACCCAGGGCTGGTTCATCGGGCTGATGTGTGCCATCGCCTTGCTCACCCTGCTGCTGCTGACAATTTGCTTTGTCAGAAGAAATAAAGGAGGCAAATATTCAGGTAAATGGATTTATTGTCCTTTCCCTCTGCTCACATGTTAATAACTAGCATTCTTCAGAGGTTCCTCTCTGGGGGCCGCAGGGCCGCGAGCACAAACATCCAATTAGGATTTGTAGCTTTTGATAAATATCCACGGAAGGGGTTGTAATGAGTGTAAGTGGAGCTGTGCTGTGTGCTGCTCACAGAGCCTGCAAAGGCCTTTCCCAGCACTCCTGGAATATTCCAGCATTTAATCCAGCAAGATCCTTGCTGCTGCCCCACTTTCCACCTGGGAACTGCTGCTGGACACACGGACAGAACTTCCACAGGCACATTAACAGTGGAATATTTTGCTAAAAATTACCTCTGTCACCTTCCAGGCAGTGAGTAAGGATTTAGGTAAATGTATTAAGGTCAAAATCTGGTTGCCCAAAGAGGTGGTGGTTGCTCCATCTCTGAAAACATTCAGTGCCAGGTTGGACGGGATTTGGAGCACCCTGGGACAGTGGAAAGTGTCCCTGGTGGCACTGATGAAATTTAAGTTCCCTTCCTACCCAAACCATTCCATGATTCTATAAATACTTGCTCATAATAAATCAGGGAATGGTCCCAAACTCGTGGAAGCTCCCAGGTTGTGTCCAGCCAGCTCCAGCCCAGCCTGGAGGTGAGTGCAGATTGTTTTCCCATTGCCCCTGGGAAAAGAAAAATCCATGGCAGAACACAACACAGAGATCTGTCCTTTATTTTATTTGCACAGTGAAAGAAAAAGAAGATTTGCATCCAGATCCCGAAGCTCAATCAATAAAAGATGAAATCTTTGGGGAATATAGGTAAATAGGACCTGCTTTCACAAGGCTTTGTGTTTCTTGGGGTTTTGTTTGTTTCCAAATCATTATTCGGGACATTTTTATGGCATGCAATTAATGCTGTTTTTCATTTTCAAAGCAAACCTCATAGGAGTGGATAAGAGTAGGAATATAAAGGTATATCCAGTATATTTCAATCCATCCAAGCTGGGATATAAGGAAATGCTGATGTATTGATGGTTATTTTTCACTTTTTTGTTTTTTTTAATTAGCATTGTATGAATAATGTAAATATATAGGATAATTTGGGGTGCTGCTGAAAAGCCCACTGAAGTCAATGGATTGAATTCTATGTCTTCAGTGGGTTTTTGAAACACAGACCCAAATCATGTAATATGGGGAATTTTGGGGAAGAAAACAAAGAAAAGTTTGGAATATGGTAAAGAACATTAAAAAACCAAACATCTCTCTACAGAAATCCCTGTAGGAGAATTGAAATAACCACTTTGGCTGCTTTAAAATAACTAAAACTTCTAGCAATATGTAATTGTGATATGAAGGAAAATACATAATTATAAGAACCATGCTGGAAAACTGGTGTTGCTGCCCTTAAGGGCATAAAATTGCTGTTGAAATCCCACTTATATATACTACATTATTTGTACTGGAGTAGGGCTTTTTTTTTTCTGCATAATTTCATCTTTATTTAATTTTTAATGCTTTCTAATGGGACAAATATTTAGAAAGGTAAGAAAGCCCTGAGGTTAATAACTTTGACCCCTTCCTTTCCCCCTGAAATCCAAACTTGTCTTTTTTCTGAGGAGAAATGCCCTGTGCAGAAAAGTAGTGATTTTTTTTTTCTGTGTTGTTTATGCACAGAGTATATTATTATATATTATTACTTATATTGAGTCCATCCTGAAGAAATGAAGCTCAGGTTCATTTCTCTGTCCCTCCTTAGATAAAATTGCCAAAGATTTGACCCTGAGTTGGCATTAGCAGCAAGGGCTCTCCTTGAGTAATTATGTCCCTAAATCAGAGGCCTAATTTAATTTTTTTTAATATAATCTTTTAATATTCCCCCAATCCCCCCAAATGTCCTGTTCTTGTTCCTCTTCTGTGGTGCCATTAGGAGGAATGGCTACTGAAATTCCACTTTTTTCCCAGAATTTTTGTGGTGGGCCTGTCCTTTTTTATGGAATTTTCAGTGAAGAGAGTCTGCAGACATTCATTCTGCTTTGGTTTTTCCCAGTTCTTCCCCTTTTCCCTGGAATTTTCACTGGACAAAAACTGCAAAGACAAAAAGATGCAGACATTCATTCTACTTTGTTTTTTTCCTAGTTCCTCCCCCTTACCAGGGGCAAACTCCAGTGAGATAAACTCTGGTAAAATAAAATAACAGCAGGGAAAAAAAAAAAGGGGGAAAGCACCTTTATTGGTCATTTAAACTCAAAGGGATGCTCCCAAAGCAATGAGATGTTACCCACTGAAGTGATATCACCTAACCCACCCACTTCAAAAGGAAAATTAAATAAATAAGCTCTGAATGTTTTCCAGTGTTTTGTAAAATGAGAAGTGAGTGAGGTTCCAAAGATTTGACATCAGCCCTGGTGGCTGGAACAGACCCCTCCAATCCTTTCCAGCATTCCCTTTTCCTTCCCCTTCCCTCTCTGTCCATTCTGTCTGCCCAAGGCAAAAAGGGGGAAAAACCCAAATAAATGAGTACTGATAATTCCCATTAACCATTTCATTTTGTTGGAATCATGACAGAACCCCATGTGGGTGTGAGCTCAGAGGTGTGAGGAGCAGGGCAGGACTCAGAGATCAGATCATCCTCACTATTCCACCCACACGTCCCTCTCTCTCCCCTTCCCCAGGCAGGAGCACGTCCCTCGAGTGTCCCTCGAGCACTGCAAGGCAGGTTTTTGGAAATCAGGTTTTTGGAAATCAGGTTTTTGGAAAGGCAGGTGCTTGGAAAGGCAGGTGCTTGGAAAGGCAGGTTTTTGGAAAGGCATCTCTTTATTTTGTAGTGACAGCGATGAAAAGCCGCTGAAGGGCAGCCTCCAGTCACTTAACGGGGACATTAAAGCCACTGGAAGTGCTGATAGTCTGGTAGATTATGGAGAAGGGGAGCATGGCATGTTCAATGAAGATGGTTCATTTATTGGAGCTTATTCTGGATCTAAGGAAAAAGGATCAGTGGAAAGCACTGGGAGTTCTACGGCGACTTTTCCTCTCCACGCCTAAAATTGGTGTTTAATTGTGGTGTTGTCCTGGTTAGCTCCCCACAGTTACCTCTCTGCTGGGGAGCTGGGTGCCAGTTGAGCCAGCCAGGAAAATCCTGACATCCAGGTAATATAAAAACAAGTCACTGCCACTAAAAGATGATTTTTCCATCCTAATTTCTATGTGTTTTCTTCTGAATAAAACAGAGTAATTCTTTTTTCTACACGATGTGTTAGTCTGAGCAGAGTTTGCTCTGGTGGTACATCTGTGTCCTTGCCTGCTGCTCCAGATTGGAATATGTTTCTCTGTGTAGTATTTTTGCCCTGTATGGCTGTTGTCACAGGTATGTGTTTAAAATTCCCTCATGGCCTTGGTTACAACCTCAAGGTTATGGCACCAACAAAACCAGGTTACTCTGCAAAGTGACACAACGAGGAAAATTAGGATTTAAAATACCAGAGAAATATATTCTATATATTGTATAATTTTTTTTCCTAAAGAATTAAATCCCTTTGTGTATGATATTTTAAAAAAAACTGTTTTAGTGGTTACAGCTGACGTCAATTCCAATACTTAGAAATGCAGCTTTACCCACAGGAGAGTGTGGGTGAAGCTGCTGCCCAGTAGCTGGCACTATTTCCTTAAATATGTTAAGCTGCAACTCTTTCCTGTGGCAAGGCAAAACAGGGTTCCCATCCACCATCACTCAAAATATTTTTAATTTTTCCCAGCTGCAAGCTGCATTTCTAAGCAAACTCCTTGGTGTCTGTCTCATATCTGTATATTTGTGAGCTAGCCAACATTTCATGGAGACGTTGTACATATGATATTAATATTGACACAAGTCCAGAGCAGCCTGGTTTTATTTTGAACTGAGACATGTTGCTAGCATGGGTCTGTATAGCTGTGTAGAAATGAGTAGATTTGCTTCTCAATATGGATTTGGACCAGCAGAATTAGTTTCCAGAAGGAGTTGTGTGTATAGGAATCATCCAAACCTCTCACCATTCAAGCAGCACCTAAACTAGACCTACCTGAATTTCAAGACTTCATTTCTTTTCAGCCTATTCACTGTTAAATAAACAAAAAACAACAAAAGCAAAGAGAAAACATTATGGTAGAGTTTGTTTTCCTATTTTGTTGACTGAATGCTGGTTTAAATCTGGTTCTTTGCCTCTCCAACACTAACTCAGCCGAGCTGTACAGCACATTTTTTTGGTCTTTTTGTATTGGAATCTCCTGAATCTCTTTTTAACAGCATTTGTATTTTTCAATCTGCTTGCTTGAGTAGAGCATCAACGTGGCTTCATTTCTTCTGTCACTCCCATTATGAAAGTTTTCCAGTAGTTCCTGCAGGAGGAATAGACCCTAAAAGCTGTTTGGCATCCTGATAGCAATTAGGCAAATTTCCCCAAATGGCTCCTCCACAATTTCAGTGGAAGAAAGAGAGGAAGCAAGAATTACTCCCATGGTTCTGAGTTTCCAGCAAGGGCTACAATTAAGCCCAGGGAAATGCAGATTTTTCCCAGTGGATCCCACACAGCTCCCCCCAGGCTGGGGCTGCTCCTCAGAGCTTGGCAGTTTCTGGAAGCCTCTGGTGCTGAAGCTTCTGCTTATCTGTGCCTCTTTTTGGGGTTTTATTGGAGCTTTTTGTGTAACCTCTATTTGGGAAAAGCAAACACCAAACAGCCACCCCAAAAGCCCCTTTCAGGATATGAGTATAAAATGGTGAGTGGAAATCTGCCCGCAATTAAAAATTATCCCATCCCATATCAGTGACCCACATTATTCACTTTTTATTACTTATAGATATTTTCTGTATTTCACTCAATCCAAACACCAAAAAAGGTCCAAAAGCCTTTTAATTTTGGAGGGGAAAAGTAATTTTCCAAAAAAGGGAGTGCACAATTATAGAAATGTGAAAATTGGCATCTCATCAACAGAGACATTTCCCAGCAGCATCTTTATCTGCTGACTCGTGTCTGCTGCAGCCTGAACCAGATAAAATCTAAGGACTGATTAGGCTTGTGACAACCTGCTTGCTTTGGGCTGGTTTTCATGTATTTCCTTTGGGAATCATCTGCAGTGATCAAATATCTTTGAAAATTAGGGAATAAAATTGGGGTGGGCTCCCCCAAATCCTGACTTTGGGCTGGGGGGCTGTTCCTGCACACACCCATCACATTTTCCTGCATTATCACTGCAGATAAACCAGATCCCTCATCCCAGAAAATGCTTGTGTTAAACAATGTTAAATTTCTCTGTTTCAGGCCATATTAGTGAGTGTCAGATGCTCCAATAATGGATATAAATCCCCCATGCAGCTCCTGCTCTGTTGCTGCTCAGAGGTGTTTGTGATGTGCTGGTGGTGCTGCTTTTTCCACTCAGATTTTAATTCACAGCCTTAAATCTTGATGGTGGTGTTCCACAATGCCTCAGGACCTAAAAATCAAACAGGGAGGAAAAGATGTGCGATGGAACCTGGATTTTTGAACATGGGTTTTGAGGAATATGCCCAGTGAATATTAAACAAGTGGCTCAAACTCCCAGGAAATCTCACTCACTGAGATTGAGTGAGATTTCTGTTTTCTCTTCCCCAGTCATTTATTTTCCTTTTTTCCCTGCACTGGGATTTTTTTCTGCTGTAAAGGTACCCTGAAAAGTGCTAGTTGGTGATGGTTTTTTAGAGATTTTTTTTTCCAAAGGTATATTAACAGAGCAAGCTGAGGTTTTCCTGAGGAGATTTTTGTCATTGCAGGGAGCTGGGCTGTGTTTTTGTCATGGATTGTGTGAGCTGAGAGGAAGTGTGACCATGTAGCTCACTAAAAGTGTCACCAACTGCTCTGCAGTTCATAGAAAATTCCTGACTTGGAAAGGATCTACAAATTCATCCAAATCCAACTTCTGCCCCTGCACAGAACAGCCCCAAAATCACACCCTATTCTGAAATAGTGCATTGAGCATTAAATCTTTGCCTTGCTTTGTTTGGGATTTTTTTTGGATTTTTTTTTTCTTTTTCTGGCCAGGGGTGTTTATTAAAATTACCTGCTGGAAATCCATGGGGATTTCATTAATTAACACCTAGCAGGGAATTCCAGCCTGCCTGCTGGGAGGAGGGAGTCCATCCATGGGAGCAGAGCAGGGAATTGTTAATTATCCCATCCCAGGTTGGGCCAATTGGTTCTGGCACATTTTGCCTCAGAACAAATGAGAGGGGAAATGGCACTTTCAGATTTGATACCCAAATCAGGCCAGGATGTAATTCCACCCATCAGGGAGGAGGCATTTCCGTGGCCCCACAGATCCAGGGTTGGGGATTTAAAAACCTCTGAAAGAAGAGAGGGATAGGTCTTGCTGAAAAAGTTGTGCAGTTTTGACTGTGCATAAGATTAAATGAATAAAATCAGCTCTTCCTCAATAAAGGGGAAAAACCCTCTGTCCTTTCTCCCAGGGGAGCTGTTTGGATTCCCAGAGCAGCATAATATTGGTAATTTTTCTGTAATTTCATATATATATACACATATACACACACAGAGACAGACATACATATATGTATATATACACACATACATATATTTTAAAATTTAATTACATTATCAAGAACCTGCAGGAACAGCCCCATCTTCCCTCTTTGGCAAAATCAGGGATCCAACCTCCAGAAACCCTCGTGGCTCTGCACTCCAGCAGGATAAAAGCACAGCCCTGGGCATCAAAACCCTGCTGGGGCTGGATCTTTAGGAAGAGCATTAGAAATCAAATCTTTAGGAAAAGAATTAGAAATCAAATCAGGAAATTACTTTCCCCCTCTGGACAAAATCATGTGTTGATGTAGAAAAAAAATTTAAAGCCTTTCTTGTAACTCACATCATAAATGGATCTAATTAGCAAGTGATTTAATGATTTTTTTTTAATGATGGGTATTTGTTCTGCTGTGTTGATGCTGCACAAATTCCAGTGAGTAGCTGTTTTCCTGGGAACTGCTTCCATTGGCTGAATGGCTTCAATCCAGACCATGAGAGGTTTTCATCAAAGTTTTCAGGCCAATATTATTTTTGACATGAAAGCAAATAGTAGCACAATCTTTCTATATATATAAAAATAAAGGTAGAGTTTTTAACAGTGACCACATTTTGTAAAGAAAAGTTAGAATAACATTCACTGCTCCTTGAGCTTTTGAGAGGAAACCTCAGCATCATTTTAACAGCCATTATTTTGCAGATGAGAAGTGTGTTTAGGTTATTTTGCTTATCTGTAAGAACAGATAGAAAGAAAGGAAATTCTTCATGGAGAATTCCCTTTGTTTGCCAATGGATCACACCCTCAGCTGCATCTCTGTCAGTGTTTATGACAAAAAAATCAAGGTACAAACCACTCTGGAGTAGCAGGACATGTTTACATTGCAGCTCTGGATCTCTCATGTCAAATCTCAAGTGATCTGCACTGATTTGTTCTGTTTTCAGGCAGGAGCCCCTCGGGGGCTTTGAGCCAAAGCATTCTGTCTGTTCGTTTTTTATTATTATGGTTCTGACTTTAAACAAGAGACTTTGTAATTTCATGAGAAAAAGATCAAAGCAAATGTGGTGTCACCATCACAATGTTACTTTTTTGGGAGCTAAATGTTAGTGTGCATTGATTAAAGTTTAGAGAAACGTGTTGTACTGTAGTTGCTGTTTGTACCACGCAGATGTGCACGTACGGTTTGAAAAGATATTTTCATTTTACATGAAATACAACTTTGCTAATAAAAGTTTGACTTGATGTAATCTTCAAAAGCCTTGGCTGCAATCAGCAAGTTTCTTTTGTTTGATTTGGGGGTTTTGTTTGATTCTTTTTTCACTTGACTCTGTTTATTTGCTGGGAATCTGATTGAATTGGGACTCACAGCCCTCTCTGGCTGTGACGTGTGGGGTTTTGGGGGTTTTTTGGTTTCACACCAAGGTTGAGCTGCCCTTGGCTTTCACTGGGATTTTTGGACACCGTGGATCACCAGCCCTGGAGATATGACAGCAAAGCAGGACGAAGCTGGCCTGCAAACAGCCTGAATTTAAATCCTCATTGATTCCATGAGATCCTCTCCGGGACCAAACTATCACCCTGTGTACTGTTAGCATCTCTCACAGACTTTACTCACCCTGTGTACTGTTAGCATCTCTCACAGACTTTACTCACCCTGTGTACTGTTAGCATCTCTCACAGGCTTTACTCACCCTGTGTACTGTTAGCATCTCTCACAGACTTTACTCACCCTGTGTACTGTTAGCATCTCTCACAGACTTTACTCACCCTGTGTACTGTTAGCATCTCTCACAGACTTTACTCACCCTGTGTACTGTTAACATCTCACACAGACTTTACTCACCCTGTACACTGTTAGCATCTCTCACAGACTTTACTCACCCTGTGTACTGTTAGCATCTCTCACAGGCTTTACTCACCCTGTACATTGTTAGTATCTCTCACAGACTTTACTCACCCTGTACGTTGTTAGCATCTCTCACAGACTTTACTCACCCTGTACATTGTTAGCATCTCTCACAGACTTTACTCACCCTGTACATTGTTAGTATCTCTCACAGACTTTACTCACCCTGTACATTGTTAGTATCTCTCACAGACTTTACTCACCCTGTACGTTGTTAGCATCTCTCACAGACTTTACTCAGCCTGTACATTGTTAGCATCTCTCACAGACTTTACTCACCCTGTGTACTGTTAGCATCTCTCACAGACTTTACTCACCCTGTGTACTGTTAGCATCTCTCACAGGCTTTACTCACCCTGTACATTGTTAGTATCTCTCACAGACTTTACTCACCCTGTACATTGTTAGTATCTCTCACAGGCTTTACTCACCCTGTACATTGTTAGTATCTCTCACAGACTTTACTCACCCTGTACATTGTTAGTATCTCTCACAGGCTTTACTCACCATTTAATCAGCACAAAACCTCCCAGCGCACAGAGTTTCTACTCCTCTTCATTAAAGATCACCAGAATATTGGTAATCTTATCAATATCCAGGCTCACACAACCCAATAATACCTTCTTTTGTTGGTTTTTTAGGGAAAACTACACTTGTGCCTAAAGTCTGGAATGTGTATGTATTAATTTTACAGGAATTTAGCAAATGGGCTTTGTTTGCCAAGGAAAACATCCCTTCCCTCTGCCCATCACCAATACTCTATTCCAGGATTAATTCTACTCTGTCTGTCCATGGGAAGGTTCTGCAGGTAAACACAAATTCCCTCTCCTGATACCTGGAACAGCCAAAGTGAGGATTCAATAAAAGACAGCAGACAAATCTGTGCCAGCTGATATTGCTGGAAAATCCATTTTTAAATGTATTTAACAGGAATCTGAAAGACCTGGTTGATGCTCACGAGCATCACCCTTGATGCTGGTGTGGCTACTGTGCTGCTCTGAGTGTATCTCACTGTATTTATAATTTATAAATGATATAATTATATAATAATAAATAATATTATCTTTTAATAGTTGGTATATAATATATTATATATAATATAAAATATTATATATAAATTATTATTATTATTTATTACATATTAATAGAATATAATTTAATATATAATTCATAATTCACTAATATCTGAGCTCTGCACATTTCTAAACCTCATTTAACAAGACTTGAGTGGGGTTTTTGAATTGAAACCCACATGATGTGGCTAAACCCACCCAGGAGAGCTGGAGCCCCATTTCATCTGTGCTATTCTGAGTGTATTTCACTGTATTTCAGTGAAAGAAATTCTCCTTTTTTTCTTTGTTTTGCCACATGTTTTTAGCTGCTTCACTTCAGGACATTTTTCATGCATTCTTCACCTGCAAGAACTGAATACCCTCAGAGGGAATGCAGGCCAGTGCTAACAGGCATTCACCTTTCAGGGAGGCAGCAAGGGCATCTCAAGAAGGTTTTATTAGAATTCATATCCTGGAATAATGAGATTTACACTTTTCTCAATAGCATAATGGGGAGGAGAAAGTCCCACAATCATGTGCTTCACTGGAGTGAGAATAAAGGTGCTGCTGCCACCAGCAGGTGTGTGGGAGCAGATGGCACAGAAGTTTAAGAATAAAATACGGGATAAAATTCAATTTATATGAAACATGCATTTAAAAATATTCCTGGACTATTTAAAATGAGAGTAAAATAACTTCCACGGGTGCAGGAGCTCTGGTCAATTATGATTTAATGTTAATAAATATTTGATGTTTTGCTTTTGGGACAAAGTTGTCATTATTAGACCTGGTTTGGGGGCTGAGCATTCCTTCTAATGCTCAAACATTTCACTCTGTTCACAAGGAAATGTCATCACTTCTCCACTTCAGCATCTGTTCATCAGCTGGGAACGCAGAGGAGCCCCTCAGGGAAACACCAGCATTTCACTCTGCTGAAATGTCTCAGCTCTGCACATTTCCAACCGCATTTAACGAGGCTTGGGAGGTGTTTTCACTGTGCTTGAAACCCAGGAGAGCTGGAGCCCCACCCATGCCCTGGATGTAGAAATGGGCATTTCTGTAAAAAAACACCACTCTTTGCATTTCAGGTTTTATTTTTTTTGGGTAGAATTTGTATTTCTATGCTTCTAACTCCCAGCCTGGGGTTACAGCATGTTCTTCACCCTTTGTTTGGAGCATTGGGGCAGGAATATCTCAAACCAGAAAACATGCAGCAGTACCTTGAGCTTGGGTGGGGTTTTTTTTGCTTTTTTTTGGTTTGGTTTGAGAGTCCCAAAACTTGTTTGCAGTAGTTTTATTGACTTAAGACTCTAAAAATGGATGTTTTTGGTGGCTGTGCTTCAGCTGGGATGGGGTGAGAAGCAGGGATGTGAGGAGGAGTGGGAACAAGGGGCAGCTGTGGCACAGGACCAGAGCTGGGTCAGTCCCAATCCCTCCTCCTGCAGGAAATGAGCTACAGGAGGAACCTCTTTGTTAATGATCCTGGGGGCAAATCAGCTTCTCCTGCCAGTTTGGGATGGAATGACCTTCATGGGGAGAAGTGACTTTCCCCCAGCTCTGGGATGGGGCAGCTCTGGTGTTGCAGCAGGAGCAGAGGCTGTGGCTCCCACACCTTTCCTGGGCTGGGATGGACCTGGAGCTGCTGGAACTCCATGGAAAGATGGACCAGGTGAGAACAACCAGCAGTGGGAACGGGGGTTTGGTGCTGCTTTACCTGGAAGAGGATGTCAGAGGACTCTGCTGAACAGATCTGGGTGGCTGTGGTCCCTCCCAGTGGTTTTTGCTGTCCCAGGGCTGGTTTTCCCCATTTTTCCCATGGCTGCTCTGCTGTCTTTCTTTTGGAATGTTTAATGGGTTTTTTTTTTTTTTGTCCGTAAGGCAGCCAGGCTGCCTCTCCTGCACAAGCTTGGTTGCTTTCTTCCCCCTCCTGACTATCAGGATTTATCTGTGTTGGTTGGTCCCTCAACTCTTCCATTTCTGGCCTTGGAGAAGTTCCAGCCAGTTTTGTGTCTGAGCTGTGTTCAGGATTCTTCTTCCCTGTGAATATTTCTCATCACCTGTAACTCCCTCATCTCTTTGGGGAAGTTGTATTTCATTGACAGCTGCACCTGGGTGTTTGAATTTACCATGGATGGAGGTGTCTGAACTTCCAGCCTTTCTCAAAACACAAAAAATTCAATTTTGTTTTTTTAAAAAACACAACAATTTGTCCAAAGAAATTCCCATTTGCTCCTCTGGGTGATGAAGAGAAGATGTGGGCAGGAGTTCAGCCCTCCCCAGTGTGTCCCTGGTGTGGGACCTGCCAGGTCCTGGTCCTGGGCTGGGATTTATCCTGGGAATTGCTGCTGCTGCTCCCTCCTGTGCATCCCTGCAGAGGGCTGGGCACATGGGGCTGCTGCTGCTTTCAAACGAGTTCCTTTTATGATTATTTATTAAATAATGAAAGGCATAAATGCACTTTCTAATAAAAATCACCTTGCTATGTGTAAGCCTTTATGACTTCAGGCAGCCAACGTTCTGAGCATTTATTTTCCTCTAAGTGGCAATTTATGTGAAACATGCATTAAAAAAATATTCCTGGACTATTTAAAATGAGAGTGGAGTAGCAACTTCCAGTGGTGCCGGAGTTCTGGTTAATTATTTATCATTTTGAAATGTACATTTTCCAAGCTCAGCATGGAGCCCAGAGGCCACTAAGTAAATAAATTTACATAAAATGCAGTGAAATCAGATCATTTGACACAGTAATTCACCTAATTTAAAAAAAAAAAATCATGAGGAGAAAGAGTTGCTGCAGAGAGGTGTCAGCAGAGGGATGTGGCAGTGACAAATGGAGTGGGAATAGCTCTGGAATACTGAGAGGTGGGAGAGCACCTTGGAAGCTGCTAAAGCCACTCATTTTCATTGTTTCCTCATCAGGATGAGCTGAGGAGGAAACTGTCTGCTGGAAATATTCCCTTTGTTTCATTTCCCACAACCATCGGTTGTTGAGAACTTAAAATGTATTGATTGGTTTCTTGGAAAATATTTACTGAAAACCCAAATATCTTCACTTTTTTAGTGCATTTTTTATGACTCCAAGGCTGCAGATTATTTCCTGTCCTGAGGCCTCTTGGCTGCCAGGTTTTATTCATTTTCTGAGGGTTTTTTCTGGGTGTTGTTTTCCTCTGCTGGGCTCAGTCACTCTGCTGCCAAGGTTTTCACTGTCCCAGGGCAGCAGCATCTCCTTGGCTTTACCTGGATCCAACTTTTCTGAACTTCCCAGCTCCTGGAGCCCCAGAATGACAGAATTAACAATAAGAGGAAGAACTCAGGTGTTGTGCTTTCAGATTATTTCAATAAGGAGAAAATATATGTACAGCCTACCTCAAGAGTAAAGGTCATCAAGTTTAGTCTGATTTATTGAGAGCTTTACATTGCAGATCACTTTTTGAAAAGAAATAGTTACAAAACCTCTTCCTTTTGGCTACATAATGCCATGGGGGAATGGAAGAACAATGTGCTATTTCTTTAAATATTCAGGAATGTTACTCTCCCATTGACTCTGCCTTTTAAGACTGAGTATTTGAAAAGGCCGTATTTGGGCTCATTTTGGCAAACCTCATAAAAATACACATTTCTCAGCACTATTCTGTCTGAGTTTAAATTTCTCCACATCTCTCCTTGCTGAATATTAATTTTTTCTCTCCTCTGCCACTGAAGTTTGCAGCTAAGGAAAATTCCAGCTCCATGGGCTCATCTGTCCCTTCTCATCTCCCGTTGTACCTGGAGCTTTGTGTCAGCCTGAGACAGAGCTGAGCCCACTTCTCCTTCCAATCAAGATAATAACTGCAAAGAACTGATGGGTTTTGCTGCCATTGGAAATGCAGACTAATTCTTGCCATAATTATCAAGTCTTTAACTGGTAATTGCACACTGTTCCCATCTTTCTGCTGTCAGATTTATTTCTGTAATTGACCTCCTGGTCCAGGAATTAGAGACAGCCTTTGATTATTGGTTCAATTAGTCTTAGAGCATCATGGGTTTTTCTTTCTTCTTTTTTTTTTTTTTAAGGTATTTCAGCTCTCCAGCCCATCAAAGGAACTATAAAAATGTCACTAAATATTCCTTACCTTTATCACTATTAGTACCTGCTGAGTCTCATTTTATCAATCTGTACAGATACACTGAGGAGGGGTTTGATGAGAAAGGATTGGCTTTGTGCTTTTTCTTACTTTTAGCCTTTGGGGACACCTTTTTGGGGACAAGGAAATGGATTTTTTGTGGTGGTGGTGTTGAGCTGCTGCACCCCCAGTGCTCCCCATCTGATGTGTTGGTGTGGAGCTTGAGAATTGCACCAAAGCTTGATGGAAGTGGTGGGAGCAGCCCGAGTCATCTGTGAGAGCTGGTATTCAGTCAGTTCATTCATCAGATTATTAAAATGTCATCAGGAGTCAGGGAATTCAGAGCTCCCTGTCTCTAACTTCACCACTGCATCAGTTACCAAATAAATGGAATTTTTTTCTTCTCCCCCGTACAAAACAACAAGCTTAGCTGCTTCCCTGAGACTATTCATTTTCACCACATCAGGAACTTATTAATTCTTGATGAGAACTCAAGCATTAATCAATTCTTGATTGAATTCTCCCCAGAGGGAAAGAGGAGAAACTGGGCCAGGTTTGCCTTTTGGCTGCTTTGAGTTCTGTCTCTGCCTGAGCACATGTGGAGCACTGGGATGATCAGTCTGCTCCATATCAAACACATCTCCAGGCTGGTGGAGAACTCTGAATTCAATCTCCCTGTGCAGGTGAGGGAAAAGGGGTCAGAGATTTGCAAAAATGGTTTAAAACCTGAGGATTAAAGTGATTTATAAGTGTTGCTGATGTTTTCTCCCTTATGCCCCAAAATAACCAAAACCTAAACATGGAATCTTATGAAAAATATGTCAGAACAGCCCAAGAAAATGCTGTTTGTGTTAATTGCAGGAGTCATGGAGGTCTCAGGTGGTGGCAGTGTGATCCCAGAATGGTTTGGGTTGGAAAGCTCCATCCTGCCTGCTTTGAGGCTCACAGTAACAGAATTCTGGGCTGTTATTTCAGCTTTTGCCATGCTGGACATCACCAGTGCCAGAAGATGATGATGATGGGTTCTGTAGAGGGTAATGGCAGTGTGGGTTTTGGTTTCACCTGTGAATGGCTCTAAGGGAATTAAAATGGGTAAAAAAGGGAAATATTCAAATTTTCTCTTCAAAGACACTTCACACTCAAAGCGTTAAGGAAAATCCCCTGGTGTACAATGGGATTGGGGGTTTATGGATTGCTGTCCTGCCTCCTAGGGAAAGAGAGAACCTCTATTTCAAACTCTATTTCAGCTGGGCAGGAAGGGTACCAAACAGCTTTAAAAGGTCAGGAGGGGAATAAGGGAGCGCTTAAAAGAAGATGTCAGCAATGAAATGGAGATTTATCAATTCTAGTGACCTGCATAAACAGATGAGAGGAGTCGTAGCTGGTCACTTAAAACCACGTAAATTTAATTAAATTGCTATTGCTTGCAGGAAAGAGAGAGTATTGAATATCACAATTAGTGGCTCTCTGTGCCCTTTTGGGAGCAGCAAGTAGGAAGCAGGCCCAGGGAAATGGCACTCGGAGCAGCCTGCAGTGCCCCTGTCAGTCCCAGGCAATTAATACAAATGAGCCATCAGCGTTCCAGGGCAGCTTTCTGCTGGCTGGAACACGGGATGGGGCACTGGGCCGTGGCTGCTGGGAAATAATCCCCACAGGAGGTTTTCACTTTGGTTCTGCAGGGTGGGAGGAGCTGGTCCTTGGGGAAGCACCATGGGACTTTTGGGAAGCCAACACAGAAGGTCTGGAGCAGCTGGTGGGAGATTGCCCTGATTCTGAAAATATTCTGAAAATATTCTGAAAATATTCTCCTAATTGAAGGTGCATCACATCCAGCAGGATGGAGCCCTAGATTAGATCCCACCTCCACAGCAAGAGAGTAATTGATCAATGCATGGAAAATTAGTGGCTGCTCGCTTTGATTGTGTCTGGTTCATGCTAACAGGGAAAAAAATTCTCTATTTACTGTTCTCCCAAAGATCCAATTTCACACTGAGGAAAACAGTTCAACTCTCCTAATTCCTCCACCCTTCTCCTGTCCCTGGCAAAACACTCTGTAAATGGCAAATGGAGCCCATGGCAGGGAAGGGAAGTGAGGAGCTGGGTAAGCCTGAGGATACAGAGCATGAAAAAGATGTATGATCAACAAGTTTAAACTTATTAAATAATGCCCTTAAAGTGTGATAGGAGAGAGCAGAAGTGCACCAGCCCATTTTTAGGCAGACCCAGGGCTGCTGGTGTCCCTGGAGGGAGGAGGGTGATGCTGCTGCCTCACAGGAGGCAATAATTGATCTCCCAGCAGTGATTAAGGGGCAGTTAAACAGCAGCTCCTCTCATCAGACTCTGTTAAATCAGTAAGTCTGCCTAACTGGCACCTAAAATTTTTAAGAGCCATCTGAGCTGCTCTTTGGATCGTTAATGTTTATTTTTAATAAGTCCTGGCTCACAGGGGAAGTTCCATAGGCTGGGGGAAAGCTGGTGCTCTGCCATTATTCAAAGAGGGTAAATGGGCTGACCTGAGTAATTACAAGGCTGTCAGATGAGCGTGCAATCAATATGTGTTTGATAGCACCAAAGGTAGGGTCATCTATCCAGCAATAATGAATGGAGCTGGTGCAGGCAGCAGGGGAGATCTTATCCCGAGGAGCAGCACGGAGCAACAGGAGAATGCTGAGCAGGGCTGGGGAGAATCCCTCTCTCCGGGATGGGAAACTCCATGAGGGGATGCTGCTGGCTGGTTTTGTGTCTGCAGGTCACAAAAACACTTGGGAATTCAGAGAAAATTCACCAGAATGATGAAAGATGTTGTAGTCCACCATATAAAACTGGAGTCTGCTTAAGCCACAGAGGAAAGGTTCTGTTAATTTTATTTTCTCTTCAAAAACTCGTGAGCTTCATGGTTTTAATGCAACCATCAAAACCTTGTGCTGTCTCTATATTTTTCCAGATTAACTTCTTATTTGACAAAATTACAGAATTCACAGAATGACCAGGTTGGAAGAGACCTTAAATATCATCAAGTCCAACCCAGCCCCAACACCTCAACTAAACCCTGGCATTGAGTGCCACATTGGTGACAACAATATCTGCCCTGGTTTTCCCCTTTAATTGGCTGTTGGATGTTCTGAATGAAATTGCTGATGGGAATTTGGATTGTGCATTACCAATACAATTTGCAAGTTAATGTTGAGTTTTTAAATTGTTTATGTTTCAAAGAAACTCCCAATGACTTTATGGAAAAAAAGACATTAAAATCCTACAGTCCAGTAGGAACTGAGTGTGGAAGGGCTTCTGCAGAGCAGCTGGATCTTCCTGGGTACTCTCACCCTGATTTCCCACCAGGAGTTAAGGAAATGTGGAAATGGTGTGGTGGGAATAAAGCTGCTCTTGACAAATTTCCCTGTTGAAACCCCATATTTTTAAATTATTGTTTGACTTTCTATTTAAGATCTGCTTTTCAGGGTTTAAATGGCAACTTCGGTTTGGAATTTAAATCCGTCTTTTGGATGGTGAAACCTAAATGAAGTCCATCAAACCATTCATTGGGGAAAATTCCAGGCTGCAGCGTTTGCAGTAGAACTTTCCCACTCCATTTTCCCGTTTTCCCCCAGGTTAAGATTTTAACCTTTCATTTCATTCCTCGGCAGCTGAAATTTGATATTGATATTTCTCACAAACTAGGCCAGTATTTATTTCCTAGACCTAGCTAGGAGTAAAAACCACTCTGTGGGGTGGAATTCCCTGGGAGCAGCAGACAGTCGGGTTGGAATGTGGATCTCTGGATGAGGGAGCAGCTCCTGCAGGCTTTGCCAAACCCTTTCCTTTCTCTGCTGTGCTGGGCTGGCATCTGCTGCAGCCTCTAGGATATACTGGCTTCCAAAAATTCACTTTGTCAGACTCTCCTTTGACTCTTTCTTTGCCTCCCTTCCAAATTCCAGTTTTCCCCCTCTCCAGGGAAATAATAATTTGAAGCTTCCCCACTTTATTAATAGTCAGATTATTAAAACATTTTAATTCATAGTCAGGCTATTAAAATATTTTAATATCCATGTGGAGGAGGAACCCAACAAATATTTTAATTCTCTGAGGAGGGTTCCAAGGACTGGGAGTCTGGTTTGGCTCCTCCTCCTGCCTGGTTAATCAATTTCTGCTCATTTCAAGTTAATGAGCCTGATTATCAATATTTCACCAGCAAGTAAATGGAATTCTATTGATTTGGGTGGAGCCAAGTCAGATTTCTAAGTTAACTTTTAATCCACAGGATCCAGGTCAGTGGGGTACAACTGGCAGGATAACATCACTTTTTAATCCAAAGCCATAATCAAACACCTTTGTTCTTTTTCCGACTGCTCACCACCCTACAAATCTTAATTTAATGTTTTTCTTAGTGTGCTCTGCAGCTCTTTAGTGTTAAAATTAAGAAAACAAGCATTCTTTTAATTATCTAACAGTGGTTGGTTTGTTGGCTTGGTTTTTTAATGAGTGTTTCTTTGTTCTTATCACTAAAGAAAGCTCTGCCAAAAGTCAGTGCCTTTGCAACTGCAGCATTTCCCAATGAGAGCAGCAACCTTCAAGGTTATTTTTGGAGAGAATTTTGTCAGATCACGGCCGCTTTTGGTTACTGTGGACAAAAAAATATTCACTGATCAGCTGACAGATCGTCCTCAGTTTCCAAGTCCTAAAAAAGAGAAAATGTCCTCTTTAACTTAATATTTCCAAATGTGATGTCCACAAGTGGGCAAACACAGGATCAGTGAGCACACATCCTACTTCTTGTGAAATATAAAGAGAGCTCTTTTTATAGGGTTTGTAATGAAAATTTTGTTATTGTCATATGTAATATCCATATTTTTGAGTGTTGTCTGGTTGGTTTTTGTTGGTGTTTGTGCAATAATACATTAGCTGGTAAATGGCTGTTAATTCCAAGGAGGTGTAATTTTATTTAAGAATTCTGGTTTCCACTTGAGTGACTTGGGGGGAAATTACCAGCAACTTAATATTGAGCTTTAATCATGCAACCTGGTTTAGTTGTGTTTATTTGTTTGTTTGGGGTACTATTTATCCTCATGGAGAATTACAGCCCAGAGAAGTGAATAAAATACAATTATTTCCCAGGGCGCACTGATCATCAGGAAGGGATTTCTGAGGAACGCCAATCCTGCAGCATCTCTGTGGTGCTGCCTGTGGAACTGTGACATTTCAGAGCCATAAACTGGAGAACAGGAGTGGGGCATTGTCTGTGTCCTGGCCACCTGCAGCACGTCCCACCACGGCTCCTCTGCTGCTTGCTGGGGTGGGCTGGGATGATCAAACTCATCATCTGCTCCAGCCAGGAAAGAGCTGAGCAAGAAACGTGGCATTGAAAAGAGGCAGAGCCAAGACTCCCAGGGCTGGGATGCTGCTGATCAAAGCACACCCAGGGCCGTGAGCTTGGCTCAAAGGCTCCAGCCACAGCTCTCATTCACCCATGGATATATTCCTTCTGTTTCCTGCTCTATCAGTTACTATTTCTGTCGTCTGTTTTGCCTAGGAGGGGGTCGTTATTCCATGGGGGTCGTTATTCCATGGGGGTCGTTATTCCATGGGGGTCGTTATTCCATGGGGGTCGTTATTCCATGGGGGTCATTATTCCATGGGGGTCATTATTCCATGGTCCTGCTCCAGTCATTATCAATGGATGGCATCGTTTCATGTTCTTCACACAAGAATTCCTGCAGGGTCTCTGTCCTGCAATTTCTGTTTGAGGCCAGCACAACAGCAGTGAGGGGGGAAGCTGTGAAGGCATTTTTAGGATTTTTGTTGGGTTTCAGTCCAGTCCCTTCCCCAGGTTGTGTTCTCCAGCATCCCATGGACGCTGTGGCACAGATTAAATAATGGCACCACCTGGATTTTGGGGTATTTCACCTCTATGGTCTGAGAGGATTTGCAGCCCAGGACACAGATTCCCAATCCAAGCTCCCATGCACATTAGAGGTATTTTTGGAGAGCCTTCTCTTTCTTGCTCTCTAGGCTGAAGATTTTGGGGTTTTATTTGCTGCCTGTGGACTGATCCTGCTGTCTCCTGGGTGGTGAGGCACTGCAAGCTGATCAAAAACCATTTTGGGTCGTCCCAATCTTCTAAAATGCCTCATGCAGAGAAAATATCTCCCCAATAATATCTTCAGAACAGCTTTAGGGTTTTTTGCATGATGCAGAGGTGTCACCACGAGGCTCAGCAACAATCTTAATATGGATTTAGAACCCCCAGATGCCAGACAGGGAGGAGGGAGCAGTTATGTGTTTCCAGCCTCTTGTTTCCAAGAGTTAACTGAGACCTGCTAAAGGAAATATTATTGATTAGCTTTCAGGGTAAAAAATTAGCTATGTTTGCCCAGATATGTTCAGCATCATTGTATATTGACTAAATGTATGAAAGATAGATAAGATACTACTGTGATAGGCACATCTTGTCTGAAGCAATGGCCTTCATTAACTTGATTATTAAAGTGAACATATTAACACTGAGTCCTGCAGCCCCTCTGCCTCCCTGTGTGAGCAGCAGCATTTCAATCTTTTATTCACTGAGCTCTAATTCCAGTTTTCCAATGATACAACCTTCAGGATAATATTTTCCATGCTCTTCTGAGAGACGGGGAAGCAGAGAAGGAATGAAAATTTGGACTAAGCTTGAGGAAAACCTGTTTCCTTCACATGAATAATTAAGTTTATTTTCACCATTGCTTTGAAAAATGGGAAAATGACTTCATTTTCCAGGTAACCTGATTGATCAGCTATTTTCAAGGTAGTGCTTGAGATGCAAAAATGAACATTTTAAGCAGCAGGGATGTTGTCACTGAAAGAAAAACGAGGATGTGCTCACCTTGTGGTGGGGTTTGCTGTGCTGCACTGAGGTTGCCTGGGCCAGCTCCATTTATCCCAGACTTTGTGAGGAATTTGGCTAGTTGCTGTGATGAATTAAGGGGCCAAGAAGATGAAGTGCTTTAATCATAATTGCCTGTTCAAGAGCCAAACTTCAGGGCAAGGATTTAATATCTTTAAGTGCAAGAGATAATAATAATGGCGAAAGTTACATTGTAAGGAGTAATTTCAGTTTCTAAAATAAGTCTCTGGAATAATACTCAACCAAGTAATTTGTGTAGCTACATAAATATTCCCTGTGTTCCTTAAAGCAGCTCTTTTTTTTTTTCTTCAAGTCTGCAAATTACCCTTTTATGAGATGCTGTACAAACTAACTACTATATCTATTCAGAGTATGATAATATCTCCTTGCCTTTGAATGAAATATTTGGCCCTTGAGGATATGCCAGTAGCTCTCCTCACAAAATACCTGGAAATTGAATAAGATCTGCAGCTTTATTATGTACATATAATGCTGGAACCTGTGGGATTATGTGTAGTAACCTTATTTACAGAACCAGGAGATGTATTTGCAGAATATATTATGGGCTGGGAGTGCTCAGTAACACCTTTATAACATCCTTGGCTTGTGTGGATTGATCTCAGAGAAATGCCAGAGGTCTTAGCTCAGAAAAAGGACAAGGGTCCCCAGTACAATCTGAGTATTTAAAGTGCAACTTTTCAGAGTGGCAGGAATAGTATCTTTACCTGACACAATAATAATAAGTTTCTAAATCCCTTTGGCTCAAAATGCAAAGAATTTGTAAGAAAATGCAGCTTTTCTCTTATAAGAAAAGCTCATGGGTGGTGAGTACACAGACACTCTTCTTTTGAAACTGGAATAGAGCCAGGAATTCTCAGGTATCAGAGAAACAATATTAGTGACCTCATACTTTAAATACTTTCATTGAAAAGTGAAATTGGTGAAAATACTTGAATTTCTTCAAGTATTTTCTTGAATACTTGAATACTTATCAAATACTTGAATACTTTCTCCAAAAGTGGATTCCCTTCCCTCTGGAAGCAGGACTCGCTCTGGTGAAGAATCTTTTCCCCCAAAAATGTGCAATTTCCCAACATGAACTCCACTTCCTTTGGGAGAAAGGAGGGGGAAAAAAAATCATTCCTCTCCAAATAAGAAAAGAGCCCATGTTTGGAAATTGTGAGTTCCAAACTCCTCTTTGGGAAAATGTAGAAACCTTCTCTTTTCAGAAGTGCTCACCTCAGCTACTCAGTGGGCAAGGAATCCTTCTTGACCAAAATGTGGACACGTCAGGGCTTTGCAAAGCCCTGTTGTGGTTTTAGCCATGATGCCAAAGGCCTTTATAGAAACTTCTCAGAAGTCAAAGCACAGGACAAACCTGCTTTATCTGAGTTGAAGGAAAACAGAGTTTTCCAAACTCTTTCTCCCCTCGATCCTCTTTGCAGTTCCTTCACAGATAAATAATTCCATTACATTGCTGTTTGAAACATGCAAGCATGATCACTTTGGTGGCTTTAGTCATTCTGGTTTTCTTTACTAAGCTGTTCTTTACAGGCCTTTTGAGGCACTGGAACAGAATCCATGTCCAATCAAACTGATCAGCATTTTTGGGCATGACTTTTCAATCACAGCGTGATGTTCAGTCATTTAATGTAACTTCATACACCAAAGCTGTTTGGATTATTCCCTAAAGATTATCTGCAGGATCTTCAGGAGCACTTTGGATAGCTCAGAAGTTTCAGCACTATATATATATATTTTTCATTACTTTCCTGCTGTTTCCAAAGTGTCAGTGTTGGGTACAGTAACAGGAGAGTTTGCAGTTTCCTTCACTGAGACAGCAATGCTGTCTAAGGTGAAATTAAAATAGACTTCACTTATTTGTGGAATTAATTATTAAAATGTGCTCAGCAATCGCTCACATCAACTCTCAGTGCTTACAGGGCTGTTTCTCTCCCCGTGCAAATACCACCAAAACAAAGAGAGGTGGTGCTGGCTCGCTCTGCATCAGCGATGGCCAAACCTCCTCCTGCCTCCTGTATTATTTAAAGTGTGCCTTTCATCAGTTATTCAATGCAGTGCATTTGGGGGGACAAAGTAAACCCAGATTTGTTTGCATCAGCATCTAAACCTGGACATATCAGTCTAAAAATAATAGTTTGGGACTATAGTTTTCATTTGGTTCTTTCTACCTGTTAGTTTTTGTGTTAGGCTCAATTAATGTGAGTGGATTTTGGATTTAGGCCTGATTGGGTTTCTGGTTCTCCATCTGTATGGCTGGGGTGATTTAGGAAGAGCCCTGTGGAGCCATCAGGGAGTGCCTCCATGGGTCATGGAATGGTTTGGGATGGAAGGGGCGTTAAAGATCACCAAGTGCCATGGCAGGGACACCTCCCACTGTCCCAGGTGCTTCAGCCCCAATGTCCAACCTGGCCTTGGGATCCAGGGGCAGCCACACAGGGCCTCACTGCCCTCAAAGGGAACAATTCCTAATTCCCAATATCCCATCCAGCCCTGCCCTCTGCCAGTGGGAGCCATTCTCCCCGTGTCCCATCCCTCCATCCCCTGTCAATTGTCTCTCTCCAGGTTTCCTGCGGTCCCTTCAGGCCCTGCAGGCCCACCCTGAGCTCACCCAAAGCTTCTCCTGTGCAGGTGAGCAATGCCAGCTGTGCCAGCCTTTCCTCCCAGCAGAGCTGCTCCATCCCTGGCACCCTCCTGGAGCCTCCTCTGGGCTCTGCAGGTGGGGGCTCACCTGGGCACAGGGGCAGGGTCCCCCCTTTCCTGCTGGGGTCAGCACCCACAGCTGGGACATGAAGGTGACAGAAGGAACCTCACCAGAGTTTCCTGGGATTCAGCCTCAATAAGAATCCCTGGAATGAATTTTGCCAGTGGCTCTCAGCAATCCCATCTCCATCACTCTGTGGCACCATTTAACAGCATCTCTGTGTGAGCACAGCCCAAGATTGAGGAATTTGGGAGTGGATGTGAAGCAGCACATTTAGGAGGCTCTGTGAAGGAACAAGGTTAAAGGTGTGAAGTTGTGATTTGTTTTTTCTTTCTTTTTTTTTTTTTTTTTTTTTTTTTTTTGTTTCAAAAGAGATGATCTTTGAAATCTTCCCCATCAGTTCTCTCCACATTCCAATTTCAGTTTTATACCACCCCTCACTGTGCACGTCTTGGCAGGGAACTTGCCCATCTTGCAGAGCCTTGCGTGAATAATTCATGGCAGTGTCATGCTGATTCTCAAAAGGCTGGGATATTTCTTTGGAGAAAATGTTTAATAAGATTCTCCCAAACAACTCAAACTATAGCTTTGTATGAATTTTATGAGGTCGTAGCTCTCAAAATGTTTTGCACCATCAAGGATTTAATGAACTGAAACCCCAAACATATGGTGGCCCCTTCTACCTGTTTGTTTCCTGGGCTGAAACATGGAGATGAAGCTGCTTAATTGGAGTCAGAAGCTTGAATTTGCCACATCTGAAGGCACAGAGAGAAGTTTTAAGAAATAGGATACAGCTCTTATTTGGCTCCTTCATTTAGGGGATATTCTATGACAATGATGGGGAAGGAAACAGATTTTACACTTATTTTTTCCAAGCCAACAGCAAATATCACACAGCTCCTGCAAAAATCCTGAAATTCTCCCAGCTGCACTGTGTCCCAGAAATTGTGTTCAACCAGGTGTCATTTAACCCAGCAGAGAGAGGAATTGAGGAATTTGCAGTCTTTGGAAAGAAGGATGAGTTTCACAACAAATTATAGGTATAATTTGAGGCTGAGGGCTGTTTTCGTTTGTTGGCTTTTCCTTTTTAAGACAACTTTTAAGCAGACCTTGGTGATCTAAGAGGCTGGTCTGAAATGGGAAATCCCTTGAATTATTTCAAAATTATTGGGGTTTTTTTCTTTTTTTTTTTTTTTTTTCCAGGCTGTTTTAGAATTATTCCTGGTTTTAGTGGGTGCTACTTTGCCAGGGGGAAAATAAAATAACAGCAAGCCCAAGAACCAGTCAGTGTTGTTAAAATACAGCATCACATCAGTCTTGATGTTTGCAGGAACATATTTCAGGGTGTATTTTGCAGCTAAAAATTTGGGATAAATATTTGGTGTTGTTCTGAGGATGGGAGACCACAGAAATATTTGACAAGGAAAACTCACAAGGGAAATATTGGTGGTATAGAATTGTCTCTTATTATTGAGATCTCCAGTTTAGGAAAGGATGGGAAGACCTTTCTCCAACTTTTCTCCCAGGGAGCTGCAGAACCTCCATCCTTGGAGAATTTCACAATTCAATTAGAAAGAAGCTGCACTTAACCCAGCAGGAAGAGCTTTACTGTGAATGGGGAAATTGTCATCTCCTGAAGTCCCTTCCAGCCATGATTTCTGTGAGTTTATGGATTTTAATGGCAAGAGTCACTTGGGATTTCAGTGAGACTCTGCATGGAAGGGATCACAGACCCAGGAGCAGGGTATAAATTCAATTTCCCTGGATTTCAGTGGCAGGATTCCAGCAGAACTCCCTGGATCACCAGCCTGACTGAGCACATGTGCCTGGTCCCCACCTCCAGGATCAGCCTATTTTCTGCTCAAACCCTGTGACTCAGACTCAAAAACCTGCGCACTCATTCCCACTGAAATGTATTCCTACATGGATCTTGCACCTTTCAGTGCCTCCCAGGGAGCTCATTTAAAGATTAAATTGGTTATTGGTGGTTTTCAGTGCTAAAGTTGTTTTCCTAATCAGGATCTAAGAGAACTCCTTAAACCAGCTGATTCTTTTTTTCTTTCTCCTAGTTGTCATTTAGTTGAAATTAATATTGTAATTGCTTTCTCTGGGGACTCTGTAACTTTGCGCACTCTCATTTAGGGAGAGAAATATGGATGATGGGTGACTAATGATGCTTAGTTAGGCGTTTTTTAAAAATAAATACAGAATCTGTCAATCCGCTCTCTGTCAGAGAAGCAGCTCCTGTTTTCACACAGAATCTTCCTTGAGGGGATTCTGTCTTGGGAAGCACTGTAATAGGCAGAAGTGGATGGGATTTGACTTTTTTGGCAGTTTTCACCCTTTCCTTTGCAAACACCCTTCCAGTTTTCCCATAACATTTATGGGGGCTGGGAGTGCCTTGCTGCCAAAGAGAGAACGTCTCGCAGTGACAATGACCACAGCAAGACAAGTCCTAATCCTTCAATTTTATAAACAAGGATAATAAAAGTGGGACAAAAAATGTCTTTAGCCTGAGGGATTGATTTTAGCTGTATTGAGCAGGATGTTGCTATGTGGATTTAAATTAGCTGGATGTATCCTGGGTAGTTTGGACAAGGTAGACTAGTGTGTCTCTCTCTCCCTCTGCCTCCTTTGCCACCTGCTTACTGATAAATCTTTTTTTTTATAACCTATCAATAGTCTGGTGATTGATTAACTCAGTTCAGATTCCTCTGCTGCAAGGTTCTAAAGGACACCTTGTCGTTTTACTCATAAATTTTCAATATTTTATTTTCTTCCTATTGACTCCTCAGCCTTCAAATGCTCATTCCTTACCTTTTCTCTTCCAGTGAGCAGTCTTGTTTCCTGCTGCTTGAAAAAGAAAAGGAAACTCTTTATTTTCCAAGCCTTCCTAAGGGCCAACCTCTCCCCTCTTTTTACAATTAGTTGGGTGCTGCAAGGTGCAGGGGAGCAGAGGGTGGAGTGTGACAGGGTGAGCAATCAGCTTGGATCCAAAGAGAAAAATTCATGACCTAAATGATGCATCTCCCTCCAGATGTCAGAGCAGCAAATAAATGTTTCATAAACTTTGCTTTCCAGGTCAGCTCCAAGCCATGATTTTGTGTTGGTGGTTTAACCCTTAATGTTTAGAGAAAGCAGCACAAGGAGCAGGGAATGTTCCTGGACATCTGTGCTCCTGAGAGGAGTTGTGCATTAGTTGCAATAATGTCTCCAGCCAGGAAAAAAAAATGTGCAAGGCTGATGCCATAATCTTGAGGATGAGGAATATCATCCCATAGATTTACTTTGTAGAAAAATCTGAGGAAATGGTTTCCCACCCCTGTGAAAATACATCAATAGCAGGGTCTGCACCCTGGAGCAGGAGCAGAGGTGGCTTGGCTGGTCCTACAGGAGCCACACCAGCCTCCTGTGGGTCCAGGACACCTCTGTCCGCCCAGGACAGCTTCTGTTTGCACGGTGGGATGGAGGAGAGGAGCTGCATGGAGGAAGTGAGGGCAGAAAGCCAGAATTATGTAGTTATGTTTGTAGGATGAACACTTTTCCATCAACTCAATCCTCACAGCTGTAGAAGCACTGGGAGCTTCATTTGCTGGTGAAGGAGCAGCTGTTGGGGCTGCTGCATCCTCAGAATATGGATCCCATGTGCCAACCCTGTGCTGTTGAGCAGAGGTGCCTGGCACCAAGGCTCTGCTCTTTGTAGGATTCACCCATGTGCTCCAAACCATTTTCCATGGGGCAGGAACCGCTTCATGGCAACCTGGCCCTGCCAGCCCAGCCTGAGCTGGCTGTGCCTGTCCTCAGGCAGCCAGATGGGGCTGCACACCCTGCACTCCTCAACAGGGCACGGAGATTGGCAGCAGATCCTGTTAACAAGTGGCAGAATTGATGTGCTCGTGGGCTACTCCAGCGCTGGAGATTTATCGTGCTCTCCCTTCCCGCTGTGCTGCTGCTGCTTTACAGTTAGAGGGAAGCTGGCGTTAAAAACATCTGCTGCCCATGTTGGCCTGGAGTTGCCAAACTTCTGGCTCTCTTTGTGCCAGGGAGGGCCTTGCCAGCAGCAGGGCTGTGTTTGAATGTGAGCTCCCGAAAGCACGGCTCCACTGAATCGGCGCTAATCCTGACATTTCACTCAGGGAAGGGGAAGGATTGGGGAGGAAGAGGCACAGCCAGGAGCTTAATTAGCATGGAAGAGCAGGAAAAAGTGGCATGTTGTACAAAAGAGCACGGGGAGAGGTAATTTCCTGTGTTTTCCTGAGGTTTCCCCACAGATGCTGTGGATGTGTTATTTGGGAGCTGCTGGCTCGGCTCCGGGCTGTGGCCCTGCCCTGAAGTTCCTGCCTGCTGGTGGCATCCAGGACACTCAGAGCCCAATGTGGAGGTCCCATTTATTCCCAGAAGTGTAAGATCTTTTCCTTTTGTCCCTCCAGCTGTGTTTTGCTGAGTTTTCCCTGATGCTGGGATGCTTCAGGTGGGTCAGGGCCTGCTCTTTGTGATGTTCAACTGAGACTCATCCCTGCATCCCAATGTCCTTGCTACATGTGTTCCCTCTATTTAAAAGAATTCCTGACAGGTAAAGAAGCTGTCAGCTCCTCATTTCCACCCCTCACTCTAATGGGCAGTGATTCTTTTCCTGACTGCTTCCTGAGCAATATCAACACCCCACTGGAGCAAGCACAAGACATTCTCATATTACAGAAGGCACCACAGTGACAAAGTGCTCAGGACCCTGCACAGGAGGAGTTGAGAAGTAGCAGAGCTTGGGAAAAACAATTATGAAGACCCTTTCTAATTTCTAGATATGTTTTGGGAGGGAATTACAGAATTGTTTAGGTTCAAAAAGCCCACTCAAGGTCACTGAGCCCAAGTGTTCCTTCAGCACTGCCAATCCTACCATTGTCCCCGTGTCCGCATGTGCACATCCTTTAAAACCCTCCAAAGCAGCTTCTGCCAGCATTTAAAAATCTTTTTCGTAAAGAAATATTCCCAAATATCCCATCTAAACCTCCCCTGGCACAACTCAGGCAGTTCCTTCTCATCCTGTCCCCTGTTACCTGGGAGAAGACCTGAGCTCCACCTGCCTACAAGTTCCTTTCAGGGAGTTGTAGAGAGCTTATAAGGTGAAAATTCAACCTAAAAAGAAGGAATGAAATAGAAAGTTTATTAATAGACTCCAGTAATTCCTATGTGCATTTGTATTCTTTATGGAGTAGTGTTTTTTTTTTTTCCAGTCAGTGTTTAAACTCAGCATGCTGTCAAACTTCCTAATTAAATTATTTTTGTTTGTTTTCTCTTTTTGTAAATGTTATGCTTTTTTGTAGTTTGGTTTTGGGGGCTTTTTTTTTAGGTTTTTGTGTGCTTTTATGCTAATAGGATCTTCATCACAGCAGACTTTTTCCAGTTGTGACATCACTCAATTGCAGGTAAGATCCTGACTTGTGAGTAAGAAGTGCTGAATACAAGTTAGGGACAATTTATTTATGAATCCGTGGGCTGGTTTTGCCCTCCTGAAGAATCTCCTCACTCTTGGAGCAGCCAAGTCTCATGGCAGGAGCTGTTTGCTCAAAGTGAGACCGTTTATCTCAGTGTACAGCTGCAATATGAACATGCAAATCTCTTTTTCATAATGCATTAAAAACATTCCACTTGATCAAAAACGAGAAAAATATGAAGCTTAGCAGCAACCAGAGTGGTTTTATTTCTGATATGAAATGATGAAATTATTTTATGATATGGAGAGATGTTTGTATTTCCAATGTATTTCCAATATATGCTCATATTTCCAATATTGTCAGGAGAGGTTGTGGCTAAATATCCCTGTTTTGTGTATTTCCTTGGAAAGATGGTGTTGAGGGCACAAATCCCTGCAAGGTTCCTTCCTCAGTGTAAATCCCAGCCTGAATTTGTGTGGGTTTGAGCTGTGTGCTGCAGAGTGGAGCTGCCAGAGCCAGGCACTGAGCAGCAGAGGGCACTGATCTAACAGGAGTGGGAGAAAAATCATCTTTTCACTTCAGCGCAGTCTAAACGGCCCCAAGATTAATCTGTTAATATCCTCTCATTCCTTTCCCTCCTATATCAGTGTTAATTGCCAAACAAGTGACAAGTTTCCCAGTATATTATACTGGTCCATTATAGTCTGCTGCTGCAGATATGGTTATTTGCAAATTTGCTACAGACTCCTCCACAAACTCCTGAGGGTTTTATGTTGCTCTTGTATGTATGAATACAAATAAATAGAGGCTGCAGTTCCATCTATATCAAATTTAATCTGCATGCTGTTTAAAGCAGCCTAAATATTAAAACTGGATTATTGGAGTTTTCCACGGGAATCATTTTATTTTTCAGAGTTTACTTTCAAATCAACTTGTCCCTTTCCTTTGGGTTTGTTTGCCTCCAAAAAGACGCTTTCTTCTCAGGATTACAGTATTTTTATAGGCTCTGCACTCACAAGTGTATTTAAGGAATGGTTTATACCTGTTGTCAGCCGAGCTGATAAATGCACCCACCACGGAGACTTGGCATAAATAGCCATCATAAACCTGGCTGCATAAAATGCATGGCAGAAATGCAAAGGAAAAGGCCAGCAAGGATGTGCGGGGGTGAAGGAGGAGGCAAAGAGGGCCAGAAGCTCCTGCTGGTGCTGCCCAGCCCGGGGCAGAGCAGAGCTGGGGGAGCCCGGGGGCTGCAGACAGGGCTGGGGGCAGAGGGTGTCAGCAGCCCTGATGGAGCTTGGCGTGTCTGCAAATTGCTCTGACAGCCAGGGCCCTATGAAATTTTAATTTGAGGAATGAACCTGCTCTAAACTCTGCGAGTCGAGCCCTGCAGCTCGTGACTTGGGCGAGATTTTTGCGGAGATAAATGAAAACAGACTTAAGGACTGTGACAGCAGCCGGTGGGCAAGGCCCCGTCTCGTGTCTGACAAAGAGCCCCGACCTGTGTCACGGGATTGGGGTCAGCAAATAAATATCAGCTGCTGTAAGCACGTCTGCAGTGTCACAGCGTTATTAAAAGCCTTTCAGGGCGAGCAAAGGACACTTGTGAGGAGGTAGCCTTGAGGTCTGGCTGCCTGCACGCTGTGGTTTATTGTCAGTGCTGTGTTGGTGTTACTGAGAGCATCGTGGCAGGTGTAACTGCACCCTGCAGAGCTTCCTGGGATTTGGCTGCTTCGCTGGTCTAGGAAGAGTTTTCAGTGGGAAAATCCTGTTACTGAAGGTGGATTTTGGTTTGTTACAGATTATCAAGGCTCAAACTAGGAAAAGGATCTCATTCTGAGCTATTTGGGATCAAACCCCAAAACGAAATCCAGATGAAGATACTTAAGTGGGATCACCAATAGCAGCCCTTCTTGCTGTTTCCTAATCACAATTTAAGTGGGGAAACATCTTGAATAGAGGAAGGGGTTACCCCACCTCCCAAAACATGCTAAAAGCAACATGTTCAGTGCTTGTTTTGGGAAATTCCTGTCTGAATACAGGTCATACTGTTAGCAGGCAGTAAACAACTGCCAGCTTCAACAGAATAAAACCAAATTAGTGCTCTCCAGCTGAAGACAGATGCCCACTTCATATGTTCAAACATATTCTCTTCAAATATAGATGTAGCACCTTCCCTGTTGATGGGAGTGAAGCTTTGTGAGCATTAACTACTTTTCAAAATACAATAGTTACATTACATGGTCATTTCTTGAAATAACTTTTTTATGTAAACTGCTTTAAATGTAGGGTTTGAGCCCATTTTTTCTGTCTTTTCTTACACTGGATGCTCTTTAATTCCCTCAATATGAAGGCAGCTGGATTTTGTGCTTAATTACATTTTATATGTGGCTTAGCAATGCCAGTTTGACAGAGAACTTATTCATGAGTCTGGATGTGAAGCAGAATCTGGCTTTGGTTCAGTCTGACAGGCAGCAGGTCAGACTTTAATATGTGGCGGCTTTCTGATTTGTTTGTTTGATTTAGTCTTGTTTAGCAAATGCCAAAAAAGAATTTCCTGCACTGAGTTAGGTCATCTCAAGTGAGGTCAGTCAGAGTGGGCTGCCCAGAAAAATCCTGATTTTAAGCAGTATTTTAGGTCATTCCTGGCAAAGGGAGGCAGCCCAGGATTTTCTGCTGCTGCAGCTGCTCCTGGGCACTGGTTGTGACCATGAATTGCTCCCCAGCTTAGCTCCAAATGCAGGATCTGGGCTGGACTTTCCCAAAGTGTGTGTGAGATCCCTCCTGAGGTGGATTTCCATATTTGATTAGTGTGAGTGAGGCAGGGAACCCAGCTTTAGAATGCCTGAGCAGAAAATTTAATGTAGACACTGCATGAAATCCTGAAGAGCAGAGATGCATAGCAGGGGTTTATCAGATACAACAGAAGGTTTGGGTGGAAAGGAACCTTAAAGCCCATCTCATTCACCCCTGCCATGGGCAGGGACACCTTCCACCAGCCCAGGCTGCTCCAAGCCCCATCCAACCCTGAAATATCTGCTGCTCCAGAAAGAGGAACAACATTCTGTATGTCAGAATCCAAAAGCAATAAAAAAAATCTTTATGTTATCCGAAAAGAAGAGAACTTTGTGTTTCAGGTATGGGAGCCCATCCTGGAAGCACCAGATGGGAAATGCCCTCATACCATAGGAAAGGAAAGCAAAAAAAGAGAAAAAGAAGGGAACAAGGCATTTTAGAGCAACTGTAGGAATGTCTCTAAGTTGGGAATGTGAGGGAGGTGCCCAAAGAGACCCCAGGGAGGTTTGGGGTGCCCATCCTGGAGGTGTCCAAGGAAAGGCTGGAGGTGGCACTCAGTGCTCTGGGCTGGGTACAGGGTGTGGATCTGGCACAGCTGGGACTCTTTGGATGATCTTTGAGATCTTTTCCGACCTCACTGGCTCCATGTTTGAAGGGGAGAATTGTGGCATCCATCATTTTCAATGCCCAGTGGAGAAAATGCACCAATTCTTACTGTATGTGATTTCCTAAAAAATAACTTATTTTTCCTTGCCAGCCCTACTGCCATTTCCCAGAAAACAAAGATACAGCCAGGAATAATTGCTTTAGCCTTTAGTTTTGAGTGGAATTTTTTCTTTTCCTCTGCCAAACAAATAGAAAAAGCAGTTTGGACTGGTTTAACATATACTCCTATCTAAGGAAAAAAATCCAATAGAGATGAAGATAACTTTATTTCTGTCAACAAAGAAAAATATATTTTTGATCCAATCTACACTAAACTTTTCTTTGCAGTTCTTGAGAAATAAAAATGAAAAAAAAATCTATATATCACATTCTTGGCCAGTATTTGATGACATTCTCCTTCAGTTTTTCCTTCTGTTTTCCTCTAACTACAACAAAAAAGGGAGAGTGTAAGTTTATGTACCAGTAAAGGTAGAGCAGTAGAGTTCCCAGGCACCTCATTTTACAATTTGCTTTGACATGAAGTGAGAAATAACTGAGCACAACCTTTACCACAATAATTGGATTTTTGCCATCAGGAGAAGCTTGTTACATTTGTGTCCTCTGAGAAATAATAAGCTTTTTAGGTTGAGTTTTATAGACTCCACTCTCTGTAACCTTAGAGGGATGAGATGTGCAGGGGTTGGATCCTTCCCTGCCCGAGCTGATCATCTCTCATCCTTCTGTCAATATTGGTGCTTGGTTTACACCACCACAGCCTCCAAATCATTCTGTGAGACGTCCCTTAGAACACAGGCTGATTTCACAGCAGGCTCCTCTGTCTTCCTTTTTTTTTTTTGCTCTTTTTTACTTCTGTTGTTTCGGGTTTTGCCAGTGATTTTTTGCCCTTTGTGCAATTTCCTTGAAGAATCGTAGGAAAATAGAATTAATCATAAAATCTGCATGGATATTGCACCTGGAAATGTCAGTTAGGTCAGAGCCCAAGGATGAGTGAGCTTTGTCAGCTGGGGACTGGAAATTTAATTTTAGCATCTCAGGTGTTCTGAACTTGACTGTGGTGTTTCTCTCCATCACATCTGGGCTCCCCCAATCCAAAAACCTGCTTAATTTCATGCATCTCATTAAACATGTGAGTAATTTCACACATTTCATTAGTACTACCTAGAACTTTACCATAAACATTGGTGATTATGTACAGGTTTGTCAAGGATTGTTTTTGTCATTCTCTGACCTATGTTTGAAGCTGAAATGAAACAAATATTGAAAATAATATAAGAAATTGTTACTTGTATTTTTTTATTATACCAGGTTCCAAAATATTTGTGCCTATGATATTGTTTCAGTACTGGGGAGTGCATGAGCAGTGAAAAGATAAAATATGAATTAAAAAATATTATTGTTTTTTTTAAATGTAAGAGAAGCAACAGGAACATTGCACATGAGTGTCACCCTTCATGACCCCAAGAGATTGGCAATTCAACATCCCCAGGATTATTTATTCTATGATGAATATTAGATTTGATGAAAAGATTTGATATTAAGAAGGAATTGTTCCCTTTGAGGTAGACAGGACCTGGCACAGGGTGCCCCTGCATCCCTGGAAATTTCCAAGGCCAGGTTGGACATTGAGGCTTGAAGCACCCTGGGATAGTGGAAGGTGGGAGGGAGCTTTAAAATCCCCTCAACCAAGTCCATTCTATAACATAACATGACCTGAACCTGTTTTATTTAAATATAACCAGAAGTGTGAGGTGGTAAAACACCATTTTAGGAGCGGGAGATGGATATTAAGTTAAAGTGCCTTGTACTCAAAATCAATTTGAATTTACTTCAAACTTTGCATAACCTTCTCCTCAGAGTTATACAAATGTCTTGATAGACTCATTAAAATCTGGAAAATGGGAGAGAAAAATCTCAAGATATGAGCGGAAATAAAAATCTCTAACTGAAGTGTGAAATGAGAGTGGATCAGGGAGAATTTTAACTTTCAATTTCGTTCACTTTGTGGCTTTATCACACACTGTTACTTTACCACTTTTATGGAGCAGAAATGTACATGTTACAACCTATTTATTCCAATTTATTTTTGCAGGATCTTCTCTTTGGGTGTGTTCTCATTCTACTTGTGCAGCTCAAGGTGAAGCCCCTTTGGTGTCTTTGAGAGAAAAGAACCAGTGCTAGTGAATCTATGAGAAATAATGATTTTTGACCTCTCTTTCATTAACTTTGTCCCCAAAAGAGGAGAGATTCTGATTAGGGATCCTTTAGAAGCTCAAAGTCCCTCTCTTCCTCTTAAAAACAAATTTCAACTATAATTTACCTCATCAGGGGATGTGCATGATTTTGTTTTCCAGAATGTCCTGAATTGTTACTGAGCACCACATCTTGTGTTTCATGTTCCTGTCTCCCTCCCAACAGCACAACTGGCAGTACTTTATTTAGCCTCACAAACCAAAATTGTTTTTTCACATCTGCAGTTCCACTGTGCTTTAAACGTGGCTCTTGTCCTTATGGATACCTTGAAATGTGACTTTTATTTCTGATGAAAGGTTTTTTTTTTTGCTTGAGACTCCCATTTACACCCCAAATTGATGGAGAAAAATTGAGATTTTCTTTATCATGATGGTACAGTATGAAACAAATTGCTTCGTATTATGATTCCCTCCAGTTTAAATTGTTCCATTGTTTAGACTGGAGCTGGCTGACAGTTTCTTCATTTGTCTTTCTTGGCCAACGCAGCCCTGGACATATTTGAGGCATTAGGCTGGGGCTGGTTTGTCAACCTTGACCTTGTGCCACGTTAGCTCCTTGCAAAGCTGACACTCTTCATTTCTCAGCCCCACAGTTTGCTCCAAGCTCTCTGAGCCTGGATTAGCCACAGCTGCTTGTGAAATTTGTGTGGGCAGGTATCAAAAGCCATCATACAGGCTTTTCTCTCTTTCTCACGCTCCCTCTTAGCACCAGCTCGTAGTCTAGATCAGAAACAAAAATCTCACCGTTAATACCACATAACAAAATGTAATTGCTATTTGTCTTAACTCTGATTTATTTCATAGATTTGGTCTGGCTTAAAACCAACTTTTACACTTGAAATCTGGGCCATCGAAATTAGCAGTGAGTTCTTGCTACTCAGTGATTAGAAGTTATCTGTGAAGGACATCCTGGTGGCTTCTTCTAAAAATTGGCCTCATTTTAGGAAAGGAAGCAGCTTTGGAGCTGAAAACTGAGGAATTTAAAGCTGATACAACTGTGTAAGTATTTCCATGAGTGTTTGGAGTTTATTCCATGTTCACTTTAAATTGGATAAAAGTAACCCCTGTTCCAAAGCCTCCTGGGGAGGCACCAGCATGGTGGCATCTGTTTTATTTTCAGCAGGAAGGTGGCTTCACTTCTTCACAACAATTTCTTGCAAACTTTGCACGTTCAAAGGCTGAGCCTCATCTTTGCTGCTAATGGGAATTAATGGCACCAGGAAGTTCTAACAGCAGTGTTCTCTTCAAAGGAATGATGCTGCGCCTCACTAAAAGTTGCCTGTCTGGTTTTCTTGCAGGTAGGAACCTATGGGGGGCAAAAATAACCCCACATTATTCAAGAAACAAACAAATAAACCAAATTCCCAATGACCCTGCTCACAGGGAATCCCAGACTGGCTCATTTTCCATTCTAACTCACAAACCTGAAAAAAAACGTCCTGGCCTGAAAAGGTCTCGGGTAAATTGTGCAAACCCAAAGCATTTGGGAATCAGCTGCTCGCAGGGAACATGAAAACAGAAATGTCGATTGCATTGGAGGAAGCTGATCCCAGCAGGGAGGTTCATCCCTGGCTGAGCTCTGGGGTGAAGAGCAGCTCGTGGAGGGGAGGGAGGTCCGTGGCAGCCTCAGCAGCTGCCTGCCCGCCAGATGCCCTGGTTTGAATGGGGGAATCACAGCTGCAGCCCTGAAAATGCAGCACTTCACCCTCCAGTCTCTGCTGCTCGCTCCTGATGGCTCGTTTTCACTCTGCAGATTATTTTCATGGCTTTATAATTTTTTTTTTTTTTTTTTAAGCTGGTTCTTTCTTTTTGTTTTGTCCTGTGTTGGAGATCTTTGTGAGCCGTAGAATTCTGTGTGGTTATTCAAGTAGAGCTTAAAGCTGTTGAAGTCAGAGATATTTTAATATGTTTAAATATTACAGAATTTAGCCCTAAATCAATCAAGTTGAAAACTGTAAAAAACTTATATCAGCCACGTAGGAGTCCCTGGAGGGCTTTTTCTCTCCCCAGGATAAATGTTGTGTTTCACATGGTGACAGACACCCAAAATGCAAATAAGGCTCTCCTCCTAAATTTGGGTTTTTGTTCCACTGATTATTTACCTTTATGGTTCTTCATCCCTAAATGGATAAAGAACAAAAAATATCTGCCCTTGGTGAATCCCAAATAATAGAAGAAGGTTAGTGAGCTGATCAGGAGAGACCTGATGGGAATCAGATCAGTTTGCAGGAGCCTAAAATCAGAGTCAAGGGCACAAAGTCTGGGCATGTCCACAAGTGGAGTTTCTCATGACTGTGCCTGCATTGTGAGGATAAAATGTTGATTTTATCATGTCTGAGCTATCTGCATAATCTCCTTCCCTGACTGCTGAGCCTTCTGAACAAATCCTGCAGTAAAGGCACAGAAAGATTCTATTTTCTAACTTGTTTTGGAAAGATCCACCTCACCCAGCTCTGCAGATTTTGGGGGAGCCGCACCCTCCTCAGTGGAACCTGGATTTCATCCTTCATGCTGGAGCCAGAGGAAGCTGTGAGTATCTGATAGAATCATGGAAAGTTGAAGGGTTGGAATGGAATTTAAGGATTATTCAGTCCCAACACTAATGGGCAGGGACCACAGTCACTTGTTTACATGTGAGAAATGAGAATGATAATTCCTCTCAAGAGCACTTCCCATCTTCTTTTTCCTAGCTCAAAACTATATAATATATTAATTTTTATTGCCTTTTTATGTCAAGTAAGACACAGATGAAGCTATACAACTTTTCACTTATTTCTCATCCTACAGCAACAATAATTTATGTCAAGAGCTGTAAATTGCCAGATCACAGGAAATAGCATGAAATAAATATTTCCTGAAACGCTTCAATAGAGAGCTAATACTTGAAATGTGTGTGCCTTGTAGCTTGGTTTGGTCTAAACTGAGAGTTAATTGGATTGTCATACTTACACAGGTAAGTATTCAAACATGTCTGAACTTCATAAAACCTCCTGGAAAGAGAGACAGGCAGTGTCAGAGCAAAATCAAACCCAAACTTTTAGGCCTGTTTGCACAGCAAGCTCAATAAACACTTTTGCTGATCTGCCTGAAACCTGGACAATCTAAATGCCATTATTCTCTTTGTCAATGCTCAGGCAAGTTCTGGTACAAGTGGAAAACCTAAAAAAATACGAAGTTTGCTTAATAAAACATATTAAAATAGGTGCCATGAAACTGAATTATTTCAACTGGAATGTATACACTGGGGAAAAGCAAGATCTTGAATATTCACATTACAGCTCATTGAAAAGGCAATGGGCTATGCAACAAGATTGACAACAAAGGGAAAAATGATGAGGAAAATTGCCTTACTTATCTGCTAGAGTGCTCTTGACTGCCAACTGTAATTTTATGGTTCATTATATAAAAAAATACCATTAATGTTAGTACTTGTGTATCATAATCATGAGAAGAAGGGAAAAAGTTCATTGAAATGTGCTCCATTTTTAATCAAGACACTATAATTGTGTGTTTTTCAGGCATCATCAATTTCCATCAATTTTACTGCTGCACAAATAATGTGCTGCTATAGTTCTTCCACAGGTCAATTCCTGCATCAGGTACATTGACTGCAGCGATGTAAACTGTAAATAAACAGTGGCATAATTTATCTTCTCTGATATTACTTGATACAGCACCAGCTTTACGTTGATAAGGGGAGCAAATGGAAGGGCTGGTTTGGAATTGTGTGGTGCATCACAGAGCCTCGAAATTGTTATATAAATGTTGTTATATAAAATGTCAGGCAACAGCCAATATTAGCATCACAGAGCCACTGTCACACAGCAAATGTGTCTGTCAATTTAGCTGGGTGTTTTTGGGAGTTCTGAAAATCACAGATGGGGTAAAATTGTCTGAAGCTGCAGCAGGGCTGCACTGGGACGTGTCTGTCACAGCCCTGTGCATTGGGCAGCTCTAAACAGCTCTGGCCATGGGAGAATTTGGGTTCCTCACACCCAAAGGGGAGTGAAGGTGGCACTGATCCATCCCTTATTGGAAAGGGAGCACAAGGGTTCCGTTCCATGCTTGAGGGCACAGAAAGGTTTGTGCTGAACACAAACATTTCCTGAATTAGCCTTGGTGTTACTCCATAGGATATCAGGGAACAAATCTACAGCAGAGCCTCAACCCCACAGCACAGGAGAGGCCTTTCTTCTTAATAAAATGGTGATTCCCAGATGGTGTTTTCCTAGATGGAGGATGCTCAGACTTTCTTTATTCCATTCCAGTCTATGGCTGAGAACGACCTTTGGTAAAAGCTGCTCTTTTCTCTTGGGAATGTGCTGGGTCCTGAGGCCTGGGTGAGTTAAATTTTGTTTACAAAATTGAAGTTTGAACCAAGTCACAGCTGGCCAGCCAAGTGCAAAAGGCTCATGTTAGGTGTGCTATCAATGTTTTTGAAAGCTTTTTTGTCTACTGGTGCAGAATATTGATAAAAACTGAAGATCTTTACGGGCAACTTTTGTGGTATCTGATCCTTAATCCCACTGAGCACATCCCTTTCCTAAAGAATTCACCATGGAATCACAGAATGGGTTGGTTTGGAAGGCATCTTAAAGATCATCTCATGCCAAGCCCCTGCATTGGGCAAGGACCTTCCGCTAACCCAGGGCCAGAACTACCACCAGCATTTGTCTTCCTGCTCACTCTTTTAATCCCAGCCTGAGACTGGGATTCTAATCCCAACTAGAACTGGGATTTTATTCCCAGTCTGAGGCTGGGATTCTAATCCCAGCTAAAACTGGAATTTTAATCCCAGTTTGAGATTTCTTGCAGAGGAATCTCCATGTGGGTGCCTGAGAATGGAGCAGCCCTGGCACACAGCACAGCCAGGAATAAACACATTTTTCTCTCCACTCTCCCTCTTTTGGAAGTTCCCTGTGCTTCCATAAAGGAGGAAAAGCTCAATAGACTGGACAGGGCTGGTGCTGAGTAGCTCATGTTAGGGCAAACAGCTCATAAAACTGAAATGGTTTGGGTGATTTTTCCGTGTAGTATTTCAGCTGTATTAGTGTCTGACACAATTGAATTTATGGAGCTTTAATTATAAATTACTTGATATAATAAGGTCAGCTGTCAAAAGCCCGTTCCGGTGTGTGAGGCACTCCAAGTTTTGTTTGAGGGAGGGGATAAAAGAGCAGTTTATTTTATTCCTCAAGAGCCTGGGGAAGTGGAGGATGGTGAGACTGAAGCTCGGGGGCTTTCCTGAGGCTGACGAGCCCTCCAGAAATCCCAGCACTTTGCCAAGGCAGCGCCATGCAGGGCCCTGGGAACAAATGCTGCCGACTGAAGCTCTCCTGAGCTGAGCAGCAGGCCTGAAATAGCCAAATAATACAGATATTTCTGCCTATTTTCAGCTAAATGCCACCACACCTCTCACTTGGCAGTGGGATCCTCTGCAGAGGATGCTGAGCAGCCTCTGCTTCCTCTGCCCCCAGCAGAAGGGAATGTCTGGGATAACACTTTGCAAATCTGCCTGGAAAAACATGGCATTATTCATAGTGTATGATTAGTCTTGCACGCTTTCCTTGTTATAAATATGTAACACATGCTCCAGTGCAGAATGTGATAATGTATTCCAACATGATCTTTATTGCTGATATTTAAAAACCTGTTCCTGAATATGCACAGTTTAAATTTCACATGAGTGTACATCTCCCATTTTTCCTGGTTTGAAGCATAAAGTCTCTCAGGCAAAATGTAGGTTTTATGTCAATCCATTTTTACCCCTTTCCTCAGCTCGTTTGTCTGCAGTTAAATATTTTCTTCATCTTCCACAGGAAAATATGAATTATTCTAGAGCACCAAGTGCTGCAGTGTGTGTGCATCTGTGTTTGTTGGGAAGTCAAAATACAAACAGTGGAGAAGATATCCTCATTTGTTTTCCACTCCAGTTTTTAAGTGATATGTTAGGAAGCAATCATAATAAAGAGGAGCCGAAGGAGCCAAAGAAATTATTTCTCAGTGAGACAGCAGCCTGCTGTTATCTCTAATCTAAGAGGCACTGGATGGAGGTCATCTTCTGATCAATGAAGTGAATTTCACTTTATGATGCTGCAAACAGACAGAGAATGGGACAATCAAGTGCTTTCGAAGAGAAAACAGAAGCAGCCAGAGAGCGAGGGGAGAACCATAACAAAAATAAACAGATTTATTGCTGTACAGAGCCTGCTTCACCAGGGCCCTGCAGTGCAGGGAGAGGATGCTGCCCTCCTCCAGCACCCTGGATATTCAGAGTATTGCCAAGACCTGAAATCACTTTACCTGCCCAGGACAGTCCCCTGCACAGAGTTAACAGTGATCTCTGCCACATCCAAAGATGATCCCTCCTAAAATAAAGCAATTTAAGTTCCAAGCTGAGCACTTCATGGGGTGTGATGTGATTTTCAGGAATTCTGGACAAGGAATGCTGACAGCTTTTGCTCCACACACTTCAGGGCCTGGCTCTCTGCTTTGCCCACATTTTGCTTCTCAAGAGGAATTTGACTCATTCAGGCCTTACAGCACTGTCTGATGTGATTTTGGATCTCTAAATAAAACAGGTTTCAAGGCCTGATCAAAATGTTGGCTACTGAAGTTTTATACTTCGGAATATTAGGCATGGACATGTCATGGTAATTGAGCCAGAATTGGATGTGTGATGCAGCCTGTGCCACAGGAAAGCTTTAAAACAGTCTCTGCTGCTTATTTTTTTTTCTCCAGACCTTGCAAAATCAATAGAAAGGTAACGAGAGCCCTTGCTGTCAGCATGGATTAATCTGGAATTCCCTGCCATCTTCAGATCCTTGTGCATCAAAACACGAGTGCATATCAAAAGTTTGAACAGTGGCTCAAAGTGCTCAGGAGTTCAAAAAAATGACAAGAGCCAGCGAACTAAAACGCCTCCAATTTCTATGGTTTGCAAACTTCAAAAAGTGTGATTGTGCTGGGAGCCTTTGATCTCAATATTACTTTTTTATTGCCTTTGAAGTCCGAAGCAAAGGGCCATTGCAGCAGGATCTGGAGGAGCCCGGTGTTAATTCCCTATAGCCACATTTAAGGGACAGCATGTTAGCTATTGACCACTGGGTGCTGAAGAATGTAACCATAATAGAGAGGATTTTCTTCTTGGAGAAGGTTTCACACTCAGCAGTGTTGGTGCAGTTTGAGTTTTCCCAACAAAAAGGTCTCCGACCCCCAGGACCTCAGGAAGGCGTTTTCTAGAATATCTCACATTTCTAATAATCAGCTGTTACAGCTCAGCAGGAGTTGGAATTCTGTCAGAATTACCCAAATGTGTTATTTTCGGAGCTGGTGAGGGAAACCTCCAAGGAGGAGGTTGGTGAGGGGCTGGAATCTCTGCCTGCTCCTGAGATGGGAACCTTGTGAACTGGCACCAGGGTCTGCCTTGGAACAGCAGAACTGGACAGGAAAAATGGAGAGAGCAGCATTTATATGGCTTGTAAAATATTCATTTATGTGCTGTGCTTGAGGAGAATCGATCTCTGCAGAGCAGGAGGTTCCTTCATCTCAGTCTCATTGCTTTGGAGGGAAGGGCTGAGCGGGGTGAGATGTCCTGGGGACAGTGGTGGGGCCAAACAGGGCAGCAGGTGCTGGCCCTGAGCTCTGGATGGGGCACAGGGACACCAGGGCAGCAGCAGAGGGACGTGAGCTCATCCCCGTGCCTCTGGGTATTGATTCCACTCAGTGGCAAATTGAAATGTTTTTGTAGATTTGGTCTTTAGGCACTCATCTTTTTCTGCCAAATTATAGCAAGGTTAAAGAGGCAGGCTTTAAAAAGTTTATTTTTTATGTTTTATGTACAGGTATGTGCTGGGGGTTCCTGGGGTGGCCTGGAGTTGCATTTCGATGCTCCTTGTGGGTCCCTTCCAATTCAGGGAATTTAGTGAATGTATGATTGTGCAAATGAATCCATTTTCTGATGGGCACAGCAGGATTTGTTTTGTCCCTCCACAGTTCCCAGTTGC